>NC_138057.1:9865083-11065083 GCF_964194185.1 Rhinolophus hipposideros | reverse complement strand
TAAATTGTGTATAAATGTGCTACATACATATCCCTTTCTAGTGGCAGAATGGGAATAATTTTGTAGAACATCTGTAAGGTTAACTAGTAAAAGCATTAACATGAATGTTCAAAATGTAAGACAAAGCACACTGAAAGGAAATTAAAACAACATGATTGAAGATGTCTCCTCTTCCAAAAAAACAGCTTTTCAGAATTTATACCAGAAATAACCAAAACAATAGGAGTACTGTAGCTATGAAAATTGTTAACACCTAAATATGTAGGACTTAATAAAAGGATTCACCTCAGGTAAAAGGCATTTACTTCTGTATAAAAACCGATATTACAGCTTGCTGGGGAACTCCTTTTTTTGGTAATCATGGTGCCATTTTTAGTGCTAACAGACAGCTGCCATGGGATAGTTTTCTGAAAGAACAAAAGATGTATTCTTCTGTTGAAGTGAGTTTGCTATTTCACTCTAATTGTAAGGTGATGACTAAATATATCTAGCCCATTTAAGTCAGAATAACTGAAGAATTCACAGGAACTTTAATTTGAAAGCCTTTTGGAGGATGGGGATGGTGAGGTGGGTGAGAAATTTTAGTCATCATGACATTCAAAATGAGACAAGATCTCCCAGTGGAATTCTAAGACATGATGGCTCTAACATTAATGCAAGTCATTTTAAACTTAAAGTCTTCCTTAGAACCTTGGCTTTTCAAAATTTGAACTTTGTGCTTCTTACCACCCTATAATCAGAAAAGTGTCTGTAGGCAGATTCCTTATTTTTTTTTTTAATTTATTGAAAACTTTAAAGCTATAAACTGGATATTCCAAATGTTATGGCCAAATATGTGCAATTCACAAGTTTGGCTCCAGATACTCCAGATATTAAGGTAGCACCTTTCTCCCTCTTTCTCTCTCCCTACCTCCTTCCCTCCCTCCCCCCACCAGTGGAATGAACTCTATCACCACCAGCTATTAGCAAATCAATCCATTACAATCAGAAAACACACACACACACACACACACACACAAAACTGTGGACAGGTGGGAGAATCAAGTTGGGGAGATTCATGTTGAATGCATTTTTAGTGGAATCTTCAGTCCTAATATTTTGTATTAAGAGGGAAGATCAAATAGTTTGGGGGATAGAACAGCTAGCATGTTTCTTTTGGATTGTGGGTACATATATGAAATGGAGACTTATACCTCCTTCATGTGTAAAGATTTATGAAAACTGAAAATTAACAAGCATACCAACTGGTAGAAAAGAAGACATCAGGCACAGCATAGATAGCTTAAGTTCAAGGCTATTACTATTCTCCCTATTCTTCAGCTCTAAGCCTATTTGAGAAAATACAGATTTCCTCATTAGTTCTTGTGATTCCGTGTGTAGTACTTTAGAAATGAGGGGGAGAGCATGTGTAAGGCTGATCAGTTATTTGCTGATATTATACATAATAAGATATCATTGACTCATTTGTTTGAAACTTCTAACACTAATAATATGGGTGAATGCACATATTTGTAACAGAAGTATGAAATCACAAACTCTATCCATAATTCATCATGTGATTGCCTCTAGGGAGAAAAAGAGAGGACTACGAAGAAAAAGGTAACATGAAGGACTTAATGATTATCCCCAATGTTTTATTTTTAAATAATTAATATGTGGAGCTATTATAATACAATTGTAACATTTATTTTGGGTGGCTGCAAAATGAGTGCTTGCAACTTTACTTTTAATAATATTGATTTTTTTAAATATAAAACATTAGATGTACTTTCAGTTCTGGGAGAAGATGATACATAAAGACTCAATTACCCCTATTCTTTCACTCCAAATAAAAGTATTCTGGGAATAGTTCAACAACCTAGGAAGTAGAAAGGTGAAAATAATCTAAAAGGTGGGAAGAAAGATGGTAGACTGGCTAAGAATGTAAATATTTAAAGAACAACACTGTGGTAAGTTTTGTTTTGTTTTGTTTTTTGTATGTTTTGCTTTTTTTAACCTCCCTTATAGCTCAAATTGAGTGCCAGAGAAACCTGAAACCATGAATGTCCAATAGGCATAGGCCAGAGAAAAGAAAAAGAGAGAGAGAGAGAGAGAGAGAGAGAGAGAGAGAGAGAGAGAGAGAGAGAGAGAGAGAGAGAGATAAGAAGGGGCAAAGCAGAAGAAGGAGAGGGAAAAGCAGAGAGTTAGAAGAGAGGGAAAAGAGAGGTGAGGGAGGGGGAGAAAGAAGAAAGGAAAAGGAAGGAAGAGAGGGAGGGAGGGAGTAACAAAGGAAGGAAGGAAAGGAGGGAAAAAATCCTGTTTTCTCTGGTCAAAGTAACAGGAAAGAGGAATTGAGCAGGTGTCTAAAGGGGAGACTGATAGCTCTGTCAGCAGTGTCAGGAATCTACCTGAATAACAAGGGCCCCAAGATGTGTCTATAACAGCAACAACAATGGAACTAAGAAGACTTACACAAGCCACAGCTCACAGCCACAGGCAGAAGAAAAGATCTTATAGCCTAAAGATGACAACAGACCCAGGGTCTCCAGGCCATCAGTCCAGTGCCAATTAGCAACTTCAGAACAATGTCTTCGAGTTTTTTGCATTAGAGTAGTGGCCACCCCCACACAGTAACTCCTGACCTCTATCCAGCAATAAATAATGATTCAGGCCAGGTACTACCAATCTTGCACTCAATGGCAGAAGGTAACCCTTTCCAGCGTCTCCTGAACCTCCACCCAGTAACAGGAAACCACCCAGCTCCACAGCTCCTGATCCTCCACTCAGTGTCAGAACACTGACCAGGTGGGTGCTTCCTTCCTCAGAAGTACCAGTAAAGACAGAACAGGAAGAGCACTGCCACTGTGTGGCCAGGGAAAAGGTCATGGGAAATACTCTCTGTCATGCAGATGTGGCATCTATCACCCTTCACCTAAGGATACTATGAACCAGGAAAGTGACTTCTTTCCCCAAGTTAAACCAGCAGAAACCTCATCTGAGCTCCAATGAAATGAGATAATAGCATTACAAGGGCTCAATAAACTAAGCTGTCATTGGAACTACAGCCTACAAATTAGGTCAAAACTAACATGTTAAACTTACACAGGGCAACTGCCTGCTAAAAATAAAAGATTTAAATAGTATGAAGAGTCTCCTGACATAGTAGATAAAATGTCTAGGGTGCTTGACAATCACTCATCAAACCAAGAACCAGGAAAATCACAACATTAATGAGAAAATATAATTAACTAATGCCAACACTAATATGAATCTGATATTGGAATTATCTGACGAAGACTTTAAAGTGACTATCACAAGAATCATTTAGCAATCAATTACACATCCTTCTGAAACATATGAAAAAATTATTAGGTTGGTGCAGAAGTAACTGTGGTTTTTGCAATTATTTTTAACCTTTTAAACCGCAATTACTTTTGCACCAACTTAATAGAAACTCTCAAGAGAGAAATAGAAGTGTTTCTTTTTTTCTTTTTAAAGAACCAAACAGATACTACAGAATTTTAAAAATACTGACTAATACAATCATCAAAATAAAAACCTTGTTGGATGGGTTCAACTGTAGAGGTGAGATGACAGAAGAATCAATGAACTTTATGACAGACCAATATAAGTTACTTAATTTGAACAACAGAAAGAAAACACACTGATAATACAATAAACACAGCCACAGGGTCCTGTAAAACATAAGAACTAACATTTATACGTTGGGATTCCAGAAGGAGATGAGAGAGAACGCTATTTTCTAAAAACAGTTGAAGAAATAATGGCTAAAGGCTTCCAAAATTTGAAGAAGACATAAAAACCACAGGCATTATATAATTTCATATCATTACAAGAAGGAGGGTGAATATAGTATAACAAGATATTTTGAAAGAAAGAGAGCCCATATCCACATAACCTTTGTTATAGTATATTGTTATAATTTTTCTATTTTATTATTATTTACTCTTGTTAATCTCATTGTGGTTAATTTATTAATTAAACTTTATCATAGGTGTACACACACACACACAGAGATGGTGACAAAATATATACATATTTTAAGAAAGGAAAAACCTGTATTTAAATTGTAATAACATATACCAACAACAAAAGAAGAATAGAAGTCACGTAAGATTTCTGCAATTACAAGAGGTGCTCAAAATGGCTACCGTCAGCATCTAGACTTCTGATTATGGCAAACACTGTTTGCTAGACTTCTGTGGTGAACGTGTAAACTGTTCCAACACCACAGCAGAAGCAGCAGGACTTGTTGCTGGGCAAGGCCTCCCGATCCTCCCTTGTGCACATCACGCACAGCACCACGCATCTCAGACTAATATAAATGTGTGTAATTCGGCATCTTGGAGGTTCTCTTGCACACTCACGCCTCCATTATCGTTGTACTTCCATGTTCTCGAATTTCAAACACACTTCAAAATGGCCTTGCGTTCCTCAAATGACAAATGTGCTTCTGCCATTTTCTTTGACTGTCCTGCCTGTCCCATGGTGACACACTAGCATTCATTTGATTAACACCATCTTTTGAGCGAACATCATACTAGACATTGCTACTGTAATTCAATTCAACTTTGAAGCATAATACATAGATAGTATCTCTTAAAATGTGTACATTTTTTGGCACCCCTGGTTATATATATACTTTTCAAAGTTGAACTGAATTATGGTAGCAATGTGTAGTACGACGTTCTCTCAAAAGATAGCATTAATCAAATGAATGCTACCGTCGTTCATTGTAGTAAAATTTTAATAGTTTTTTCTTTCCTTAAAAATACAGTTCTCTCTCTTGTGTGCGCGCTTGCACACACAATTTTTTACCCGGTTGCCAGCTTTTGTGTCACAGAAATGTTTTCTTTACTATCTAATCTTATTCCATCTTTTTTTAAGCACAGAGTATCTTGTCACCACTTGCTTCCTTGTCCTCAGCCATTAGAAACTGCTACTTATTCTTGGTGAGAACCAAAGCTACATTGAAGAGATTTCTAGAAACTCTACTGCTATGCACGCAGCCTTTATTTAGCATTCCACTGCGGCACACTTAAGCAAGTCCCCACACATCTCCAATAGTTTCTTTTCTCTCTCCTTCTATGGCCAGAACATTAAGAATAGATCTTGTGAATATCCCTAGAAAAGAGCTGGCAGGAGGTGCTGGTTTTCTCTATAACAGGTTGCTCTAGGAAGTTAAAAAAAAATGAACTATGGTAATGTAAGTTCAGGTCTCTTGCAACGTTGTACACCCTAACCAAAGTAGAAGTCTGAATCATTTTGTAAGTTTGGAAATAATGGAAAATTTGCTTTCTAATCATACCTTTCAATACATATGCCATTTTTTCCCATTTTTGATTCTCTGCATATTTAAAGAATAACTTGTATACCTTCATCATGAATATTAAAATATCCACCAGTTAACAAGTAAGGATAACTGACACCCAGAGATGCTGAGAATATACTTAATTCTTAATACAAAATTTATAACAATCATAGTATAGAAAATTTAATTTGGTAAAAGCTATGACTATAAAACAAACAAAACAGAACAAAAAAGTTTTGGACAGTAGAGACATTTGTAAATACAAAGGGTGCCAAAAACTTGTATACACATTTTCAGAAAGAAAAAAAATATATTAAAATTATAAAACTCAATATATACAGATAACAAAAGATGAATACAAGTCACGTTTGACTTCAGCAATTACAAGAGGTGCTCAAAGTGGTTACCATCAGCGCCCAGACACTTCTGATTACGTGGACTACTGCTTGAGCAACGTTGACCAACGTATCCACTTGTATACATTTTTTGGCACCCCCAGCATATTATATTACAAATCATAGTGCAGTGACTGTAACGATAATCCATAATAGTAATAAGTTTGATTACAAGTGAGATTTTTTTCTGAGTGTGGGGGATAAATTGGCACAGCGTATGTTATCTACATGTTTTTAAAAATAGAAACTCATGTTAGTTTACACATAAATTCTATTTCCTTCAAAATTATAGGTATAATTCCTAAATAGAATTCAAAAATAATACTAAGGAATCCTATTTTACAATCCACCAACTGTAGGCATTGTTCTAGCCAGTTGTCTACTGATACCTAAAACAGAAATTGACTTAACCTGATTACTTACATTTTAATTAAACTCATGTGATTAACAGACTTTACTTGTAGTAGCTAATATATTATTTCCTAGTTCACGGCCATTTATGCTAAAAAATGGAGAAATGCAATCTTAGGATAATGTTCTAAAGAACAATTTAACTGAAAAATAGTAGAAAATATAGCCTTACAAAGTATTTTTTCTTCCTATTATCAACAGGTTCAGACCAATATGGCAAGCAGTTTTCCAACTGTTTCATTACTTTATTTTTACTTATTTTTCAGAAGCGTTTAGATTTTTTCTTATTTATAAGTTTTGCTATCTTATTTCTATTTTAAAAGGTTTCATGAATGTGATATATTACCTTTTTTCATTACTAGTTCATGGTATTTTAAACATTTATCTCACATATTTTATCATTATTTGCTAATATAAATATACAGTCAAATAATTTTATGTTAATTAATATTTTGGCTATTTCTCACTTTTCATAAATCTGCATTCTTCATTGATATCTTATTGAGAGTAACATCCTACTTGAAAAACCCTAGTGTCTTTCTAATGATTATTGCATTCTCAAAAAGGCTCATATAATCTTATATTAGGTTGGTGCAAAGGTAATTGAGGTTTAAAAGCTTAAAAATAAATGCAAAAACCGCATTTTGCATAAATGCAAAGAACTAATAAATAGTTTGGATACCAAAAACAGTTTAGGTCAAAATTACAGAATAAATTCCTCGCTCTAAAATACATCCAAGCTTCCAAATACATTTCAGTGAGACAAAGTAAAAAGTAAACAATCATGAGATATAAAGTACAGCACAGGGAATATAGTCAATAATATTAAAATAACTATGTACAGTGTCAGAGGGCAATAATAGACTTATTAGGGTTATCACTTTATAAGGTATATAGATGTCTAATCACTATGCTGTTTTTGTACACCTGAAACTAATTTAAAAAAGAAATGATACCACATTTAAAGAAAAACGTCTGCTTTATGTATCAATATGAAGACTTCCAACTGAAGTTACTTTTTGTTGGAAATATGCCAATCTGTTTAACCAATGTTTATAGATCATAACTTAGTCTAAATACAAGGGAAACAAGTAAAATGTGTCAATTTTAAATAGATAGTTACATTGTTCATGTGTTTTCTATACTCAACACAAATACAGCCTTACAATAAGTATAAAAAGTAGACAAATGTGTTCTTGTTAAGTGCAATAAGTTCATTAGTCATAAATTAATGCATAGTTTTCTAAATCTGCCCGTGTCTATTTAGTAAAATAGGCACCTAAGTTTTCCTTGTTACAATCAAGGAATTGACTGTAAATCCTACGTTATAGAATCTTTATCGCTAGATCTGAGCAGAAAGTAAGAGAAGATGATAATTGCATAACTATTTACTCACTGCTAATAAAATTGCATTCTTCTTAAATACCTAGGATTGCGTACTCAGGTTACAATTAACATTTGCTCTTTTTCTTCAGTCAAACTGAAAGTATTTGGAAATTCAAAATAATCTGAAACCAGGATATATCATTGATATTATATTTACATATTGTGTCTAGTCAGAGAAATACGCAAATGGGAATTAAGTCATTTTTTAAAAATCTAGAGGAAGCATAACCAATTGTTCATCAAATAAAAAGTAAGCCACCCAGCTAAATTTCATACACATCCAAATTTACGTGGCTTCTCCAACTCTGTCAGCTCATGAGTATGGGGCTTATGCAATGGCACAAGGCCCTATGCTCTGAGGAGTCCCACTAATGCTCTACCTTCACTATCTTTATGATACCTAACAACTTAGTTTTTGAACTGTGTTTTGTAACTGAAGTCTGTTGGGACAATGAAGGGAGAGCATGAGCAGAGAAGATACTGCAGTATTGTGCCAGCTACTTAAAAGGTAACTTGTAGTTCCTTTTCCTTTCTGTTCTTTACTGAAGGTACAGAGTGTGGATAGAAGGTACATGAATCAAGAAGTGAAATATAAACAGTTGAGTTAGTCTTGTGGAGCATCTCCATGGTTCTAATAAGAAAAATATACATGTGCATTTGTGAGCTACAAAATACAAATTGTGCAATTAGTTATTCCACATTGTAAGTCAAAGGCTTTTATATGTGTCTTTACATTTAAAACTGGAATTGCAAAATATAAACAGTAAAATGCATGCTAATTATTTAAAATTCTAATTTTTTCTTAATTAGAATGTCTTTAAATAGCAAGTAAAATGCACCATGACAATTCAAAAGAGAGAGCGAGACCACGGAAAAAAAGAAGAAAGCTTATTTTTTTTTAGCACCATTAACAATATTTTTCTTGAATTTTCAAATAACAGGCTTATATTTTTATCTGGGACTAAGACTGGCAGATTGTACACCCGTCCTGAGACTTATTTACAACTTGTGCTAAGAGTTTAGCTAAGCCATCCATAGTACTGCTACCTCCGCAATTCATTTTGTTTGGCCAAGTGGCCTGCAGGGACCTTAAATTGACACTATTCTCCTCATGCAAGCACTTGACCTAGATAGCAGCCCACACAGTCACAAACAAACGTAATTTCCTGAGGTGACTTTGCCAAGGACCTTTGTGATCCCCAATCTCCCCGCCATCTCCCACGGTCTTCCCTTTATGCACGTTTTTAATAAGACCCCTGTGGAGCTTACCAAAACCCTGCTCCTTTGGGTTTGAATTGACCAACCCAATCTTAGCCTGGGATGCCCAAAGCACTTCACCCCTAGACTTATTAAAGGCATATGCCCCTCTGCCTGTACCCTGCTATGACCTCCCAGTATGATCCAACGAGTCATGTTGTATACTTTCTCTAGGAACTGTGAATAATAAACTCTATATCTATTTCTCTTGTGGACTTTTGTTGAACTACAGTTCACTATCTGGCACCCTGTCCCACTTAACAAATGTTGACAAACTCCTAAGAACTTGTTTTATAATTTGTAACCCACCTCTGTTTATTTATTCATCCCATTTCGAGGGAAATGTATATCACCATTCTTCCAGTATTTCCAACCTCATTCTGGTGTTTCCTTAAGGATGATTTCCAGCTTTTATGGATATTTTTGGACAAGTTTCATTTTACTTCTTTGTTTCTGACATTTTTTTCATGGGCCTTGTTATAATTGTTTGACACTCAAATGAATGTTTCTTTCACGATTTTGGCTTTGGACTTTCTCTTATTTTCTAAATAACCTCACAAATTTATTTCCTGTTCCCCTGACCTGAGCTACCACTTGTTCCTTCATGTATCCTAAATATATGCACAGCCCGAACTTATCTTCGCTGTATCATATATTTATATATCCTAATATTATTAGGCATCTCTATTTGGATGTTCCATAGTCCCTTCAAACCCAACCTGCATTTAATATCATACTTTCTCAAATATAAAATCTTGATTCTATTATTTCCTAATAGCAAGCTAACATCACTTGTCTTTGTTGATAATATATTTTTTCTTCTATTTATTTAGTGCTTTTCAACTTGATTTCCCCATGTCTGTTTTTTCTTTTCCTCATATTATATGGACATGTTATAGTCCATAACACCATGAGGGTTATTGTTCAAAGATGTGACTCCCTACCTCTGATAACTCCACGTTGCCTGCAGAATAAAGTCCAAAATGATATGCACATCACACATGGCTTGCCGTTACCTTGGCTTACCCTACATGTTCAAACTCATTTTGCAAAGGAAACAACAACAAAAAAGATCGCTTTTTTCCTAAATTCTTCTGGGTTGTACCAATAACAACCTGAAGTTCTCTGAGTTTTAACAATAAGAAATTGAATTAGCTATGGTTTCTTTTGCTTCCTGCCTTGTATGCCTTTCCCCCCAACCTTTTCCTTTAATAATCGGCATTCTTGATTTTTGTTTAAGAGATTAGCTACATAATATGAGCAGAAACTACACAGAATAGTAGTTAAGAGAAGAGGAGCTAAATTCAGATCACACAGGTCCCCTTGCATTTATTAGTTGTGAGACACTGGGCCACTCACTTCACCTCTCTGTACCACGGTGCAAAGGGACACACTGACACCAGGCCTGTGACTCCCTCAGTCCTTTTGGAGATGAATGCGGGAAGGTCTTAGCACCATCAGACCTCCTTGGAAACTTTACACCTTAGGAACATGCCAGTGGTATTTGTTATCTGAAAGATATGAGGAATCTTTGCGGGGAAATAATATAGCCTATCCCTGGTCTATCTTGTGTCCATATTGACAATAAATCTGGAAATTTGTGGATTTATGTGGCATAGCTGACTGAAGAATAAAAATTATTCATGAAGAACTTTTCTATGTGACAAACAGTATATAACACCAAGAGGTCTCAATACTGATAAAACAAACAAAAATAAAAACTTGCTCTGAGAAAAATGTGTTGCGAGCACAGTACAATGCTTTTGTGTTTCTCACAGTTACACCTAAACCAAAAGAGTCCTAACACAGGAAAAAGGGCAGCTTGGTAACTGAATCTTCAGATGTGGCATGTACAGAAAGAAAGCCTTCGTGTGTATCTGTTTCTTCTTGTATCCTTTGAATCATTAGTAAAGTTTGTTTGGGCAAGGTAAAAGATCCTGGACTGCTCTGACAAGCCAACACTTGTATGAACACAGTATGTATATAAATACATACTGTACTTACAGATTCCACAGATTAGGACCTGGACATCTTGGTAGTGGTGATGGGGTCATTAGTTTGCCTACCACAACAGCTTTCATGAGGAGCCTAATATTTGATCATTTAATATACTGCAGGAAGGACTGGAGCAGCTGATCTCTGTGTTCTAAAGGAATAGTGGAAAATTTCTTTAGTGAACTGAGTAGGGGATACATTTCTCATTCAAAATCCCAAATTATTCTTAGTGCCCGACACCGCACCTCCTGTATGAGTAAAACCAGAACTAACATTTTCCAAATAAATTCCAAAATAGTCATATTTCCATTTACAGCATGTACTCTCTTCCCAATGTTAGGATTTTGTGAATAATTATTGCTTTATTATTGTGTACCAGTAGGCAATAAAAAAGTTGAATTTCCAAGAAGATTAAGCAACGAAAGACCTACATATCATTTTGTAGCCCTGTTACTTTCATTGACTGTGGGTATTGAAAGATGGTATCTAAGCAAATTATCAAACTGAAAATGATTAGGATATAATGCATTAGTATACAAAGGTATTGTAGGTGGATATATTTTTTAATATTCATATTCCTCTGGTTGGACACATATTTATTCAGAAGAAAAGAAGGGATATAATTTACTGAGAACTGCTTTATGTAAGCCAAAGAACTATATCTGACATTTTACATCTATTATTTTTATTTTTTTTAGTCTAATTTATGGGACATGCATTATTTTCTCTATTTTCAGATAAAGAACTTGAAATTCACTATAGTCTAGGATTTTTAGATTCTAAACAAATCCAAGCAGGTTGAGGGAGACCCCAGGTCTAATTATAAATTCTGTATTCACTCTACATTATTACATGGTTTTCATTCTCCTTAAAGAATCTCTGTCGTTATTGAAATATTTCTGTCTATTTCTGAAATAAAGCATGTGATCAATGCTTGTCTTTTAGAATGTTGAATAAACCTAGAGTGATTATTAATATCGCAGATATTTGATACAATAGAGAGAAAGCATAATTGGGTGATCGATCATGAATACTTTAACACTTAACCATCATATTTTGGGAACGTTTTGAAAAATAGCCTTAGAGTAATAAAATTATTCTAAAAAGATATACATAAATGTGTGTTCACACTCTAAATATAAACATTTAAATACTGGAATGTCTTGCTAAAGGGTTATTACAGACCTGTATTGTCACAGGACACAGATGTAACAAACGGTTTATGAGGAACAAACACAAGCAGAAAAGATGCAGATTCATGCTCACCCCCAAATTCCCATCACTGCACAGTATAAGACAGCTGTGGATGTTCCATATGTGTGACCAAGGTTCTAGGATGCAGGGTCCTGCCTGAGTGGCATGTTTGACATGGGACTGAGAAGCAAACGAAGAGGCAACAAGCCTCACCCACACACTATTACATAGGTAGAGGTTAGCCCAAGCAGGAACTAAGCAACACCAAGTTCCCACAGGAATCGAAGAATTTATCAAGGGCTTTCAGCAACGGGAACTAAAGAGGGAGTTTTGTATACTGAGAGCTAAGATTTACATATGGAGGACCCTGGAATCTGCCTTGTATGTCAAGAAGGCATTCTAAAACTTTGCTGTCTCTCAACAGACTGGTTTAGCTTATGCCAACTAGCTTTTCCTAAGCTATTACAAACTTAAAACAAACCAAAAAACAAACCAAAAAAAAAACCAAAAAAAAAAAAAAAAGAACAACAAAAAAACAGTCCCATGGGCAAACAAGATTTATAATTCTTCAAAAATATAGTGTTATAAATATATTTATGTTATATACGTAAAATTGAAATATGCATATTTGCATTAATGTCTGGTAGAGCAAAGTTCTTATCTAAATTGTTTTTTCTTTTTTTCTATTATGATAATCCTCATTAATCAATATATTAGAATGAGAATGTCAGACTGAAAAGAACTAGATAAGAAAAGCAAAGGGATATGTGTGTGTGTGTGTGTGTGTGTGTGTGTGTGTGTGTGTGTGTGTGTGTCGGGGAGTGTGGTGGTATTTTAGACTTATGACATGTTTACACACAGAAAGTGTTGCATTCCTTGAGTATGGCACATCAGAAAGCAATCCAGATTTCTATTTTCTTTTTGTTTTCTGTAGTTTTCCTTATTTCAAGCATATATCCCTTCTTCGACACTCATGGCTTTTGATTTACATTTTACTCTTCCAGAATCATTGTTACCATATATATTTATCTATCTGTTTACCTTATGTAAAAATGTCTTGTTCATAATCCATGGATAATAAAATATTAAAAGTTTAATTAAATACTCTTCCCCAAATTAATTTATAGATTTAATGCAATCCTTATCAAAGTTAACAGTGGTTAGTGAACACTGCCAAGTTGATTCTAAAGTTCCTATGGAAAAAAAAAATGGTACCAAAACAGCTAAAGCAATACTGAAAATAAAGAATAAAATTTAGATTGTCATGAATCAAGATTTATCATAAAGGCATCATAATGAAGGCAGCGTGGTATTTCTGAAGGAAAAAATAAAACAGAACAAATGAAGAAAATAGAGAATTCACTTAATTTATGACAAAAGTAATGGCACTATATTACCAGTGAGTAAAAGTCTGTTTCAAGTGGAAAACATGAATTCTGTCCTATTTTACTCCACATGGCACCGTTCAAAATTGGTATTAAATTCAAATGAAAACATACTCATTGAAGATTCAATAAGAAAGCACTAGAAGACCACCAGCATGCTCTTAATTTTCTTAAGCAAGTGAAACAAGGCAGTAACCATGAAGGATAAAAGATGACGCTATTAAAACTAAGAACTTTTCATCAAAATATGCCATGAAGAGAGTGAAAATAAGACTTGATATGATAAACATATTTGCAACGGAATAACCAACAGAGGACCCATATACTAAAATATAAAAAACTGTTACTGATGAAAGCAGGAAATAGTGAAATAATTTATCTTTAAGCAGGACAGATGATTCCCTCAATCTACCTCCTATTGGCATATCCTAACTAGCGAAAAATTAGGGTTGATCCTGCCTAAAAAGGAAAGCAGACAAGATCACTGAACATAAATAGATTTATAGTGGAAGAGACCAGTAAATAGGTAAATATGAATTGCTTTCATATCATCCCAAGGTCCCTCAAACAATCATGTTTTTTTAGGAACTATTGTTTGCAGAGCCCTGTACTAGATGGTACTAAAATCTGCATTTACTGAAAATAACCTAGAAGGTGTCTCTTGTTAGTTCCCAAAATACCAGTCATCAATGGAATCGTCTATCTAATGTGAAGAGCTTTTCCAGCTAATATCATAGATTTCAACCTTTCGGAATTCCATATTTTTGTTTTTTATTTCAGGGAAGATACTTTAATCTTTCCAAATATAACTCCAAGGTAATTTTTTTTTGTCTGTTTTCAGCTAGAGTCATGTGACTTTAATCTCAGCAAAAGTCATTTATCATTTATTTTACCTAGTTTTCAAAAGTTCTTTGGGATGTGATTTTTTAAATTGAGATATAATTGACAAATACCATTATGTTAGTTACAAATGAACAACATAATGATTCAATATTTATTTATTATGTCTTGCAAAATAATCAACATAGTAAGTCTAGCTAACATCCATCACCACATACAATTTCAATATTTTTCTTGTGAGGAAAATTTCTAAGATATGTCTTAGCACCTTCCAAACATGAAATACAATGTTGTTAACGATAGTCACCATCTGTACATTACATCCTCAGAACTTATTTGTTTTGTAACTGGAAAGTTTGTAATTGTGACCCCCTTCACCCATTGTGCCTAGCCCCCAACCTCCTACTTCTGGGAACCACCAATCTGTTCAGTGTTTCTGTAAATTTTTGTGAGTTTTTTGTCATTGTTTTGTTTTATTTTTAGATTCTACACATAAGTGAGATCATATGACATTTGCCTTTCTCTGACTTATTTCACTTAGCATAATGTCAAGGTCCATCCCTGTTGTCACAAATGAGAGGATTTCCTCCTTTTCGTGGCTGAATAATATTTCTTTGCATATATGTACCACATTTTCTTCATTTCTCCACTGATGGACACTTAGATTGTTTCCATGTCTTGGTTATTGTAAATAATGCTGCAATGAACACGTTGGCGGGGAGGAGGTGGGTTGGAGCGGATAACTTTATATATAGGACACATTCTCAGATGTATCCTTAGCCTTACCTACCATCCATTTCTTCTGTTTTTTAGATGTTCTTATGTTTACAGAATAATTATAAATAATTGAAATGTTTAAAAAAAATAAATACATATAATGCTTTTTTAGGTTCATAAAGAACATCTTATATGTTATGCTTCATTGAATAATCTAGCATATTTAGTCAAGTAGAAAACCATCTACCATAAAATACTTTTCATTTTTCCTTAATAATATCAAACTAAAGTTTATAGGAAAATATCCTTTATTTTCTTTTCTCTATGGACCAACTGATCTTTCTGACTTTTTAGATTTTACAATTCTGTTTTGGTGTTGCTGAAAAAATTAAGGGAGTTTAAAATATCCTCTTAAATTGTAAAAACAAATGATATTATAAAGATTTATGTGGTATTTTTATCTTGACACGTATGTATATGGCATTTATTTAAATATGCCTTACAACTCACATAATTGAATAATCTATACTTTAATACTCAATGTTTTTATAATTTAATTTTATGTAAAAAGTTAGTCTAGTAATTATATCTTTAAAAAGAATTAAAGTTTTGGTTGTTTCATTTTGCTTCTGACCTACTTCTTTGCTCTGGCATCTCCTACATATCCCGAGACTATTATACCATTCAATTCTTTAAATTACAAATATTTATTTACCTGTCATCCTGAACCTCTCCATTCTGAGCTTCTTGAGGGCAGGAAATGAATGTTGGTAGTGTTTTCAGGGTTCACACAACCTTGCATATAATAAGTCGTCTGCTAAGTTTTGATTAATGAGTGAATGAACAAATGAGTGGGAATAAATTTCTGTCCTCTGCCTATGGGATTTGTGTAACATTGTTTTTATCTATTTTAAATCGAATTTGAATTGTCTTAGTGAAATTAAGGAATTATCTTTTGGAGTCGAGTCTATACAAAAGTGTATTAACTATAATTTCATATTTACAAAATATATAGCATTCCAGGAATGATAAATTTATTTTGTATCCTTTAATTCTACCAAGTGTATTATAGCTCATTTTTTAATTTAAAATTATATTTCTTTTCTTTATTACAGTTGAAATACAATACTATGTTAATTTCAGGTGTGTGTTAGTTTCAGTGATTCTACATTTATATACCTGTACTGTCTATTTTTTTAATACAGAAAAATAATTCAGGCTGTTAGCACTGAAGATAGTGGTTATGGGGAGTTATAGGGAGAGACTAGCAGTGATGGGATGGGACAGAAAGACACATTGTAAGATGCCGTTAATATTGTAGGTGCGGGTTATATGCATATGTTCACTTTGTAAAACAGTCATTGTGCTGTGCATACTTATACTTGGGGACTTTTCCGTAAATACATTTTAATAAAATTTATAACAAAAAAGATTTCCTTTATGTCTTTAAAAAATATATCATTAGCTGTTGAGTTTGTTTCCTTTTATTTTGAAACAGTTATACTAATGCTGCTTAGATACATAAATAGAATAATGCGATTATGCAAGGAACAATTATTAGCAAATTAATTAAGAGTAATTGTTAAAATTCAAATTTCTATCATAATAATTTCCTTCTTTAAACTTATAGCTACTGAGTTTATGGCCTATTCCCTTTCAAAGATAATGGAATTCCATTTCTCAGATTGTTCATTTATACTTTCTGCTTTTCAATATGCAATCAATATTTTCAAATACTTTATTTAATTGAAACAGGGTTGTTTTTTTTTATGCACTTTCCCTTTGCCAAAGATCGACTCGTTTACCAGATTTTTAAGTGTGCAATACATTATTATTGGCTATAGGTACAATATTGTACAGCAGATCTCTAGAGTTTAATCATCTTAAGCAAAATGTGGCTACAGTGGAAAACTGTATTGAGGTTCCTCGAAAAATTAAAAATAGTATTATCATGTGATACAACAATCCCACTTCTGGTTATTTATTTAAAAAACGTGAGATCAGAATCTCGAAGACATAAGAACTGCCATACTCATCACAGCACTATTCAGAATAGCCAAGATGTGAAAGAAACCTAAATGTGCATTGACATCAAAATGAATAAAGTTGTAGTATAAAGTGGACACACAATGTGATATATAGATGACATATTATAGCATTGTATACTTGAAACCTACATAATTTTACAAACCAATGTACCCCTATTAAATTTAATAAAAATTATAAGAAAAAGGAAATTCTACTATATGCCACAATATGGAAGAACCTTGAGGACATTATGCTAAGTGAAATATGCTGATTACAGAAAGACAAGTACTGCACAATTACACTGATATGAGGTTTCTAAAATATTCCAATTCATAGAATGAAAGAGTGGAATGGTGGTTTCCAGAGGTTGGAGGAAGAAAAAAATGAGGAGTTACTAAGAAACCATAGTTTTGTTTTTGTTTTTTAAAATCTTAGTATATTTTATCTTATTTATAATTAGTATTAGAATTAATCAATTTGCTCCTAGTTACTCTCTTTTTAGAAACAATCTAACAATCAGTTTTCATTGTGTTCGATCATTTTATCATAAAATTCTAGTTCCAGTCTATGCTTATGCTATTTCAATGATAAATGTATCAATGTTATTCATTTTAACATATTTACTTTGGCACTAAAAAAGGATAATACAAACCTAGAGCCTATCACTTGTGAAATGAATGTTATTCACAAAGGATTCTTTGCATAACTACTAACATATAATTGAGAACATAATTTTACCTATGAAAACTACTTTCTACCACTTGCCATAGTTTTACACATCTATATTATGTACACTAGAAAGAAATAAGTACATTATTTATTTTGAATGAAAAGGAAATTATTAAAATACAGGATGAGTTCATTTTGGATGTTAAAATCAAATAAGATATGGCTCATTAGATGAAAATCTATCCATTTTTATTTCCTTAAGGCTTAATGTATGTAAGTAGAATGGATCACTCTAACAGCAAAAGATCTAAGAAATAACAAAAATACATTAAATATATAAGAACAGGCACACTGTGTGCTACACATATGTTTTCTTGTTTGTTTGCTTTTCTTTCATTGCTGATTTAGTGCCACTTCTCAGATTTTAAAAACTATTTCTAATAGCAGAGATTGTAATAACAGAACCTTTAGCTGAAATTTCCCCAGCATATAATGACTTGAAAAGTACTCTCATTTTGTGATTTCTTATTAGAAAGATTAAGTTTGTTCCAATTTTCTTAAATCCACACCTGGCAAACGATAAAAAAGGTGAGCAAAAGAGTTTTGAGTGACCGTTGTGACCTCCACTATTTGAATAAATAGATAGCTATATAATTCAAGTATATCTGTGCTCATTGAAAAATATCTTATACATAGTTGTTGCAACATTATTGACTATATGCTCTATGCTAGGCTAATCGGGGGGATCACTGCATATATTATATAAATGTTTAACCACTATGCTGTACATCTGAAACTAATATAAAATAATATTGAATGTCAGCTGTAAGTGAAAAAAGAAATAAATATATATTTTCTTAAAAAAGAAGAGTATTTTATAACCAGACCACCTATTACTGGGTTTCAGAAGAGATCATGGAACAAAATTTAGCTCAGATGCTTGTCTTTCTACACTACACGTACAGTACATCTATTCCTTTGTAGATATAGAAAATGGGAATAATAGAGTCCTGAGTAATTAAGCACATTATGTGAAAACAGAATTATACTAAAAACGTATTTTTTTTCCAGCTTTAAAATTACTTCTGATGTTAAATTATTGGGAAGCAAAGCAAATAATATAGGTCCACTTAAACAGTTCATTGACATCATGGAAAATAAGCATTAAAATTGGGTCCAAGCTGAACAAGGGTAGGTCACTGGAGTGAAGTGAGCATTTTGATGCAAATGGGAAGAGAAAGACTTCGTATAATAACGAAAGAAGCAATGAACCTGAGCTATGAATGACTGTCTACTACAATCCTGTGCCCACATGTATAGCAGCAGTACATGGCTCCTATCTCCTCTTAGGCTCTGTCCAAACTCATTAGGAAGGTAATTGCAACTGTCTGTTCAAATACTGGAGAACAGAAATTGCCTGCCCCCTCCCGTTTCCTTGCTATTCCATTCACAAGTAATCTTTCCACCATGTCTGCTTATAATAGAGGAAAGAACATTCAATCTTTGAATCCCTTGTAACCACTGCTAGAATGAAATAGAATCTATTTTAAGTAGATTTAATTTTTTTTGATGCACTCTCATTTTTGGTGGGAGTTAAGGTATATTATTGTTAAAACTGTTAGGAGAGGATTACTTTTCTATCTGAGAAGCTACATCAATGCAAGTCATTTTGAAATAGTCTTGGTATTCACATCTTAATCTTTTAACATGCTACATTGCAAAAATGTATTTCTCCCTTAGAGGTAATAGTATATTTATTCCTCACAGATATTACGACTGTATTTTAACTGGTACCATCATGATGACTGTAGTCGTATTCTAAATTTTCTGGTATAATTATCATTTCACTACTAAGTGATGTTTCAAGGAGGTAAAATAGGTGATCTACTAAGCATGTTGCACTAATACGCAATCTAACATAAAGGCATGTTCCTTAACAACATTGCAAACAATACAATGGGATAAGCAATGGCTTTCAAGTTCAAGAGTCCTAGCTCTAATATTTTCTGTGTGACACTTCATCACCTTTAAAATGGACAGATAGATGATGGGTTATAGAAAAGTACACATGAAACCTATATAATTTTAACACCAATAAATTTAATAAAAAATAAAGTTATAAGAAAAATAATTGTAAAAGGAAATAAAATACCAGCAGCACAGGATTGTTTCAAGTTAAATAAGCATTTCCAACAATATCCAACATATAGTAAATTCCTATTAAATTAAATATATTTTATACCTGTACAAATTTACAGTCCTTTCTCAAACTTCTCTTTCATGTATCATTTTTGTTTTTCCCCTCCCAGAGGACCATGTATATATATGTTCTCTATAACAGCTTAAAATATTTTTGTAGAGTTTCTCCCATGTTACCATCCACAGTCAAAAAGATTCTTGCTTTTACATGTGTTCCCATAGTTATGATAAGGCATATAAAGGGGGGGAAATGCTTATTTTCCCCATTAAATTATAATTTCTAATGGGTATCTTTTAAATCATTTTATCCCCTAAAACAACTAAATATAGATTATTTATCATAGTAGCATACTGAATTGCAATTAACGTTGAAATCGATTGAAATGTTGCTACAGTTGTAAACTGTAAGTCATTGATCACTTTAACATTAATTTACAAGAATGGAGTTAAGTTGTTATTATTTATGTATATTTATCATGGAGAACTCAAAAGTAGTTTGTAAATTTTAAGAGTATTATAATTTAACTTCAATTAATGTTTCTGGATTTTGTGGGGTATTTTTTTGTTTGTTTCTCTTTGACCCACAAGTATGTCAAATATCAGAGGATAAAACAATTTGCAAAGCACTTGTTCCAGTCATCTTTAAACACCAAAAGCTATCGTTTTGCTTTCCATAAAATACGGCTGTTTTCAGAAGATTCCTGACTCTATGTCATTATTCATAAGGCTTCCATAGGTGATAAAAAATATATTTGCAGACTCTTGTGATAGTTAGAGATAGTCATGCTGTCTTGAAATACTTGGGTTTATTAAGTAAATTACAGCACTAATTATTCAATAAAAGGTAAGTAGTTTATAACCATTAATAGTATAAAGCCCATTTTATATAGTGTTGTCAATCTTTGAAATATAATCCATAAATGCCATTGCCCTATGACATTATAGAATCGTATGGTATTTAACAATGCCATGTCTATAACTTTTATTTTTGTTTTTGTGGATGTTTGCTTGTTTAAATAGATTTTATCCTGTTGCAGGTGAGATATGTGATATTCAAAACCCATATTCCATTCGTTTTGAAAAGTCCTAGAAAAATAAACATTATAGACGTAATATGCTTACATGTATATGCCACACATAGGCTTTCCACATTTAATTTTCACATCTATGAAAGATAGACTATTTTTACACTACACATCTGTAGCAATAGAATATCAAAGATTTGCCTTGCAGTATTTGTAGCCTATTTTACAAAAAGGCTGCTCCTATAAAATTTCCAGTGAGTCAGGCACACTAAAGAAGTTCATTTTAATTGTGAGGGTTTATATTTTACAAAATATATATACATATATATACATATATACACACACACACCTTATTTTGATATAATTCACAGGCTACTCCTGTAGTTTTGGCCCTTATGATTACCAAAAGTAATTAGCAATTTATTGAATCCTTAAAAAAAATCCTATTTCTTATTGAATGAAACATAGAAACATGCAGAAACCGTGTTTCCCCGAAAATAAGACCTAGCTGGACCATCAGCTCTAATGCCTCCTATGAAGCAAAAATTAATATACGACCCGGTATTATATTGTATTGTATTGTATTGTATTGTATTGTATTAGACCTGGTATTATATTATATTGTATGTTATATTATTTTATATTAAAATAATCCCGGGTCTTATATAAATTTCTGCTCCAAAAGATGCATTAGACCTGATGGTCTGGCTAGGTCTTATTTTTGGAAAAACATGGTAGTAATATATAGTACATAATTTGGTAGCATCTGATACTTACCAGAATGACAATTAACTATGTAGAATATTATCATTTTCATAGTAGAGATATTTTCATATACCCAAGGCTATGTAAATTGTAATTCACAGGAGACACATTTCCTGAAACTTCTACCTACATCCAGAAGAATAGGAATATTCATCCTTTTCAATAATGGACACATAACAGACATGAAATCAGTAAGAAAATCTGTGATAATAATGAAATCACTGAAAACTCATGTTTTAATTTGCCATACTACGGCCTCTCTGAAGCTTATGTTCTTTTGGTTAAACATAATCTCTTATTTTAGCCGTCCTCATGTGAGCTGGGATTGTCACAATCTGGATCAGAGTTCTGTACCATCATCTATACCAGCACTGCCCCACATAGTATATTCCATGTCTGTGATGATGAAAACATTCTACAGATGCTCCTAGGACTCCAACTATTATCCAGACCTAATTTGTCCCTACTTTGACAGGGTCAATAAATATTAATGCCAACCCAGATACTACGTTTCGTAATCCTCAAAATGCTTGGGTACATTATATCACCAGTACACAATTACCGGAGTGAATGGTTTAATATTTCTTGAAGAAAGAATGGGGGTGATTACAATGTGTACTTGTATTATAAGTTCCTTCCTTCTGGGATTAAGCTTCCTTTTGGTCAAACAGATTTTAAGAATGAAAACTGGCCCAGAACTAAAAACTGGGCAATGGATCACCACTTCTTATTGGGGAGACTATTATAAGTCTCCTGGCTATGTATCGTATTTTCTTCTGATGACAAAGCTGAGCTGTACCCTCTGGGATGAGTGTATATACTTGTTCCTAGGGATTCTGTGTTCTTTTAACCATGTCCTTAAGCTCTGCAGTTTTTGATCCCTTGGTTGTCACTCCAACTGTGTCATTTATGATAACTGCATCCATCTGACTTCTCCAGTTAATAACATAGCCTATGTGATATTAGGGTTTTATCAGTCATTGCATTCAGTGAGCCTTGTCTTGTAATGGACTTTTTAAGTTGTAGTCCTGCCACAGATACCAGAACCACCAGTAAATTTTTTATTAGTGTATACTTTATATCCTTTGTAAATGAAGAACCTTTTCGCAATCTGGTGTGGCTTACAACCTTACACAATTATGTATTCTAGAATGACTACTTCCTTAGACTTTTAAATCCCTTCATCTACCATTTATCACGGTAACCCTGGTATTTCTTGTTTATTATTTAATCAAAATTTATTGGGGTGACAATGGTCAACAAAGCTGCATAGGTTTCAAGTGTGCAATTCTATAATACATAATCTATATATCACATTATGTGTTCACCATCCAGAGTCAATTCTCCTTCCATCACGATATATTTGACCCCCTTAAACCTATTCTACCATCCCACTTCCCCCCTTTCTTTCTATCCCTGGTATTTCAATTTTGCTTAGAATGTGTCCTCACTTTTTCCATCTTCCAGGAGTTCTCCAAGTTGCAATTTCATACCATCTCTTATATACTGCTAGATTATTAAATCCTGTATCTTCAGAGAATTATCCCCCCTATTCTAAGTTTGGGCTCCCTTGATTAAGCAACCTCACAATCCTGATTCATAGGAATCTTCCAGCTCCTTCAAGTATATTATGCTAAGGTTTAGTACCTTCCCTCTATCATTAGATCCAGCATATCCAAAGGTTGGCGATGCTACAACTTGCCTAGTTATACTCTAGTGAATAGGATGAGAGTTGGGAATATCCGTGTACTGTGAAGGGCACCTGTTTTCATATAGGGAAGAGTAATTATAAGGATTTAAAGAAAAATAAAAACATATTCATATTATTTTTCAACACTAGAATGACTAATTTGGCAGAGAATTCATTCAAAAAATATAGATGAGTGACAAAAAAGAAAAAAAAAAGAAAATGCACTAGAAACTAGAATTGAATTGCTAAAACAGAAACATTTTCCAAGTTTATCAATACGAAAATTGATAAGCATCAGCACAGGAAAGGAAACAACAGAATGAAAAGACAACCTATGGCTTGGGAAAAAAAAATATTTGCAAACCATATATCTGATAACAGGTTAATCTCCAAAATATATAAGGAATAATTACTGCTCAACAGTAAAAGGAAAACAAAAATAATCCCCCCAAAAACGAAAACAATAACCCAATTAAAAAATGGGCTAAATGATCTATCTCCAAATATGACATACAAATGACCAACGGATATATGAATAAAAAAAAGCACTAATCAATGGCACTAATCATTAGGGAAGTGCAAGTCAAAACGACGATGAGATAGCACCTCCCACCTGACAGAATGTTTATTATCAAAAACGAAAGAACAGTAAACAAGTGTTGACAAGGATGTAGAGAAATTGGAATCCTTGCACACTGTTGATGGAAATACAAAATGGTGTATCCTCTATGAAAAGTAGTATGGGGGGAGGACTCAAAAAATTAAAACTAGAACTACCACATGATCCAACAATCCCACTTCTGCACATTAATCCAAAATAATTTAAATCAGAAGCTCAATACAATATTAGTATGTCAATGTTGATTGCAGCACTATTCACAATAGCAAAGATGTGGAAGCAACCTAAATGTTCACTGACAGATGAAGGAGTAAAGAAAACATGGTATATACACACAATGAAACTATTCAGCCTTTAAAAAAAAAGAAATTCTGCAATATACCACAACATGAATGACTCTTGAAGACACTATGCTAAGTGAAATAAGTCAGTCACAAAATGCTTCCATTTATATGAGGTATCTAAAATAGTGAAATTCAAAGAATCAAAGAGTGTGATGGTGGTTACTAGGGACTGGGGTGAGAAATGGCAAAGAGTGATCAATAGGCAGAAAGCTTCAGATGACCAAGATAAGTTGCAGAGATCTGTTGTACAACACTGTGCCTATAGTAAATAATAATGTATTTTACATTTAAAAACTTTGAGTGTATATCCCATGCCATTTTTTCTTTCCAAAATAAAATAATAAAAAAGGAAGTTAATAAGAACAAATATTGAAAACAAAAATAGGAAATGCATATGTGAAACAGGAAGTCACATGAACATGAAACACTGAGTCAGAATCATACACTTGTTTCCTTAAAGGGATCTCTGTCATCTGTTAATAAGCAAAACGTCTTCTCCCCCGCCCCCCAGTGACTAAGATAGTAGGGGCCCGGTGCTGAAAATGTTAAGTTCCCTCCCTTTTAAATCTGAACTTCACCTATTTTGTGGGGATATTATCTAATATCCCCAAAGGTCCAAGGTGTTAGCTATAAATAATGACAAAAATACCTTGAAATGGATTGAAGGCTTAAACATTAAGAACTGAAACTGCATAATACCTATGAGAAAACATAAAGAAAAACTCCTCAACATTACTTTTGGCAACCATTCCTTGGATATGACACCAAAGTATAAGAAACAAAAGCAAAAATTAATGTGGGATTATATCGAAAAAAGCTTCTGGGCAGCAAAATACAATCAACACAATGAAAAGGCAACCTCCAGAATGGAAGAAAGTATTGCATATCATATCTGATAAAGTGTTAATATCTAAAATATATAAGGAGTTCATATAACACAATAGCAAAGAAACAAACAATTGAAAAATGGGCAGAGAAACTCCAGACTGTTTTCCAGGGAAGGTATACAAATAGCCAACATTTACGTAAAGAGATACTCAATATCATTAATCATCAGGGAAATAAAAATCAAAACCACAACAAGATCACTACATACCACTTAGAATGTCTATCATCAAAAAGAGAAGAGACATTGGTGGTAGCAAGGATGTGGAGAAAAGGGAATGTTTATGCACTGTTGCTGGATATGTTAAATTGGTTCAGCCACTATGGAAAATAGTACGGTGGTTCCTCAAAAAATTCAAAATAGAACTACCATAGTCCTAATTCTGGGCATATATTCAAATGAAATACTACCTCGAAGAGATAACAGTCCCTTTTTCAGTGCAGCATTATTCACAATAGCCAAGATATAAAAATGACCTAAATGTTCATCTACGAATTAATGGATAAAAAAAATGTAGTATAATATATACAGCAAAATATTATTCAGGCATAAATAGGAAATCCTGTCATTTGCAACAACAGGGATGAACCTTGAGCACTTTATGCTACGTGTATTAAGTCAGACAGAGAAAAACCATTACTATACGTTCTCACTTATATGTACAATTTAAAAAAGGCTGAACTCATAGAATCAGAAAATAGAATAGGGGTTGCCAACAGTTGGTGGGTGGGGGAAATGGGGAGATGTTGGTCAAAGGGTCAAAGGGTACAAACTTTGAGTTATAACACAAACAAGTTCTGGGGATGTAATACACAACTTGCTGACTTCAGTTTACAATACTGTATTATATAATTGAAAGTTGCTAAGAGAGGACATCCTAAATGTTATCACCAAAAAATGGCAATTATAACAGGTTTGGATATATTAACTAATGCTACTCTTGCCATTGTTTCACAATATCAAATCAACATGTTGTAGATCTTAAACTTACACGAAGTTATGTATGAATTATATCTCAATAAACCTGAAAAAATATCAATGCTACATTGATGTCAATGATGCAAATAACAGCTGATGACTAGACACAATTTCATGAGAGCACCATCCTTCCAAACATTATATTGTGATCTTACGGTATTTATAATATCAAGTTCGCACATTACCATTCTGAGGGCATATACACCCTATACCAACTGCTTTATTGCTTTCACCCTGTTTCGAGATCCTATTTTTCATTATAATTTGCCACAGTCCTATATTCACTGTGAATCCTAGGAAGAATGAAATGTGACTCAGAAAGTGACCATGGATACATGGTCTGACAACTAAATTTACGAACTTGTTGCAATGATGTTGCTAACCTTTTTTGATATTTGTACCAAGTGGACAAACAGTTAATCAAGTTTACTATTTGGAAGTGCTGGAAAGACTGCGTGAAAAAGACGACCAATTCATGGCTCTTACATCACGACAATGTACCAGCTCACACAGCACTGTTTGTGAGGGAGTTTTCAGCCAGTAAACAAATAACCATATTGGAACACCCTCCCTACTCACCTGACCTGGCCCCCAATGACTTTTTTCCTTACCCAAAGAGAAAGGAAATACTGAAAGGAAGACATTTTGATGACATTCAGACATCAAAGGTAATACAATGACACTCTGATGGCCATTCCAGAAAAAGAACTCCAGAATTGCTTTGAAAGTGGACTAGCTGTTGGCATCAGTACATAGCTTCCCAAGGGGAGTACTCTAAGGTGACTGAAGTGATATTCAGCAATGAGGTTATGCAGTACTTTTTCTAGGATGAGTTTGTGACCTTAATTGTCCGACCTCATATACAAGCACAAGGAATTTTGCACCGAAGTTATCACTTGTATATCTAATTATCTCCTTAAGTTAATATTCCTGTCAGAGTCTAAAAAAATAAGTATCAAAATACTAGGACCAAAAGATTCCCCTAGGCTGTGGCTCAAACAGGATAAAAATAGTATGGGTCCAGGTGCCTGCTGAAAGATTTGTTACTGTCTTCCGCTGAAACATAAACAATCTGCCCATAAATAATTGCACAGGCAAGCTGTAAACCTTTCCTCTTCAGTCTTTCTTCCTTTTTTTTTTTAGAAGGGCTTTGCAAAATTGACTTATATTTATATTGTACCTATCAGCATGTCAAGACAGTTTACTGGGAATCTCCATTATAACTGGTTATTTTAATACAAAACAGAATAATCTGAGATAAGGATTTCAGAGATGCATTATAAAAGCTCCTATTCAGGAACAAAAGCCTTCAATGTCATTTACTATGTTACTATTGTGATTTTATTACTTAAAATAATGTTAATCATTATTTTATCTAAAGACATTTATCACTATGTTTGGAAGATGAATCTGCTTTTGTGTGGGCTTATTTTCCTTGTGTCATTCAATTAAAACAATGCCTACTGATCCGCTCGCTATATTACACTTTAGAATTCCAATGGTATTTTTAATAGCCTATTGGGCACATCTGCTGTCCCTGATCTTTTGACATCCCTATGCAGTGTATTATTCATATGTTTTTTTCTTTGTTCCTCAAAAATTTACTTTTATGCTTTATAGTTCTGCATCCTAACTCCCAAGAGGCCTTGGACAAGCAGAGGTGAATCACTGTATTGGCAACATCATAAAGATAAGTGCTTTCTATGCTCAGGATAGAAGATCCTTTCAAAACAATTACCTACCAGTGTTCTGAACTAGAGAAAGAAACACGATGATGAAGTCTGAGGAGTAGCTGCCATGTTAATCTATGTGAAATTCCTATGGGAGAAATTGTGGTGACATGTTCATACAGCTTTTCTTTCATCAGACTACAGTCCCATTTCAGCTTTATCATTTATTATCTATGCCCTTCTAAAACTTAATCAACATCCTGGAGACTCAGTTTCTCAATAATAATATTTTATTACTCATTTCATTTCATCTTGTCTGATGAAAGTTAAATATTTTAAACTAGGAAAAGGAATTTAGAAAAATCCAAATACCTGATTTCTTTGTGCTCTTCCCAGGGCAGTTTTGTAGTGATGGATAAAAATCCCACAATGGAATACATGAGTGAGGCTAAATATTCACAATCATTAATCTAACGGCCTATAAATTCTACTATGTGTTTGCGGTTCCTAAATTACAAAATGCAATGGCTGTTGAGTGCTTATTCACTTCTCTTTAAATCTCCATGCATCATCTCAACCCCACCCCATATATCTCTTCTACTGGCATTGCGTTAACATTATATTATATACAGATATCTGGAGTTGTCAGATATAAACTCTCTCAACGATCAAACATAAGTGCTGTATTTTGTTGTGTATAATGCACACTTTTTTGCCCAAATTTGTGAAGGAAAAAGATGTGCATTATACATGGGTAGTACTAATTCCATATCTATACAAATGTTTTTAATTCTTTTATTTATTCTTATGAGTTAAAAGTATAATAAATAAATAAATGCTAAAATTCCTTTATAATACAAAAAACAAGTACCTAAATATAAACAAATAAAAATTTAAAGTAAAAAATTAAAACGAAAGTGTTTTGTTTTTTTTCTCTGAAAGTTTGCGCCAAAAATGTGGGTGTGCATTATACAAGTGAGCACATTATACACAGCAAAATATAGTATATCTGTGCTCAAAATATCCTATCTGCTTAAACAAAGAAAAAATCTTATTCATCCTCTACTGACATTTCGTCTGAGTAGTACCTCTGTGAACATAGTTTCACAAGAGACAACAAGAATGAGAGCAAAGCCTCACATCTAACATTTTTGTTTATCTCAATAGACATCTACCCATCAATGTCATTTATCAGGTTTTTGTTAGATATTTTTGAATTATTAAAAATTATAGCAAATATTCAAAAAAGTACACATAAGTGTATAGCTGGCTTGATTTCCCCAAATTGACCAAACTGCTGTTGAATTTTGTCAATTGTTTCTGTCTGTACCTATTGAACAAGTCATAAATTGTCCTTTTTTGTTCATTTGATGAAAAATAATTTTTTCTGAATGTTGAATGCATCTTGCAATCTCAGAATAAATCCTAGTTGATCTTAACATATGATCTTTTTTATAAATGTCTAGATTTGATTTATTAACACTTGTTAAGGATATTTCCATTTATGTTCATGAGGGATACTGGTCTATGGTTTTCGTTGCTCATAATATTTTGTCTAGTTTTCATAGTAATATAAAGCTAACTTATAAAATGATTCACAGAAGTGTCTTTCATTTTCCATTTTCTGGAAGTTTTTGTGTAAAATTATGTGTGTGAGTTTTCTTCTCAAATGTTTGGCAGAATTCAACAATTTAGGCAGTGCTTTTCTTTGTGGGAAGGTTTTAAATTATGAATTTAATTTTTAAAACATATATGGGGATATTCATGTTATCAGTATTTTTCTTCAGTGAAACTTGATAGTGTCTTTATAGGTATTTATGTTTTCAAGTTATAAAATTTATTAGTATAAAATAATTCATAATATCACTTTGTCTTGTGTATATATCTAGGATCAAGGGTTGTAACTCATCTTTCTTTCTTAATACTGGAACCTTTCCTTTTTTTTCATTTTTGTAACCTATATTTTTTTTAAATTAACAATTATAACCTGCTCCAAGATGTAAACATAGTTTTCCATGAGGTTTTCATATTTTCATCAGTTTGTTGTTTAATTTTTGTTATTTTTCTGATATTTAATTGATTTGAAATTTATGTCAGTGAATGGAATGAGATGGAAATGTGAGTTATTCCCTAACTTTCCCCCAATAGACAGTCAATTGTTATAATGCATTTTTCACAATCCATCTTTTCTTCATTATTTTGAATTGCTACATTCATCATATACTAAATTTGCACAGACCCATGTGTCTGTTTCAGAATGTATGAAGCTAGTTCATTGATCTAATGATCCATTTTTATATCATTATCTTATGATTTTAATCATTATATAGTAATATATTTCTCTTCCAGATCATTGTTGCCTTCCTTTTTCTTCATCCAAATTGTCTTTGCATTTCTGTTCTTCGCTTTTTTCATTCTCAATTAATTTTAGAAATAGACTGTCGGTTTCACTCAGAGAAAAAAGTTGTTATGAGTCTAACTAGGTTTCAATTGAAATAAAGATTAATTGGAAATTATTGACAAAATTTTGAGATTTTTCATTTAAATCACTTCAATTATTTTTAAGAAACAGTTATTTTTTGTCCATAGTAAGGGCATTTGTTATCTCTCATAATATTACAGCTCATCTTTCTTTGTATTGACTGGTCCTAATGTATTTACTAGGAACACATCAGTACATTATATAACAAAAGCAGATATATGGAATATAGTTTGGATTTGGCCCTAAGAAGTTTGATTCAAGATTCTATACTTTTGATAATATCAGTGTTGTGTACAAAGAAGGGAGGGCAAACAGAACAAGTTGTGAAATAACCAAGTATTGTTATAAGAAGTGAATTTTATCGTCTAGGTCTTGGTTGTCCAATACAGTAGGCAGTAACCATATTTGTCTATTGAGCAATTGAAGTGTGGATTCTGTGACAGAAGAAAAGAATTGTTAATTGTAGTTTATCTAAATATAATTTGAAAAACTTGAGAAATATAACTTTTATTTAAAAAATAAGCAAGTTTACTGTTTTGTTAGACATACATTTCCCTTTAACTTCTGAATTATGTAAGGTATTGCTGCACTGCTGTGGGTCTGTACTGTTTCTATTATTACATATAAACATATCATAAAACTAGTTGATGTGAATAAATTGATTCAATTCAAATAATGTTTCTCTATGCAATGATATACCGATATAATGTATTGATTCAAATATTTTATGAACACAGCACAAGTTACAGATTCCTATGTAAATTACAATTGGCAATTAAATTGAAATACTTATTTTTTTAAGTTAAAATAGTTGGAATTATTTTCTAGTTTAACAAAAAGACCAATTGCAGGTAGTAGGATCGAGTGGTGTTGCAGACGTTACTATAAAACTGTAAAATAAAGATAAAAAGAGAGTGGAAAAAGGTAGATATAAATTTTGGTGTGGATGGCAAATGAAATTTGCTTCAAGAGAACAAAACAAAAAAGCTTTAGAAATATTGTGTAAAATATTTAAATGTATAACAGAGCAAAAATATTGAGACATTTTTAGCAAATGTATAGTGAATTTGATAAAAAAATGTTTCCTTTCAAAAGACAAAAAGCACTGACAAACTTGGTTGTCTAAACTCAGAATTAAATATCCAACAAAAATCTAAAAAAATATTGTAAACAGGATCTGAGACAGTAACTTTGGACAGCTACAAAATGTTTTTAATTTTTGCATAAAACTGAAAACATATCTAAATGGTGTATCAGTCAGGGTATCAACTAGAGATAGACAACAGGATATGTGTGTGTGTACACACACACACACACACACACACACACACACACGTTGAGCGAAAGAGAGAAAGGGAGAGAGAGAGATTTCCGTTTCCTTATGGGATTGTGGGAGCTGGTTAAGCAAGTTGAAATCCAAACAGCTGAGCAATCATGAAGGGAATCGTCGGTGGATTGTAAGTTACAAGACAATTTTATAGATGAAGGTGAAAGCTGTTGGCTGCAGGTGGAGTTTCTATCTGTCTTCTTTTCTTCTTCTTCCTTTCTGTCTTGGGAAACCCTCAGCAATGTTTTAAGACCTTTCACTCAGGCCCAGAAAGCCCAGAAAGATAAACCAGGATAATTTCCCTTGGGGTCAACTGATTAGCTATATTAATTACATCTGCAACATATATCCTCAGCTACAACAGATTAATGGTTGACTGAATAACTGAGACTTAACCTATCCAATTAGACACATTAAAAAAAAGACCATTACAGATTGACGGATTGTAAAGAAATGTTATTCATGTTATGGAAATTTACTAGAATATGCTGAGTTTTTTAAAAGCAAAATATCTTCAGTAAGCCACCAAACTATTTCTCAGAAAATATTAGAGCTTTCTAACAGTTTCAAAATTTAACAAATTCTTATTATAAGAACTGCAAGATTTTTTGATTTAGACTTAAATGAGTTATGCTATATGACAGACATCACATTATTAATTATTTGGCTACATTTGTCTCAGAGAACTACCAAATTTATTAAAAATGTTATGAATTTATAACCTAAATAATTGAACTGGTGTCAGAAAATCTGTATATATTGGAAACTATAAACAAGAGACTAATGTTTCTCTTACTGCTATGTTCTACTGTGTAATGTATATATTGAACTAAAATACTTGTATTTACTTTTTGAATCAGGCTATGAAAAGTGGCATGGCCCCCAATCTATTGCTCCTCTAACATCATATATATATATATATATATATATATATATATATATATATATATATATATATATATATATATATATATATAAATATAAATACAATTAACAATTCTTCTATCACAGAATCCACCCTTCAATTGCTGAATAGATAAATATGGTTACTGCTTACTGTATTGGACAACCGAGACCTAGAGGATAAAATTCACTTTTTGTCCCAGCCAGAAATGAAGATACAATAACTGAAATAAAGAGTTTATTAGATGGAATCAATAATAGACTATTTAAAGAAGAGGATCGAATTAGTGATTTGGAAGATAAGGTAGCAGAAATCACCCAATCAGAACAGCAAAAAGAAAAAGATAATCCCCCAAATTAGGGTAGTTTAAGGAGCCTCTGGGACAACATCAAGCATAACAACATTCTCATCACAGGGGTACCAGAATGAGAGGAGAAAGAGCAAGGAATCAAAAATCTATTTGAAGAAATAATGACTGAAAACTTCCCTAACCTGGCAAAGGAAATAAACAATACAACAGGCACAAGAAGTAGAGAGTGTCCCAAACAAGATGAACCCAAACGTCATAATTAAAATGGATCTGGAACCATGTGGGAGAAGCCATAGTGCAAACCGAGGATAGCTGCCACCAGTACAGGGCCTAGGGTAGCTATACAAAAACCCAGTGTACCCTGAGGCCCAATGCCACCAGCCAGCTCCTATAAGCCTCAGCCTCTGTTAGAGCCTCATGCAGTATGCGAATTGGGTGAGGAGGGGTCTCAGAGAGTCAGGGTGAGTGGAGTGATATTCACTAGGTTAATGGAGATTCTACTTTGGTACAAGTGCTGCGCCTAGAGCTACTCAGCAAAAGTCTCAGAGCACACTGAGGCCAGCCCTGCCTGCCTGAGGCTGGCGGATCCCCAAGAACAAGTGCAGTGATGGCAGGGCTAGCTGTTGACTGCATATCACCTCTGGGGTTGCATGAGTTGGGTGGGGCATCATCCCAGAGAGTCATCAGGTTGGAGAGAGGGGAGCTCACTAGGCCAGAGTCAGATTAGGCTTTGTGGGGAGAGGGATCAAGACAGGAAAAATGGCACCCAGTTGCACCGGAGAAGGATTCTACACAGGAAAATGGCAATTGTCCCTGCAGTCCTTGCAATGAAGCTGCATAACTCACTCTTCCCCTGTATGTCTCTGATGCCTTCTAGGTCCTCATCCCTCTGCTGGAGCCCAGGGTGAGGCCTGAAAGCAAATCTGTGAACAGGCCCTTGAAGAGGACTGTGGGATTCCCACAGCCTTCTGTCTCATTGGAATGGTCGGAATCCCCACTGTTTTTCACAGACAGATATTTTGGGGGCTCCGCTTCACAGCACTGGTACTTGTGGCTGGGGAGGCTGGTGTAGAACTGGAGTCCCCCACTCTTCCAAGGAGGAAGTCCTCAGCCAAGCTATCCCTCCCAACTCTCAACGGCCATATGAATGTGTGGGGCATGCCCATTTTGAATCTCTGCCCCTCCTACTAGTCTCAAGGTTGCTTCTGTATATCCTTATAGGACTTCTGTTCAGCTAGACTTCAGATGGTTCTCCAAGTTGACTGTTCTATAATTTAGTTGTAATTTTAATGTGGTCATGGGTGGAGACAAGCACAGTATTTATCTACTCCACCATATTGGATCCCAGCTTAACTCTTGCTTTTTAAATGTTTTTTCATATTTTAGGAAAAAAGAACTTCATTATATATACAGATTGTATAAAGCCAATGAATAATATATAGAAAAGTGAAAGTTTAGTAATAAAACATTCTCTTTAATACTCTGCAGATAATTTCCCTACTCTCTACATGTGATTACTATTCCAGACCATTTGATAACCTTCCCCTTGTTTTCTTTTTACTTAATTTATCAATGTTTTTATATATCACATAGTTTAGTTTTGTTTTGAACACTATGAATCAAATCATACTGTATGAATTATTTTTACTTTTGACTCATTTGCTCAAACTTACGTTTGTGAGATTCATCCGATGTTACTGCAATCACTGTTATTTTACTCATTATAAATACTTACAGTACTCCATTGTATAATCATACAATTTATTAATTTTGCCATTGTTGAACATTTAGGTTCATTGATGAATTTCAATAACATTTCTTGCTGCTTCAGTTTATGTATGGTAATTTGAAGGTTTTATTTGAACTTATTTTTGTCTTCTCTGTGTTTCCAGTTGTCAATAATGCTATTTCCAGCATTATTACATTTTTTGTAAAGTAATAAATAATTGTATCATGTGGTAGCTATAAAAATTAAGATGGTTGTTCTAAAACAGAATATATCAGTAGCTCATAGCCAGGAACTTACAATATCTCCCTAGGAAAAAAAAAATCTTAAAATAATACTAAAAATCTAGGATTAACAAATTAAGTAACCTCAGAGAAATAGAAATTATTTTAAAGAGGGATGGAGAAATTTCTACCAATGTTCAAATTTTGGAATATTCTAACTTTTATCTATGAAATTAAGGCAATCTAAAACAAGGCAAAAATTCATGTTCCCTTAAATACTTTTATATAGAGAACAAGTGACTGTACCCATGAGATAATGGAGTGCCTGAAACATGTACCTATCCAAATCTGATCTATGAAATGGTTGAAGTAATACTTAACTCTACTGCTTTGCACACACAATATCACATAGTCTAGCTTTTTATTCCACTAAGCATAAACTGTAATAAATTATTAATTGGCAAAGAAACTAGCAAATTACTTAGAATTGCTTAATTTTCTCCACAGATATTTATTATAAGGCTTTTATATGAGAGATTTCTTGTCATTCATGGGAGTATTACTTGCTCTTTCATCAAGGAAAACATAACCTATCAATGAAATGAAAAATCTTATAAGAAAACCAGCAACTGAAATATCAGGTGATGGAGGATCCACTTCCAGAATGAGAAGGTCCACAGGCCCAAATCCCAGTGAAACAGATAAAAGTAACAAAAAATATTTTAAAAATAAATGAAAAAAACCCAAGGTCTCTAGAAATTGTCTAAAGGCATATAGCAAATGAATAAACATTTATGCACTTATTCATAAACATTATTCAAGATAATCTAGTAAACATTGGTAAGAACAGCGAAAGTAAGTGACACTACAGCTATGATCTGCTCTCACACCCCATCCCCACAAACCAGTGAAACAGACGCTCCATTGCAAGCAAATGTTGTCAAGAAGTTGGGCTTATAATTTCCTCACTTCCAGTCAAGGAATGTGGTATCTGTCTGGGAGAAACAAGCTTCCAGCATTTCTCATTACTCCTTACCCTGGGTTTCAGAACTTATATTCCAAGTGACTTTAACTGAGAGATCAGAAATCACTTTTTCTATCTATCACTCATTCATAGGGTGACGCTCTACTTTAGGAACAGCAAACCAAGAACACGAGGAACTTGATTGCCCTCAGCCCAGTTCACTTAAAGAGCAGAGGTCCCACACTTGGAGAAGCAATCCAAGAAAACCAGAAACTATTACCCGCATCAGCATCCTGCTTATGAAGTTGAGTTGTCTATCTGAGAGCAGCAAACCACTGTTGCCATATGCAACTGCAAAGCAGTGACTCAGGGATTTGGGAGCTGCTGGGAGAAAAACAAATCCATCCTGAAATGATAAAAAACCCATAAAGACGACTCAAAAACTATCCCCTGCAAGGAAGTTTAAATTTAACTGAGTCAGCCTGCTTAAAAAAAAAAAAAATTGAGCAATCAGTTGAAAATCAGTGGAGACAGAGAGATGAGTAAAATGCCAACAGACAGAAAATGTTTAACAGAGAGATCAAGAAAAGTGACAGTTACAATGAGCTCTGATAAAACCACTGTAATCCCAGGGTGATTGTATAGAGGCCAAGGCTGTACCCTCTGAAGACAGATATCAAAGGATTCAAAATGCAGGAGAAATAGACTTCACTTAATACTGTCCAGCCAAGTCACTAGACAAATAAACAAGCTAACAACAAATCATCAACAACAAAAAATGGTGTGTGTTTCAGTATCCAAAGTTACTATATTATCTTAAATGTCCAATTTTCACCCAATAAATAAATAAATTAATAAATAAAATAAAATAAAAAGTATGAGGCATGCAAAGGAACAGGAAAGTATAATCCACATACAGAAGAAAAAAATTAAAAACAGGTACAGAAGCTGCCTGTGAAAAGGCCTTAATGCTCTATGTAATAGACAAGCACTTCAAATCATTATAAATATGTTCTAAGATCTATAGAAAACCATGCTTAAAGAAGAAAAGAAAGGTATGATGACCATGTCTCATAAAACATAGAATGATGATTTAATTTAATCAAATAAGTTTTATTCTTTTATGAGATAATCATGTTTTCTATGCTTTATTCTATTTTTAATGGATAATTACATGGATTGGTTTTTCAATAATAACCAAAACTTTCATTCTTGGAATGAGTCATATTTATTATATTTATTGTGACAATTCAATTTGCTAATGTTTTGTTTATGAGTTTTGTATCTATTTTCACGGTTTCTATTTTCCTTTAATTTTCTTATATATATAATGTCCTTGGGTTAGTATCAGAGTTATACTGGCCTCAAAACTTAACTATGATTGATATTATGTCTTCTTTCAATATTGATAGTTTTTCTTTGCCATATATATTTTTAAATTAAAAATTCAACAGCTGTAAGATTATTCATACTTTTTATTTCTACATATGTCAGTTTTGGTTAAGTTGATTCTTCAAGAAATATATCTATTTTTTTCTGAATTTTCATATATATTGACATAAATTTCTTAAAAATATCCTTTTAATTATATTTTTTTAGTTTGGGAAGGGCTTGAAATGATGTCCTTTTACTTTCTTGGTGGTGGAAGTTATATTTTCACATTTTTAAATCAATATGATTGAAGATTTATCAATTTATTACTGTTTCAAAATCAAAATTTGACTATATTATCTATTTATGTGTGTTTTCTATTTTATTTGGCTTAAATATTTTCATTTCCTTCTGTTTTCTTTGGTTTTAATAGCTATACTTATTCTAGAGTATTGAGATGAGAGCTTAGAATTTTATTTATTATATATTTATTCTTTTCTAATATACATAATTAAATTTATAAATTTCTCTGAAGGCACTAATTTAGCTGTCTTCCACACATTTTTATTAAGATAATACTTTAGAGCATTTTTAGGTTCACAGCAAAATTGAGTGGGAAATACAGACATTTCCCATGACCTCTTGGTCTCACATACGGACAGCCTCCACCATTATCAATATTCCCCACCAGAGAGGTATATTGGTCATAACTGATTAACCTACATTGAGACATCATAACCACCCAAAGTCCAGAGTTTACAGTACGGATCACTCATGATATTGTACATTCTATGGGTTTGGACAAATGTATAATGACATTTATTCATTATTATAATACCACACAGAGTATTTATTTCACTCCCCTATACATCCTCTGTGATCTCTTTATTCATCTCCATGGAAATCACTGATTTCTCTTATTGTCTCCATTGTTTTCCCTTTTCCTGACTGTCATACAGTTGAAAACATACAGTATGTGACCTTTTCAGGTAGGATTATTTTGCTTAGTAATATTCATCTATGTTTTCTCAACTTTTCATGGATAGCTCATTTCTTTCTGCACTGATAGTATCCCATTGTCTGGATATCCCACATTTTATTTATCCATCTACCTACTGAAGGACATCATGGTTGTTTCCAAGATTTGGCAATAATGGATAAAGCTGCTATAATATGCATGTGCAAATTTTTATGTGAATATAAGTTTTCAAATCTTTATGTAAAGACCAAGGAGCACTACTGATGGATTTCATGGTATTAGTACGTTCCATTTTGTAAGAAACTGCCAAACTGTCTTCCAAAGTGGATGTGGCATTTTGCGTTCCTACCAGCAATGAAAGAGAATCCCTGTTGCTCCACATCATCACCAGCATTTGGTGCTATTGATGTTCCAGATTTTGGCAATTCTAACATGTGTATAATGTTGCATTGTCCTGATGACATATGATGTGAAACGTCTCTTTATATGCTTATTTGCCATCTGCATATCTTATTTGAAGCACCTACAGAATCATGAAAGATAAGGAGCATATAACTACTCAGGAGAGACTTGTACCATATCCTTAAATTGTTCCTATTCTCAATTAATACTTTGAGATTAAGAGGAGAAAAATTAAGCAAATAATTAAAAACAAGTCATTAAATTTAAAGTAAGACATAAATAAAGCTGCCCTATTACTTTACTGGATGTAGGATGAATACAACAGACAATACTATCTATGATCTCAATGAAATCATAAAATACAGTCAAAATGTAATCTCCATGTCCATTGAGACTTAAGAAATAGAGCACAGAACTACAAATGCATATGTTATGGTTACAAAATCCAGGAAGATAAGCCTGATTTCATGGTCTAATATGGGTAAGATAATTTATATTATATTTAAAGAAATATTGTGAAATTCTTAATAGGTTGAAACTGAATGCCATCGAAAGAAGGAAGTGCAGGGTCTCACCATGATCCCCGCCTTTTTATTAGAATTGATAATACAAGTGAATATTTTTGAGATCAAGTGAATGCATTAAAATACCAGGTAACAATTATATTTCAGAATATACTTTGTTGTTCATAAATGTAAATTGTGTGATTATATTAGTTTCAGCAAAGATTAGGAAGAAAATATTTTTGTAACAAAAGACTGAATATTACAATTTTCAACGTAAGTTGAAAGTGCTATTAGCTACGAATTTAGCATATTTTATGCATTTATGTTTAGGTTCACCAAGAAAAATAAAAACACACTGAAACACAGAGAAATTATAATCCAGATTAGGCTTAAATATATTATCTAAAATGTCTAGTTTTCATCATCTAGAAGAAATATGAAATATCCAGAGAAACAGAAAATTCTGAACAGAAAATTCTTAAAATATACCAGTCAAAAACAGAATAGAAAAAGGCTTAAACCCATGAAAGTATATTTAGTCTCACTCACTTTTTTACTCATCAATTTTGTAAAAAACAAAAAAGTAAAAAAAAAATTTGGTAACATCATAAGAGGGTGGCTATGAAGCTAACTCATATTCATAGTGCCAATAAAATTGTTCTAACTCCGAAATAGGGGACTTGGCAATATTTATTGAAATATAAAATGCATATGCCCTTAGCTTACCAATAAAATAACTGATAAAATTCATGTCCTCATGCATCTTACTTAAAAGTAGAGGAGAGAAATATCATATATATATATATATGTAATGTATATTACTCATATATATTTTATATACCTTATTCATGTAATTAGAAGAACTGAAAAGCAAGAAAAGGGAATTAAGAATCATGGAGGAGAAGGTGCCGCTTGAGATAAAATGCTGAAAGAAGTCCTTTCTGAGGAGGAAACTTTCGAGCAGTGACATAAACAAAGTCAGGAATGAGTTAGTTATTAGGCTGATGGAAATAAAATGTCATAGGGATAGAATGAGCTTGACTTTTTCAAGAACTAATGAGTTAAGTGTGTCAGACACAATAAAGCAAGATATCAAAAGAATAGGTGATAAAATTAGACCTTACCTATGGATAAGGCACATTGGAAGTAACAAGACACAGTAAGGATTGCATTTTCAATATGACAAAAACATTTTGGAGAACTTTGAGTCAGACAGTGAATCTAAGTGGATTTCTCCAGCTTATAAAGGAAAGGTTAAAGGAAGCCAAGAGTAGAGGCAAGAAGATGGGTTAGAAGATTATTGCAGTTTTGTTCAAAAACAAACATTTTAGTTTAGGATGGGATGTTACCAGTAGAAGAGGTGAGCTGTGGTTGTATTTGGAATATATTCTAAGTGTACTTCAGAACTGATAGGGTGATAGGTTAGATATGGTTTATGAGTATAGGGGAGGCATTTAAAATATTACCAATAATTTTTCTAGGAAAAACTGTAGTTCTCCTTATTTATTGGACTTTGTAGGGAGAAACAACAGTTCGATTTTATGCACAGTAATTTTAAGAAGCTATTACAGATTTAAGTGATGAGGAAGAAAAGTTTCACTGGGAAAATCCTGGGGACACTCCAACATTTAGAAGGAATGAAGAATAAAATAGAATCCAACAAAAGAGACCGAGAAGAGATGACCAAAAGTTGAGAAAAACAAACAAATAACAACAACAACAAAAAAAACCATGAGAATATGATATCCTGGTAGCTGAGGTAAGGAACACAAAATATGTATTTGTCTCTTTGTTTTAGCATAGGGATTGATCAACTGTCTGTAAATACTATTGAGGAGTATGGTCAGACCATTGTTATTTCACAATGTGAAGGTTATTGTTGACTTGTCATGAGCTGTTTCAGTTCAGTCATAGAGATAAAATCCTGATTAGAGTGAGTTGAGGAGAAAACAGGAGGTACAAAATTAGAATTAGCAAATATTTACTGGTCTTTCAGTGAGTTTTGCTTTCAATAACAGCAAAATGGGATGGAGGCCAAAGAGTTATTTGATACCAATAAATGCTTTTCTGAATGTGTATCCTGATTAAATGACCCGGTAGAGAAAAAAAGTTGGTGCAGCAAAAAGAGAGAAAATTATTCCCATAAAAAAACCTTGAATGGGCAAAAGTGGTTAAGAGTGACAAGACATGTAGAGGAGGTGGTCTTTTATTTTAGCTTGGGCTGCCATAACAAAATAATGGCTGGGTTGCTTAAAAATCAGAAATTAATTTCCTCAGTTCTGGTGGCTACGAGTCTGAGAGAAGAATGACACATCGTTGGTATCCTGTGAAAATTCTTTTCCTAGCTTATAGCCAGCCACCTTCTCACTGTGCCCTTACATGACAGAAGGGTGGAGGGGGGAGGGGGACAGGCAGAGGAGGGAGGAGGGAAGGAGGGAGAGGGGAGAGGGGTAGAGAAGTTGGTTGGTCTCTGGTATCTCTTCTTCTAAGAGCACGAATCCCATCATGAATGCCCTACCCTCAAAACCTCTTCTAAACCAAATGGCCTCTCAAAAGCCCCATCTCTAAATAACACAACATTAGAGGTTGGGATTTCCACATATGAATTTGGCGAGTGGGACACAATTCAGTCCATAGTATTAATTATAGAAGTATAGGCAGATTGTTTGAGAACATATGCCCTTAGCTTGACAGATATAGCAAAATGTGTGTGTTTTTTTTCCCTAATGAATGTGGTTATATATTTTTGTTTTTGATACATTTTAAAGCAATTTTTATTTCCTTTACTTTGCCCAAGTTGAGGAACTTCTTTTCTCATTCCCTATAATGAGGAAATCAGCGCAAAATAAAGAGCCAGGAGAGCACTTTGAAAGTTTAAGGAAATGGAACATATAAAATTATCCTTTTTAATATATGAGATGAAATCACACTAATGGCATATGAAACATTTCAAGGATATCATTCTAATATTAAGAGCCAAAAATAGGAAACATTTGAAATGTCCATTGACAAAAGCCTGATTGAATAAATAGCAGTGTATCTATAAAAGTTATATTATAAAGAAGGTAAAAAACAATGAGGATGCTCGCTGTGATCTCCAAGATTCATAAGGTGGAAAGAAAAGCAATCCAAGGACTGGGTATGGAGTATAGAAACTGAGAAACTATTACACACACACACACACACACACACACACACACACACACACGAGGTCGAACAATTAAATTCACGAACTCATCCTAGAAAACGCGCTACGTATCATTACAGTCATCACTCCCCTTGGAGTGTAATTGACACCAGCGCCTAGTCCACCCTTCAAAGCAATTTTGAAACTCTTTTTCTGGAAGAGCCATCAAAGCTACTGTCATATTACACTTGATGTCCTGACTATTATCAAAATGTCTTTCTTCCAATATGTCCTTTATCTTCAGGTAAAGAAAGAAGTCATTGGGGGCCAGATAAGATGAGTAGGGAGGGTTATTTGTTTACCGTCCAATACCTTTATTTGTTTACTGGCTAAAAACTCCTTAACTCCCTCACAGACAGCGCCATGTGAGCTGGTGCATTGTCGTGATGCGAGAGCCATAAATTGCTGACAAAAAGTTCAGGTCGTCTAACTTTTTCATGCAGCCTTTTCAGCACTTCCAAATAGTCAGCTTAACTGTTTGTCCAGTTGGTACAAATTCATAATGAATAATCCCTCTGATATCAAAAAAAGGTTAGCAACATCTTTGCAAAAAGTTCATGAATTTAATTGTTTGACCGTATGTGTATAAAAAAGAGTAGTTATATTTATACTTTTTTGACATAGAATATTGCTAAAATAATAGAAAAAAATCCATTAACAGAGATCACATCCATTGCACTTATTTGCTCACTATCTGTCTTACTCCTAACTCTGTGAATTCTGAAAATATATGGATATGTGTGTCTGTGTGTGTATATATATATATATATATATATATACACATATATATATATATATATATTTATATATATATATATGTATATACACACACTTTAAATATACTATTTTAAAGTAAAATAGAAAATTTTTAAATAATGATGGATAAAAGAGTAAAGGAACAGAGTATGCTACCTTGTAAGCACTTTTCAGAACATCTATTGAATGCTAACCATTGTCTATTATACATTTCTTTGAAATAAGCCCAGATCTCAAATCAAGGTTGATGTACTTATAGTTTATATATTCATAATATAGAACTTTAATTGAAGTGCAAACTGTGAATGTAAGAAACATCCAAACCTGCAGAGAATTTTGTGAATTTATTTAAGCCAAATTGACAACATACCAGGAAACAAGATCTCAAAGTCTCAGGAAAATAACAGTTGTTCAGTTTCTTTTATACATTTGGAATTAAAGAAGCAACATAAAGAACATTGCATGAAGGTGGGAGAAGGCAAGGTACAGGATAGTTAAAGAGATTAAATGCTCCCTTGTGGGTGGTTACACCTCCCAGGGGTCTATAAAAAGAGGATTATTCTGGCATTTCAAAGGTGTGTTAACCTAGATGCACAAGAGCAATGGACAGCATTTGTTTAAGGCAAGATAAAACCGTTTATAAGCCTGAGGCCTGACCACCCACCATGATCTGCCCAATTAAGAATTTTTGGTCAGATCACCCTGTGAGGTTACTTTCAGTTTTATTAGAGAGCCCCCTTTTCATATGCAATACTTTTGATAAATATACCTTTCTTCCACTTAGTTATTTCCCCGAAAATAAGACCTACCCCAAAAATAAGCCCCAGTTAAGACCATCAGCCAGACGCATTTAGTACGTTATGACGATGTTCCAGAAGAAGATGACATGACTGTATTTGAATAAATGTAGATTGTTGTACATTGAAAAACAAGACATCCCCGTGAAAATATACCCTAGTGCGTCTTTTGGAACAAAAATTTATATAAGACCCGGGGAAACACAGTATTATACCATGCTTCCTTCACTAGGTCCCACTCCTAGAACTTTTGGTATTGAAATAAAAAAAAAAAAAAGAGGAAACAAATGGACTACTAATTAGAAAAAGTGGGGCTTCAGCAACCACATTAGTGTCAAATTTTCATTTTCTCATTTGTAAGGAAATCCATCTGCATTAAGTAGTTGTGTTCTTTATTGTATATCCTTCTTCTACTTTGAAATGCTGTCACAAGGGGCTCACAAAATAATCAGCCCCTTTGAAATTATCAAGCTAGACTAAATAAGTCCTAGGTCCAATTATGTTAGTGAAGCACTGAAGGGAACTGCTCATTTGGAAGCTGCACTAAAGTGTTCAATGGTTGCTTGTACAGCAGCCTGCAAATATACATGTCAATATTTTAGAATTTTATAGATACAGCTCAACTTGTTTAGTCTTGATAATATGACTAGGGTTAATCTATAACATTTTATTTGTTTGCCAATGAAATCCAAATTTATATATTAATGACTCCCAAAACCATCGAAACAGAGAGTTTGCCAATTATGTGTGGACCATTATAGCATTGTTGAATTTTGAAGACTTATTTGATTTTAACAACATTCACAGTGGTTGATGTGAATTAGCTGTGGTTTGAATTTCTGTAATCTACCTCGTCTTCCCTTTATTCTTCTGTACATCATCTAATATCAACTTTTTTGGCCATTGTATTTGTTTTATGTGAAACAGAGGCATTAGTTCTTCCTTGAAAGATTTTACTACTATTCTGACTACAAAGAATGAGGTAAACAGAGAAATTTTAGTTATTTTACAAGCACTACCCAAAAATTAACCTCCTCATCGCATCTTTCTAGGCCTAGTGGTCATAACTAATTTCATCTTTGCCACACTCATATTTCACATTTTCTCTAGCATGTCATTTTAACATTATGAAGGTTTTTTTGGTGAGTTATTAGAAAAATGTATGGCTTCATTAAACTGAGCTGCAGGGGCATTAGAGACTCTGCTTCACTTGAATTAACTGTTCAACCCAGTGTTCTCTATAGGGCATCACCATGATGACTCTGAATTGATCACTATATTACAATGAATTGGCCACTGAAACAGTCTGATGAATGAAGTAGAACATAGTAGACTCTTACTGCCCCATTATATCTAACAAGTAAGATTTTATATTTTCTATGTGGTACCACCCTAACAATTAAGTCTTTCTGGTTAAATATCAAAATGTTCCTTTTTTGATTCATTTTTTCAGCCAGTTTTTAAAAAGAAATATATTCAAACTGTCCAAATACAAAGTGTTGATCAGCTAATTTGCATATATTTGTTAATTCCTGCCCCTGCTTTATTCATGTTTCCTTTGTGCAAGTGTTGGAATGAAGGAAGGAAGCAAAACAAATCTGGTGAGTTTAGAATAATTATCAGGTTAATATATTATATGATTCATGTTTATTACTGAGAAATGAAATGTGGATCTAAAGATAAATGATCAATTATTAGAGCCTTATAAATCATGAAGAAACAAAATATAAGAATATCTAAGTTAAATAATAATTTGTTTAGAGATAGACATTTAAAATACATACCTTTAGACACCATCCGGAATGGTCAACATGGTGGCGGCCATAAGATGCCTCAGTAGAGTTGTGATACAGCATCAAAGACATAGTCTTTCCAAGATGACTAATCAGACACCTCTCTATCCTTGCTCTGTATGTGTTCAGGTGCCCAACAGATATTTTGCTGCTGCTACAAAGCCTGCAAAGAAAACAAAAAAAGATGCCAAAGGAAAAGTATCAGATGAAAAAAAAGATGAGATAGAAAAAATAAAGTCATATCCCTTTATGGAAGGTGAACCTGAGGATGATGTCTACTTAAATCCAAGGCAGATATATGAGGTGGAGAAAGCTGTTCACTTACTTAAGAAATTTCAAATTCTGGACTTTACATATCCAAAGCAAGGTGTTTATCTTGATTTGACATTGGATATGGCACTGGGGAAGAAGAAAAAAGTGGAGCCATTTGCCAGTGTCCTTAGTTTTCCATACCCATTTGCTTCAGAAATCAATAAAGTTGCTGTATATACAGGGAATGCGTCAGAGATTAAAATAGCAGAAGAAAATGGAGCTGCGTTTGCAGGAGGAACTAATCTGATTCAGAAGATTTTGGATGATGAAATTCAGTCAGACTTTTATGTAGCTGTTCCAGAAATAATGCCCGAGCTTAATCCATTAAAGAAGAAACTGAAAAAAAGATTTCCAAAGCTTACTCGAAATTCCATTGGCCGTGACATCCCCAAAATGCTTGAATTATTTAAAACTGGACATGAAATTAAGGTAGATGAAGAAAGGGAGAATTTTCTCAAGACAAAAATAGCAACACTGGATATGTCAGCTGACCAGATAGCTGCCAATCTGCAAGCAGTTATCAATGAAGTTTGTAAGCACAGACCACTGAATTTGGGACCCTTTGTGGTACGAGCTTTTCTTGGTAGTTCGACAAGTGAAGGTTTGTTACTAAAGATCGAGTCATTGTTGCCTAAAGAAGTAGAAACCAAAGAAAGTAACAAAGAAGCTGCCTAAAAGTGTTGTATTGTGAAATTATTTTTAGTGGATTAAGAATTCACAGAAAATTATAAAACTATAATTTCTAAAAAAAAAAAAAATACATACCTTTAATTTTGATGAGGTGGAAATTCTTTTACTACTTCAATATGCCTTAATTTAAAAAATATTTTAGTGAAATATATGCTCAATTTAGAAACTTTAAAAAATACTGCACAGTGTAACACTCACTCAAAATCACCATAAGACCCATCTATAGTGATATCACCACAAATAACACCATTAACAAATTAGTGGTATTTTAAAATGTTTTCATCTCTGACTCTATAAAGGGGGCTGAACATGGACTTTGGAAACTATTCAGCTCCTGTACTTATTGGGCAAATCATTTAACCATTAAATATTTAAGACTGAGTTTCTATTGGTAAAATGGAAAGGATAAATATAATGTGTGCAAATCAATGAAGTGCAATGCATGAAGTTTAGCTATTGTTTGCTATGTAGAGAAGATGGTGATAGTAATGAAAATGATGATAATGATGAATCCTATCCCCAAAGTCGCAAAATTGGAAAAACACAGAGAGTGCCAAAAAAATGTATATACATTTCAAGAAAGAAGAAACTATTAAAATTGTAATACTCAATATATATCGATAACAAAAGATGAATACCAGTCACGTTTGACTTCTGCAATTACAAGAGGTGCTCAAAGTGGTTACTATCAGCATCTGGACACTTCTGATTATGGTGAACAACTGCTTGAGCAACGCTGACCAAAGCGTCTACTTGTATATATATTTGTGGCATATATATATATATATATATATATATATATATATGTATATATATATAATGAAATATTACTTGACCATAAGAAAAGATGAAATACTGCCATATGTAACAACATGAATGGATCTTGAAATATGCTAATCAAAATAAGTCAGACAGAAATAATCAAGAACCACATGACTTCACTCACATGTGGGATTTAAAACTGAAAGCAACAAATGAATAAAAAAAACCAAAATCTCATAGACACAGACAACAGTTTAGTGTTTACCAGAGGGTGAGGGGGGAGGGCGGTGGAAGAAGAAGGTAAAGGGGATTAAATCTATGGTGATAAAAGAATACTCGGAGTGGTGAACACACGATGCAATATATAGATGATATACTATAGAATTGTACACTTGAAACCTATATAATTTTAATAACCAATGTCACCCCAATAAATTTAATGAAATATATGTAATATGAATCTTTGTGGAAGTTGAATTAAATATGAAGCCATCTGACATCAGGTCACTCTCTTTTTAGGAATGTACATTTAAGAAACTCTTGTGCATAGTTATAGTTATTATTGCTATTCATCTATGTTTCAAAAAGTATCTTTAATGTAAAGGGGTTAAGATAATTTTTTTTCACAGCAGATAAATTGCACTGCCTACTTAAAAAAACAACAAAAAATAAATTCCTATTCTTATACAAATCATGCAGTCTTTTCATAACTGGTGCCCTATTAACCCAGGGGACTCACCTCCCATTCATGTTTCAGAGCATCACCAATTCTAGCAGTGATGCTAAACTGCTTACCTTTCTGCTAAGGCATTGTGTTTCCTCATACCTCCAAATTAGGCATAAACATTTCTCTGTAACTAGCATGCAACCTTCCTTCTACACGCTGCTTACCAAAGAAAGCATCTTTCCATACTAATCTTATTTTGGCAGCTTCAGTTGCTGCTCAGGCTGAATTTTACACTCTTTCTTTGTGTTTTATTAGTATCCCATCATAGTTGTATAATTACTCTGTCTTATTGTACTATAATTACCTGATAGTCAGCTAGGAGAGACTACTGCCTTTATCTTAATTTTTTTTCTACCTTAGAAGGCACCTGTACTTACTATGCAACCTTAATATTTTTGTGTGATCCTTGATACTTTCAGCTTTAATTGTTTTTATTATTTCTTAGAGAGACTTAGGTTGTGTATATATAACATTTTTTACATATTTTTTTTTCATCTGCTAAATTGAGCTCAGGAGGGGGACAATTTATGATACCTAGGGAAGTTTGGGATCCTATATTCCTGCACTGCATTTCAAGATTGAATTTCAAAGCAATTATAGTACTCTATGAATCCAAAGGTGAGTATATTCTGAAATTGTTAATGTTAACACTTTAAATTCTAAACTGTTCCCATGCCATAGCTTTTATGACAGAAAATTATAAGTGTGTGATTGTTAGTTTTATGGGTCAACAAGGCTAACCTATAGTATCCAACTATTTAATTAAACAGTAATCTAGGTGTTGCTATGAAATTACCTTGTAGCTGTGGTTACCATCACCAATCAGTTGATTTTAAGTAGGCTACCCTCCATAAAGTGGGTGGTCCTCACTCAATCAGTTGAAAGTCATTTAGAGCCAAAACTAAGGTTTACCAAAGAAGAAATTCTGCCTCAAGACTAGAGGCTCAAATACTAACCTTCTTTCATATCCTGAGTTTTTAGCCTGTATGCTCACCCTGTAGTTTGAACGTGGCTACAATTTTACTAAATACTCACGCACGTTTGGAGTCACAGAGCCCTCTAACTGCTTTGAAACGCAAATGCAGTACTGGAATATAGGATCACATAAATCAGTTCCAAATAACCCTGCCTGATACACAATAAAAATTATAAAGAATACAACAGAACAAACAAAAAAATAAACAGGAAACATAATAAATATTAATGAAATGGTAATCTTACCAGTTTTTTCAGGACCAAAAATCTAAAAGGTAATGTTCTAATAATAGCACTAATAAACTTTGAAGATATAGACTGACTTATGATATATAGTGCATAATACATACATTCTGTATAATATATATAGAAAATATGAATGTGATGTCAGATAACAATGACAACCCTTCACATTAAGCATGAAAAAAAGTCAAAAAAACGTAAAGCAAATATAACATTTCTCAGTGTTAAACCTTGCAGTGTTTCAGCTTCTAAATGTAATTTCTGGTAATAATTTAAAGCGTAGTATTATGTTTACGTTTACATGTTATAAAGTAAAATTTCCAAATGAGATCCAGAAAAACAAACATCATTTTATGCTCTTAAATCAGGTGTATTAACAATATAGCACTCAGTATATTTAAAGTGTTTATTATGACATGCTTTTATCCATGTACTTCCTGGTTTGTTCTCTCAAATTGAGAAAGGGAGAAAAAAAGAGACAGTGGGAAAAAGGAGGAGGATGAAGAGAATAGAAATAAATTTTGCTTTCATGAATAGAGAGACTATTTCCAACATCTATGTGTCCATGATAATTCATCATATATTCATCAATGAGCATACATTTTACCCCACCCACTTTTGATAGTGATTGTGTATTTCTATATTTTTAAAATGCACATTATATTTTCAAAACTGTAATGTATTTCTATGAGTACTTCTGACAGACTCTGGACTGTTACACAATTATTTGCACATAACTGATGACTTTCACACAAATGCAGAGCCCCATAGATTCTAGAACAAATCCTGGTCAAGAAGTGAAGTGTATCAGAATTCTTAGCCTCATGGAAGATTTACTCTGGATATGGAATGGAGAATACTTGTGTAGAGCCATGACATCCCCATGCTGCCCGGTCATTAGCCTGCCATATTGTCCCAAACCAGAAAATGAGGTTTCCGCTCAGTGTGTTCAATGTACAATTTTAGTTCTTTGCTAGATAGAAATTCTTGCCTGAATCTCAGACCCCTGGAATAGTGTCCTTGTTAGATAATACATTACCTCCTAAGCTAAAAATTTTCTCTAGGAAACTGTATTTTCTCCCCATTTTCCAAATTAACCGACCTTGTCTGTGTATTCCATGGATTGATTTTCTAAAATCACTGGGTGGCAAACTCCATCTTCTAGGCCTGAGAAACTAACAATTGAGCCCAAACGATTCTATCCAGTATCATCTTTCTCATTCACCACAAGAGCTGGTTACTGAGGCCCTAACATGCCTGAAGCCTAAACCCAACTGATTAATAAAACTGTGCTTTCAATTAATACTGAATGCACAGGTTCTTTCAAGATTGTAAGCATAATGGAAACTATATTATTAAGTTAAAACCATACAGAAAATGATAACTTCAAGAAAAGCCTCCTTTTCCTCTAAAATGGGTGACTGTATTATTTATAAAACTAACTATTTCTCTTCAAGGTTAATATTTACTGAATATAGGCTTAAATAACTGCATCATTTATATCACTAGTTAATAAAAGCTGGATAATAAAATATCAACCATATATAAAAAATATCCTGCAAAAATGATTTCCTGTTTAAAACACAATAAAATCCCATTGTTCTTACAGGAACTTACAAGTGAGAAAACAGAATACTCAATATGGAAGAATATGTAGACAGCTTCAAAGAAACGTGGGTGTGTTTATTTGTTTTTGTTTTTGTTTTTCTTTACATAAAACTGGTGGTTTATACACAGCAGAAATTATTTTATATGTACTTCCTAAATAGTTTTTCTCATTTTTCCAATTTCTGTCAAAGTATGTGGAAGATACCATGCACTATTCATGATTTTCTTAAAAAGCCACTTTATTTTACAAATGCAGTGACAGAGATCAATTGATTAGAGATTATACTTTATTGAAGAGTGTCTGGTTAGAACCTTTGTGCCATTTATCCTTGATGAATTTTCTACCTTGGCATGAGAAGCCAACATTTACGGCCACACGGAAATTTGTCAACCATTCTGCACGATTTAGGTGTTTATTAATATGTATAATGAATATAAATAAATAACCTTTGCTAGGCAAGATATATTATACATCTATTTCTATGGTGAACAGCAGTGAATAATTTATATTTTTTTCATATATTTCACTGTCAATTTATCTTTTTAAGATTCAATTGGACTTGTCATTGTTATAAAATAGTGGACTGTGTAAAGAATGTAGCTTTTATATTACTAGAAAATTATCAATGTGTTAATATCTATGCCGATTTTGGGAGACATACATGTATTTTCATTTTAAGAACTTTTCATAGTGTTTTACCTAAGTAGATTCTCAACCATCCATGATTCAGGATAGCTTCAGGAGAATTTAAGACTCAAAACATGTACTATTTAGGTAATATTCTAAAGCATGAGTCCACAGTCAGCTAATCTAGGTAACAAAATTTTAAAGAGCACCATGGAAGAGAAGAGAAGGTTAGATAATACTATTGGAAGAAGACATAATGGTCTGTACAGACATAATGGTCTGTACAGACATAATGGTCTGGCAACAACATAGTACTTGAGCGTGTGTTGATTTTTACAGCTTTGAAAATGTTTTACCAGTGATACTTTACAATAATTTCATCTACATATGCTTTGCAGCACTGGGAAAGTGGGAGAGGCGCAAAACTGGCATGGTCTTGTCATCACATTAATTATAAGCTAGTGGTATATACAAACCACGAATACATTAATAAACAAATTATAAATTATGTATTGAAATGTGTTTTCTAGACAGAAAGCATTCTCTTTTTCCTCATGGAATTCTATAAAGGGGTATGACAAGTGTAGAATGTAGAGTCCTATTTAGTGTGTCTCTTGTACTAACAAGGACATTGTTGGTTACTTCAGCAGAGGCTAAGTAGAAATCTGAGCTGCTAAGACAGTCCAGAAAAATAAGACAACATGGTAGTTTAAGGTGCCTCAAAGGTCCAGGATCCTTCTCTCTTGACTATAGATTGTGTAGCACATAGAAGATGCTCAATTAACATTTTGAGTGAATGAATAAAAGAATGAATGACATTATCCATGTTTTTCTTTTCCCTTCCCCAAAACAAACCCTCTCTCTCTCTCTCTCTCTCTCTCTCTCTCTCTCTCTCTCTCTCTCTCTCTCTCTCTCTCCCTCTCTCTCTCTCACACACACACACACACACACAATGGTGGAATAGGACAGACCTTAACTTAAACAAGGCCAACCAAGCTCTGCAAGTGATACAATATAATAACCTGATGACAGCATGTTTTATTTTACCCAATTCTTAATTAGGTGAATAGCTGTATGTTCTGAAACTTCCAGTTATTGAGAGTTTCTGTTTTCCAAGAATATACTGTAGGATGGAATTCATGTTGTGGATTCATATCCCACATGTATCTCTTGTTAAGGCATATACTTCCAAAAGAAAAATGTTTTAGAAAATGCCATTTATTAGGATCAAGGATTTATAATCTGTTTTTCTTCAGATATGAGCAGGGAAGTATGGAAATAATAGGAATTGGTCATTTTTTTTAATATTTCCAAATGACTAGACTAATTATAATGTCTTAATTTTTATAGACCTCCTTTAAAAATAAACATGATACCCCATACGCTGTGGCCTTCTTGTTATCATATATACAAATTATGTTTACACTTCTTATGTGAACTGTAATAACACTGTTAACTTATGTCAACTTAAATAACACTTTTTTTCTTTTAAGTATTAAGGTAGGATTCCTGCAGACAAGTCAAAAGGTGTGAAAGAGAAAATATTTTATGAAATGTAAACATTTTATTAAATCAAAGACCTTTATCTCCAACAAACTGAAGGAAAGAGGTTTTATGCAAATTTCATGCTTCTGGTTTCCTCATAATGAGGAGTCAACCAATTTTTCTTGATGAATTCTGGATTTAGCTACAGAAGACCTACCATTTATGTTTCTAATGTGACTTTGGATGAAGTCCATTAGCAGTAGTTTAGTAAATAAAGAGAATCTCTGTGGATTCAGGACATGTTCAGGAAGACAGTCAATGTTGTTCATGAAATTAAAAGAAAATTATGAATATAATAATTACCAAAATAATTCAAGAGTTATACCAAAATTCTGAAGAAAAATACTCAGGTTTCATTTGTACTACAGTCATTAGGTTATAGAAAAGTGCAAATTTTAAAGTAATAGTTTTAGTAGTCAACAATTATTTTCAGAGACTTTTGACATTTTAAATTAGTATGTTAAAATTATAATTTTTAAATCTTTTATTTATGTATTGATAGTTTAAATCAGTGGGTCTCAGTGAGGGCCAATTGTGTCTTCTTCTCTCCCCTACACCCCTCACAAGAGACATTTGTCTATGTCGTAGTTATATTTTGACGTGACTGGAGAGTTGTTACCGATGTCTAGTGGGTAGATGTCAAGGATGCAACTGAACATGCTATAAGGAAAAAGACAACACTCCCCAAGAAAAGTTACCTACCCCAAATAGCAATAGTGTGGAGATTGTCATTCAATAAAGCTGTGAAACGACATATTAAAATTTCACTATTAGCACTGAGTAATTCCACACCTTGACATTCAGAGCTGAATATGGAAGTCATTCATGACAAAGAAAAACATTAAAAGCTAAGTAAAAAGAAAAGATTATTAAAAGGAAACAGCAGCATGATTAACAGCAGAATTCTCATCAGAAACTCAGATGCCAGATAAAATATTCAAAATATACACAAAAACAAAAATAAAAATTGTTTACCTCAATTTCTATGCCCAGAAAAATAAAGCAAAACATTTCAGATACAAAATTGTTAAGGGAGGTCACCACTTACTTTCCTTATTGAAAGAGTTAATAATGCCCTTAAGCAAAAAGAATAAACTTAAAAGAATGTTAGAAACAATATCCTGGGAAGAAACTAATAAATAAGTATAAACTGAATCAACAATCAATACTAAAATTAATAAAACAGAATATTATAAATACAATGGGATATTATTCAGCCATGGAAAAGAAGGCAATCCTGCCATTTGAGACAACATGGATGGATCTTGACAGTTTTATGCTAAGTGAAGCAAGTCAGACAGAGAAAGACAAATAATGCATGATATTATTTGTATGTAGAATGCAAAAAAAGCTGAACTTAAAGAAACAGAGTGGAAAGGTGGTTACAAGGGACCAAGGAATGGGACACTGGAAAATGTTGATAAAAGGCCACAAACACGCAGTTAGAACACAAGTAAGTTCCAGAGATCTAGTAATCAGCATTGTGATTACAGTTAACATTACAGTACTATATACTTCAAAGTTGTTAAGAGACTAGATCATGAATATTCTGACCAAAAATAAACTATTAATTATGTGATGTGATGGAGGAGTTAGCTAACACTACAGTGGTAATCATAATGCAATACATAAATGTACGAAATCAACACATTGTGCACCTTAAACTTACAAAATATTATATGTCAATTATATTTCTAAAATGAACAATCCAAAAGAAATATAATAATACTTTAAATAATTTATAAAGCATTATTGAATATTAATATATGCTACTAAACCACACATTGATATATTATCTCAGTCAAGCCTTTAAAAATTTCTGTGAATTGAATAAGGTTATTCTGTATTTATAGATACAATATTTTAGCTGAAAATGTTTAAAAAAACATTTAATGGTCTTATGTTGCATACTGTTTTGATAGTTATTAACCTTGCAATATATTAATAACTATCAAAACAGCATGCAACATAAGATCATGTAACTATACTGCATGTGTGTGCAGGGGCATTTTAATGTTATATACTTCATATTATATTATCTAGAAAATAGCTATAGTATCTGGAACTATTACATTGTTTGGGAAATTTCTTATGACCATCTCAATTTCTTAAAAATAAAATCTTCATTAAAAAAAAAGAAACTAAAAATGTTCTTTTATTCTACAAGAACTATTTGGAAGACTCCTAGAATGACTGTGTGAATAACTTGACAAATCCTCTGTTACCAAAAACAATAGTGTAATTTGACAAAATTGTCAAGAATAACCATTTAAATCAACTGTGCTAAAGACATTGTACAAAAGACAAAAAGCAATTTTAGAAGTAGTTATTCAAGAAAATCTACTCATCTTAGTGAAGAGATGTTGCCACTTTATTCAGGGATAACACCCATCCCAATTCACTCCACCCCAGCTCCGTGGTCCAGCCTAAGGTGCTGACATTATTTGGAGCTGACCATGGAAAACCCTTGCCCAAGAATGTTGTAAAAAATAATGGACATCTTAGTGTCAAATGATTCATGTAAGCTAAAATCTCGAGGTAACTAGATCATACAAGCTTTGAATTTGGAGGCCACTGAGAAATTTAACAAGGAGGTAAGATAAAAGAGAGAGCAAAATACCATCATATTAAGATGACACACACCTAATAGTGCAGAATCCGTGTAAATGTGCAAGGCCAAACACCATGAAAAGTAAGTAGAGAGGAAATGTGTGAGCTACTAGTCCCCGACTGAAAGTGGAACAGAATTCTGAACTTCCCAGACCATAACCAAATGGAATTTATCCCTGGAATGCAAGGCTTGTTTAACATCAGGAAATCAATTAATATAATACTCTACATCAAGAGAATAAAGAACAAAAACTCGAGAATCATCTCAATGGCAGAAAAATCTGATGAAATCCAACACCTATTTATAATAAAAATTCTCAGTCAACTGGGAATAGAAATATGAAAATGTAATATGTACTATATGTAAAACCTAGAGTCAACATGATATTTAGAGGTGAGAGACTAAATCCCATATTCCTAAAATTAAGAAAAAGGCAAAAATGTCCACTCTCACAACTTTTATTCAGCATTGTTACTGGAGGATGTAGGCAGTGCAATAAAGTAAGGAAAAATTTAAAAAGTGGAACCTAAATTGAAGAATAATAAAAACGGACTTTATTCCTTGATTACCTGATTTTACAGAAGTGTACCAAGGAGAACTATCCATTCTATAGTGGTAGGGGCAGGGCTTCTGAACATAAAACATTTTTCTAGAGGAAATGACACCTGAGCTTGATATTAAACTCTGAGTAATATTTATCCAGGCTAAGAAATTTTTCAAAGAGAATGCATTCAACAAAAGAGGAAACTGAGAACATGTTATTCACAAGAAGTCCCAAGTTCTAAATATTTCCAAAGTGAACAGTGTTAGGTAAGAATAACTAGAAATACCAATAGAAGTCAAATAAAGAGTGATATCTGCATCCATATTTATGGAAACTATTACAATTTTCTAAAATCGGGGAGAAGGTGTCATTTGCATTAGAAAAAATTCACTCAGGTGATTTTAGAGGATAGATATCAGAGAGATCCTCAAAAAACACACAGACAATTTGTGTGGGTGACACAAAATTTTAGACAAGCAATGTAGGGACTTGAATTATAACTACTAATAGAGATGGAGAGGTAGAGATATTGCTTCAGACATGTAGAATGTAAAATCATCTGAGTTTTATGGTTTGAATGTGTGAGGAGAAAAAAACAAAAAACTCAAGAGAGACTGAATTTCAAGCTTGGGTAACAAAGTCAAGTTTGTCTCACTAAAAAAGCAAACAGTGGTTTAGAAAAGAATGGAGGAAGATAATATATACCACTTGAGATATATTATGCCTATCAATCAAAGTATAAAGGTATAATAGAGAGTTGGATATATAGGTTTAAAGTATTCATAAATACCCATACAAATGTTGTTCTGGAAATAAAATTCTACGGAGGTTAACAGACCATATATGACAAATAATACCCAGAAATGAAATCAGAAGTGAGAAAAACAAACCCAGATAGAAAATACTAAGAAGTAATTATATATAAGGGCAGGCAATAGTGCATAAACAGAGGCCAATGCATGATAAGGAGAATGACAAGCATAAGGAGATGAAATGTTTAGATATGAGTATATAAGGGAATCAGAATACAGAATTTTAAGAGGGTAGGAATGGTAAATTATCCCACACGGCAAAGAATATATTAAACTCACTCCATATGACATAAGACTGTCTACTGCTCAACTTAGTAAGCAGCATTTAAATAGAATAATGAGAGAAGCAACATGACAGTAATTTTTAGACTGATAATCAAGAGGAATTGTTTAAAATAAACTACAAGTATGAGTGGTTTAATAATTAGTCACAATTAAAAATTAGCAATGGATAATCCAAGGAGCAATCACTGGGCAAATAATCAAGAGATTTCATAGCTACCGTGTTTCCCCGAAAATAAGACCTAACCGGACAATCAGTTCTAATGCGTTTTTTTGGAGCAAAAATTAATATAAAAAGTAATACTACATAAAGCCCGGTCTTACGTTATATACTATATAGGACTTAGTTTTATACTATATTATACTACATAAGAGCCGGTCTTATATTATACTAAAGTAAGACTTGGTCTTACATTAATTTTTGCTCCAAAAGACGCATTAGGGTTGATTGTCCAGCTAGGTCTTATTTTCAGGGAAAAACAGTAGCTGTGACAAGTTTTTTGTGGGATTTTTTTTCCCCCTCAAGAACCAGTTACTCTTGTTATAACTGGTGCTGTTCTCTTGTTGCTATTAATGGAAGGGGGAAAAAGCATTGTACGTGATGAAATAAAGATTCCACAAATAGAAAAATATTTCAACTGTCAGATATCAATGAATATTAATTATATAAATTAGTGAAGATCTGATGTTTATAAAATATTTCTGATAATTGTTAATTTTATTATAAATACTTCTTGTTAGTCACAGATATTAACTCCAAAATAAATGAGGCACACTCAATTTGAGTTCCATCCACTTTTATACAAAAAATATTTCAATGAAAAAAAAGTATATTCTAAGAAAAAAATGACTCTGTACTGCTAAAAATGATCTTAAATAAGAAGATACACTGCTTATATTTCATTGAATTTAATATGAATTTAATCACAAAGGCAGCGTTTTTGGTAGTTATCACGGAACTTGTTTCTCTTACATTTTGATGACTTTCTATGTTCTTTTTCTGAGTGTTTGAGTTTTGACAAATACAAACATAAAATTCACAGAAAAGTGTAATTTTTAGATTAAGATAAGGTTAATTTGAAATTTTTCTTAGGTGACAAAAATAAATTGTCAACATACACACACATGTGCAGATATTAAGGTAATAAAAGATCCTCTTTGCAAAGAAAACAATTGTTTAATAGTAATTATTTAAAGCAGTCTAAATTATTGGATAGAGTTTTCTTTAATCTATTCATGCATAAGATAAATAAATGTAATGAATGTAAAGTATAATACACTGGAATTTGGATTATTATGATCCTATTAATGATATATTGGTTAACTTCGGATGAAATGCCTACTTCATGAAAAGCTGTTACATCTTTCTGTGTGTTGACACTTGATTGAGTAGAAGGAAAAACAAAAATTGCTACCAAAAACAAGTACTTATTTCATGTTCCCAAATAGTGTAAATTTTTTGTAAAACCACAATGATAAAAATAAGAATTGAATCACTCCAACCCAACATGAATAATCGCAGTGACTTCCCAAAAGAAAAAGAAAATTCATCTACAGGAGATTATTGGCTGAATGTCCTTTATATTGTTTTATAATGTACTGGAGAATATATTTTAATATCCTGAATTTTCCAGTAGACTCTTTTCACTCTAGAATCTATATTACTTTGTAAACTTTTACTCCAGGAAATAGTTAAGAATCATCATTAGATGGAAAGAGGAAAAAGACGATAAAGGATTTCTGAGGGGTGACAAAAGTGATACTGTTTTTTCTTTTTTTAATGAATGATCTCCCTATTGAAGGTACCAACGATCAAAAATACCAAAAAACAATGTAGTACGTGGTCTTTGGGTTATTTTCTTATTAACAACTCTTAGAAAATGTTTCCTTTTATTTGCATGTCTAAACTATTATGCCTCTAATTGATGAGATAATAACTTTCCTACAGATTTGCTAGGTCTCAATGCAAGGATGCCTATACTATGAAGGGACGTGTAATTGTAGGAGGCCAGTTAAGTATTATTTAATTATTTTAACTGTGCAAAGTTCACTGCATATCGCAAACTCCTCTTTACAGAACATGTATGTAGCCTGGCATTTCCTTAGGATCTCAATATGTTCAGCCATGACCTTGGAGTGGCCATGTTGTAATAGCTGGATGGTAATTAGTTGGGGTAAAGAATAAGCTTCTGCAACAAAGAAATCACAGAAAACATTGGCCAAAAATTAAAGACATATTTCTTTTGGTCTCACATAACCCAAAGGAAGTAGAAGTAGATTCCGAGTCTAGCAACATAATTTTGCCTCTTCAATATGTGCTTTTAGCCCTGTATCCAAGACCTATTGCAATTCCAAGTCAAATAACGAAGAAAAGGGAAAGGTAGGGCAGGGAGTTGATTTCTTTTTAATGTTACATTTAAAGCAATAATACATATTAAAATAATGGTGTACAACCTAGCATAATTTCAAAATTAATTTCTTTTACTTTTTCCCTTCCAAAAACTATGATCCAATTTTCAGAATAGCTGCACTTGTTCGGCTGATGTTGAGAAGAGAAGAGAAAGTATTTTTTCTGCTTCCTGACTAGTCTGTCCTTATTGCTTCAAACTCATCCTTCAATCACTAGTGGAACTCACAAAATAAATACCCACTTTCTCTTCCTCTCTGGGGTGAGGGGATACAGACTTTTTTATCCTCAGTGCACAGTCTGGTTTCTCTCTGACCTTTGCCTCTCTCCCACCACCACTGTCTATGGTCTAGGGACTTTTTAAATTGTCCCACCCTATCTAAGCTGGACAACTTCTGTCTGAAAGGTGCCCCAGGCCCCTATCCTTGCTGGCATTATTCTTTAAAGCAAATTAGAAGAGCATGAGCTTCAAAACCAAGTTCAAATTTAGAATTATAGAACTCTTCTGTAATTCTGCATAGAAATAGGATAGTATGTGCCCAGCAGTCTCCAGGTTCCCTTCTTTCCTTACGTCAGGCTCATGCCACAGAATTCAAGGCCTCCTTCACACCTGCCCAAGTAACTATTACTTAGTCCTTCCTCAGTATAAATTTTTACTCATTAGCTCCACTCCAGTCTACTCACTGATAAGATGAAGCAGGGGAAAATGTGCTGCACAAGCAACAAAAACAAGCTGGAGGCCTTTGCGGGGAGGGGAGGATTTTCTAATGGTTTACCAGGAGATTTGTCAAAAGGCAAGGCCATTCCCTCTGATCCCAGACTCCTCTGCTGCAGAAGATATCCAGAGAGCTCTCAATAATGGAGCTAAAGCAGGACCCCTCCTACTTGTCTAGGGTCAGTGCTGATCCTATGGGATTAAAAAAAAAAAAAATCACTTAACCAGACTGGAAAAGGGGTAGATTAAAGACTTCAAGTGTATATGTAGGCTTGGTTTTAAAAGAGGAGTAAATCTGAGGTAACCCATCTCTTTTCTGTAAAGTCATAACTGCTCAGGCTCCATATTCCAGTCTCAGTGGCAATTAGTCTTCCAGCTACAACCTGCCGTCTCCACAAGAACATTGTTTTAACCATATTTCACTGATATGTGGGCTATAAAACTGAAAGCAACAACGGAACAAGACAACCAAACAGAAACAAAAACTGATATACATAGACAATAGTTTAGTGGTTACCAGATGGTAAGAGGGGAGGGAGATCGTAGACGAGGGTAAAGGGGGTCAAATACATATGGCGATGGAAGGAGAACTGACTCTGGGTGGTGAACCTACAATGCGATATATAGATGATGTATTACAGAATTGTACACCTGAAACCTATGTAACTTTACTAACCACTGTCACCCCAATAAACTTTAATTTTAAAAAAAAAGAATATTGTTCTACATATTTGAATAACTGAGTGTTCAAAAGTTTGTTTTCTTTTTCAGTCGTTCTTTATGCAGTTGTTTTATCTTAGTTTTATTTTACCTCCTATTCAAATTGGCTTACTTTAATTTGATTGTTTTCTCCTCAACATCTACATATTCTTTCTGACTCTGATTCCCACTGTGTTTTTTTCTACCCATGTGCTTTCATGTAGGGTCAGTTTTTCTTTTAAAAATCTCCGTTAACACATAGTAACAAGTGTTAATCATTAAAATTTGAAGTAAGGAACAAAATATATGGAAAGAGGAAAAAGTATGGAAATATGGGAAGAGGAAGCAGTAAGGAAATATGGAAAGAGTGATTGGGTTTTCTCCAATTCCTATGATTATATCTAACCAATGATAATTATCAGTGTGGATACCATATGCCAAGACAATAGTTTCTCAAATTAACAGTAAGTATACTCTATTTAAAAATAAAAGTTCTGTGAATATTTAGAACAAAATCACAAATCTCTGTCTTATCACTCCTTGATTTACTCATATATTGTTTTTATGTTTGAATGCTTCAAGAAATTTTAAGGACCTTAGTGTCAGATACTGCATCTCATTTACCTATACGCTTAACAAAGTGACCGGTGCACAGTACATGGATCAGGCTAATTATTTGGTATTAAGCTATGTGTTTTTTTTTTCCAATTTATGTTATCCATCCTCCTTGTCAACAATATTAAAGCAGAAGTACATAAGCATTAGCTTTAAGAAAAGGATGACCAATAAATTTTCTGAAAATTGTTAGCAAAACAAAATCTTGAAAGCCACATAATATTTAATTGTTAGAACCAGTTGCTTAAGAAGTATAGGGGAAAGAATGTATAGTCTGATGTTTTAGGATGAAGTGCTCTATATATGTCAATTATGTTCATTTCATCTAACGTGTCATTTAGGGCTGCTATTTCATTATTTATCTTCTGTTTAGATGATCTATCCATAGCTGTCAATGATGTATTGAAGTCCCCTAGTATAATTGTGTTTTGGTCAATTTCTCCCTTTAGTTCTGTTAGTAGTTGCTTGGTATATTATGGTGCTCCCTGATTGGGGGCATAAATATGGATTGGAAGAATCAACATAGTTAAAATGGCCATATTACCCAAAGCAATATACAGATTTAATGCATTCCCCATCAAAATTCCAATGGCATTTTTTAAAGAAATAGAACAGAAAATCATCAGATTTGTTTGAAACCACAAAAGACCCTGAATAGCCAAAGCAATATTAAAAAAAAAAAAAAGAACAATATTGGAGGTATCACACTCCCTGATTTTTGCTTGTACTACAGGGCTACAATAATCAAAACAGATTGGTATTGGCAGAAAAACAGACACATAGACCAATGGAATAGAATTGAGAACCCAGAAATAAAACCACATAAATATGGACAGACAATTTTTGACAAAGAAGCTAAAAACACACAATGTAGGAAAGACAGCCTCTTCAATAAATGGTTCTGGGAGAATTGGACAGCCATGTGCAAAAGAATGAAACTGGACTGCTATCTGTCACCATGTACCAAAATTAATTCAAAATGGATCAGAGACTTAAGCATAAGACCTGACACAATAAACTGCATTGAAGACAACATAGGTACTAAACTTATGGACCTTGGGTTCAAAGAGCATTTTATGAATTTGACTCCAAAGGAAATAGAAGTAAAAACTAAAATGAACGAATGGGATTATATGAAACTGAAAATCTTCTGCACAGCAAAGAAATTATTGACAAAATAATGAGGCAACCAACTGAATGGGAGAAGATTTTTGCAAACAGTGCCTCTGATAAGGGGCTAATATCCAAAATATACAAGGAACTCATGAAACTCAACAACAAAAAAACAAAACAACCCAATTGAAAAATGGGCAGAGGACCTTCAGAGACATTTCACCAAAGAGGACATACAAATGGCAAATAGACATATGAAAAAATGCTCAACATCACTAATCATCAGAGAAATGCAAATAAAAACCACAATGAGATATCACCTCATCCCAGTCAGAATGGCAATCATCAACAAGACAAGGAACTCATGAAACTCAACAACAAAAAAACAAACAACCCAATTGAAAAATGGGCAGAGGACCTTCAGAGACATTTCTCCAAAGAGGACATACAAATGGCAAATAGACATATGAAAAAATGCTCAACATCGCTAATCATCAGAGAAACGCAAATGAAAACCACAATGAGATATCACCTCATTCCAGTCAGAATGGCTTTCATCAACAAGACAAATAGTAGCAAGTGTTGAAGAGGCTATGGAGAAAAAGGAACTCCCATACACTGTTGGTGGGAATTCAGACTGGTGCAGACCCTATGGAAGGCAGTGTGGAGGTTCCTCAAGAAATTACAAATAGAATTACCATATGACCCAGCAATCCCTCTCCTGGGTATCTACCCAAAAAATCTGAAAACATTTCTCTATAAAGACACGTTTACTCCAATGTTCATTGCAGCTTTGTTTACAGTGGCCAAGACATGGAAACAACCAAAATGTCCTTCGATAGATGAATGGATAAAGAAGTTGTTCTATATATACACAATGGAATACTATCCGGCGGTAAGGAATGATATGGGAGCATTTATGACAACATGGATGGATCTTGAGAGTATAATGCTAAGTGAAATAAGTCAGACAGAAAAAGCAGAGAACCCTATGATTTCACTGATATGTGGTATATAAACCAAAAACAACAAAAGAACAAGACAAACAAATGAGAAAGAAAAACTCATAGACACAGAAAATAATTTAGTGGTTACCAGAGGGTAAGGGGGTGGGGGGTGGGTGATGAGGGTAAGGGGGATCAAATGTATGGTGATCGAAGGAGAACTGACTCTGGGTGGTGAACACACAATGGGATTTATAGATGATGTAATACAGAATTGTACACCTGAAATCTATGTAAATTTACTAGCAATTGTCACCCAAATAAATTTAATTAAAAAAAAAAAGTATAGGGGAAACTATGAACATTTTATGCTTTCAAAAAGGATTACGTAAGAAGCTGGAAGGATTGGAAGAAAAAAAGGACGTTGAAAAATTTACAAGAGGACAATGGAGAATTTTCTGAACTAGATGTTATCTAGGAAGAGAGATTAAAAGTAGTTACTGCCACAGGGATGGGGCAAACCTGCCATGCATTACAAGATGACTTAAATCTGAGTGGCGTCTAGCAAGCTAAGAATGCAACCATGGGCTGAGCCTGTATGTATGCTACCTTGCAGACCTCCTGGCAACCCAAATACCATCTTGCAGTACGAAAATGAATTATAGAGAGATGTGAATGTTGATTCATTTAATAGGGTTACTACAAAGAGTTAGTGTAAACTAGATGTGCCTAAAATTACCATGAATTAGCAAAAATTAATCCATGAGTCAAGTTAGTTTCAGTTAAAGGAAATGAGGATTACATATGTTCACACATGAAATTTATGTTTTTATAAATTTATCAACAACTATAAAAACAATAGTTTCTTACAAACAAGTTTGACTCAGGGTTTGATCTCCTGTATCTAATACACTTAGTCTTCTAAACGCATGTTTTGTTTTGATTCATTCATTTGCAGACCCAGACTCCAACCTTCTTTCCTAACATCTAACTGCTATCCAGTTAGATCCATGGGTTAGAGCTCCTTTACCTACTTGCCAACCTGCTGTTATGATTTCTTGCCAGTTTTCCTTGCAGTTCTGCAGCAGTAAGACAGATCCAGCAGCAAATAATAGAAGCTTAATGAACAGAGACATAACTGACATATGTATGTAGTTTATCACTTAATAATATTACCAAGAAACTAGGGTTTTTTCACATTTTAACTGAGACCATACAAAGCTCTTGATTTTTTAATCATTAGGTTTTCACCTAATGATCACAAGACAGCTGTTGTAACTCTAGACAACTTACCTATTACAAGGCATAAATAAAGCAAAAGGAACGGTGCCAGTGAGGAATTCTCCAGCATCAGTCTCTGTTCGAGTTTGGCAAAGGCTATTAAACTAAAGGCTAATAGAACTTTCCTATTAAACTTCCCTTTATGTTTTATTGGTTAAAAGTAGGTTAAATAATGATCTCAGGGACGTCAAGAAAAAATGTCAAGAAAAGAGATGTATCTTTATTACATTAGTTTTGAACAAAACCAGAGTTCAATAAGCTTGGACAGCAACAAAGATGCATTTCTCTTGATTGTGATGAATTCTAAACATTATGTCTCTTGTTTTTCCAACAGAAAGTTATATCCATTTTCTTCATTCTAAAAGTCTGCAATTTCAAATAATATTCCAAATGAATTGTACAATATCTTTGGTGTTTATGCATGCTGAGAAATGATTCTTATCTTTTCAGAATTTAATATGCTAGCCTAAGGAAAATGACTATATGAAGCAAATTGGAATAAGATTTTCTTCTTCCCAAACCGCCACCATTTGGTTCGGAAGTAAATTCTACCAGATCATAACACTTATCAACACAATATTTCTAATTTCTAGAAATACATTAAAACTTTAACATTTAAATGCATATGACATGATTTAGATGGTGTCTGCAATTTCAATGAGTTCTGTTGTCTGAAATATTTTCATTGACAATACCAAAGATACACTAATTTTCTTTTGCACTGAGAAAATTCTGTACAATTCTAGAAATACTTATAATTTTGCATATTGTTTTAAATATCAAGCAAGCTAAGAAGTATTTTCGTTTCACTGTCTGAAAAAGTCGTAAAATTATCTAACACAACATATGCAGGATGTATTGATTTAAATGTGTGGAAAATTAGATTGTACGTGTTCTTTAAGTGCCATATTGTAAAATACAGTAAAGTGTTACCATTTTTACTTACATATTTAGAATATAGATAACATATCACTTTAACTTTTAAAAAAATCAATTATATTTTACAAAGTTTTGCTGAGAAAGCAAAAAAAAAAAAAAAAAAAAAAAAGATAATCAGATAGTGAGTGGTCCAAAGATAATCTTTAGCACTTCATAATTTTTTCTTAGGTCAGCCTATATCCAGAAATATGGGGGGAAAAGATTAAGAAACTTAGATTATATCATGGGGAATTTATAGTCTGGTTTATTGTTATGAAATTTTTAAAAGGAATAACTTTTAAATGGATCATTGTATAAACACAGATGATTACTTTAGAGTCCAAATCATTATAATGGTTGGTGTGTTGTAAAGCTCAAATGCCACCATCTGGAATTCAGTTAGTTAATATTTGGCTCCTCAAAGTTTTTCATTTATTTTCTTAATGTCTATAGTTTCCATTCCCTAGCCAAATTATATCAGTAACAATACTTTGTTTTATGCTAAGTGTTTCATACCTACATGTTTAGTTTGGGTCCCAGATCCCTAAGTAATTGCCTAGGTTCACAAACACTATCTTGCAGGAATTTTTTAAAAGCTCATGAAATATTACCAGCTTCCAGATACCACTTCTATTATAAATTGTCTTACCTTTTATATACCTTCCTGAGTTCTTATCTTGCCATCTTTTATTCAGCCTCTACAATTGCTAACAATACTGGAAAGCCAACTCATTGGATTGGCCTGCCTAGACTTTGATCAGGCTTCCAGTCCCCAAGTTAATCAGAAAAAAATAGACCCATTTCACCAATTAAGTCAATCAGTATATTTAAGGAATTCTTCCTTTATCCCCCAAATTGTGTTATCCATTATCTCCAGTCTTCTGGAATTATATAGAAAAATAAGGGACTATTAAAATTAAAGTTTGTTAAACTGACTGCCCTCCAGTCCATGCCTTGGTCATACCAACTGTCCACATATAAATTAATATCTGGACCTTGATGATTTCTATTCTTCCCGAGTTTTGAATCTTCTAACCTATTCAGCCCATACATTCTAAAATACTTCAAAATAATTGTTGATTATATCCACCGTCATCAGGTTGGATAGACACTTTTCTTTCAGTTCTTAACATCCAAATTACTCTACAATTAAGAAACTAGACACTTAGTTTTCTGAAGACAATATTACTGGAAAACTAATCTTAAACCATTCCATTCCTCTGTACCACTAGCACTACTGCCAAACTCCAGAAGACCCAATCTTGGATTCACTTTTCTTAACTAAAAGATACAAAACCTAGTGTGAATGGAGGTTCACCCCAATTGGGGACCTTAAACTAAGGTTTTCTCTTGAGATCCCCAGATACATACAGTGCCATGAGGTAGAATCTTGCCCTGAACCTTGGGCCAAGCAGATGACAGCACAAAGTTTTAATTTCTCAAGATATTACAACAGACCCCCTCAGATTCCCTTGCCTACTTCCGATCCTCACCTCTTTTAACGTCTTTTGGTATATCCTTCTTCCCAAACTCATTGTAACTGTAATTTTCCATAAGAAACCTTCCTTACATTACATTATCTCCTCCCCTTCCCTCTTCCTTTCCTTCCTTTTCCTTCTCCTCAGCCAAGGTGCTCTCTCAATGATAGCCCTCAACCCAGGCCCTCTAAGGATGCCTGAATCCATGACATTTCTTCAGTCAACTCATAACACAATGCTGTAATACTATTTCTGATTGCTGATTATGGACTCCCATTTCTTTTTGAAGCATCCATTTCACCCAAATTCCTAAACCTGTCTCTGATTTAAGGGCATTCTTTGTATTAATATTATGGGTCTTTAGCTTTTCTCTATAGATTTCAAAAAAATATATCCTTCAATACATTTCAAAAGAGAAATCTATACTTCCACCTTAACAGAACCAAGGTCCTTTCATGGGTCTAAGCATTTGCAATTACAACAAATTTACTAATTTACCTACACTGCTGTTACAGGAGATAATATTATACATTCCTTGCCTTGTTATATATATGTGATAGACTCAGATGTTCCTGAGCATAATTTTACCTGGTATGTTTGGAACTGTCTGCCCTGCAAACAAAAACCCATTAATTCGTCCACTCCCAACTGGATGAGACAATGTTCCCACAAAAGAGCTCATACAAAATCCAAAGTACAAATTTATGGACAATTATTTTCATGAATGCTATATAGCCCCTACCAAGACATTATTTGTGGCCATTATGCCTATAGTATCTGCCTAATTGGCCTTGATCCTGCTATCTCAGTAATGTAATCAGGTCTTATCCAATCTTTATAAAGACTAACTTCTTTTCTTAGCTACTTTATTGCCTCTGATTTAAGTTTTTCGGGCACTGGACCACCCAAAAAGTCAAAAAAACAAAACAAAACGAAAAAAAAAAGACGTTAAACCTATAAACACCGTTGAAAAATCCTAGTTCCATAAGGAACATATTTCCTGCTTTTTTCAACTAGGTTCTCAAGAAACTTTAGAACAAGAGTCTAAAAGATTGCGAGTAAACCTACAAGACTTGACTAACTCAGCAGTTCATGTATGGGCAACTTCTATGACTGCGGCCCTGGGAAATAACCAGGACTACAAACGGTTTTAATGAAACCACCAACATTATTAACAGAGAACTAAGGAACTCTAGTGAGCGATTCTCTAAAATGGTATGGCACTGGACATGATTGTGGCTTCCCACAGGGACATGTATAATGGTCAGAAGTTGACTACTGTATATATGTTCCCTGAAACTTATGTCTATGTTATCACCAAAAATACTTGTACTACAAACCAGAAAATTCATTAGATCTCCACTGCTGCCTTCTAAGGACTGTTAAAGTCCAATACCCAAGAATATTCTCAACTGGCTCCCCCTTCCAACCTCAAATTGAGGTTTTATTCCTTCATTCAACCTTCAACAATTGTTTTAGCCTTTCATTGCCAACAACAACATGAAGGCAAGCCCAACCTTGAAAACTACTTTGCAATTCTTTCTTTCTTTTTCTTTTTTTTTTTGAAGCTTAAGCACTCTCTTTTATTATTTTTTTTATTTTTTTTTAATTTATTAGTTTCAGGTGTACAAGACAAGGTAACACTTAGACGTTCATCATTTATATCCCTCACACCTTGAACTCCCCTTCCCCCATCCACTATGATTCTGATTCTATCCCTAACAGTGTTTAAGAACAGCTTTTGATTGTTTTAAACATTAAGGAATGGGAGGCTAACAAATGTTCACTATTACCCATTGCCTTGACTCAGCCAAACTTTAGCCAGGCTTCTCTCCTTCCCTAAAGCCCCTGAACCTTGAGTCACACCCAATAGTAAATAAGCATGAAGGTGCAGGGCATCCCCTCTTAACTGCTCTTCCCAAGAATGAATGGACTTCTGAAACATGTAGCATACTGTGTTGCCACCTGCTCCCTCCACCACCTATCCTGCCTCCACACAGAGTTCCTGCGAGTTCTACATCACACACACACACACATCAAAAAAAAAAACAAAAGCCTTTTCCTGTTGATTTTGAGATACTTGCAGATCCTGAGATCAGAGCATTCTCCCTATTGCAATACTCTTCTTGAATAAAATTTCTCTTTACCTAAGTCTGGATTTACTTTTAAATGACACCAGTAAGCATGAAAGAGGACCAGCACCTCAGAGATTGATTTTAGCCTTTTACGGAACTGATCAGAGAGAAGAGCTAAGCCATGCTTCGACTCGGGACACATGGAAATGTGAGATAATAAATGTGTGTTGTTTGAATCCACTAAGCATGTAGTAAGTTGTTACTCAGCAACAAAACACCAATAAAAGTAAAAATATACAATGTGAACTTGAGTTTCAATATAGATTACAACTTAAGCCAATTTTTTAAATAGAAAAACTACCTACGCACTTAATACAGTCCATGTAATTGCTTTCTTCTATATTTTACTTGATATTAAACACAAAATTTTTTATTCTCATTTACTGTAATTAATATAATGGACTATAATAATTCAAATCAATTTTACATTAAAGTTTAAATATTTACTTATAATATTTAAAATAAATTATTCTAAAAGATGCCTTGAGAGTGGTGGTATTTCATGATCAAGACATTTCCCATTCACACATATAAGAAAATATTATAATATTTATTTATGATTGATATTACATATTTTATTTGGATAGAGAGACATTTCCCATCATACATTACAGCTCCCAATGAAAATACATTCTGTTAGTTGACCAATAATGTTCAATTAAAGTAAATATTAGCAGACATGATTTCCATTTCATTTTCATTAGCAGAACAGATTGGAAAAAAGAAAAAGGACTTGATGGAAAGGATAATGTTCATTCTAAGATGTGAAGACTTAATATAAAGCTGGTTCTGACATTCAGTAGAGTGAAATTTTTGTGAGGTAATAAAGCTAAGTTGGGGAGATTTAATTTTGACCTGATAATAAGCAGATGCTTATTTATACCAATTGTATAGTAGTTCTGATAGATCCTTACCATGATGATTTATGGAGGTTTGTTTAAACTCTCCAGATGTTCCTAAAGATACTTTTTTTAATTATAAGTTTAGGAAAAAGATATGTCTAGTAATCCACCATGCTAGGTAACATTTGAATCACAAGTCATTTTTATAGATATTCTGTGACTTACTGAACTAATAAAGAATCCTGGATTCCCTTGGTCTATAGTAGGTTGTGTTTAGGACATTTAAGAAATACTCATCTAATGGGACATAGCCAATATCTTCAAGCAAGCAGAGGGCACGTCAAAGAAAGCACAATAAACTAATATTATAACAATAGTAATATTTTTTTCAACTGCATCCGAGAGAGATGGACTAAGAATGTGAATATTTCATCATACTCTGCTGTGTTTGCTTAAGAAATTGAAGAATAGTAGAGACTGTCTTGTTTTATTTTTTTAATTAAAGTTTATTGGGTAACAATGGTTAGTAAAGTTACATAGGTTTCAAGTGCACAGTTCTGTAATTCATCATCTATATATCATGTGATGTGTTCACTACCCATAGTCAGTTCTTCTACTATCACCATATATTTGATCCCATTTACCCTCATCTGCCACCTCCCCACCCCTTTTATTAAGGCAACAAATACCCATTCTTTATCCCAGTGCTGTGGATTAAATTCATAGATTGATAATAAGAAAACTGTTGCTGGGCCCCAGAGCATGGTTCAACATACACAAATCCATCAACGTGATACATCATATAAATAAGATAAAAATCACATATCAATAGATGCAGAAAAAGCATTTGACAAGATACAACATCCATTTATGATGAAAACACTTAACAAAATGGGTACTACTAATAAAGGCCATATATGACAAACCCTCAGCTAATATCATACTTAATGGTGAAAACTTGAAAGCTTTTCCTCCAAGACCAGCAACAAGACAAGGATGTCCCCTTGTTCCCAATTTTATTCAACATATTATTGGAAGTCCTAGCCAGAGCAACTAGGAAAAAAAACAAAAGGCATCCAAATTGGGAATGAAGAAGTTAAACAGTCACTCTTTGCAGATGACATGATTATTTACATAGAAAACCCTAAAGACTCCAACAAAAAACTATTAGAAACAATAAACAAATACAGTAAAGTTGCAGGATACAAAATCAATGTACAAAAAAAACCACAGTGTTCCTACATACTAACAATGAAATTTCAGAAAAAGAAATGAAACAATTTCTTTTGCAATTGCAACAAAAAGAATAAAATACCTAGGAATACACCTAACAAATGAAGTGAAAGACCTATACACTGAAAACTACAAGAAATTACTAAAATAAATTGAAGAAGACACAAAGAAATGGAAAGATATTCCGTGTTTATGGATTGGAAGAATCAACATAGTTAAAATGTCCATATGACCCAAAGCAATATACAGATTTAATGCAATCCTCATCCAAGTCTCAATGGCATTTTTTAAAGAAATAGAAGAAAAAATTATCAGATTTGTATGGAATCACAAAAGACCCCAAATAGCCAAAACAATCCTGAGACAAAAAAAATAAAACGAAAAGAAGAGTCAAAGATATCACACTCCGTGACTTCAATTTATGCATAAAGTGACAATAATTAATACTGCATGACCCACCCCCCCCACTGGGGATCAAATATATGGTGATGGAAGGAGAACTGACTCTGGGTGGTGAACACACAATGGGATTTATAGATGATGTAATACAGAATTGTACACCTGAAATCTATGTAAATTTACTAACAATTGTCACCCCAATAAATTTAATAAAAAAAATACTGCATGGAATTGTCAGAAAAACATACACAGAACAATGGAGTAGAATTGAGAACCCCAAAATAAATCAACACATATAACAGAACATTTTTGACAATGGAGCCAAAAACATACAATGGAGAAAAGAATGCCTCTTCAATAAAAGCTACTGGGAAAAACAGAAAGGCACATGCAAAAGAATGAAACTAGACTGCTATGTGTCACCATATACCAAAATTAACTCAAAATGGATCAAAAACATAAATATAAGACCCGAAACAATAAATAGCAAAGAAAGCATAGGTACAAACTTATGGACCTTGTGTTTAGAGAGTATTTTTATGAATTTGACCTCAAAGGCAAAAGAAGTAAAAGCAAAAATAAATGAATGAGCCTATATATAACTAAACAGCTTCTGCACAGCAAAAGAAACCAGCCTAAATCCATGCGTGATATAGTTTTCTTTTCTTCATTTAACTACATCCATTATTTAAATGTATGGTGATGGAAGGACAACTGACTCTGGATGGTGAACAAACAATATAGTATACACATGATGAATTATAGAATTTTACACTTGAAATGTACATAATATTACTAACCAATGTCACCCCAATAAATTTAATAAAAATAATAAAAAAGATAATCCAGTAGAAATTATCTCTATTTTTGGGAGGTATTTAAAATTATCAGAATTTTGAGTGTAAAATTAGAGGTTTTGCCCCCACTGATATTTTACATATAATTGTAATTTATGTCACCTACAATTTTCCAGTTCATAACCAATGTCAAATAATTACTAAGTGCTTTCTTAAAAATGTGAAATATTCTAGAATAAAAAAATATATATATATATGTTTGTATAAAAAAAAAGTCAACAAAACAAAGAGCAATTGACCTATTGGGAGAACGTATTTGCAAACTGCAACTCCAATAAAGGCTAATATCCAAATATATATAGACCTCATACAACTCAACAACAACAAAACAAAAAGAAATGCCATTAAAAAATAGGCAGAGGACATGGTCAGACATTTCTCCCAAGAAGACAAACAAACAGCCAACAGATATATGAAAAAATGCTCAACTTCACTAGCTACTAGGAAATGCATATGAGAACCATAATGAGATACCACCTCACACCTATTAGAATGGCTATTATCAACAAGACAAGTAACATATAGTACTGGAGAGGATGTGGAGAAAAAGGAACCCTCATACACTACTAGTGGGAATACAGACAGGTGCTGCCCCTATGAAAAACAGTATGGCAGTTCCGCGAAACATTAAGAATAGAATTACCATATGACCCAGCAATCCCTTTTCTGGTATCTATCCCAAAATTCTGAAAACATTTATCCATAAAGATATATGCACTCCGATGTTCACTGCAGTTTTATTTATGGAAACAACCAAAGTATCCTTCAGTAGATGATTGGATAAAGAAGACCTAGTAAATATATACAATGGAATATTACTCAGCCATAAGAAAAAATGAAATACTTCTATTTGCACCAACATGAATGGACCTTAGATTATTATGCAAAGCGAAAATAAGTCAAACAGAAAAAGTTGAGAACCATATGATTTCACTCATATGTGGGACATAAAACTGAAAGCAACAAGAGAACAAGACAAGCAAACCAGCAAAAAGTCATAGATACAGGCAACAGTTTAGTGGTTACCAGAGGGTAAGAGGGGAGGTAGAAGAGGGTAAAAGGGATCAGATATTGTGGTGATACATGGTGATAGAAGGAGAACTGACTCTGGGTGGTGAAAACACAATGCAATGTATAGATGATACATTATAGAATTGTATACTTGAAACCCATATAATTTTATGAACCAATGTCACCCCAATAAATCTAATAAAAATAATAAAAGAAATTAAAAGATAAAAAAGGAAAACTTGTTAATTGTGCTACAACACATAAAAAGCAAAGTTGACACAAAAAGGATTATCAATTTATATAACTACATACAGAGTTTTTAAAACATGCCCAGCATAAAACTTTTAAAGGGAGATAATATATTGTAATGTCTTTGGTAACAAATATGTTCATTAAGTTGTAAATGGTGCATAAATTTAACTAAATGCCTGGGAACTTGGTCATATAGAAAGCAAAAGAAGAGCTAAAAATCTTGTAATTAATTTACAATATTTTGAAATTATTTAATATAAATAATACAAAAGAGTATTTTTTCAGAATATCATAAGCAAAAACTAAAAGAATAGCTGCTTAAAGTAATGCCTCCTTTCCCAAATCATGAGAAATAAGATATCAAATAAATTTAGGCAAATTAATGGATGTAGTTCCTGTCACTGATAGCTTAAAAGAAACAGGATTCATAACATAAAATATGATTTTGATAATTTTCTATTTCAACATGATAGTGTTACATTATATAATATGTAGAAATACCAGTGTATCTATACTTTAGTATCAAAGCTGGATCTCATTTGGAGACAGCAATGCAACAATTAAAAAAAATAGATATTTATTAAATGTTTATCAGGTAATATTACAGGCAGTTTAAACACATTTTCATCTTTAATGTTCAAACCAACCTTGTGAGTAGGTACTATTATTACTCCTATTTTAAAATGGGGCAATAAAGGCTCAAAAAGATTAAGATTAATTTACCTAAGATTTATAACCAGATGTGGAAGTCTCCATCTATTTTTCCTATCAGAATTCACAAATATCAGATAAGACTAGGTCACTGAAGTAAAATAAAGAAACTTCTCTTCACTGGTCCTTTTCTTTCTGCTCCCTCATTAGCATTTATTCTATGCTATGACAGGTGTCAATCAACATTGAAACAGAAAGAGATGTGAGAGACATTCTTACTTTCATTAAAACTCATTACCGTGTACTTCTCAGAGAATGTGTAGTTTTAGCTTTTTTCTCTAATTACATCATGAGGGTGTAAAGTAATCTGTGACCACCAACAATATATGGGAGAGTTATTGGACAGAGGTTATGAGAGCTACACAATTTCTAACGCAACACATAATGGCAATTCTGATCGCACAGTGGCCTTTTGCCTCCTCCTTTTGCTCTATAGCCATTTGTGTCCCTCCTCTGACCTCAGACTCCCAGCTACTGCAGATGACTGCAGATGATGACAAGGCTGCTGTGGTGTAATAAGGGTTCATAGACATAGGTCCCGGGATTTCTGCTGCCCCAGCCATCTAAGAGCCAGGATATAAAACACAGATGCACAAAGTTGTCACCTCATTGACATAGATCTGTGAGAGGGATTGTGAGAAACATTACTCAGGCAATGAAATATCAGAAAATAGCAAGTAGCGTCCTTTTCCAGACACTTCCCAGTCGTCTCAAAACTATTTTACTCAGTCACCTAATCACCATATTTTAAACTCACTCCTCCTTGATGATCTAATATCAATTTATTTTTGAAATTGGCATGTGAAGTAGTCTATTCTGTATATTAAAATCTTACAAACAAATGCAACTTAACAAGGATGAAATAAAATAAAAAACACAACATAACTTACTTCAGAACCCCAACACATTGACTTGTTTATGCTAAGATGTGCATGCAAAGCACTTTGAAGACTACAACTGCTGAAGTCTCAGGGATCTCCCTGACTTTCTTTCAACTCATTTTTAAACTCTCTTGCTTTATTCTGGTATATACTACTCATTTCCTTTCTGCTTTATCCCAAATGGATTCTATTTCTTTACCTTAACTGTGGATTATCCACTTGGTTTTACCTTCAGTTTTATGTTATTTATGGGATTATTTTGGATTCATGTTTTTGTTCATATGAACCTACTAGAAAGGGCTCTGGGCTCTGAAGTCATAAACATGACGTTATCAAACCATACATGTATGTGTGAAAATAATGTCGATGTAAATTGATAATGGTTCATTCATTATGTAATTCTTTCTATAATATTTGAGGGGCTATGGTGGGCCAGACAATATTCTAGTTAATGAGGAGCAGTAGTAAGAAAGAAAAACAAAACAAACAAACAAAAAACTAGCATAATCTATACTTTTATAGAGCTTCCATCCTGTTGCCTCTTGTTGTTGATAGAGAGAAAACATATATATATATATATATATATATATATATACACACACACACACACACACACACACACACACACACATACAATATGCCAAGTGGCATTAGGTAGTATGAAAGTAAAGACAGTTTTGTATGGTTGCTTAGGGCACATATTTTGAAACCTGCCAAGCCTCCCCTCACTAGCTATGTGACACTAGACACATTACCAAGTCTCTGTGTGTTTATTTTGTAATTCATAAATAACAAACAATAATATCCCAATGGTATTGTATTAAATAAGTTAATATATGTGAAACACTTAGAACAGTGTTTTATGGGTTAGCTATATTGCAATACGTGTTAGCTATAATCATAAAGAAAGGGAATAGAAAACATAAAGGAGAATATGTGATACTTTGGGAAATGCTATTTTATATATGATGGTCATGGAAAATCCTTAGGACAGTGAGAGGATACTGTACTTAATCACAAATATTGACACTATATCATTATATTGACATATTCTATATGTAAGATCATGCTTATCCCCCAGGTTTGTGAGAGTAGTAATGTCTCCCCAGGTTAGTCTTAAAATTTGAGTTCCAGTTTGAACAGTACATTGTGGATTCATACTGTTTATACATAAGGGAGAACATACACCATCTAAAAATACAAAGCTATGTGACTATGTAGGATGTATAGAAGTTATAATTGTTGGGTTTTGCGTTAATAGATAAAATATATGCATTAAATTGCCACTCAAAATAGCAAAACATATCTATATTGTTTAATACTTTAGATAAACTTGAATATTTTCATTTCTTTTTAAAAGCATGAAGCATTTTAATCAACTCTTACTACATCTACTGAAGGAGAAAGAACAAATTATATGTGTCTTCCCTCAAAGAAATTTATCATCCGACAGCATCTATTAGCTATCATCTAATGTCTAACAAGAAAACAGACATATGTTGTTAAGGCACAACAAACAGAGTTATAGAAAATGTAAGTAGAGAAAGAGAGCTGATTTTGAACGTGCACAGAATAAGAACACAGGGAGTTTACTGTGGACAAGACTTAAACCTATCCCACCATCAAAGTGTATGCTATAAAATCGTTCCCTGGTTTAGGTCACAGAGTGGATTTCATGACAATAAGTTCAATACATATGTGAATAGTCTTCAGAATTTGCTGCTTAAGCTGTATGTTTTTCTGGGTATAATGATCCCCAAATTGAGTATAATATCAGTCTCTACTCTTTTTGTTTGTTTGTTTGTTTTTTGCTCTTCTAATGCTTCTGATAATCTGTCAGACCTTGACCAGGACCATTAAGAGTGGGTGGCTTAATCACTTCTGCCCAAAGTAATAATGTTTTCCTCTTATCCTGCATGAGAAAGACTAATCAAATTGTCATTCAGCATTGTATTAATTTTGGATATGTGATGTCTTCAGAGACATTTACTTTGGAATCTAGTTCACTATCACAAGCCCTAAAAAGTGAACAATTTTTAATTTAACACAACTGCAGTTTGTTGTACTACAAAATATCCATGTCAAACCCATGATTTTGCCCAAGTTATACAAAATATTTTTAAAACATATATATTGTTGTTTAAATCTTTTAAATATTTCATATTGAAAAATATCGCATCACATGAGTCAATAATCAAAGAAATAATAGAAGGTTAGAAATTCTCACCCACATCATGCATGAAACTTCTGTTTTACAGAATCCAGAATTCAGGACTCCCGGTTCAGTTTTGCTTTCCATGATTCCAATTCAGGCTGATGACTTTTCTTCCCAAACATGGGAAGGAACAAAAAAGTACTTTTTGTTGGTTTCTTGGAACCAAACAGCTAACTTGTGGCCTGTTTGAAACAAAAGATAGCCACAGCAGGACTCTGGAGCCGATCAGCATTGCGAGAAACAGGCAGAATTTATAACCTCTGGGTGACGCAGAGGAAGCTGGGAAGTCCATCAGGAAAACTCAGCCAAGGTGGGGCTGAATCCTGCCCAGGTGAGGCTCCTGCAGGGGGCAGAGGAGGCAAACCTATTAAAGGCAGCAGCTGAGCTGGCTATTCTAATAATAACCTAAGAAATGGTGGGGGGAACTAGGTGGAGGAGATTGAGATGAAAGAGGTCAACTCATTGTCTTCCAGGACTCCAGCAACATCTCCAGGTTGCTACTCAATGTGTGAAGACATAATTAGATTGGCGGATTCTCAGCAGATATACTCTATCAATCAGGAACAGTTACTGCAATTAGAATAGTTGACCAAACAAATACTTCTGAAGCACAATAAATAGCAGGCCAAGGATAATGAGCAATTAGATGTCATAGCAAGGGAAATGGAGAGAATAATCAAGAGGTTTGCTGACAACAAGGCATCATAACAGAGGATTCTGTCTTTCTAAAATAATTGATGCCTAAAAACCCATGTTGATTACCCTCCAGAAGTAGCTGGAGGAATTGAAACTTTTTTTCAAGGGAGAAGGAATCAGGGGAAATGTGACCGGTAGAAATCAGAGCACATCTTCTCATTTCTGACAAAGCATCATGACCTACAGGGAAACAAAAAGTAAAAACCACCACCTACTACTGGACAAATAAATCCTCCTTTTTACATAGCACTCCTTAAAGAAGATGAAAGGACATCCAAGGGAATGAGACATCTGCAAAAATCATCGTGAAATTTTTGAAGATTAAATAGAAGATTTGGAATAAAGTACTTATCAGAAAAATGAAGGGAAACGTCATCAAAATGGCGGTGAGAGGTGACCCTCTGTAAAGCTCCCCTGGAATTTACAACTAATCTAACAACAATAACTTCAATAAGGACTCCCTGCGCAGCAGACAGGCAAGAGGAACAGGCCCACTACTGAATTCACCTAAAGGTGGGAGAATCGTGTGAGCAGGGAAGGAGAGAAAGGCGAAGTGCGGAGAGGGAACCGCGCGGGCGCAGGACGCAGACCTAGCTCAGTGTTCCGAGCTCGCTGCATCGGAACTGCCGCAGCTGCGTGACAGGGAAGGACTCGGATTGCTAGGACTCCGCTTATGGCCCACAGGGCTGAGGGGGCAGTGTATAACACTGCTGAACCCAATGCTCACGGCAGAGACCTCGAAGAAAAGACTGAGGGAAGAAGGCTGAAAAAAGTTGTTTAAGCCCTCACTGCCCAGGAGAGAACAGAAGCCTTAGGCACTGAGACTAGCCGCCCCCTCCCTACCCTCCCAGAGCTCACCCCGCCCCCACCAGCCCAGTGCTAGAAGCAGAACAGTAGCAGTGACAGATCAAAAGAACAGAGTGTTTGCTGTTCTGAGAACTGTGGACCACAGACACAGATTCGCAGCCCAACTAGTTCCAGCAAAGGGGAGAGAACTGTGGAAGCGGGACCGGATGTGGTGGTGGTCGCCGCCATTGCTCTGGGCCACCTCTCACAACTCACCCTGTCCCTGGCCCCACCTATCTGGGTGGATCCCTGCAGGAGTAAACAGAACTGCTGAAACATAGGGGCTCTGAATCTGGTGCAGAAAGAGCTTTGGAACTTCAAAAGCTGTCCGCACCCCCACAGGGACGTGGCACCCTATGACCCAGGTGAACTGTTAACAGAGGAGAAGCCCATCTCCCAGGGAAACCCCTCATTGTGTGAGAAGCTGGAATAGTGCAGAGAAACCATGGCACTACTGTGTGAGAGAGGCAAAAAAAAAAAAGACTGCAGTCAAAGAGAAAATAAAACATTCTACCAAGCAGTATTGGAAAACAAAAGAAAGACCTCTTCCTATCAACCTATTGCAGAGCCACTCCTGTAGATGTCTAGGAAGAGAAATAATAAATCAGTAATTGTCAAAAATAACCAAGACAACAAGACAGCTCAGAAAGAAAGTGAAAAATCTCCAGAAAAGGAACTTAAAGATATGGAAATGTGTGACTTAAATGACAGAAAATTTAAGATTGCAGTTCTGAAAAAACTCAATGAGATGCAAGAAAACACAGAAAGGCAATTTAGTGAACTCAGAAACAGAATCAAAAAACAACATGAGCATTTTACGAAAGAGATTGAAATTTTAAAAAAGAACCAAATGGAATTTCTGGAGATTAAGAAGTCAATAGAAGAAATTAAGAATGAAATAACCAGCTTAGGTAGTAGAGTTGACCAGATGGAGAAAAGAATCAGTGACATTGAAGATGGAAACCTAGAAATTACATAGATGGAAGAAAAAGGAGACTTTAGGCTTAAAAGAAATGAAACAACTCTACAAGAACTTTCAGACTCTATCAGAAAGAGCAATGTAAGAATAATGGGCATACAAAAAGAAGAAAGAGAGAAGAAAACAGAGAATATATTCAAACAAATTGTTGATGAGAACTTCCCAAACTTGTGGAAAGAACTGGATCCTTGAATCCAAAAAGCAAATAGAACACCTAATTACCTCGATCCCAACAGGCCTTCTCCAAGGCACATTGTATTGAAGCTATCTAAAATCATGGACAAAGAAAGAATCCTCAAGGCAGCCAGGGAAAAGAGACAGTAACCTAAAAAGGAAAGCCCATTAGATTATCATCAGATTTTTCAGCAGAAAATCTACAAGCCAGGAGGTTGTGGAACCAAATATTCAAACTGTTGAAAAAGAGAAATTTTGAGCCAAGAATAATATATCCAGCAAAGATATCCTTTAGATATGAAGGAGGAATAAAGACCTTTCCAGACATAACAGATGCTGAGGGAATTTTCTAATACACGATACGCACTACAAGAAATACTTAAGGAGGCTATTCGACCACCATCAACAGGGAAAATTTGTGCAACCGAAACATAAAAAGTAAGAGAGTAAAGGACTGAACCACTACATGGGAATCGAGAAAGTAAGCGTGCCGAAGAAAATATAATACTCTAAATATAAAACTTTCTTTTACATAAACTTAAGGATAACCACTCAAAAAAAATCCAGTACTGAAATACATACTGTAATAAAAGAAGAAACAGAGGAAAACATCATAGAATACCACCACACAGAAATAATAGACAACAACAAAAAGGCAAAGCAACAATGGAGACAAGCGTTACCTGAAAACTAAAGATAAAATGACAGAAAATCCTCAAATATCAATAATCACCCTAAATGTGAATGGACTGAACTCACTAATAAAAAGACACAGAGTAGCAGATTGGATCAAAAAACTAAACCCAACCATATGCTGTCTGCAAGAGACACATCTCAGCTACAAGGACAAGCATAGACTCAAAGTGAAAGGGTGGAAATTGACACTCCAAGCAAATGGTACCCAGAGAAAATCAGGTGTAACCATAATGATTTCCGATGAAACAGACTTCAGAGTGAAAAAGATAACAAGAGACAAAGATGGACATTTCATAATGGTAAAGGGGACTATACAACAAGAAGACATAACAGTCATCAATATTTATGCCCCCAATCAGGGAGCACCGAAATAGACCAAGCAACTACTACAGAACTAAAGAAAGAAATTGACCAAAACACAATTATACTAGGGGACTTAAATACATCATTGACAGCTATGGATACATCATCCATACAGAAAATAAATAATGAAAAAGCAGCCCTAAATGACACATTAGATGAAATGGACATATTGAGCACTTCATCCTAAAACATCAGACTATACATTCTTTTTGAGTGTACACAGAACATTCTCAAGGATAGACCATATATTGGGACATAAAATCACCCTCAGCAAATTTAAGAAGATTGAAATCATACCAAGCACATTCTCTGATCACAAGTCTTTGAAATTGGATATTAACTGCAATAAGAAAGCAGGAAAAATCACAAATACATGGAGATTAAACAACATACTTTTAAAGAACGACTGGGTCAAAGATGAAATTAGAGGAGAGATCAAAAGATACATAGAAACAAATGACAATGAAAATACATCCAACCAAAATATTTGGGATGCAGCAAAAGCAGTTTTAAGAGGGAAATTTATGTCATTACTGGACTATCTCAAGAAACAAGAAAAATCCCAAATAAATAACCTCACGTTACACCTTAAGGAACTAGAAAAGGAAGAACAATTGAAACCCAAGGTCAGCAGAGGAAAGGAAATAACATAATCAGAGCACAACTAAATGAAATAGAGAACAAAAAGGCAATAGAAAAAATTAATGTGACAAACAGCTGGTTCTTTGAAAAGATTAACAAAATTGACAAACCCTTGGCTAGACTCACTAAGATAAAAAGAGAGAAGACACTAATTAACAAAATCAAAAATGAAAAAGGGGAAGTTATCACGGACACCACAGAAATACAAAGGATCATGCAAGAATACTATGAAGGACTATATGCCACCAAATTCAAAAACCTAGAAGAAATGGACAAGTGCTTAGAAACATATAGCCTCCAAGGCTGAACAATGAAGAACTAGAAAATCTAAACAGACCGATCTCCAGTAATGAAATTGAATCAGTCATCCAAAATCTTCCCAAAAGCAAAAGTCCGGGACCAGATAGCTTCACTAGTGAATTCTACCAAACCTTCAAAAAGGATCTAATAACAATCCTGCTCAAACTCTTCCAAAAAAATGAAGAAGAGACAATAATACATAACTCGTTTTATGAGGCCAACATTACCCTGATACTATAACCTGGTAAGGACAACGCAAAAAAAAAAAACAAAACAAAACAGAAAAAATCTACAGACCAATATCTCTGATGAATACAGATGCAAAAATCCTAAACAAAATTATAGCAAATCGAATACAACAATGCATTAAAAAGATTATTCATCACGACCAAGTGGGGTTCATCCCTGGGGCACAAGGATGGTTCAACATCCGCAAATCCATCAATTTGATACATCACATAAACAAAAAAAAGGACAAAAATTATATGATTATATCAATTTTTGCAGAAAAAGCTTTTGACTAGATATAACATCCATTTATGATTAATCCACTTAATAAAATAGATATAGAAGGAAAATACCTTAACATAATAGAGGCCATATATGACAAGCCCTCAGCTAATCTCATAATTAATGGTGAAAAACTGAAGCCCTTTGCTCTACATTCAGGAACACGACAGGGCTGTTCCCTATCACCTCTGCTTTTCAACATAGTGTTGGAAGCCCTTGCCAGAGCAATCAAGCAAGAAAAAGAAATAAAAGGCATCCAAATTGGGAATGAAGAAGTTAAATTATCACTCATTGCAGATGACATGATGCTATATATAGAAAACCCTAAAGACTCCAACAAAAAGTTATTAGAAACAATCAACGAATACAGTAAAGTTGCTGGCAACAAAATCAATGTACAAAAGTCCATTGCATTCCTATATACCAACAATGAAATCTCAGAAAAAGAAATACAAAAAACAATTCCTTTTGCAATTGCAGCAAAAATAATAAAATACCTAGGAATATACTTAACCAAGAATGAGAAGGACCTATATGCTGAAAACTGTAAGACATTTTTGAAATAAATTGAAGACACGAAGAAATAGAAAGACATTCGTGCTCGTGGATTGGAAGAATCAACATAGTTAAAATGGCCATATTACCCAAAGCAATATACAGATTTAATGTAATCCCCATCAAAATACCAAAGGGATTTTTTAAAGAAATAGAACAAAAAATCATCAGATTTGTTTGGAACCACAAAAAAAAAAACAAAAAAACAAGTTGCCAAAGCAATCTTAAGAAAAAAGAACAATACTGGAGGTTTCACACTCCCTGACTTTAGCCTGTACTACAGGGCTAAAATAATCAAAACAGCATGGTTTTGACAGAAAAACAGACACATAGACCGATGGCATAGAATTGAGAACCCAGAAAAAAAAAACACATAAATATGGACAGAAAATTTTTGACAAAGAAGCTAAAAACATACAATGGAGGAAAGACAGCTTCTTCAATAAATGGTGCTGGGAGAATTAGATACCCATGTGCCAAAGAATGAAACTGGACTGCTATCTGTCACCATGTACCAAAATTAATTCAAAATGGATCAAAGACTTAAGCATAAGACCTGACACAATAAACTGTACAGAAGAAAACATAGGTCCTAAACTTATGGACCTTGGGTTCAAAGAGCATTTTATGAATTTGACTCCAAAGGCAATGGAAGTAAAAGATAAAATTAATGAATGGGACTATATGAAACTTAAAAGCTTCTGCACAGCAACAGAAACCATCGACAAAATAAAGAGGCAACCAAGTGAATGGGAGAAAATTTTTGCAAACAGTGCTGCTGATAAGGGGTAATATCCAAAATATACAAGGAACACATGAAGCTCAACAACAAAAAAACAAACAACCCAATTGAAAAATGGGCAGAAGACCTGAAGAGACATTTCTCCAAAGAGGACATACAAATGGCAAATAGACATATGAAAAAATGCTCCACATCACTAATCATCAGAGAAATGCAAAGAAAAACCACAATGAGATATCACCTCACCCCAGTCAGAATGGCTATCATCAACAAGACAAATAGTAACAAGTGTTGGAGAGGCTGTGGAGAAAAAGGAACACTCATCCACTGTCGGTGGGAATGCAGACTGGCGCGGCCGTTATGGAAGGCAGTGTGGAGTTTCTTCAAAAAATTACGAATAGAATTACCATATGACCCAGCAATCCCTCTCCTGGGTATCTACCCAAAAAATTGAAAACATTTATAGGTAAAGACACGTGTACTCCAATGTTCATTGCAGCTTTGTTTACGGTGGCCAAGACATGGAAACAACCAAAATGTCCTTCGATAGATGAATGGATAAAGAAGTTGTGGTATATATACACTATGGAATACTATTCGGCATTAAGGAAAGATGATATAGGAGCATTTGTGACAACATGGATGGATCTTGAGAGTATAATGCTAAGTGAAATAAGTCAGACAGAAAAAGCAGAGAACCCTATGATTTCACTGATAAGTGGTATATAAACCAAAAACAACAAAAGAACAAGAGAAACAAATGAGAAACAAAAACTCATAGACACAGACATTAGTTTAGTGGTTACCAGAGGGTAAGGGGGGTGAGGGGAGGGAGATGAGGGTAAGAGGGATCAAATATATGGTGACGGAAGGAGAACTGACTCTGTGTGTTGAACACACAATGGTATTTATAGATGATGTAATATAGAATTGTACACCTGAAATCTATGTGATTTCACTAACAAATGTCACCCCAATAAATTTTGAAAAAAAAAGAAAGAAAAGGAAAAAGATTTTCTTGTTCAAGATTGGGTTGCCCAATGAGATTGCTGAGTTCCAGAAGACAACTGGTTCTCTACTGTAAGTGAGAGTATAATCATGACAGTAACAAGAGAGCTAAGAACAACAGCAATAACCTGAAAACTGGGTACATTTTATATGTCAAACATAGGGTGATAGAAAAGGATTCTGGTAAATTCTACTGGTGATATAACAAGGCCCTTTTTTAATACACTCAAGCTGACTTTTGTGTTTAGTGAAAATTCTGAAAACAGTATTCACTTGGCTTGCTAAAAAAAGGTAAGTATACCATCAAAAGGACATAAGGATATCAGAAGGCAAAATACACTAAACCAAGTCACCTTCATGACAGTGTTTCCAAGGAAACAGTAAAGCTAATGTGCATAACGCAACACCATAGAAATCTGCTGACTTAAACAGTATTACATCTTAAAGTCATTGAAAAAATATTCAGAATCAGGCCAATAAGAGCATTCTAGATCATTGAATTACAATTATCTAAGAAAACATTACAGGATTATCCCAACAATATATGACTACCATCAAAATAAACCCAAATTTTCATTTGTTGAGTAACCAAAGATGATTGATAAAAATTCAGTTTTAGACAAGCAATAGGTATATATGCGCTGAAACATTAATTATAATATGTAATACTACTCACGAAAAAAATGGCGGCGTGAGGTGAGCCTCTGTAATGCTGCCCTGGAATTTACAACGAATCGGACAACAATAACTCCACAAAGGACTCCTTGCACAGCAGACAGGCAAGACGAAGAGGCCGACTACTGAATTCACCTCCAGGTGGGTGAATTGCGCGAGCGGGGGAGGAGGGAGAGGAGAAGTGCGGAGACGGAGCCGCGCGGGCGCAGGACACAGACCTAGCTCAGTGCTCGGAGCCCGCTGCTCACGGATCTTCCGCAGCTGCGGGAGAGGGAAGGACTCGGACTGCTAGGGCTCCGCTTACGGCCCACAGGGCTGAGGGGGCAGCATACAAAACCGCTGAACCCAACGCTCGCTCACGGCAGACCTCGGAGCAAAGACTGAGGGAAGAGGGCTGATATCGGTGGTTTAAGCCCTCACTGCCGAGCGGAGAACGGAAGCCTTCGGCACGGAGACTAGCCGCCCCCTCCCTACCCTCCCAGAGCTCGCCCCGCCCCCACCTGCCCAGTGCTAGAAGCGATAAAGTAGCAGTGTCGGATCAAAGGACAGAATATTTGCTGCTCTGAGAACTGGGGACCGCAGACACAGATTCGCAGCTCAACTAGTTTCGGCAAAGGGGAGGGAGCTGTGGAAGCAGGACTGGCTGTGGTGGTGGTCGCTGCCATTGCTCTGGGCCACCTCTCACAACTCACCCCGCCCCTGGCCCCACCTATCTGGGCGGATCCCTGCAGGAGTAAACAGAACTGCTGAAACAAAGGGGCTCTGAATCTGGTGCAGAAAGAGCTTTGGAACTCCAAAAGCTCTTCGCATACCTATCAACCTGTTGCAGAAGACACTCCTGTAGATGTCTAGGAAGAGAAATAGTAAATCAGAGACTGCCATGAATAACCAAGGCAACAAGATAGCTCAGAAAGAAAGTGAAAAGTCTCCAGAAAAGGAACTTAGAGATATGGACCTTTGTGATTTAAATGACAGAGAATTCAAGATAGCAATTCTGAAAAAACTGAACGAGATGCAAGAAAACACAGAAAGGCAGTTTAATGAACTCAGAAACACAATCAAAGAACACCATGAGCATTTTACAAAAGATATTGAAATCTTGAAAAAGAACCAAATAGAATTTCTGGAGACTAAGAACTCAATAGAAGAAATTAACAATAAAATATCCAGCTTAGGTAGTAGAGTTGACCAGATGGAGGAAAGAATCAGTGACATCGAAGATAGGAACCTGGAATTTACACAGAGGGAAGAAGAAAGAGACTTGAGACTTAAAAGAAATGAAAGAACTCTACAAGAACTTTCTGACTCCATCAGAAAGAGCAATATAAGAATAATGGGTATACCAGAAGGAGAAGAAAGAGGGAAGGGAACAGAGAATATATTCAAACAAATCGTCGATGAGAACTTCCCAAACTTGTGGACAGAACTGGATCCTCGAATCCAAGAAGCAAATAGAACACCTAATTACCTCAATCCCAACAGGCCTTCACCAAGGCACATTGTATTGAAGCTGTCTAAAATCAATGACAAATAAAGAATCCTCAAGGCAGCCAGGGAAAAGAAGACGGTAACTTACAAAGGAAAGCCCATTAGATTATCATCAGATTTTTCAGCAGAAACTCTACAAGCTAGGAGGGAATGGAACCAAGTATTCAAACTATTGAAAGAGAGAAATCATGAGCCAAGAATATTATATCTAGCAAAGATCTCCTTTAGATATGAAGGAGGAATAAAGACCTTTCCAGACATCCAGAAGCTGAGGGAATTTTCTAATACATGACCTGCACTACAAGAAATACTAAAGGAGGCTATTAGACCACCATCAACAGCGACAACTTGTGGCAACCGAAACATAAAAAGGGGGAGCGTAAAGGCCTGAACTGGAATATGGGAATAGAGAAAGTAAGCGTACTGAAGAAACTGGAATACTCTAAATATCAAACTTTCTTTTACATAAACTCAAGGGTAACCACTCAAAAAACATCCAAATCTGAAATATATACTGTAATAAAAGAAGAAACAGAGGGAAACATCATAGAATACTACCACACAGAAATAACAGACAACAACAAAAAGGCAAAGAAACAATGGAGACACAGCCTTACCAGAAAACTAAAGACAGAATGACAGGAAATACTCACATATCAATAATCACCCTAAATGTAAATGGACTGAACTCACCAATAAAGAGACACAGAGTAGCAGATTGGATCAAAAAACTAAACCCAACCATATGCTGCCTACAAGAGACACATCTCAGCTACAAGGACAAGCATAGACTCAAAGTGAAAGGGTGGAAATTGACACTCCAAGCAAATGGTACCCAGAGAAAATCAGGTGTAGCCATAATGATTTCCGATGAAACAGACTTCAGGGTGAAAAAGATAACAAGAGACAAAGATGGTCATTTCATAATGGTAAAGGGGACTATACAACAAGAAGACATAACAGTCATCAATATTTATGCCCCCAATCAGGGAGCACCGAATATACCAAGCAACTACTAACAGAACTAAAGGGAGAAATTGACCAAAACACAATTATACTAGGGGACTTAAATACATCATTGACAGCTATGGATAGATCATCCAAACAGAAGATAAATAACGAAATCGCAGCCCTAAATGACACATTAGATGAATTGGACATAATTGACATATATAGAGCACTTCATCCTAAAACATCAGACTATACATTCTTTTCTAGTGTACATGGAACATTCTCAAGGATAGACCATATATTGGGACACAAAATCAGCCTCAGCAAATTTAAGAAGATTGAAATCATACCAAGCATATTCTCTGATCACAAAGCTTTGAAATTGGATATCAACTGCAAAAAGAAAGCAGGAAAAAACACAAATACATGGAGATTAAACAACATACTTTTAAAGAACGACTGGGTCAAAGAAGAAATTAGAGGAGAGCTCAAAAGATACATAGAAACAAATGACAATGAAAATACATCCTACCAAAATTTTTGGGATGCCGCGAAAGCAGTTTTAAGAGGGAAATTTATATCATTACAGGCCTATCTCAAGAAACAAGAAAAATCCCAAATAAATAACCTCATGTCACACCTTCAAAAACTAGAAAAAGAAGAACAAGCGAAACCCAAGGTCAGCAGAAGAAAGGAAATAACAAAAATCAGAGCAGAACTAAATGAAATAGAGAACAAAAAGACAATAGAAAAAATTAATGTGACAAAAAGCTGGTTCTTTGAAAAGATTAACAAAATCGACAAACCCTTGGCTAGACTCACTAAGATAAAAAGAGAGAAGACACTAATTAACAAAATCAGAAATAAAAAAGGGGAAGTTATCACGGATACCACAGAAATACAAAGGATTATCCAAGAATACTATGAAGGACTATATGCCACCAAATTTAATAACTTAGAAGAAATGGACAAGTTCTTAGAAACATATAGCCTTCCAAGGCTGAATCATGAAGAACTGGAAAATCTTAACAGGCCGATCACCAGTAATGAAATTGAATCAGTCATCAAAAACCTTCCCAAAATCAAAAGTCCTGGACCAGATGGCTTCACCAGTGAATTCTACCAAACCTTCAAAGAGGATCTAATACCAATCCTGCTCAAACTCTTCCAAAAAATTGAAGAAGAGTCAGTACTCCCTAACTCATTTTATGAGGCCAACATTACCCTGATACCAAAATCTGGTAAGGACAACACAAAAAAAGAAAACTACAGACCTATATCTCTGATGAATACAGATGCTAAAATCCTAAACAAAATTCTAGCAAATCGAATACAACAATGCATTAAAAAGATTATTCATCACGACCAAGTGGGGTTCATCCCCGGTCACAAGGATGGTTCAACATTCGCAAATCCATCAATGTGATACATCACATAAACAAAATAAAGGACCAAAATCATATGATTATATCAATTGATGCAGAAAAAGCATTTGATAAGATACAACATCCATTTATGATTAAAACACTTACTAAAATTGGTATAGAAGGAAAATACCTCAACATAATAAAGGCCATATACGACAAGCCCTCAGCTAATCTCATAATTAATGGTGAAAAGCTGAAGCCCTTTGCTCTACGTTCAGGAACACGACAAGGTTGTCCCCTATCACCTCTGCTTTTCAACATAGTGTTGGAAGTCCTCGCCAGAGCAATCAGGCAAGAGAAAGAAATAAAAGGCATCCAAATTGGGAATGAAGAAGTTAAATTGTCACTCTTTGCAGATGACATGATGCTATATATAGAAAACCCTAAAGACTCCACCAGAAAGCTATTAGAAACAATCAATGAATACAGTAAAGTTGCTGGCTACAAAATCAACGTACAAAAGTCCATTGCTTTCTTATATACCAACAATGAAATCTCAGAAAAAGAGATAGAAAAAACAATTCCTTTTGCAATTGCAGCAAAAAGAATAAAATACCTAGGAATAAACTTAACCAAGGATGTGAAGGATTTATATGCTGAAAACTATAAGACATTTTTGAAAGAAATTGAAGAAGACACAAAGAAATGGAAAGACATTCCGTGCTCATGGATTGGAAGAATCAACATAGTTAAAATGGCCATATTACCCAAAGCAATATACAGATTTAATGCAATCCCCATTAAAATCCCAATGGCATTTTTTAAAGAAATAGAACAAAAAATCATCAGATTTGTTTGGAACCACGAAAGTCCCCGAATAGCCAAAGCAATATTAAAAAAAAAGAACAATACTGGAGGTATCACACTCCCTGATTTTTCCTTGTACTACAGGGCTACAATAATCAAAACAGCTTGGTATTGGCGGAAAAACAGACACATAGACCAATGGAATAGAATTGAGATCCCAGAAATAAAACCACATAAATATGGAAAGATAATTTTTGACAAAGAAGCTAAAAACATACCATGGAGAAAAAACAGCCTCTTCAATAAATGGTGCTGGCAGAATTGGATAGCTACGTGCAAAAGAATGAAACTGGACTGCTATCTGTCACCATGTACCAAAATTAATTCAAAATGGATCAAAGACTTAAGCATAAGACCTGACACAATAAACTGCATTGAAGAAAACATAGGTTCTAAACTTATGGACCTTGGGTTCAAAGAGCATTTTATGAATTTGACTCCAAAGGCAATGGAAGTAAAAACTAAAATAAACAAATGGGATTATATGAAACTGAAAAGCTTCTGCACAGCAAAAGAAACTATTGACAAAATAATGAGGCAACCAACTGAATGGGAGAAGATTTTCGCAAACAGTGCCTCTGATAAGGGGCTAATATCCAAAATATACAAGGAACTCATGAAACTCAACAACAAAAAAACAAACAACCCAATTGAAAAATGGACAGAGGACCTGAAGAGACATTTCTCCAAAGAGGATATACAAATGGCAAATAGACATATGAAAAAATGCTCCACATCACTAATCATCAGAGAAATGCAAATGAAAACCACAATGAGATATCACCTCACCCCAGTCAGAATGGCTTTCATCAACAAAACAAATAGTAACAAGTGTTGGAGAGGCTGTGGAGGAAAAGGAAATCTCATACACTGTTGGTGGGAATGCAGACTGGTGCAGCCGCTATGGAAGGCAGTGTGGAGATTTCTCAAGAAATTACGAATAGAATTACCATATGACCCAGCAATCGCTCTCCTGGGTATCTACCCCAAAAATATAAAAGCATTTCTCTATAGAGACACGTGTACGCCAATGTTCATTGCAGCTTTGTTTACGGTGGCCAAGACATGGAAACAACCAAAATGTCCTTCGATAGATGAATGGATAAAGAAGTTGTGGTACATATACACAATGGAATACTATTCGGCGTTAAGGAAAGATGATATAGGAGCATTTGTGACAACATGGATGGATCTCGAGAGAATAATGCTAAGTGAAATAAGTCAGACAGAAAAAGCAGAGAACCCTATGATTTCACTGATATGTGGTATATAAACCAAATAGAACAAGACAAACAAATGAGAAACAAAAACTCATAGACACAGACAATAATTTAGTGGTTACCAGAGGGTAAGGGGTGGGGAGTGGGTGATGAGGGTAAAGGGGATCAAATATATGGTGATGGAAGGAGAACTGACTCTGGGTGGTGAACACGCAATGGGATTTATAGACGATGTAATACAGAATTGTACACCTGAAATCTATGTAAATTTACTAACAATTGTCACCCCAATAAAATTAATTAAAAAAAATAATAATAATATGTAATACTACATGTGTGGACAGAGCCAGGAGTGCAGTTTCCAGGCTCTCGTCCTCATGTGGAAAGGTGCTCACTCCGGTAGTAAATGGCCATCAACTGTGATTGGATGGCTATCAGTTGTGGCTAGCTGGCCGTCAGCTGTAACCAGTGAGCTATTGGCCGCTAGTATAACTGCTGTGGCTACACTAGCAGAAAATGGGGGCTAGCAAGAAGATGGTGGCTGAGTTGGCAAGCATGGATTTCAGTTGGCAGGAGAGGTCGGTTGGTAGAGAAGTGGACGGCAGGTGCGGGTAGTGTGGCTCCTGCTTCCTGTGTCTCCAACCCAGCCGCCAGCGAGAATATAGTGGTATGACTCCCCTACCTATCGCTCCGTGGGTGTTCCTTTTTGGCCTCATCATATTCTGCGTTCCTATGTCGGGAGCGGGAGCTGAGACCCCACATGACACCCCGCATGACACTACACAAATGCCAAGTGCTCACTCACTGACTCTTTTCAAGCCTTGTGCAAGTTCTTTACATGCACGATCTCACTGAACCCTTATAATACTGAAATAAAAAATAAGGGACAAAAGAATGATACCATAAATATGTTATATTATCTAGGAGTGCAAAGGTAGCAACTCAAATGCCTTTAGAGGCCACAAAACGAACATAAAGGAATTAAGTATGTGAAGATAGCAGAGAGAAGTGGGTAGCTAATTGAATTGAACACATATTCAAATTCAGTTGTTTTAACAAATTTTGAAAAATAAAAATATATCTTAGATTCAGTCAGTTTTGGCTTTTTAGACAGAAAATTAACAAATCCTCAAATAGGTCAGAATATGTATGCTTTAAAACATTTTAATATATTCTTAACATTGAAACAGTTCATCTTAAATCACTCAATTTAACACACTCCTACCTATTAATTGTAGTATGGGCTACCTATCATGTGGAGCGAAGACTAATTTGATTTGTGAATGTTTTCAAATATTTTAGAGTATTTATTTCATATTATTTATTATGCATACTTATATGTTGACCTAATTTTACTATTTAACTTATAAGGTACTTGAGAGCCAAAGTCCCTTCTTTTTTGTCTGTGTATTTCTTTCATTACTTACTACTATAATTTTCATCTAAAGTAGTCATGATTTACAAGCAATATTTTGGAAAAATGGAGAGAGGTATTTTTAGTTATCACAATCATTACAGATACTTAGGTAGTGACTCTAACTGAGTGAGGACTATTTTCTTAGATATAGGTCAAAACATGGATCACTGATGTGTAATCAAGAATTGTCCTACATCCTCTCTGACCTTCCAATGTCCCTCCAGAAAATCATTTAGGTGAAAAAAAATACTATAAGTTTTGGATGTAACACATAAATCCCTTTTACATTTTTGCCACTGATATAATAATATAAACTGAACTTTCAGAAATGTATTTATTGTACAATTCAAGGTGATGTTGAATTTGTTTCATTTTAAACTTACCAGAGATGGTTGTTCTAGCTTAAGGTCTACACCTTTAAGTAAATCTGCAAAGTCCCTTTTGACATGTAGCGACATATTCAGAGCTTCCAAGGATTAGAGCCTGGACATCTTTGGTAGGCCCACAAATGAGTAGGCCCTCAGATTGATAGCTGATCCTAAACTCAGGCCTTCATGTATTTACCCTTTGTTTTCTTACATATTCTCTGCCACATAAAGTAAACGGCTGAATGTTTGCAGCTAAGAACTGGGCAAATGTGCTAGAATTTCCCTTACCAAAATTTGAATATGTCTTATTCTTTCTTAAGTGTACAACCTAATATTTCCATCAGTGTCTTCAACACCTTTACAATTACTCTGTTCTTTCTAAGATGATTACTAACTAAAAATGATAGTTGTATGTTGATATGTCATGAAAACAACTCAAAATTATTTTTGCCCTTTAGAATCCTAGACTCATACACACAAATTTTACAGGCATAATTATTTCAGTTAGTAAAAACAATATGTTTTTCAAAGAAAGTCTGATGTTCAAAAGAAAAAAACATCTTGGATCTGGAATACTCTTTAAGCAATATAATTATATTTTCTATCAACAAAGTAAATATAAAAACAACACAAAGCTATAGACAGAACAGTTACCCTGATAAGTCATTATTCCGGAGATGGTTGAATATTTTCAATAGGAATCTTCAATTAATGTTTATTTTTGTAGTAAAATTATTATAATGAACAAGGTAAAGCAATGAAGCAATGCAAATGAAGTTAGATTTTTAAAAAAAGCTTAAATAACTAAATTATTTCTGAGTGTTTAAGTATTATTTATATTACTTGGAAATTATGCTTTTATTATTTTAACGTAATCTATTAGCCATAGAACTTTCAAACTGGCAATATACCAATATAATATCAAGTCCATAGAAGTCTTCATTTTTCAAAGATTGAGAAAACCCAGTTTTTAAAACTTTTGGATTTTAATTTGTATTCTGTCATGTTTTAATTTAAGTTTTAAGAATGATAATTGTTGCTTGAATAAAATTTCCTTTCTAATAGTAATTATAATGGTATTAATTAAAAAATAATTAACATTTGTTGCTTCCCTGCAATGCACCAAGCCATGAATTCAATGCTTTATGGGAGAAATTACTTTTAATCACTGCAACAATTCTATGAGGCAAATAATTTATAATTACTATTTTATTAATAGGGAAATTTTGGCTGATAAGGGTTAATAGAAATACAAGGTTTTGGAGTTGATAAATGGAAGACCCAGGTCTACTTGAAAGCAAACAGTATTTGTTCTTCACTTATAAGCAATACTATCTTAAAATATGTATCTGCCTATCTCTAAGAATGTAGAGGGAACAGTAATGTACTGACAAAAAATGTAACGAACTAAAAAATGTAATCAGAAGAGTCAGTTATGATTCTTATGAAGTTCCCTGGCCCGATTGGCAAAGCTCAGTAGGAGTGGAGAAGGTTGCCCTGAGGTGGTCATGAGTGTCTACCACAAGTTCATGGTCATCACTGGATTCTGCTGTTGATCATATTTGGAATTGCTCCGGGCAATCTGGAATCAACCTTATTGAGAAATATAATTTCTTATTACCATGTAGTAGAAGGCAACTGCTGTTACACACTGAAAAATAGCTCCCACAACTTTTATTTTTAAGTTATTACATTTAAATAGTTCTGTTATTTTTGTGGGAAAGAGTTCCCCTCGCCCTCCCTGGAAACATGTCCTGTGGCTGACAACATTGAAGAACCGATGTGTGTGTGTGTGTGTGTGTGTGTGTGTGTGTGTGTGTGTGTGTATGAATTCATATATATGTATATATGAATTATATATTATATATGTATATTATAGCTTCCATGCAGAAGTTGCATGTGTCATGTGAATTAAAGGAACTACATAAATTGCATTGTTTCATATAATATTAAAGTGAACCACAAGACTAAAGTGAGTGTTCACAAAGTAATATTTACAAAAAGGAAAGCAGACTATCCTGATTCTATGTTTTATATTAGTATTAAAATACAGCTTTATGAGGAAGCCAAAAGGGAAAAGAAAAATGCAAGTTTTCCTTATTTATTTTGTGTCCAGTATATTCTTTTCTTCTTTGAAAAGTTGGTTATGTTTTATATGTTGCAATTCCAACATCATAATGATTTAGATCCAGGTCAGATGATAAATGATTATAGAAAATGCCAACAGTCTATAGATTATTAAAATAACAGCAACAACAATAACTTATTTTACTCCTTTGTTAGATTATAAAATAATTATACTTAAATTCAGTCATATATTATGAGTTTTTGAAGTCAGTATGTATGTACTGTACGTGTATTATCTATTATTATTTCTAATGAAAAAGTCCACAGCCACAATCCTGGCTCCAACTTACTTTCTTTTCATTTCATTGGCTACTTCTGATTTGAAGACTTATTAGTTTTATGCCTTATTAATTTTATGGTCAATAAAACTTCCAAAACATAGATTTTTAAACTTGTAATATTAATGTCATATATTTGTTAAAACATCAATGTTATTCTCTTCTCATCTCCCCAGAACTCATCCTGAATTTCCATTGAGAGGTCCTAAAATGATCTTGAAATCAGCATTCTACAAGTAATTTTTAATTTCCCCTCTTACCAATTCCAAACTTGATTCCCATAGTTCTGTTAATTGAACCACCATTTTCCAATTCTCCCAGGCTAAAAATGTGTTACTGTCATTGATTAGCCCGTAGCTTTTTCTCTCCTGATAGCTAAGTAGCCAATAGATCTTGCTAATTGTATGTTCCTTCAAAATATCACTTAGAGTCATGTCACTTTTTCTATTTCTTCTGCCGTCACCAACCTCTATGCTAGTTCAATCTCTTACCAGCATAGCTCTCAACTTACTCTCCTTTTAAAAATTCACACACACACACACACACACACACACACACACACACACACACACCTATCTAATCCATCTATCATCTATCTACTATCTATATTTATAAAATAATTAGAATTGACATATAATTCTATTAAGGCCGTAAGTATATAATTTAATAGCTCTAACTTTTGGAAAATTAGTGAAATCCCTGAAACTCATTTTTCTCATCCAGTTAAAGGCAATAACATTACCTAACCCAAAAATCTAATAAGAAGATTAAATAAAACATTTTAGTCTTATGGAAATACAACCATAACTGGAAATACTATTTTTGTCCTTTTATTTGTTTTCAGTCTCCCCTTTCATCAATCAACCACTCTTTTATTTATTTATCTTTTCAAAAAATAATCATTCATTTGAGAGGCATTGAAGCAGGTCCTGGAAGCCGATTTATTTCATGTGATTTAGAGTTACACTAGTAAGTCTTTTATTCCTCACAACAGGTTAAAGTCAATTTAATTCCAGAGTCACAAGCATGTAATTACTGTTTCTCCCTCTCAGATTTGGTCTCTCGCTTTCAAGAGCTTACATCACAGTAAAATAATCTGCATCTGTTAGTACTGCAATGTTTAAAATATTATTACAGAGTATTCACAATATTTTTTCAGTACATACTGTATACCATGTTTCCCTTAAAATAAGACCTAGCCAATCAGCTCTAATGAGTCTTTTGGAGCAAAAATTAATAGAAGACCCGGTCTTATATGAGTCTTATATAAGACTGGGTCTTCTATTAATTTTTGCTCCAAAAGATGCATTAGAGCTGATTGTCCAGCTAGGTCTTATTTTCAGGGAAACATGGTAGTAACTAAGTCAGAAAAAAATGTTAGGGACAGACTTTAAAGGTGGTGACACCAGAGCTGATAATCAATAGACAAGCATAAATTGGCTAAACAAGTAAGGGGTTGGTGAACCAAGAAAGATAAAAGCATATGTAAGGATACAGATATAGACAACAGTATGAAATACACAAGCTTTTAGTTATAGAATGAAGCTATAACTATTAAGGGAGAATTTTATCATTTTGAGATTATTTGGAGTCCAATTATGAAGATGTGTATAGATCATTTTAAGTGTGTGTGCAGGAGAAAGAATTATTTCTAACTTCATGAGACTGTGATTTGCGTGAAGGAAGTTTACTTAGAGTTCTCTGGCAAAAACAGCTATGAGGGAGTGAGAGAGTTGACCAATTACTGAGTGTGGGCTGTCTCTGGGGAGAGGATTTAACTTTGGGTCAGGCTGAAGGGCAATTCATCTGTGAACTATAAAAACATAACCTTTTCAACAGCTGAGAAAAATACCTCAGTCCTTAAATGGGATCTGCATAGAAAAATACAACATCTACAAAATTCCACCCATTGCCCCTTTTGGATCCATTTGCTGCACGTAACAAAGTCATACATCTGAGACATACATCCAAGATCAAGGTTGCTCTTTTTGGGGGTAAACTTAGAAAAGGGAGGCTAGCTAGGAGGATACATTGGGGTTCCTGGACCCGCGTCAGGTCTTGATGCCTCAGTTGACACCAATCATCTCCCTCCATTATTCTAGATCATCTTCATTATAAATTCCCTTCACCGTAAGTCAATATCTATGCTAGACTATATAAACTAGATGATCTTACTGGTGGCATGACTCAAACACAGACACAGAGCCTCAGAACTGTCACCATGCCATGCTAAGTCTGTAACTTCAGCTTTGTCCATGTAATGTCCAAGTTGAATAGGTAAGTAACAAGACCCACCCCCTGTGGATTATGTTGGTCCTAAACATATTATTCCTTGCTCATAATGTGTAACAGCATTTGTACCTCTTTCTAATGATCAGTTACTATACTGGTCATTTACAATTTACTGTAGCTAGGAGACAGTGACTCCCTTCTGTGATTGCTTTTCTCTTGCCACAAGGAACCTGAAATTACCACTATTAAAATGAAAAGGAATCCTATAGGGTCCCCTGGTAAAAGTGTTTCTTCTCTAAAACCTAGACCTATAGTTAGACATTCTAGATTTGTATGAAGTGAAATACAAGTTCCCAATCATGAATGGGAATGATGGTAAGCAAGGTGCCTCATGTTTTCTTCTCTTTGTTCTTGGACCCATGCATTCTACTCACTGAAGTCAATGAAAAATGTAATTTTATTGTGTTAGGTTGTATACTACCTCCTAGAGGATGATGCCCAATCTCAAAAGGTATTACCTGACAAGCTGACACCTCAGCTGCCTCATAAAAGGACTCTTCTGTGTCATCATCATTCTGTTAGCTTCTGGATGGTATGTTTTATTCTAGGAGCTGTGCATTTCATGGTCATTCATCCATTCTGCACTCCCTTTGTTGAATGTTTTTCTCTTGATCCGAAGCAATGTTATGTGTGATATAATGTCAGTAGATCAAAAACACTCTGAAGTCCACATATACTGGTACAGGCTGAAGTCTTGTTTTGCTTTTTACCTTATTTTTTATTTACAAGATTGAAATACATCATGAGTTTGGGCTAAACACCTAGATTAAATGCTGGCTTTCTAAATTACATATGAAAATCTTATTATCTCATTAAATCTATGTCTTTCAACCACAAGTATTTGAAACATTATTGCATGCTGTTGTTTTACACATTTTACATAATATTAATGTGTTTTGATTTGATATAACAGTAAGAAATGTTTGAATTTCTTTGAAAGAAAAAATAAGAACACAACCATTATTTAAATTATAAGTATCTGTAGAAATTCATTGAAGATAATGAGTCTTTTAGGAAGAAAAACTAATGAATTAGAAGAGAAATGGCATTTTCTCTATTTCTCTTCTGCATTTATTAAAATGGCAGAAATTATCACTTGCCTACCATGAGAAACACACAAAAATTAAATTATTTTCACAAGATGTACTCTTGTTAATACCTTTTACTCTCCCAGCACATATACGCATTAAATTAATTTGATGGAGAATATGATATTTTAAGTCTTCTGAAATTCATGGGAAAAGTAAAGGAGAAGGGACGTAGGTGACTAGGTTGGAAATAGGTTGAGGAAAGTATTATATATGAGAGCCACATTTTCAAGTAAGTTGAATGTCAGCATAACTTTTATCTTGTTTTAAACTAAACACATGTAAGGTTTCTTAGTTGGTGACCAGAATTATGTTATGGAAATATTAGTCTGAAAGAAATGTAGGGAGTAAAGTCTGGAAAACAATTTATATCTAAGCGCAAAATTATTTCCTACTTTGGGAAGCTGATAAAACAGGCTTTATATCCTTTAGAAATATTATTTGATAGCATATCTGTGATTTTCTCATCATAATGCGGCCTTTGTATCACAATGCCTCTCATCGCCTTCCACCTTTTATTCCAGCCCTCATAGCAGTAATTCACAGGTTTGGCATTATTGCACCTCACCCATCATCACAGCTGAACTGTCCTGAGCTTTTCTGATTCAAAAACCTAGGATGTATAGAACAATCCATCTGATACTTAGACAAGTGCAACCTAAGGGTTCAGGGAAGTTAGCTCTGCTAGGTTCAACTATTGTCTTTGGATGGAAGATCTGTTACATCATTTGGGCAGAAAATTCTAAGCTGCATTCAACATTGCTGCACACCGGGTTCTGAAAGGATCAAGCCTCATCTGCCCATGATTGTGAAGAGTTCTAGAACAATTGTTTTCCCTCTTCTATATTTCTGCCTTCAATCCCTTACTCTTGTTTCCTAGGATCACTTCCGTACGAACAACCTGAATGCATTTATCTAAGTGTCAGCTTTCATGGTGGTGGTTGGGAGGCATCAAGCGAAGACATTACTTAAATATGAAATTTATAAATTATTTAGTATGCTTCCTAGACCAATACTTTTGAGACAAAAAGATTGCCAAAATAATATATGATCATTCAAGAATCAAATTATATCTATGACGTTGTTTCTACAGTTTAACTGATGCTTACATTATATATGGTATGGAAAATTTTGTCTTACTCAGTAAAATGTCACATATTTTCAATCTTTAATTACAATCGTAATTTACTACAATATCCAGAAATTACTGTCCTTTAGTAGAATACAACTAAAGCTGGTATTTTAATTCCATAGTATTATTACTCAACTGTTGCACAGAATAAAGGAAAAACCCTGATTATAGAGACTTGAAAGAAAAGTTCTGAAATCAGAATGAGGGCAATACTCATAGCAGACAAAAATGTTGGTTACAGTGGAAGAGGCTTAGCAAAGTTCTCATAAACTATTGTGAGATGCATGGTATACAACTTTCATCAAATGGTTTATCTGGTATATTTCTGTGACTTTTCTATTGTTTCTTAATCTTTCCTCTAGGATCCAAGGCATAATGTTAAATATATCTCCAAACTTCAAACAACATAATCTTGAGAGAACGTTTAAGAAAAACCTGTAAAGGCAATTTAGATAAATATGTAGATTTAGTGAAAACTTAGCAAATTCATTGGGATTTAGCAGGGGTGCTTTTCCTTTTACTCAATAATCAGCAGTTATTTACTTGAGGCCAAACTCAGGGGCTTCTGTCTCTGTTAAATATGAAAGGCTACTGTTGCACTTATTTTAAATTCTGGTTTTTGTACCATATATATATATATATTTTAAGACCTAAAGAAAACCATTGGCATATTTGTTAAAACTGCATTACTATTGCTATTGCTGTTTTGTGTTTTAGAGTACTTTAAGGCTTGCAAAGCACATTTACATAAAATAGTTTAACTTCACAATTTCAAAATGTATTATGATAAGTAAATAATATTAATGTATGATTAGACAAAACAACTTGTAATTCAGATAGGTAACAAGAAAATCACGTTTAGAAACAATATCATTAACTTTCTAAGTTTTCATAGATCTACAATATAGTAAAATACTTGTGAGAAGGAGTGGTTTTCTGTGAGGCAAAATCAATACTTAGGAATTATCACCAGGCAGCCTATGAACAACTTTGAAATGTACTCTTATTTACTTTTCCCTTAGTTGCAGATAAAATTGGAAGCCACTGCAGATGGTAAGGTTAGACTATTACCAGTAAACAATTATCCAGGTCGACAGGGAAACATAGTCATCATCTAATTACAGCTATCTAATTCATCTTTTAATGGCGCCTTCCAAAAACAGACGTTAGAAGTGTGAAAGGCTTGCCTATGTGTTTTGATTCAGTGAAGCAAATTTTTCAGCAAGGACTTTTTATATATTCACATTTTTGTATTGTTTCCAAAAGAAATATGTACTCAAATTTCTTTAAAAACCAATACATTGCAATACTAGAAATTTTCTAACCGCCTTCTAGTTGAGGTCCAAGAGATAACACATTCTCAAATTCAAGTTTAATTTGAATAACCAGCAGGAAGAGAAATTTTCACGAAAATGCATGAAGCAGAGAATAGGAAGATCACTGGAATGGATTAATTCTATATTCATGTTCAAAGCATGGTTTACTGAGAGAGAGAAAAAAAACACACTGCAATATCTTTAACAGGCATTGCTTTTTAAAATGTGAACAATGTCTAATAACGTTTAATCACATGAAATTAGGATAGGAGAAGGAAAAGATATTCTCACTTAATTTATGGTTAAAAATACAATTTCTTTCCATCATATATATATATATATATATATATATATATATATATATGATGGAAAGAAATTATATATATATATATGCCACTTTTATCTTTTATATAGTTCCTAAAAATATTACTCCAAAAGTGACTGTTATAAAAAGTAGGGAACTTATATTATCTGTGTTTTAGTCTATGTCCTGATAATTAGTACTTACATTAATCGTCAAATTATTTAGCTTTCCTAACTCTTATATTTGCCCTTGTATAGGGATAATTATAATAGTGTACTTTCCTTATAGAATTATTTTGTTTCCATATCAGAAAACTTATTTTAAAATAGTTTCAAAATAATTAGCAATGTGAAAATATCATTTTCATGTTTAATATGAAAAGCCCTAATATGGTTATTTAAGTAGGTATGCTCCTTTATTCCACAATCCATGTTACACTTTAGGCATGTTGGGTCTCTTCGCTGAAATAAGAAAATTTTTAAGCATTTAGATAGGTCTACTTACATCTGTCACTTAACCCTTGATTTCAATAAAAAATACCAATTATGATAGTTTTCTTTCATGAAAACATTTACTTTGCCCTCTCAAAATAATGTTATGATAGATGCTTTTATATTAAGCCATGAATTAGAATATTTAAATATTAAGAATATTAATTTTAACTGATGCTAGATTAGTTTATCATTTTTTATTAGTCAACTACAATGGGCTAAGGCTTACTAAGCTAAAATGAAAGTGTCCATAATATAAACACGAAGTGTACTGCACATCCAGCTCATCTAAATTGTAAGGGGTCTAAAGCTCAGGACAAAATAAAAGGAACTGAGAATGTATGGCTCTGGGGTTATGTGGGTTTTTATTACAGGAGCTTTGCAACTACCTAGCCGAACAAGTTTTGACACATTACATTATCTCTTTGGATCTTTTTCTTCCATGTGATCAATCTGTGCCTTTCTGTTTTAAAAGATATTTTTCTGTCAGTATTCTTGTTCATTTTATTCTTATATTTGGTAGCAATTTTTGTCTATACATAAGATTTTGTTTCCAAAACTAGCCATATCATATGGTTGCTACATTTTTGATGACATAAGTTTTAGGGGGAAAAAATGGAAATGTATCAATAATAAATATCAAAGGAAAAATAACTTGCATTTTTTTATAATTTGAATTGTTTGCTGAGTGTGATGTCATGAAATGCTAGAAAAATGGGTACATAATTTATATGAAGAATAATATTTTTTAAACAAAAATGGTTTCCTGTGTGGTAAAGTGCGCGCCAACTATGAAACTAAAAAAAAAAAAAAAAAATCAAATGTGAAGAAATATTTTAAATAGCAAAACCAGTAGTTGCATTTTTTTAAAATTTAAAAATACATTTCTTATTTCTGAAGGCTATAATGAACACACATATCTAAAATTGACTAAACATAGAGTAATAATGTATCCACACATATACACACACACACACAAAAGTATAAACCCCTTTGAATTTGGAGGCCTGGGAGAAAAAGGAAAGGATATTGCTACAGTAGTCTTTTGGAGACCACAAGGTGGAATAAAGAGGTCTATAAACAAGTTAGCATGCCCAATTAAGCAGAAACCAAAGCAGCACATAGGAAAGAGAGAACCACCCCATTTAATAATAAAATAATTCCCCAAAGCTCAGTCATTCCAGAAATAAAGATGGGGGGGGGGGTGGAACTAAGATCAGAGAAAGCTATCAACAAAATAGTCCAAGACAACTTTCCAAATTTGAAAGCAAAATGTTACCAGAGGGAAAGGACCCCCTTTGTGCCTAGAACATCGATTAAATAGAACTACTTGATTATCATTTCAGTATACTAGAGTTAGAAAAGAAAAAGACATCAGAGAGAAGTTTTTAGGATTTTCTCAGGGAACCTAGTGGTAAAGAATACATGTATATGAATTGTGAATGATTTTAACTTTGGAAATCTCATTAACAACATTAGAAGCTAGCAGTCATTGGGACAACGCTTTCCAAATTCTGAAGAAGACTGTTTTCTATCCTAAAATTCTATACCCAAACAGCTATCCAATCAAGTGTCTGCATAAATTAAAGGCATTATGAAATATTCAAGTTCCAAAAAAAATTGACGGCCCACATAGAGCCTTTCTTAAGAGACAACTAGAAATTAGTCCCCATTGAATTGAGAAAACAAACCAAGATCAACAAATGCATGAGACATAGAATCCCAAATCTAACACAGGAGAGAGGCAAAAGTATATCCCCAGGATGGTGGTAAATGCATATCCTATAAATCATATATACAGAGTAAGAATACTAATTTGTAGCAGGTTAAAATGCACAAGGTAGAAAAAAACAAACAGGTAAACAATCAACATACAAACCTCTGACGTGATGGAACTAAAGTTAGTCTCAGTGTTTTAAACATTATTCTGTTATTTATGAAAAAGTTCAAATCTGTAACTTCAGTTTTGAGGAGGTTCAGTTTAAGGAGTCTGTGAATCATAAATATATCCATTAAGCAACTGGATTCTAGGGTTGTGCTAATGAGAGAGAGATGAATTAGGGATTAGATATAAAGTCATAAGCAGGTGAGCCCATGAAATAATCCAAAGAGATTATACAGATTAATCCTAAAATTTGGCTAAAATAGAATCCTGAGAAATACCAATATTTAAATTACAGTTAAAAACAAAACAAGCAAACAAACAAACAAAAAACAACAAAAAACACACCAGCGTTCAGATAGGTAGAACACAACCCACAATAAAAGAGCATTATAGAAGTCCTTGGAAAATCTGTTTTGAAGGTGAATGACCAATAATCTCAGGCACTTAAAACTGTTATAGGCTTGGTGAGATTAATATCAGATGAACAATGGGCATGGAAAATAAGTCTTAGTGCATGTCGATACATAAATTTGGGCAGTGAATAATGATAACTATTTTAGTAAGAATACAGGAAACCACCTATGATTGAGATTTAGTCAATGTCTGTAGTTCCAGAAAGGAAGGCTCTCTAGAAACCGCAGCACTGAGGCTGCTCGGCTTCCATAAATGTGTTGTAGTCCTGGAGTTGATTCGAGAAAAAAGAGAGTGGAATCCTGATGCACTAGGAACCAATTCTGTGTTCCAAAATCCAGAGTATTCCTGATACTGGATGGTATTTACAAAGTGCTTACCATGTTCCAGGCCGTCTTCTAACTGTTAAATACTTAACTAAGATGTACATTTGTGAAAATTACTATGGAAAATAGAAAATAGTTTTTAATCATCATCCTCAATTTACATTTGAAGGAGCTGAGGGGTAGAGAAGTTCATAACTTGCCATAGGTCTCAAAGTGCTGGAAGCACTTTGACTCTAGCCCCTTTGACCCAGAAATTGGGCCCCTAATCCTCATGTTCACAGCCTGTTTTTTCACTTCATTATAACAAACCACATGCATTTGCTGACTAAAAGAACGCAACCATGGTGGATGGGGATCAGTGTAGGAGTTCACATCAGTGCTGATGGAGCTTTCTTTTACCTCCGTTTCCTTCTCTCAAGTATTCCTACGGTAATAGTCAAACTTAATCAACCTTGTTACATAAATAATCATCTTCAGCACCCCTAATGATAAACCTTCTGTTTATTTTGTAAATGCTATAATCAAATAGGAGGATACTACAAATCCACCAGTTCAAGACATAGGAATTTATATTTTAAATTACTGGTTGTATGAAGTAAACTGCTTCCAAACAATTAAGCAACTTTGATTTATGGGAATAGAATAAATTATCAAGCTTGTCTAAAAGGAGAACATAAATATTAAAAATAAAAGAATAATGAACCTTCCAAAAGCTTAAGTTCAGTTTAATTTCCAAAATAAATCATGGCTGAAGAAACAAAGTTAATAGGCTATAATTTAAAAACATCTGTGAAATTGATAGTAGAACATTAGGGTGTATTAGATTCACTTAGCATTATAAAATTAATAACAGTAAACAGGCATCATAATTTGATAGATAAATAGAATAGATAAATGATGGATGGATGGGTGGATGGATAGAAGGATGGATAGATGAAGAGAGAGAGAAATAGACAATGACATAGAAACAAAAGTTGCAGGTGTTTATTATTACTATATCTCTGTATCAGTTTGCTAAGCTTTTTTAGCCAAGTACTACAACTTAAATGGCACAATGGAAACATATCGTCAAACAGTTCTGGAGGCTGAGATCAACGAGTGAATGTGTACCAGTGTTAAAAAGAAGATAGACCTCAACACCAAATTCTGATAACAGTTACTTCTGGGAAAAGATACGAGGGTGGGGTAAAAAACAGAACAAAAAGGAACACCTAAGGTAACCTAAGTTTTTAGTAATAGCTGAATTATTGATAGGTAAGACAGCCATTTAAAATACCTCCTTCAAAACTAACACAGTAGTTTTAAAATTATACTGAGGAGCCCCGTTCCCTTTGTTCCCACCTTAATGTTTGTTCTCAGGAAGTTCATCAATCTCTCTAAATTGGATCCTTTTCTTAAACCGAATAATAGTATCTTCCTTCTGTATTGTTTTAAGGATTTAATTGTTTAATATTTGTAATGCACTTGGAATTGTGGCTCATATGGTATAAGTATTTTAGGAATATGTGCCACATAAAAATACATGATTATATTTTTAAATAAAATAAGTGATAGGGAAATGCCATTCCCCAAGAATGATAATTAATTTGATTGTTTGTGACTGAGTTCAACAGGATGAGAAAAAATGTGGTGAGAGAAAAGAGCAAGAAAATATTTTATATTTACACAATGCATTACTTTTAGATAGAAATGTTCAATTTGGGATTTTTGGCAGAAAGGGGGAATGTGTCTACAAAACTCAGTCATTTTTCATTTGAACTACAAGAGTGTAAGCTGTTCAAAGCAGGGGAGATGACTCATTTTTCTGTTGACCCTCCCTCAGACAGTGCTCTGAAATCTCTGCATCAGGACAGTTAACCATCATAATGCCCTTATTAATAAGCCCCAAGTCCAATGTTTGATCTAATCAGTTATTCAACTGTAGACCAGGAATGGAGTCCTGGGCAGTGGAAGGTGAGGGACTAAATGGTCACCTCTACCCAACCCCAAGAACACATTACAATGAATGCAGTAGGGAATCCAGCTAATTTGATGCACCTTATTCCACCATGTTCCTAACGGGCACTGTTTCCATACCCCACTCTCAGCCTTCTAAAGTTAACTTCTAAATAAACACTTTATTTTCATGTGTGTAGGGGTTGGGTTCCTATGCAATAGCCCCACTTGTCCCTTTGTTCTTCATACCTATTCCTGAGCCATGATTTGCCTACTCATATGACTTGGTTTTTGGTCCATCAGCAATTAGCCATCTAATGCTAAATTCATTTAGGATAGCTTGAGGGATGACTCTTGGCCTTGGAATTTGCAGGACAGGGAAAACGGACACTGGCTGAAAGGAACTGAGGATGTTTATGTGAAAATGTCCAAACAACCAAACAAATAGTTTTAAAGACATCAAAGCATCTTAGAGCCCAGTGAAAATTTAAAGTCTGAAGGTCTGTAAGGTCTGAGATCTCTAAGAAATCAAACAGCAGTGAGAATGGAAAGAGCAAAGGAATGACAAGACGGATTGCTGTAATCAAAGATTGGAATATTGAATTTTAATATAAAGTATTAATGATTGGTTCATTAACAATGATGTAATGATTTGTTCATTAACAATGGTGTAATATTTATTTAGTAACAGGTGTTAAGCCTTGTTCTAGACAAAGACTTGAATATAAAATACAAAATCGCTGATTTCACTAACTTTATATTCTATTAGAGGGAGATAGAAATAAAATAATGTATTTAGACTATGTTGCTGGAAAAAAAGAAAGCAGTGATAGGTGCAGGGAATATCAAGAGAGTTTATTAATTTTAAATAGGATGTTTAGGAAAGGCTTAATGGAAGAGACCATGGAGTAAAACATCTAAAAATACTAGGGAATAAACCCAACAGATACCTTGAGAAAGGGCATTCCAGAGAGCGGGAACAGCAAGTGCCAAGGCTGAGGTCAGATAGTGCGCCTGGCAAGTGTGAGCAAACTGTCCTCTGTATCAGCTGAAAATGAAAACTGTATTTTAATAGGTCTATTAGTGCAATGCTATATTGTTTATTGGTTTGGAAAAGAGACAAACAAAACATGACTTAAATATATATATATATATATATATATATAAAACAAAATTATTCTAAAAATAAAATAACGGTAACTTGTCCCAAGATTGTTTGACATTCTCATTCAGTAAATGAGACCTGGTTATGAGCCTCTGGTCAAAAAACAGGCCGTGGGTGATGTGGCCTTCCTCCTTCTAGTGACATAAAGCGAGTAGCCGAAGAATGCCGTAAGGACACCTGAAGAAAATTGCAGGTGGAAATCACATAGGGTTTAAAAAATCTTCCTTTTTCCTATTTTAATCATGACGCAGACTGATGTGCAATTTTTTTTTTTTTTTTTTTACTTCATTGCTTTTTATGGTCAAATAATATTCCAGTATCTGGATATGTCACATTTTATTTATCCACTCGTTAGTTGATGGACATTTGGGTTGTTTCCATTCTTTGGCTTTTAGGAATAATACTGATACAGACATTCATGTACAAGTCCTTGTATAAGCATAAGTTTTTATTTCTCTTGGGTATATACCTCAGGGTAGAATTACTGAGTCATGTTGTAGAGCCATGTTTAAACATTTGAGGAACTGCCAGACTCCTTCCTCAAGTGGCTGAACCATTTTACATTCCCGAGCAGTTCTTTAAAAATTGTGTTTAGCCTAGTTTTTCATAAACATAGTGTCATGCAGGGTGTCATGTGGGGTCTCTGGTCCCGCTCCCCACATAGGAACGCAGGACATGGTGAGGGCAAACAGGAACACCCACGGAGCCATACATAGTGGAGTCATATCACTATATTCTCACTGGCGGCTGGGTTGGAGACACAGAAAGCAGGAGCCACACTATCCGCAACCTGCCGTCCACTTTTCTCTGACAACCAACCTCACTTGCTAGCTGCAATCCGCCGTGCCAACTGCAATCCGCTCTTGCTAGCTGAGCCACCTCTTCTTGCTAGCCTCCATTTGCTGCTAGTGTAGCCACGGCAGTTACGTTAGTGGCCAATGGCTCACTGGTTACAGCTGACGGCCAACTAGCCACAGCTGATGGCCATCCAAAAACAGTTGATGGCCATTTACTACCTGAGTGAGCACCTTTCCACGTGAGGCCGAGAGCCTGGAAACTGCATTCCTGGTTCTGTCCCCACACATAGTTTAATATGTATGATTAAGATTTTTATTAAATTTATTGGGGTAACATTGGTTAATTACACAGGTTTTAAGTGATTTTGTGAACACTGGAACACTCCTCCCTCTGCTGACTCCCAGTCACCAACTTGTACATAAACTAGACTATGACCTCCTTTGGGGGAACTCATTTCATATATATCCTAGGTCCATGCAGAGGCATAATTGTTCTAGCAATAAACACTGTATCTTTATAACTTCTAACCTATCATCTATGTGACCATTTTAATGAGAACATTCTTCACACCCCCAGACCTTTATTCATAAGCTGTTTGTCCATATGGCAGGAGGCAGGGATGAAGAAAATCAATCAGGAACGTTAGCTCTACCTCTCTTTTCCTCAGTCATTGGTCCCAAGGGCACACATTTTTTACATCCAAGGTTCTAAAGAATCCTGGTTCTAATGATCTAGCAAACAGAGGATGCAATGGAAAATGTTCTCCTCTTTTCATATCCTAGAGATCTGAATATAACTTCTCTCCCTATTCACTCTTACTAGAGGAGTAGTAAAAAGGTAAAGGAGCCAGGCAGAACACACACATTGCATTGACCCTAATAATCTCTCCTTGAATTAGGGACTTTACCTTTTATTGTCTTTTATCTTAATGATTAAAGATTCTATAAATATGATATGCAGAGACAGGATCACTACAAGATTGACAGATGTATCTTCATCTCTAATAAAAAAATTTCCATTATCTTTCAAACCAATGAAATAGCAGGAGATAAATACAGCAGGTGTAGATAACACACACACACACACACACACACACACACACACACACACACACCTGTGAAAAGGTAGTCCTGATAGTTGTTGGTACAAGTACAGCACTCCATAAAGAATTGCCTCTCAGTGTGCAAGCAAAACATAACTTTAGTATGTATAAAATAGACAGTCATTTTTAGAAGAGTTAATAAATGAGGTAAATAATTAAACTTTACATGATAATAAATGACGTGTATTTTATAAGATAATACATTTTAGCAAATGCATCTCATTTTAATAGCCATATTGTAGAATAGCTACTATAATGGACCCTTAAGTTGTTTGGTTTGCATGCAGAATTGTAAATAATTGAGAACACATGATTGAAAATCTTTCCATAATAATTAAAACTGTTAAATATTTAAATGAGTAACCAGAGTTAGATAACATTGTGTGTCCTCTTAGGTTTGGACAATTAAAAAATATATAAATGTAAGAACGAGCTTACCAAAATTATGTCTGTATCACATACTAACATTTAATGAATATTTTCAACAAAAATACAAAAATAAAATTGGAAACCTTAGAGTATATGATAGAATTATATACAATCTAGCAGAGAAGACATGTTAACTAATAATCTGCAATATAAGACAGAAAGTATTATCTTAAAATTATAAGAAAAGTTACATGTGAACAGAGGAAGAAACACACGACTGCTTGTTTCTTAAGTTATAAGTATGATTCAGATATTTGTCTTTGTATGATTTTTGAAATATGCCTTCATGTACAATATTTTCATATACTATATCATAAAAATATCACATAGCCTTTTCCCTCTAACTATAAATTTATCATTGCATAGCATTTGGGGTCATTAAAAAGCAAATAAAATTTACGAATTTAATCTTTATTATAGAAAAATATTAACTTCCAATTTTATCAGATTTTCACATTTGAAACCTATGTAACTTTATTAACCATTGTCACGCCAATACACTTTAATTTGAAAAAACATGATTTTCCATACTTGATATTTCTTACCATGGTTAGCAAACAGTCTAATGGTATTTACTGCGCTGTTTGTTTCTAACTGCCACCCACTCACATTTCTTTTTTTTTTCCTTCTTTTTTTCCCAAATAAGAAAAATTGGTTCCAGGAGCACAGAATTATGTGTGATTTTTAAAATTATGATAACACCATGAGACCATATAAGTAAAATGTATGTATATAAAAATTTATGTAAATATCACTTTTCAAATACTGCATACTAAAGAAGTGTTTCCTAATTTACACAAAAATATAAAAGCAAACTATTTTCAATTATACTACCAATTTTATTTATGAAGTAAGGATTGAGAAAAAGATTCCTGACTTTGTGTTAGAGGAGGAAACAAAGCTGAACAAAAGTTCCATATCCAATAATTTACACACAAAAAAGACTCTATGACTTTATTTTTTAAAAGGACCAAGCTTTTTGATAACTTACGGGTGTCTGGTAAAAGCCTATTCTATCCCCACACTTTATGCTTTCTATATCAGATTCAGAGAATTCTATGTGTGTTCACAGAAACTAAAATGCATTTTTATTAGTAATCTTTCTTCTCAAATACCCATTACTTAGTGTTTTATGTTTAAGCCAAGAAATACCTTAATTCTTGAATTCTCTCCTATTGATTGTTATCCTAATTAGACTCTTTCAAATCAGGTAGTTCTTTTTTTTTTTTTTTTCCTTTGTTGGATTTACATTTCCTGATTTTCAAACACAAAAATAGAACTTTAGCTAATTTTAACTCTGAATGAAGATTTCCTTGTTAGTGCCTTGATACCATTGAAGTGAGCAAACTACTTAGCATAACACATGTTTAAACTCCTGTAACCACCACTGGTTTAAAAATAGCAGTGAATATAATGACAAACCTTGACCTAAGATAATTTTAACTTTCCCTTTAGAATACAGATTGTTTCTACTGGAAAACTATGTTTACAATTTTAACTAGTCTTTTACTCAAATGTAAATCCTACTGTTTTGATAGTGATACTTTTATTGACTAATTTACTATTTTCATAAAGACAAAATTTCAGAAAATGAGAGAAATTATGTAGGACAACTACAATAACCACGAAAATCAATGTCATGTGTCATCCACATGACAGACTTTAAGAAATCTCTATAAGATGTTATAAAGTTAATGCTGAATTAAAGCTAGAATTAATAAAACACATAACTAGAGACACAGTTTTTAATATTTGCATTAAAAAATGAATAAAATATTAGTACATAGATCACACCAACAGCATAAACACAGTATGTCACTCAGATGTATTCTCCATTCCTCAGCCTTCTTTTTGCCCCAGAAGTTTCCCAGTTTGAATTATATCAAAGGAGATAATGTACAGCTTAGGTATTATTTTAACTTCCATGCTGCAAAATAGCCTTCAAGTAACCAAATCAGATTGTTCAATGCTGATTGGCTGACTATTTTTTTGTTTTTAAGTCCAGATGAGGTAACAGATCAATTGCTACCACCGATCATCCCCATACACTCACCCCCTCACAAGTAGCTTTTAAAAAAATCAACCCTCCTTGAGTTATCCTATGTTGAATTTTCTAAACGTTTTACGTTGGAACCCTGACTCACATTCTAGACTTGACGAGACTGACAGATTACAAACCCAAAGATCTCATTTTGTAGGTGAAGTGACTGGATCTCAGCAATGCTAAATATCTCAAGGACTGGACACAATGTTAATTATTCATAAATATTCAACTTTTAGTCTATTTTTTGCTTTCTTTTAATTTAGCATTACTTCTTAACCTTCACTATGTGTCAGGATAGCATAATTGGTGTAAGCACATGGATCTCTTATGTCTGCCCTGCAGAAAACAGCCTGCAGGGCAATCAGCGCAAAGCAGAATATCGGGGTAATGTTACACCAACCTCATAAAGAAACTTGGGAGAGGCAGTACTTAGGACACTTACAGAACTACATTCAAATGAAAGAAAGCCTGAAAATTAGTAATATAAGCATGTAACATGATATTAGAAGACACACCGCAGTCGAAGAGAAGACAAGGAAGGAAATTGTAATGGTAAGAGAACAAAAGGAACTGAATGCCTAAGGAGCAACAGAACTGAAAAATAAATAGATAAATACAAAGGAAAATTAATGGAGTTCTCTTTCTGAAAAATCAATTAGAAAATTTCAAAAATTACCAAATTACCAAAGCATTGATTTTTATAGAATAATGGGTTTTCTAAATAATAAGGCAATGTAATGGACATATTCCTGTAAAATTCTTGTAAATTTTTGTATTGAAATTAAAATATTGTATAAAAACATAATCCTATAATCAAAAACAATACTTGTACAATTATATGTAGGTAAATAATTGCAATTATGACGATTATCAAATTGTCCAAGGAAACACAGTGAACCTTTATTAAAAAGACAAAAGAAACTATAAGAAACAGATGAGAAGAGAATGATGATGTAACTGTAGAATATATGTATGCTTTGGGAATATTGTAATTGAAGATCTACTCATGAAGGAGACTGTGATACATAATCACAGATGTAGAAGAATGAGAAAGTTCCAGCATGGTGGAAGAAAGTAGACTGAGATGTCAACAAAGCAGGATGTTCAACATTGGCTAATAGTACTATAGTGTTAGCAAAAACTAACAGAATAAAGATACAGTTTCAAGAATTTTTTTTTAAAATAGAAATAAGTAAACATCTCTTAGAGAAAATGCAAACTATTTGTTTTCCACGTACATGATGCTTTAAAAAAATACATTTTACTAGTTATTCTTGTGTATTTTTCCACAAACAATGTTTACATTGCCCAAAACGTACAATTATTTTATTGTCTGAGGAAAAAGTGAAGGAATGTAGCTTTTGTTTAATTGGAATATCAGAAAGCTCAGATCAAAATAACTGATCTTAAAGATTAATGAAATTTCTACATTAATGTTTGTTTTTCACGGTGAGCATTGCATAAAAGTGTTAACATTAAAGAATAATTTTTTGACTTGATATTTTTCACAATGTATTTCATTACTTTTTGTATACTAATATCTTAGAATTGATTAAAAATTAATTCTGAAGTGAAATACTTAGGTCATACAGGAGATCAGTTTATTACTTTCTTTCCTAAACCACTCACCCTGCTTAGTGTATTCACATATTATTTTTCAATCAACTCTTGCAATGATTCATCATTGAATCCCAGAGCCATAGAAACGTATTTCTGTGTCCCAAAGCAATAATGAAATTCTAAAACTAATTTTTCTCTCGTTTCTCCTTGGGTAAAAATATTCTATTTGTAAAAATGCAGTTGTCAAAATTCATATTCAACTTGCATTAATATGTTGCTAAACCTTAAATGGAAAAAACAAAGTTAAAATATAAACTTGAAAAAGTATAATTTCTTATGAAATACACACATAAAAAGGTTTTCTAAGAAATATGAAATCAATTATCAAGGGTTTCTTATGGTGTGCCGGCCTTTTAATGTGGCAGATGCTATTTTTTTCTTTGTTTAATTTTGAAGGCAGGTTTAAAACAAACTGGTTGTTAAACCATTATACTACATTTAAATTATCCATATAACCACACTGATGTTTTTGTACTCATTGTTAAAAATATTGTACCTCACTACTACTAACACAAATAGTTGAGTAAGTTATGAAACAAAAGTATATTCGGGATATTTTGTACATTATCTAATTTAATCTCAAAACTTAATGAAGTTTATTATCCTAGTTTTAAAAATGAATAAACCAAAGTCAAATTGTATTAGAATAATTGTCAACAACACACAATTAGTTAATATTGGAAACACAGCTTGAAATCAGGTCTTCATGACATCAGAATTCAGTGTTTTCTGGTATACCTTATCCCACCATAAAGACCATTTGTTGTACACAGGAGTATACTTTATTAGACAGCAAACACACAGTTCTTAATTACTTTTTTCTCTGAACCAATGAGGTCAGTAGGCAAAAGGAATGAGTCTCATTTTAAGCAACACTGTACAGTTTGCAGACTTTTTTCACAATTATTGTTATCAACTCACTGAATTTTGGTTTTCTAGCCCAATTTACAGATAAGATTGCATAAACAGAATTTAGCTGAATTGCTTCAAGTTTCACAGCTAGAGATTTTTATATAATGTGGACTTAGAGAGACAGTATATCCCTCCTAAAACAAAGCAAAATAAAACTCTAATTAGAACAACACAAAGAAAGAAAGCCTTCCTTCCTTAGCTCAACCTCTGCTACCCTCCTCACACCCCCCAAAACTTGAATTGATGAAATGAGCAAAGAAATACAACTGTATAGAAAAAAAAAAACACTTGCATTCATTTAAAAAACTAAGAGTGTTACAAATTTTGAGGAATGTCTACATTCAATGGGATCAAATTAAAGGAAATCACTGTAGGCCAGTTCTTACAATCACTTCTGAGAAAGAAGTTTAGTGACTTGTTATGGATTTTAAGGAATAGAGATAATGCACCAATTACTTTCTAATTTGGAGACAGTAGGAATTTAGGCAAGTTTCATTTATAAGACATATAAAGAAAAGTATGGAGTAGGCTTTGCTGTTACAGAATGGGAACATCAACGCCGAATTTTTCAAACTAAAATGTTTACTAGTGATTTTCAATAAGATATGATATCTTAGCACAAAATAGAATAATGGAGAAGACCACTAATGCTCAGATGTTTTATTCATGTATGGTTAGTGTCATCTTTTCCTTACAATAGCTCCCTCTCTCCATTTATAGACAGGAGTATGGTAGATAAAGTGAGACTATGTTTATTAAGATACACAAGATAAAGGCCAGAAAAGAAAGATAAAGCACCACTTATCTACTTTTTCCTCTACCCCCACCCTCCACCATATCCCTTTCTAGCTTCAAGTATTCATAACTGAGTGGAAACTACTTAGAGGATTCCAGTGACTAACAATGAACACTTTTCTATAGTAGTACATCATTAATTTGTAATTCACTACTCCACATACAGCAGATGAAAGCTAAAATGTTACTTCACCACTATGCTCTGACGTGTTATTGACCAGGATTAAATATTACTTTACACCCCCAATTCCCAGTATAATATTGTCCGCCAAGCAGTTATGCAATGTATGTGAACTGAATGAATGTTGAAAATTAGATAAAGTCTTTCTCTGTAAATTGAGTAAAGACGTTTGCAGACCAAATCTTTTAAAATAGTTCAGAAAATAAATTGTTAAATTGAAAACAAGTAATTTCTCTTAAAAAAAAGCTTTGCAATATTCTAAATGTATTACTATCTTTTACTTAAGTCCAAATGTAGGGACTTAAAATGTTTCAATTGAATAAAACTAGATGTTTCACAAGCTTTTTTTATATTCTAAATGCCTTTTCCATGTTAGTGAAGTAGGCATTTTCTACTGTGTTTGTCCAGATATAACTTCGAAAGGTGGACATATTAATGTTGTAACTTCCTGGGAATGATCTGATTGAACAAAAACTTGAATTAAACAATAAAGAAAAAACACAATGTTGTTGTTTAAAAAAAAAAGTTATACAGGAAAGAAGTTTGCATACATATGCCTATCATTTGTTATTACTGTTAAGAATCAGTTGTAACAGTAACAGTAATAAAAACAGTTGTGCAGTTGTATTAAAGGGTGCTTTTACAGAATATGTGTTCTTCCCCAAAGCAAAGGCTGTGGGACGGACACACACAGACCTGGAAGGTGATGACTGTATTATATAACTACGCTGAACCTAAATGTTCTCTAAATTATTTCAAGGCAATGCAGTCATATCCGACTTTGTATTATGACTCGTCATCTTTCAATTAATTTGAACATTACCTAACCCGTTTGCTAACCTCCTTCTATCTCTAAGATTGATTATGGCTGACATTCTCAGCAGTCAAAACATCTTGCAAATGACTTCCTAGCCTGGAGAGCCCAAGCAGAATGATGTTCACTTCACTGCTTGCCTAGCTTGTCTCCCATCTAGCCACTGAAGCATTTACAAGAACACTTTTATTAAATTTGTTCCAACATGTGTTCAATTAGATGAAATCTTCTTAAATATTGCACTAAATGTGAATTGGGAAAATGCTAAATCGTCTCTGTATTTGTTAAGTTTATTCTCAAAGGTAGTGAAGCTATATTCTATCATTGTATACAAGCAATAAAGTAAAGAATGTTCTTTTAGTTTGCTTATGTTTATACATTTTCTTTTCCACATGTATTAGAATCTATTAAATAAACCGAATATAAAGTGGTAGCCCTGGGTGAAATGTCATATTTTATTTTCTATGTGTTAATTTTATGGAAGAGTAGAAAAATATGCTTCCTCATATAATATAAAGAATGATGTGGGGGTGACAACTAAAAGTCAACTTAGAGACATTATTTTCCTTATTTGATAAATAGAGAACTAAATAGCTCCTATTTGTTTTTTCAAATAGAAAATATATTTAGTAGCAGGTCTTTATTCTTTGGAAAACAGAGTAGAAATTTCAAATAACACATTATACAGATCATATTAAAAATATGTACTGCAGATCAAATATATTTGCTTTCTTAGATGAAATAGTACTAACTGCGACAACATGGGTGCATCTTGAGATTATTATGCTGAGCGAAATAAATCAGACAGAAAAAATCGAGAACCACATGATTTCACTGATATATGGAATATAAAACTGAAAACAGCAAAGAACAAGACAAAAAAATGAAGAAACAAAAACTCATAGACACAGACAATAGTTTAGTGGTTACCAGAGGGTAAGAGGGGTGGGGGGGATGGTAGATGAGAGTAAAGGGGATCCAACATACGGTGATGGAAAAAGAACTGACTCTGGGTGGTGAACACACAATGTGATATAAAGATGTATTACAGAATTGTACACCTGAAATCCATGTAATTTTACTAACAATTGTCACACCAATAAACTTTAATTATATATGTGTGTGTATGTATATGTATATGTGTATATATATATATGTATATATTTGTTTTGCTTAATATTAGACAGTATTTGATGACAAATGTCCTTTAGAAGCTATTTAGTTTGAGTAGTAAAATATCTGGAATTTCTAAAATAGTAAAATAAAAACAAAAATCTAAACCATATGTCTATTAAATTCACAATGTCTGTATATTGGGTGAGCAGGGAAATGCCCATGATTTATGTATTTATTTTTGGTTTCTTAAACTGATTATTGTCACTCTTCTAATCTCACTATGCACATGGAAGCATCTAAATAACATATAGTGTTAGATGTACTTTTTAATGAGACATATTTCAACATTATCATCCCTTGCCACCCTAATATTGAATATTTATTATGTATTCTTTCACTTATGATGATCTCGATTGCTGATCTATGAGTCAAAATTAAAACTGTGAATGCATATTTGTGGGATTTTTTAAAAGTCATGTGCAAATTTTGGTTATGCATTTTCCAGGAAGAATATGAGAGCTTCCATTGCATTCTTTAGAGTCTGTGACTAACAGAATAATCAATCTTGTAAGTATTTTGTCATTGATACTTAAATCATTTTCATTTAGAATGTATTCTACACACTTTTAGGTCAGATATCATTTTATTTCATATATTTAAAAACTCTCTAATTTACTATCATGTTTCCTGTTTGCTTTTTATTAATTTGGTTTATCTTTATTCCTATTTAATGTAAACTAGTTTTGAAACAGTTTGTAAAAGACCAACCTGAATACGGTGAGGTCAGAGGATTGATAAATTAAGGATTTAAAGAAGATAAATAACAAATGTCTTGTACATTATTAAAGTGGTCTGGACTTCAGCTCTGAGGTTCCTAGAAACTAAAGTGAAAAAGCATGATTAAGAAGTTAAGATAAAAATCATACTATCTTAAGTTAGGAAATTGTCTTCTATGGTTTTTCCTAAGCATTTTTAAAACTATTCAAGTATAAGGATTTTTATCCCCAGCTTCCCCTTGCCCTGCCTCTATGTAACTTGTCCCACTCCAATCTCATTGTAAAAAGGATCCTGGTAAAAATAACAAAGTAAACCATTTTGAGGGTGATAAGGAGGGAGAAAGGAGGTTATTCTGCATGTGAAAGCATGAAAGATTGATTGTAACAAGGAGGAAGGAGAAAACTAACACGTGAGAGATGTTTGAGGAGAGTCACGCACAAGGAGAGCAGCCACATTTATACCAGTGAGAGTGACGATGAGATGAGGTACTTTAAAGAAAGTTTTCCTCTGTACTTTGCAATGCACTTGCCACCTGCTGAAGGAAGCCAGCTTCTTGAGAACCCTTAGGGCTTTTAGAGCTAGACTTTGAAGTAAAGTGTGTGAAGTCAAACAAGGTAGCCAGTAGACTGGTGTGATTCTAATGCGGTAGTGGCTTCCCTAAGCAGATCCAAATCGAAGCCTGCAAATGACTCAAGATTATACAATTTAAACCTAAGGACAGCCAATCGCAAGCAGCCAACTAGAATCTAAACTATAATCAATCAATAATTACCTTGCTTTTTGCTTCCATCTTCTCCTTATGAAAGTCTCTCCCTGAGCTCCTATAGGTGGAGACCCCTCACCACTTCTGGTTTGGTGCTGCCTATTTCCAATTAATTTTTGGTCAAATAAACTTTTTTTTTTTTTAATTTGGCTATATCAAAAAAAAAAAAAAAGATTGGCCATATCAAACTACCTTAAACTCAGAGTTGAGCTTATAGGAAGAGAATACTTGCGTTAAAAGAAAACCTGTTAATCTAAAAGGCTTTGTTATTCAGCCTGGCCAACTTTCTTGCCCACTGTCATCTTGAGCTTTTTTTAAAAAAAACAGTCAATGTTTCCTCTATTCAAATGTATGCCTCTGGGCATTTTTTAATAAAATGGGCAATGAATTCACAACAGAAAAAATTTGAGGACAGCTAATGACAGGTCAAATAATAATCTCTGGATAATCTAAACTGGTTTACACAAAGACCTCGCTTATTTCATAACTGTTATGTATTAAAATATGTTACTTAACTCTTTGTATATGCTAGCACATATTCAAAGTAGATACTTTTCATTTTTTAAGTCACTTTTTTTTAAATAATAAAATAATGAAGAAGCTAAAAAAAGAATTTTAAATACTTTCTTGTATTTTCTTTCAATATTTTTCTAAGTATCTATACTTGGTAATATTTCTAGGTACATGTTTGTAGCCTTAAAATATAACATATATGCAATTTGTCAAGTTATTACAAACTTAATCAGTGTAATATGAAAACTGTGTATTATTTTATACCATTATAGAATACCAGCCTAAACTGTTTTTCGGTTGATTGGATCTTTGCTGGATATAAAAACAACTAATTTTACTACTTATTTTATTGAATGCAGAATTTCTTAAATATTGTTTCACTTATATATCAGCTAATAGGTGTTTTGTATAAATTGAAAATATTAACATTGATGGAAATGAGATTTTTATATTTTGGCAGCAAGTCTCCTGAAATTGACATTGTGAATAGTTAACAATTTATCCTGTTGGTAAAGTAAATATTTAATTTTTGTTGTTCTTGGGTAACGTTTCATAGATCAATATCATATGCTTCATAATCACCTTATTAAAGCCTGCTAGTAAATATGAATAAAGATGTTTATTTACATAATTATGATTCTATAAAAACACCCAACATTTTTAAGCACTTACTTTTAATTTAGAACATTGATTTCCCTTTTTTAACTTGTAAACTTTTAAAAAATGTTAACTTGCAAACATTAAAGGAACAGAAACACCTGAAATGAAAAAAATCTTATGTGATATATCTTTTGCGCACCTTACATCAGCAATGTAACAATCTGGACATTTCTACTTATTGGTTTTCCTTATTAATACCTGTATTGATTGAAGATAAAAACCTCCTGCTATATATGGTTGACTCACTGTCCCCTGAGTGATTTTTCCAACATTCATAATTTTTGTTGTGAAATTATGTATGAAATTTAATTGAAAAAGAAATTGGGACAATTACATAATTTCTATATTTCAGAGCACACAATTCAACACTCATTTCACTTCGACAGTGTCTATGGTAGTTCCAGTTTGGAATAAATAATTAGCATTTGTAAATATTGATATTACACAAAGAATTACATTGTGAAATAAGTGTCACAAGAATTAGATATGAAATTTAGATCAAGTTTTACTACTAGATTTAAAAACATATTTTACAAGTACATACAAAACAGAAAGTAGTCTAGGACTACTGCTAATACAGCTCCCTACATCTTTCTTTGCATCTTAGGATGTGCTCTGGCTCAGGTTAAAATATGAGCTTTCTAAGTGATATATGTTGCCATTGTTTACTTAAAGAATGTTATTTCTGTCATGTAAATCTTCATTTTATTTTCAGACTGTTATACATCTTACATGATATGTTGCAGACTCATGTGCCATAAATCCGTAGATTCAGGTTTATTTACCTTAAGCAAGTCAGACAAACTAGGTACCTCCTCCTAAAGTATTTCATAGTTAAGGAGAGTTTGTCAGGGACCTGCCATTAGCATACAAGACATTTGATCTGATCTATCTTTTCCCTTTACTTCCTAGAGAGTCTTTCTGAAAGAGAGAGAGAAAGAGAGAGAGAGAGAGAGAGAGAGAATTAAGTGTCGGCTGCTAACCTTTTCCTTTACAAAGAATTAACCACATTAGATTAATTCTTAAAATATCTCTATAAAATTTAGCATTTTTGAAATTATCTTAATCATTTATTTAAAACTTGGCAAATTGAGGCTCGGGGAGTTTTACAGATTTATTCAAGGACAAAACTGAAATTGAGGTAACTGAACTCAGGTACATATAATTGAGCAAATGTGCAAACACTTAACACTTTAGACAAAATGAATTTCAGAAAATATCTTTGTTCTAGAGTACCAAATGTTTTGTTCTGGGCTCTTGAACACCTGATTTGTGCTCTTTAGGTGGGCTCAACAACAAGAAGAGATAAAGTGGATAAAAGTAGACATGGGAAATGAGGAAAAGTGTATACAAGTTCCTATTTCAGGTCATTTTATTAATTGTGAAATTAGAAATAGTATATAGGTAGTTTTTAATAATTAGCTGTACTGTCCTGAACTTTTAAAAATATAGTATTACTAAATTTATTGAAAGTTATATTTTTAACATGAAATTATATTTTTATCAAAATCTTTTGAAATATAAATTTTCGAGTTGTTATATTTTTTAATTTATTTATACTACTTTTCTAAACCGTTTTAATTTCAGTTAAATATATTAGTCTCATACACTTGTTATAGATAGTTTCAAACCATTTCATTATGGAAGTGTTATACAACCAGTGATCAAATTTGTTTATTTATAAAATATGATTATAATTCATCCTTATTGATTTGAAGAGGTAATCATAAAAATCAAAATCCTCTTATATCTTCTGCAAATAAACTCACAATATTTTTTCAAGGTCATGTGCATGCTTTATGCCTAATACCAATCAGTAATATCCCCAGTGCACCAAACATTAAGCAACAAGCCTAGTGCCATATGGAAAGTTCACACTTTGTGGGTCCAGAACAGCATGAGATTTGTTGCATTTTGTTTTATTTTCCGACCTCTGTTAAAATCATAAAAATATATTCATCAAAAGTATAAAGAATTAATAAAAGCACATTCTGCACTTCATAAAAGAGTTCGATTTAGTTTTTTACATTCCATATGAAAGGACAAGAGACTTGGACATATGAGTTTGGTTTAGACAATGGAATATTAAGGGATGTGTCACCTTGGGCATAACTCTCAAGAACTGTTATTTCTCTCTTTAGTTTGGGGCCCTGATTGAAAATGTGGAGCAGAGCAAAGGCCAAATCTTAATAGATCTAGAGCTTGATTGAATCTTCATTGTTTCAAGACACTGAGATTTTTTTTTATTACAGCAAACCTAAATTACTGTGTATTATTGTTATGTTTATACATTATGTCCTCTCAACTCTTCCCTCATGGGTCCAATATTCTCATATATAAATAATTTATCTGTGAATATTAACTTTGAGATGTGCCTAGTGTCAGAGAGGTCATAATAAGAAGCCTCCATTGCTAAGGCTGATGGAACTCTTCTAATGGTGATGATGCCATCAGTTCCCACCGAACAGTAGAAATCTCAATCAAGTAATTTTCCACCACTGTATCATTAACTGATGGTTTCAGGTTGCTACCCAAATTTGCTTTTCACATTCCTAATGATTTGTGTATTCTATGCCTGGAATTTTGTTAAATATGTACCAAGTGAGAGGTTTTGTGTGTGTGTGTGTGTGTGTGTGCACGCGCGCGTGTGTATTTGTTTAATCCTCACACAATCCTATGAACTATGTATACTGTATCTATTAAACACATTTTATAGATGAGAACACTGACTCTGCTAATTTCCCTTTAATTTTACATTCCTCTGTAGCAATACTCTTCACACCTGTACTGTCATTGAAATATCCTGGCTTTTATTTTTCTTCCTGCTCGACAGAGCCTGACAATGCTAGGTGTTCAATTAATTGATGCATGAATCAATAGACTGGGAATGCAGTTAAATAAAATAACCGAACATGCTTATAAGTTTACATGGTGCACAAAACGTTTGAAACTAGGTAGGACTCAATTCACTTTGTATATTGTTTTGCCTTTGATGCCATCTTTGTGTGAGCACTATATAATGACATGTTTAGCATGCTTTCATGCTTTTGCTCTGTCATGTCCGTCTAAGCAGAAACCACAGAGAGAATGGGCATGCCCTCCTCTAGCTTTCATATTGGAAAAAAATTATAAATATACAAGTTGTTGGTAACTTAAGGCAACATAATGACTATCCATCGTTATACTTCCTTATAGAAAAATACTTTAACCCATATAAATTGCTTTTGAAGGAAAATTTCAGACATATATGGACTGCGTGGTTTGTGAAAATAGAGTATTCAACTTATTCTGAAAGCACACTAAAAGGAAGAGCATACATTTTGTTTTTCTTTGTGTAATGTCCCATCCATTATCATGGCTACTGCGAGGGAAGACTACAAGCTAAGGGATTGAATTCAGGGTATCCACTTTTTGTGCCAATCTCTGATTTTTAACTGTCCCTAAGCTTTTTTATAATCACAATTCACAGGTTTTTGAATGAGTAATTATCACTTATGTTGTTACTTGTGCTTGCAAATTATGACCTAGAATGTCAGGTTTTTAGTACTTAGTTATATCACTAGTAAAGGCTCTACATGAGGTCTAATCATATTTATCTTCATTTCAAATCTCAATCACAACTGTATAACATATCAATATAGAGAAATATAACATATATCATCTATACTACATTAGAAATTTATTTTTACTTATAGGGAGATTAACAAGGGATAAGAAAGAGACAATCAGACTCTGGAATCTGATATCGGGATGTTTTTTCCTAAACCCATTTAAGGACATATACATTTAATTTACAGGTATGACACATCTGACATATTATTGTAATATAAGTTTCATTAAGTTGGGATTTGATTAATTGGTTCTCTCGAGTTTCCCCAACAAAGAGTATATAGCATATAGATAATAAATATTTGTTGAAAGAATGATCAAAATGTGTGTCTACTTAAGAAAGTGATTTTTGTAGATGTTAATTATAGATATTAACCTGCAGATTTGTATAGGTCACCCTGTACAAAGAAGGGAGAAAAACGTCTTCAAAACAGTGGATTAAAAAATATTGAAAAATAAAGGTGGAAAGATATGTTTAAAATTCAAGAAGTACCATGCTCTGTTGTGCATTTGGAACTTGAGGTGGAGACAGAAAGATGAGGTTGAAGAGACAGCATCTAAATGCCCTATTTAAGTGAATGTCAGGGGTAGGGTCTGAAGTGAAGTATCAGGGTGAGAAGTTATACTGGTTACTCAGCAACAAATAGTGCAAAATGCATGGGAGGACACTGAAAAGTCCAAAGATTCAAAGCGAGAGTCAGATTGACTGTAAGGACAAGACTTTAGATTAGAAACGATGATGATACAGATAGAACGGTCCAGGAAAGACTGAGGAATGCTTACTGCAAATGACAGAAATAGCATGGCAGATTTCAGAATCTGCTATTGGTTGTGAAGTCAGTAAAGGGCAGCAATCAAGAGTTAGATCATGAACTATCTTGTGGCCAAGCTATGGAATTTGAACTTTATTTGGAGGACTATGGGGAGCTCTTGAAGGATTTTTAGCTGGTGAATGACATGATTAGTTTTGTGTTTTATAAAGGTCATTCTGGCAGCTGTGCAGAGAGTGTAATTGAGAATGGCAATAAACTTGGAGACCAAAATTTAGACTTTCCTAGAATAACTAAATTAAACTTCCTTTAATGAATGAGAACGCTACTACCCAACATGCAGGTCTATAAATAAAACCTAATCAATAAAAAAACAAGATCTTCTACTACAGGAATCAAATCAACAAGACTCTTAAATGTAAGCAATTTCATTGTGTATTTAAAACCAGTAATGCATATAATAAACTTGTTCTCTCTTTGTCTTATCATAACTCTAGCTCTGATTTACAATTTGTTTCAGAGTGGATGCAAAATATTATGAAAGGTAGTTAAAATACTTATAAGGAATTTGTTCCAAAGATGCCAAATGCCCAAGCAACTTGTACCATACATGAGGTGTGATCAAAAACTACAATGAATGTTTAAATTAAAAAATATATATTACAGTAAAAGACATGTTGCCATTAGTCCCCCTCAAAATACGCCAAAGCCCTTCAAACACACTTATCCCATACTTCTTGCCACTTTCTGAAACAGTTCTGAAAGTCCTCTTTAGTGAGTGTCTTTAGTTGCTCTGTCATGGCTGCCTTGATGTCCTGAATCATTTTGACTTTGGGGAAAAGCCAGAAGTCACATGGTGCCAGATCTTGTGAATAAGATGGGTGAGGGCACAATGTAATGTTATTATTTGACAAATCTCCATACCAGAAATGATGTGTGACATGGAGCACTGCCATGATGGAGGACGATTTATGGCACACTTAAAACACACCTTCTCTCAACTGTAGCACACACCTGACTGACAGCACTGAACATGTTAAAACTTGTCACACACTGTTACTAAGATTCAATGAGCCGCTTCCTGTACTGAAGATCCCTGCTTTTCCATTGGGTGGTATTCGGTAGCTGTAGTCATCGAGTTTTTTTGTTTGTTTGTTTGTTTGTTTTTATCACACCTCACCTTGTATGTCTCCAACCTATGCTTAATTAAGGACTTAAAAGTGACAAAGTCTCCAAAACCTCCACAGATAGACCATTCCTTCTTAAATCTGAAATCAGTCTCCTTATATTAACAGAAACATGCCATTCCTTTTCCTTTACCCATTATTTCAGTACTTATGCTGAGGGTTTAAAAAATGCTACTATAGAAATGAATCTGCTGATGATTTCTTGAAAGGAGATGACATATTTATTCGCCTTTCAAATAATACCTGTTCTTCAGTTGCCCTTAAGTGACCTGTATATTTAAATATTTCAGCAATAATTCTCAGTCACACTGAATAATGCTAATAGAGGGAATGACTAAATTAAGTGGCAAAAAGTGTTTCTGGTCTCTGGCTGGCAAATAGGAACATTTTCTTAAGAAATTTTACAGTAGAGAAACAAGGTCCACACTGATGTCAACAAATCTTAACTAGAAATATATTATATTCATGTCTCTCTCAAACATTTAAAGAAATGTGATATTGTACATGTCCCACTTGGACAAGAAACTGGTATAATCTAGTATTTTTGGACTTTCTTATGTAAAAATTAATAATATAAATCGTACTGCTTAAGGTTAATATTTTATTATTTTTTAAAATTTCTGTTTCTAAACAAAACAACAAAAAAGTTCAAACCTCGTTCACGAAAATAGTTCAGTTTTTCTTATGCTTAACTAACCTGCATGTAAAATGAATCTAGGTTGAAAGCACATGAGATGAACCTGGCATTACAGACCATTATATATAGATGCAACAATTTTACCTCTTATTTTTATCTGTCTTTCAACCATTAGCCACTTCCTTGCATGCTGTGGAAAGAAGAATAGCCCTCAAGTTCACAGTTAAGAATTAGAATTACAACCATACCTTTTCCCGAGAATCAATATGTGAATTTGTTAGGGGTGTTGTTAAAGATACAATGAGTCCTTGGATGAATGTGGTGTTAAATAAGGCCACAGCTTGCTAATTTGCACCGTCTCTGGCAGAAAAAGCAATAGTCCACTTTGAAAAATTTCTAAAAAAGCTCACATTTACAAAACTCAATTCATTTTTCAATATAAATCTGGAGTAAATTGAAACTATCTCATTTTAAAATCCAATTTGAGTAGTTTTGCTTCCTTTCTCCAAAAAAAGAGCTTTCAATATATTATTCCATTAAGTGATAAAAGTGATCGTTATGTAATAAAACAATTGAAACTTAATGAAAAACTATGAACAACGTTTCTAATACAACATATTTTGTTTCCAATGGTGTTCTTGTAATATAATGATGAACATAATTGCATAATGAATTTAATAAACAAAAACTTACAAATAAAGAGGTGTCATTTTAGATCTTCAATTCAATAGAGTATATTCATAATAAAGTAACAAAATACTCATCCATTTTATGCTTGGAAATGAAATTCCAAATAAGTGCACCCTATTTTAGGACAAATATTTGAACAGAAAGTTTAAAATTGTGAACTCTGTGAAATCACTTGTGTGGATAAATAGGAAAGAATACCAAACTTAATTCCAAATTTTAGGACCTATGATGGAATATGCTGAAATTTTCTTCTTGATTTTTCCTCAAAGACTCATCTTACTCTTCTAGACCCTATATTATTGTGAATAAAGAAACAATAAAACAATGGGAACTTTTTTTTTAATTTTAGTAGTTAACTATATAGTTGTAAAATGATAAGCCACAATATAACAAGAATTATAATGTTGTAAATAAGACACCCTTAGTTGTCCCTCTTGGACCACACGGGTTATCTTGCAATATAGAAAGTCGAAGACTTTCACAAATGTTCAGACATAGACAGATTGACCTCAGAAATTTTCACTCTAAATAGTGGGCAAAGTGGAGAGTCCAGTCCTGTTACTTGGTCATGCTCAGTATGGATGGATTCTACAGATCCTATTTTATCATTCCTCTTTAAAAAAGACTACCTCATACAGGCCTTCCAGCTATCTATAGAATGGACTGAAAAAGTGATGCTATTATTTCTACAACTACTAAGGGATAATTATGATTGTTTCCTGGAGGTATACAGCCTTCCTACTTCTCTTTTACTGTTTAGATTTTTTCAGAATTTCACCATTCTTTTTTTTCAAAACATCACAAATAGCACATAATAGATGATATAGTGTTTTGAGGCAGGATGAATAGCCTAGGGAGTTGAGTACCCCCTCCAGGATATAAGGTGAATCAACTCACTGGTTACACAAGTGACTGTACCCAGCATCTGCAGCTGGAGGGGAGCAAGAACCACTTTTATCCAGCGAGGCTAATCCTCTGACCAGGACCTGACCTTTAGCAAGTATAATGTCATTATAATCTCATTTACACTGTGGTTACTACGACTCCCATCATACATATGATGCCGTGATAATTCTGGAGAAGCCAAATAAAGAAGAAAGATCAGGAAAGTGAGGATGTCACCTATGAGGAGGAAACGGATGGGCCACGTCAATGGGACATTATCAATTTTAGCTTCCAGATATAAATGCTGCTGTTCAGGGGTTCCTCTGGGCCACTCGCTCTCTGAATTCCCCCACACTTCCCTCTCAACTGTGTACTTTCATTTCAATAAACTTCCTCTGCTTTCTTGCATCTGTCTGACTCTTGAATTCTTTCTTGTGCTGAGACGATAATCTGGTCACCACTGCTCGCAGGTGAAACCCCTCTTGGACATTCCCGTGAGCAAGGTGGTTTCCTCATGGGGGTCTCTTATGTAAAATTAAAGATATCTTGGTTTTATGAAGCCAATCATGCTGTACAAAAGTGCTTTACCAAGTATTTCTACATGCCATCCTCACAGAAGCCCGGAAAGATGGGCAAATATCTCCGTCCACATATTTGCCACCTAAAGAAATGAAGAACTCTTTTACTTCAAAATTAAGGCAAAATTTAAAATTCTTTCTGATGCAATGTTCTATAATCTAAGCCTCAAATATTTCCAGGTCCATCTCTAGAACTTGCCCAACATGATTACCCTTTGTCAATGTCTAATAATAGTAGGTCTACCTGTCTTGCCTCATCCCAGCAACAAGGAAAAACTAAACTGTAATTGAATATGCAGCGATATAAATTTTTCCATTGAGTCCTTGATAAGTGGGAGGGAAAAACAGAAGAAAGTCCTCTGGTCCTCTGACCATAGGGAAGACTGAGAAATAAGGAATATGTGAGCCCGATGACAGAAGACAGATGAAAAACATCTGTGTCTGCGTCAAAAAGATATATTGCTGTGGCAAACCTATGATTTTGCTTTAAATGTTTGTTATTTGGATATTATGCTTATTAGTGATTCAAATGAAAAAGCTTAGCTGCTAATCCTAAACTAAGATTAGACTGGTATGCTTGAAAATGGGTCCGAAAATTTAGTGCAAGCAGGGCTTAAATCTTGAAATTTGTTATTCAGCTTCTGCATGCAGCTTTTCCTGCCATTACAGTAGTGCCTTTTATGTCCCAAATAAGCGAGGGAATAAAATTCAACCAGACTTCATTGAACTACCATCTGCGTATGACTATGAAATACAGAGACAGGTGAGGTTTCTTGAACACTAGCTTTAAGCAACCTTGGCAAATAAGAGAGTAAAGGAAGAGGATATATTCCACCTAGAAACCTAGGGAGTAATAGAAATGCATCTGTCGGAAATAGTTTAGAGAATGCCTTTGCCATTGAATGGTCAATGTAACCTTGGACTTTCTTCCAGTTCAGCAGTTTCTGGCTCTTCAGCAAAACACAAGAGAAGTAGGAATCAGACTTAAGAATGCTGAGCCAACCATTCAGTGAGGCTTCCCCTGAAACCTCTCTGGAGAAACCCCACCTGTCCATGTCTGTTTGGCCCCGAAAGCTTGTTATATCTCCACCTTCCCTGTTTACTACATGCATTGGACATTTTCCTCAAAGTCATAGCCGGGTACTGTCTGTGCTGAGATGTGACGCATACACCACTAGTATATAACAGTTAGTCTGGATTACTTTTTTGAAATAGTTCCTGATGCATATGCCGACATTCATGTCGAATTGCAATGTTTTTTGATATTCCTGTAATGTAAAGAGACTTCCCTGAAGCCAATATTTCTATAATGTTCCCAAGTTCCTCTGGTTCCCTCAGGGAGATGAGCCATAAAGCTTAGAAGGCAGTGCACAAGGGTTGAGCCTGCTGGCCAGCAGTCCCAGACTGTGCTCACGGCCAGCTAGCTTACACAGGCCAGCTGGCAGAGAGAGATGTGGGGACAGATGCATCTTATAAATGGACATCTGTGGGAAGACTGCACTCCGGGCCTCCCAGGCTGGCATGAGATCAGAGAGGCCATTCTTCTTACTCGGTGATGGAAAGTACAACCTAACCAAAGATGTGATACCCAGTTGGCAGAGAAAAGACAGCGTATACCAAAGCCTGAGATAGTGAATGGATCAAAGTTGCAATCACTTAACTCCATGACTTTAACAGGAGAAAAATATTATTAGAATAGTGATTTTGTTCTGCCTTCCCTTCATCTATAGGTTTAAAGCAATAATGAGATGCATAAAATAATGCCACTTTTATTGTTTTGTGTAGTGCCCCAAAAGGCAAACATTATATGTGTGTATTAACATATATTGCATGTGTGTACATATATGTATGAGTCTTGGTCTATAAGTAAATATATGTCTGGTCAGACAATTAAGTTCGTGAACTTTCCACCATGTAAGTGCATGGTGGAAAGTTTGGGAACTTAATTGTCCGACTATGCATAATAATATATGCATATGAACACATATACACATGTATGTATGTACAGACATAAACATGTGTGTGTGGACAGATAAAATATATATTCCTAAAATTTCCAAGAGAAAATCTTAGTTTGTTTATATTCTTAAGTTTTAACAATGCCTAGGCAGTAATTGATGAATGAACACATGGGCTAGAACTCTCAGAAGTCTCTCTCTATAAGAGATTGATTATATTTCTGTGAGAGATTAGTCTTAGCAGAACAAGTTGTCAAGAAGACAACTAGGCCCCATAGTCCAGTGTTTCCACAGGATACTAGCTCTATAATATGCTGAGGTAATACAAACACACACAATCATAGCATCCTGTGATAAAATAAGTGTGAAATGCAGTAGATTAAACAAAGGCATTCTTATTTCCTTACTGCAGCATTTCACAAAGGTTTTACAAGCGTGTGTGTGTGTGTGTGTAATGAATGCCCATATGAGGCTATTATATGCCATATTCTCTGTAATTTTTCTGATCCAGAATATGTCACAGAATATTTAGCAAATGCTGTCCTGATCAATAGTTGTATTAAATATCATGTTACATACGATATTTAAGAATTAAACATGTCTCTTGATTCAGTCTTGTAAGAAATCATGTCTGAATATAGACTGTAAGAGGAAACAGCGAGGGAGGAACAGGAGCAGGTACTGAAATGTTCATAGAACTGTGTGACACTACAGAATAAGGAGCACTACTAACACTGGCCCAATTTTGCTAGGTTTTCAGTACTTCCCTACGGAACACAGCTCCACTCCAGGACGATGAAGACACTGGAGAACACTACCACCTTATAGCACCTAGAAAACTCCAGCACAGCAGTGGAATGGGTAGTGACAGCTGGCAGCATTCAGCAGCCCTGGCATCTGTGCCCACCAAACACTTGGACACTCAGGATGGTGCAGCTGGAACCCGGCAGACTGCTGGGTCCTCATCAGGAGACTCCATGCACTAAAAAATGAAGGAGCAATGGTGCCTGGCTGGTGTAATGGTACATAGGAACACAGCGCCTTGGAAAATGAACCGTGTTCTGAAAAGCACTTAGAAGTCTTACCTGTAGCCAGTGAAACGGTGAACTTTCCTGGCTGAAGGTGGTGACACCTGGCAGAGGTAATGCTATTACCACGGGGTCAATGACCAAAGGAGGTGGTGCGGCCTGTCAAAACAGAGGCTTTCAGGTTCAGCAGCAACAGACCACAGCAGATGTTGTAAGCGCAGCCAGGTGGGTGCCCAGCAAAGTGGGTATCGCCCAAGTGAACAACGTGTTTCACTTGTGGGAGGATATACGTTGTCTCTGTGTGCCCTTGAACTACTTTGGGCTATCTGTTGGTGGGACGGATTTAACTCAGCAAATAGGACTGTAATTTTATAAATCAAACTCTAAGGAAATTTTTTTTTCAGTGAGACTGCATTTTTACAATGTAATATTAATAATTTGACTGATATGAAAACTGTTTGAGTTTAATAAAAAGCTTATAAAATATATATGGCATATAAATATAGAAAATGGATTGATATAGAAGTCTGAAAAACTGAAAAATAAATGTAGATAAAGATAAATTAATAAAATTCTATCTGAAAGATGAGCATTCATTATGCATATAAAGAAGGATATTCCTCTAGAGAAATAATATTTGACAATAACATAGTATATGAAAGCTTCCTTATTTTAAAAATGTGGTCAGATTTTCAAGAGCTTCAGTGTTTGGCTGCACTGAAATATATTTGGAACAGGAAAGTAAGCATTGTTCATGCATTCAAGAAACATTGCAAACATTAATTTAGAGCTTACTATATCTGAAGCTATTTGCTTTTCCCTAGGGAGAAAAGTTGAACAATACATAGCCCATGCATGGCAGAACCTCAAAGAATAGCAGAGCTGTCAAATTGGGAAAGGGAGAAGGAAGCATAAACAAGCCACAATGATGTATTTCAATAGGTTCCATGGTAGATATATGTACAGATTACTCTGAGAATACAGAAGGAGGAAATAATCTCACCAAGGGTACGAGGACAGATATCAGGGAAAGGTGACATTAATGCTGAGTCTTGAAAGGTAATTAGAAATCTTGCCAGCAGAGACTGTGAATATAAAGTAGGCCAAGCAGTGGGAACATTGCATAAAAGGCATAATTTGTCAAAGGGCACAAGACATTCAGGGAATCCTAAATAGATAAATATGAGCAGAACACAGTCTGTGTCCAAAAGGGACAGAGGGAGGAGGAGTGGACACTACACTATAGTAAAGGAGAAGTAAGATAAAATTAAAGTTATATTTTACATGCTTAAAGGATTACTGTAAAATGCCGGGTAAGAAATGATGAAAGTCTGAAAGGTAGTAGAGATGTATGGAGGAGATAGCATCCAGATATATCGATAAGGTAGAGTATGTACATACATGATAAGTCTGATTAATGGTTTAGTGACAATGAAAAGGGAGCGACAATGATGCCCAAGTTTTACCGGATCCTGGAATAACTTCCTTAAAAAAGTGTAATGTCTTAGGAAGAACACACTTGAAAGAGAAATATGAGTTCAGTTTTGGACATACTAAATTTGATATTTGTTGATTCATTGCCCTTGGTTTCACTGTCTAATTAAGAATGTATGCAAATTGAAAATTGAGATCTGTAATTCAGGAGGGTTGTGAGCACTAGGATATAGGAAAATCGATTTTGAAATCATCTGAATCTGCACATACTTGTATATATAGTCATTGAAGATTTAGGGAGAGATGAGATTATCCAGGGGAAAGTGTGACTTGAAGAAGTGTGTTTGCATCATTTTGACTTTCTCCTCCTTTTTCATGCTGCCACCTTTCCAGGTGTGTTTGCATAACCCTGTCCTTGTCTTCATGGCCATGTACTCCCCTGTGCAGTGATAGGTGTAGGAAAAAGCATGTGATTAATTTTAAATCAATGAGAATGAAGAAGAATCTGTGTTTGGGTGAGACAGAAAGGATTAATGCTAGTTATTGCAAAGTTTTCTTGACAGAGACAGAAAGGAATAGATGAAAGTTAAATAAGACCTTTTCAATTCTTCCCAAGAAATAAGTTACATAAGTTTATTTCAGGAACATATATCTGATTAGTAGTTTCAGTATTCTTTAAGTTAAGAATGCTTTAACATAATTGTGTGTGTATGTGTTGTGAGTATGTCTGTAAGGAGGCAGAGATTTATGCCCCATAACTCATTCTTTTATTCAGAAATTATTATAATACTCATGCTATATCCTTTATACCAGGTATGAGGTAGATGTCTGTCATACAAAAAAATGAATAAACCTATTCTTTTTTCTGCCCTCATAAATCATAATCTATTAAGAAGAAAAATGCATATTTAAATAATTATATAATAGTATCATGGAATCACTGGAAAAATAAGGGATAAGGGGAATTATACTCCAGGTGTTTTACACATAACGTCTCTCCTGATTCTTTAGTATATATTTTATAGAGGTCAAAATCAAAACTTGCAAATGTGGATCAATTTTCCGTAGCTGAATCAGCTACTGAATAGCTACTTTAAATTAAATTTGAGGATTCTCTCTCATTTAAAGAAAAGAATTTAAATTATTCCAAAAGATGTTAAAGGCATTATTTGCATGATACCTGTGAAGGAGACCTGCATACCACGTACTCTTCCAGTAGAAGCAGGCTTGGATTTTCATAGGATGAGAAGACCTAGTTAGCTGCTGTGGTGACATAGCTCAGGTAGCAGTTTTGATGAACTGCTGGAAACGTATGGTTCAAATGTTGGGATACTGGATGTTATTTTAGCTTTTCATTCCACTTGTGAAGGAAAGTGTCAAAACATAAGAGGCAGGGGGAAAGCAATGAAAAAACAGAAAAAGAACCAAGGATCAAAGGCAAGGGCAACTGGAGACTTTCTATCACGTCTGTTTTAATACTTTTGCAGTTTGATACCCAAATCTCTTTTCTATGGCATTTCTCAGACACACTGCTCTGATATTAGCAATTGGCTTATAGAATTTACAGTGGGAACAGAGAAGCAGAATAAATAAATAAATAAATAAATAAATAAATAAATAAATAAATAACTGCATGAGGAAGAAGGTTCAGGCTTTATAGAGGAGATGACAAGGATTTACGAGTATAGAAATACGTAGTAGTTTAGACTAAGCAGAAGTGTAGGACCATCAACCAGCGTGGTATCTTGGGAAACGAGTCCTGGAATCACAAGTAAAAAACAAAATAAAACAAACAAACAGAAAAAAAAAGGGTTGACTGACAGAAAATGAGCACAGAACTATAACTTGGAGTCACTAAAATACAACATGACAGGAATGAAGACTAGAAGCATGGTTGGGAATTTTCTGATTACTGTCAGGTCTAATATGTGACTTAAAATCCATTGCTCTAGGCAAGTAGCAAAGCAATCCATTTTGGGGGAAATCTGAAACCAGGAGCAAGGTTGAACTAGATATACTAGAGAGAAGAGAAATAAGCACATGGTCTCCCACGTTCAGTGACAGGTTTACTCATATAAATTACTCTGATGCTTAAAAAGCAGTTGAATGTCATGGTAACACACATAGATTCTTGAGCTCTGGACAGATTCTGGAGGCAAATTGCCTTAGGATTGGCGTTTATATGCTACATGATATTAGGGAAGTTATTTAAATGTAGGGAAATTGCATAGCTATTTCATAAAATTGTTATGAAGTTTCACTGATCTAATGTACTTAAAATTCTGAAAATACACTTGGGCTATTAATACTTGTTATCTTTTATTAACTTATCAAAGTGACCATATTTGCCTGAGAGCAGTGATTTTAAAAGTGTATCTCCCAAACCAGGAGCAATGGCATCCCCAAGGGAACAGTTAGAAATGGAAATACTTGGGCCCTACCAGAGAGCTATCGGAGTAAAAGCTACAGGGTGGAGAGCGCAGCAATTTGATTTTTAACATGAATTTTTGGTGACTCAACAAACCCTAATGTTTGAGAACCACTCCCTTAGAACACTTTAAAGTTCCAGGAAAGCTTATTCCTAGGGGAAAGGAGAACGATTTGTTTGTGTGTTTGTTTGCTTGTTTTATTTTTTAAGCAAGTTTTCAGTAGGAGCGTGACAAAACTAATTATGCCATATTATGACCGCAATATTGGCCATATGAAAATACACACAAAAATGTATGTCTCTCTCTGTCTGGTGATTTATTCCTTTGAGTTAAGCAGTGCCTGCTACAGATGTCCACTTTTTCAAAGGCAAATGGTTCTGGAGTAAATAACATTGTCAGGCAAACTGTAAGACAAATCCAACTTAACAAGAATGTTACAATTTACAAAGTAATTTCTCGCAGTAACTCTAAGATTTACACAGGGCAAGGATTATTATTACCTCAATTTTAAAATGACAAAATGAGAGCTAGGAATTTAAAATCATTTGGTTAGAATGATTTCCATGTCCTCAGACTCTAATCTCATGTTTGTATTATTTTTATTTATGTAATAAAATAATACAGCACTTAACTATGTATAGGTGCCATTTATTCTTAATAATTATTAACACATTTACCAGTACTTTAATTTCTTAGTATTACTTGAAGAATAAGTTTACCCTCCTTTCCAGAGACAAACTGAAGTTCTGGGAATGGATGACAAGGAATCTGTGTTCAATTAATTTAAACAGACATGGATTAATTATGTACTTTGTGTCAGGCACAGTACTAGACACTGGGGACACAAAGAGTAGACACAGTGTTTTGCCTCAAAGAGCTTATATTTTGATGCAGGATTTTACATTTTAATGGTAAATAACTCAGGAAATGGAATAGAAACCATTACTGGAGATGAAGAATCAGTTACTTCTAATTTTCTTTTGTTCCCTTGATGTTATCATAGATGACATTTGGATAATGTCCACCAATGTTGCTATAGTTTGTGAGCATTAAGTTGACCACTGGACCTGAGATATTTGGTTAACATACCAACAATATGTGACCTAATAGGTAAAATATAGCCTTAATCCCATATTACAGTGTTTCATCCAAAGTTTACTAGAAGTGTAATTTTATTCCCTTTCAGTAATTTTAGGTTCTACGATTGGATAGATTCCACATTCTTTGGTGTCATCGAAGAGCTTGATTCTTTAAAGTTCCTTTAAGTCCAGCTTTCCTTCTAGCCACTGTCTCTTACTAGACTCTGCATGCATGCAAGTGACTTTGAGGAATAAATGTTGTCAATTTATAGTTTTTATTTTGTGCATCATTCTGTTGTTATTTAGACAGTGAATAGATGCTATCAGATGCTGTTTTATGCTATTTAGACATTCAACTTTTATTTTGATTAGTTGCATGTATTCATTATTTTTTCACTCCTCACATTAGGTATGCCTGTCCCATGATTGTCGTCTATCAGTGGTCAATCTAATCTGCTCAAATTATTGAGTTATTTATTTGGTCAAAAAAAATTTAAGTGTACCAGGTGTCACTTTGAAAACCAAAGAAATGATTGCCATTCTAAGCGATATGGTAGATTGACCAAAAAAAAAAAAAAAAAAAAAAGTCCTGTCATTTCAAACACAGCAGAATTCTCCGCAGCAACTCCATGTGCTTAGACTGGAATAATATTTCTAAATGTTGAAGAGAAATAATTATAGAACTAGAATTCTATGCCAAGGTAAACTGACAATCCAAAAATTTTAAAACACTTTCAGAATAACAAGAACAGTTTTCCACTCAGAGATTATTGCTAAAGGAGCTAATAAAAAATATTATTAGAAGGTAAGAAGTGAGAAAAAGTAGTGAGTTACAAGAACCAATGGTGGGTAATAAAATTGACAAATATTGAGGAATGGAAATTAATATTGGCTAAAAATAATTGATTAGTATCTAGGGATTAAAGCTAAAGACTTACTAACAAATGACATGAAGTAAGGTGATCAGATTTAAAGTGTTCCAAAGTCCTTATAAAAATTTAGCAAAGCCAAAAAAAAAAAAAAAATTAGCAAAACAAAAGTAAATTTGATTAAATCATGCATTTAAAAACATTTTTAAGCATACTACTTTTAGAAAATAAATAAAAAAAATGACTTCCAAACCAATAGGATAAAAAGGAAACTGCTGAACACAACAAAGCAATATTTATTTAATAAATATTATATATTTACTTGATAACAAGTACATGTTTTAATAAATAAAGGTAGAAAGGATAGTAATGGTCAATATTATTTATATGTATATATTTGTATATTAAATATACAAAGATGGACTTTCAGGACAAGTTTTATAATAGTTATTATTTGGGAACCTATAATAGGAGTAAATTAGGGAGGGAAACATTTACATTTTACATGTGATATTATCTATTTAAATAACATTTGAAAGAAATAAAATGTCAAAACACTAATTTTGGGTAATCAGTACTCTATAATTCATTAAATTTTCTCTGTACTTTACTAAATTTTTCATTTATACTGCTAACAAAACTCTGGTACATTTTTTTTTGACCAAAGAGAGTTAAGTTTATACATAATAAAATATTCATATTTTATATGTAAATTTGAACCCTATGTAAATGTGTTTTAAATAATTTATTTCTAATTATACCATCCTTTATGGCAATAATAATAAGAAATTTACCTGGACCTGGTAAAAGCCTAAACTATCGATGGCTTCATTTTAAACTCAGAATTCCTGGAGTATAGACATAGATCTATATTCCTAGGAGAAAAATTTATTTGCATAATCAAGTACGAATGTTCTTATTGTCCTTAAGAAAAAGTAGTTTTGAAAGACGTATTTTGCCTCCTTTTGCTAAGTATTGTTTAGCACCTTAAGGAGTTCAAACCATGTGGAAATTTTTATTTTGGGAGAATACATTTCCAATACGGTGAACATTGACTATACCAGACTTACCAGTAAGTCAGTGATGTAACAACGTTTCCTTAAAAAATGGAGAAATGAACAAAATCTGGGTGCATAAGCAAGAAAAATGGAAGGGGGATACCTTGGGATACAAAATAATGAGTACTTGTTACAAATAAGGTGGCCATGTAATTTATTATACAATGCAAAACACAATTGTCCGTGAAAGAAAATGCTTACTAGCAAAGCTACAAGAAAACAGGCATAAACCAAGAGTTTTACGTGCAAACCCTGGTGTAAGTTGTTTTCTTACTTCACACATTTTCTAGATGGTGCCCTTCTAGAAGGCATCTAGAATGGTAGCAAAAGCGTTGAGGGGGAGATCATGTTATCATCAAAGACAGAAAATGCAGAAATATTTTAAATTACAACAATATAATTTGTTGGTATAGAAGTCTTCCACTTATTTTATTTTATGTATTATTGAAAAATGTCATACACAATACATAAAACGCATTATAGAAAAATCAAATATATGGTGATGGAAGGAGAACTGACTGGGTGGTAAGCACACAATGTGATATATAGATGATGTATTACAGAATTGTACACTCGAAACCTATGTAACTTTACTAACAATCATCAGCCCAATAAACTTTAACTAAAACAAACAAACAAAAACACATAGTTTAAGCATCTGGGAAATGTAAATGAGTGCAAAGGTAGATTAGGGGCTAGAATTGGGGCAGGGGCTGGGGGCTTCAAACAGATTTAGATTATAAGGGCCAACAGGAATTCTATATTTGGATCCTAACTTTGCTTTGAGCTTCCTAGCACCAACATATAAGAGAATACAAATAAGACATAGTCAGTTTTACAGTTTGTGTAGCACTGAAGAAAACAAACATTGATATGGACATATATATATATAGATTGCCCCTGGGGGCTACACAATAAGAGGTATCTATATACAGACTCCCTAGAACACATTCACACACATGCATATTGTTTAATAGAAACACATCTTTTTATAGGCTGATTTCTAAGATGGAAGTTTAAATGAGAATTTCCATTTAGAGGCACTGGATGAATCAGTGGACAATGTTATCTGTTTTTGTCTTTGTTTTCTAAAGCTGTTTGACATACTGTCAATCATGCATGTAAATATGGATTCATTCATTCATTCACTTGCTTAGTTTTTAGCTGTTCATTGACTGCCTGCAGGGCTGAGTTAGCATGCTAAGTACTTAGATACAGCAGTGACCACACTAGATCTGTTTGTTATATTTATGGAGTTAATCTTATTTGCAAATCAATTACATAATCACACATTAAAATAATTAAAACTAAAACATGTAATGACATAGGGATATATACATTCATATATGTATATATCTGTTATCTGCATAGATTTTATCTATATAGCTTTGTATGTTTATGCTTATCTGTCTCTATTTGTCTCTCTCTCTCTAGATATATTATAGATAGATAAGATATAAATAGGTATTAGCATGTTGCCTCAGAAATATGATAATGGGTGTGTATATATAAAGACATCTATATGTTTATATCTATTTATGCCTCATCAAATTCATATTACTTTTTCAACAGTCAGGGATTCCACAATAAATTATACTTTAAGGAAATGATATTCAAATATATGCTGTGTTTTTCATCATAGAATATGAGATCAAAATAAAAACTGATATTTAAATCAATGCTAAAATAGAACCCAATGCTAAAATGCTCATTTGTTCACTGTAATCTACTTTATGTTTTCACTTTTATCCCTTATTCACCCTTGAACAGATGTATTATTCCCTATAACATAATGTACACTCAGAATGCAAAGATTCTTTTCTCTGGTAGCTCTAAATATTGTTCCCAAGTACAGATTAGATACCTAAAAATCTGCATTAATAAGTTGAAGTCAATGATTGTTAGTAAAGTTGAATGAGTGAAAAGTAACCCTTAACAATCCACTAAGAAAATATGGAGCTCATATACAGAATCTATAGGAAAAAAGTCCAAATCATTATAATTTCATTCACGTATAGACAATGATACATAGATCACCTTTATATCAGCCAGCATGCAAGGTAAAATTAAATATTTAATATGTAATTAGATATGGAAATGAATACAAAGGAGAGAAACATGAAAGAAGATGGGTGTTAGAGTTCAAAATGACTACAAAGATATGGCTTATTTCTTTTAGGTAAACTTCCCTCATCTTTCACTTCCCTGGAAATTACCACTCAAAATTATTCTAAATCCTACATATTTTCAAATCATATATATGGTTGTCATTTCTTGATTTCTTTTATACGCATATATACCATATATACACATATATACATATATACCATATACACACATACATATACTGGGGGTGCCAAAAAAATGTGTGCAGGTGGACACTTTGGTCAATGTTGCTCAAGCAGTAGTTCACCATAATGAGAAGTGTCTGGACGCTGATGGTAACCACTTTGAGCACCGCTTGTAACTGCAGATATCAAACGTGGCTTGTATTCATCTTTTGTTATTGGTACATATTGAGTATTGCAATTTTAATACAGTGTTCCTTTCTTAAAATGTGTATACATTTTTCTGGCACTATATCTATATCTATATGCATATCTATATGTTTATATTTATCTATCTATGTTTTTATGTAATTCAATTTCACACCCCCTTTTATTTTCCTTAAAAATGCTATTATAACTCATTAACCTTTTCCCAGTCTTTTCTATGTTAGCCTTGTTTTTCACATTTCTGAATAAGCAAAATGCTGTTTTTTCTCTTGCTCTGCAATTTGATATTTTTGTTGTTGCTGTCAGTTTTTCATTCCAGTCCATCACAACCAAGATATTCACTTATTCTGAAATCCAATCACATTAATATTCTTTATCTCATTGCTCAGTGCTTCCTAAGGACAAACATGCTGTAAAACAGCATCTATAAATCAAGTTTAAGTGTACTGCAGAGGTAATGGGGATTGTAAAAATGTCATGCTTTGGCAGTGGTTGAGTGGAGAATGACCCATTATCATATTAAAGTGATAAAAATCTATGTGATAAAACACATAAAGATGGTAATATTTCTGCTTTTCAGTAACCCAGCAGATTTAGATCAAAGTTATAGCATCAGATTGAGTCCCAATATTTTAAAAATAAATTGAATTTTCAAAGAATTTAGGGAACTTAAACATATTTATTTCCTCAGTTTGTGATTTAGAGGAAAGCCAAATAACCTATAGCTTATTAATATGTACTATATTTGGGAGCACATGTTTGTGATTTACAAAAAAAGAAAAGTTTCACAATTTGTATATTGCTGAATAAGTTACCAACTACTGGGAAAAAAAAAATTGGAAATGTTAAAAGAGTTACCTTCAGACAACATAGTGTCATCCAGAATAAACTACTTTCATATTTAAAAAAGCACGTACTTGTCCATATTGACATATGACTCAGATGGCTCAGTCATCATATCATGGTGACTTCTGTTTGAATTGGAGGCACATAAAGAAATCAGATTTATTAATTATAACCAGTTAGAAAAATTTTTCAGAACTTGAAAAAATGTCAAATATTATTACAGAACAAATGTGAATATTCACAAATTTCTCATGTTAATATAGAATAGATTTATAGAGCCTCCGAAAACAAACAGAAAACAAAAACCACAACTTTTCCAGCCTCAAGTAATTTCATCCAATAATGGGATAGTGCATCCCTCAGTGTCTCATTGGTTGGATCCTTAGGTCAACCAAATTACAGCAATTACATTGCTGACCTCACAAGCTCTGAATTAAAAAAAAAAAAAAATTATTGAGAGTATCTAATTGCATGGCATACATACACCCCATTATGAAATCAAGATGAAGTTAAGAGTATATGTACACAGAAATAGGGAAAATGGTAGCTTTCTTTCCCAAATATCTAATTAGTTATGAATTATATAGCTTATTGCTAAATAGACAAAATAAGGAATGTACTTTCTCAATAGATAGAAATTTGATATTATGCTCTAACAATATGTAAAAATACTGTTTCAACAAAAATGGTTCACATATGACCTTAGCCAAATATTACCTTTCAGACGAAAAGTTGAACTGAATGATGTATTAACTACTCACATAAATTTTGAAATATGGAGAAACTCTTGTTTGCTTTTTGCATGAGTGGTCATGAATAAAACATACTCTTTATGGAAATTACTGCAATTGCAACATATCAGTTTTTTTGGTTGACTACTTCAGAAACAATTTTGTTTTTAAATAATACAGACCTGGCCTAAAAATAATCATTAAATGAAACATAAGCTATTTACTTTGTTGAACCTAATTTACTCAGAAAGGGAAAATTCCAAAAAGATGTATCACTTTTAAAGAGAAGATTATGACTTTTAAAGAGAAGATACAAGATACCTTTTCTTATTAATTTAAGCTTCTCCATATTTGGACACAATTCTCTATGGTTCTCTTCTATTTATGCACATCTTGCAAATAGAGGAACTGACAACTTTTCTTTCACATTCTTTTTAAGAATGATTGAATAGTGAAAACCTGGATGATAGAAATAGAGTTTGTTTGTTTTATTCATTTGTTGCTTTTAGTTTTATATCTCACATATAAATGAAGTCATATGGTTCTTGAGTTTTTCTGTCAAACTTATTTCCCATAACATGATAATCTTAAGACAACAGCTTAGTGGTTACCAGAGGGTATAGGGAAAAAAGGGTGGTAGAAGAGGATAAAGTGGGGTCAAATATACGGTGATGGAAGGTGAACTGTCTCTGGGTGGTGAGCACACAATGCAATACATAGATGGTGTATCATAGAATTTTACACTTGAAACCTATATAATTTTACTAAACACTGTCACACCAATAAAAAATAAGTAAATGAATAAAAAGATACTTTCAAACCAAAGGATAGATTCATTTTCTGTTCATATCTCTCTCCAGGATAAAGATCAGGCAGGTTTGTTTGAAGTCCATTACGAAAGTACACAAGCTTATGCTTCTTGAGCTGTGATGCAAATCCATCATGTGCAGAATATACACACAGGCTCATCTGAGTCTCTCCGGTGGGACTTTGGAGACACAAAGAACCACCATGAACATGGAGCTCAGGCTGCTTGCTGTGCAATGAGCAAGAAAATTTTGTCTCTGACCCGAGAGTCTCATGTTACTTGCCAGCATTCATGAAACTATATCAAGCTAACATGTTAGCTTATAGGTAAGATAAACTATCGAATCCTTTGTAGTTCTTCAAAGTACCCAAATATAATTTCCTAAAATACTGTGGTTCTTAAATGACAGTGAATTAGACAGTTTGGCTGAAGACCACACAATATAACAACAAATGTATTTTGAATATTGCATATAAGTGGTTATAATGTATACAAAGCCTGCTACAGTTTACAATGTATATATGAAGTTTTGAAATTTAGTAAAAAATTAGTGCCCATGTCATACTAAAAATAAAAATGTATTTAGTTGAATGACAAACTTATTAAGAGTTGCCTAATTACCTAAATTACTACATCAGAGCCAAGCTTCAACAGTTCTTGGATGCTAAAAGAACAAGTAATCTGAAGAATTATTTTGTTTTGGAATGCTATGTAGGAAAACATTGTATTTATTTTAGCCTTTTATTGGTGGAAATTTTACAGACTGCATATGCTAAGACAGAACCTGTTACTAATTCATTGGTCGGAATATCCTCAGTGTGTGTGCTAGGAAATAATTGATAGTTTATGCTTCTGTCCTTTCAGATACCCTTATCCTATAATGATTATCAAGAGGCACTGTTGCAAAGAATTATAACAGTGGGTCTTACCATTTTCTGTCTGATAATTTGTTGAAGCTGTCTGACCTCCCATTATGGACTGAATTGTATGTTGTGAAGTCCTAACTTCTACTACCTCTGAATGTGACTGTATTTGGACATAAGGTCTTTAAAAAGGTTAAATGAGTCTTAAGGGAGAGTCCAAATCCAATTTAACTGGACTCCTTAAAAGAAAAGGAGAACTATGTGAAGACAAAACGAAGAGGATGGCTACCTACAAGCCAAAGAGTGTACTCAAAAGAAACCAACCCTGCTGACACCTTTATCTCAGACTTTTAACCTCTAGAACTGTGATAAAATAATATTTTCTTTTTTAAGCCACCCAGTCAGTGCTGCTTTGTTATGGCAATGCTAGCAAATTAATACACCTTCCTCATTCCAGGTGTGACCATCATGTTTGTGAACTCATCTTAGAAAAAGTGCTATAGACCTCACTGCAGAATATCACTACGGTCACCTCTGAAGTACTCCCCTTAGGAAGCTATGTCCGGATGCCAGTGCCTAGTCCACCCTTCAAAGCAATTTTGGAATTCTTTCTGGAATGGCCATCAGAGCTGTCATCATATTAACTTTTATGTCCTAAATGTCATCAAAATATCTTCCTTTAAAATTTTTCTTTATCTTTGGGTAAAGTAGGAAGTCATTGGGGGCCAGATCAGGTGAGTAGGGAGGGTGTTCCAATACAGTTATTTGTTTACTGGCTAAAAACTCCCTCACAGACAGTGCCGTGTGAGCTGGTGCGTTGTTGTGATGCAAGAGCCGTAAATTGTTGGCGAAAATTCAGGTCATCTAACTTTTTCATGCAGCCTTTTCAGCACTTCCAAATGGTCAACTGGTTAACTGTTTGTCCAGTTGGTACAAATTCATAATGAATAATCCTTCTGATACAAAAGAAAGTGTCAACAAGATCATTGCAACAAGTTTGTGAACTTAATCGTCAGAACTTGTACTTAAATTCTGGCATCTATAAATAAAGCAATAATACTATATATCTTTTAACATTTCTGGGAAATTTAAATAAGGCAATATATTCTAAGCATCTACTATAGAGTTCACAGAAAATGAATGCTCAATGAAATCACAGAATGTTTATCTCTCCTCTAAGAATTTGAACAGCATTCTATACCCAAGGAGAAAATTCTAAAGATAAGTAACGTGTGTTCTGCGGCCTTCATCTACTGACATTATACTAAAGGAAAGCATAATATATCTGGAATGATTAAAAGTATTGTAAATATCTGATACTGTGATTTACACACCGAAGGAGTTGAAGAATGTTTTGGATGTCGTACTTTAGGAAAGAAATATGGGTGTCTCTGGGTATTCTGAAACTACAAATGTAAGAATATTTAGAACCATAATACAAATCAGGATTATAAGAAAATTTTAAAGTGCAGAGTAATGAATTTGATTTTTAAAAGGTTCAAATGTAAGTATGTAAATACTTAAATGAGTAATTATTAGACCATTCAAAGTGATTGTCCATATTCATATAAAGAGGCACTGGAAACTTACAGAAATTGGGAATTTAATATTTAGAGGGAGTGTTGGTTAAAGTTTGTAAAAAATCAGGCTATCTGAGAAAGGGAGTTTAAAAAATGAAATTCTTGTAGTTTACAAGTACAATTGGAAGATGCAAGGACATGGTAGCAGTCACACAACAAAAAAGCAAAATGAAATATGACACGATGCAGCAGAATACAGAAATAGACTCGAAACAGAGCAGAGAATACTCAAGAATCTCTAAGCTTCTAAAGTATAACTGTAGTTCCCAGAGACTACGTAGAGGATTAGAGAAGCAGCTCATGATTATCGTCTGTAACCCTATGATAAAAAACATTGTGTCATTGTTTATTTGTGTTCCATCTCATACTCTATTTATGGGGTGGTGGGGGTAGAGACTGATGCCAGGAATTACTGTTTTGCTGAGCACCTCATAGGGTTTGTACAGGCTAATTTGGGAGTAGAAGTTAAATTTCTCTATGATAGACATGGTGTCACTTGATATCAAGGTTTCATGAGAATGAGAAGCTTTCTTACATAAAGGTGGGGGAGTAGGTTTTGAGTTCCTAAAAAGTGGAAGGAGGTTAATAAAAATGGAGACATAAAGAACAGAGAAAAGTGAAATCCAAAGAAGGACTGAATAGTCAGTTATTTTACCAGTACCTCTCTTTACTCTCCCAAGTTATAAGTATATTAGAATAAAACTCACACGATGGTTTTCTTTTTTTAAAATTAGATTTATTGGGGTGACAACTGTTACTAAAATTACATAGGTTTCAAGTGTACAATTCGATAATACTTCATCTACATATCACGTTATATGTTCACCACCCAGAGTCAGTTCTCCTTCCATCACATGGACATCTGTAAAGCAGCTGACTATGCACAGTGTGATGAATTCTGAAGAAAAGAAAACCTCAGAATACAATGACACCAGGCACCATCCCCATAAGAAAATAAACACCAGAAATCCCAAAAAGGCTGGAAGAGGGTCACACATTTATGAGCTGCGGAAGTGGATGGTGTCTGTGCCAATCATAGGTGGATTCTCCAAGCTGACACCAATGGACCACTTACTGATAGTCAAATTACAATTGAAAAGGTAGCAGAAAGCAAAAGATAAGTGGGATGAGGTGTATCATGGGAATGGTTGTCTATACTTTAAATACTAATATTTGAAAACATGTTTGAATTTCCACAGTGGATTATTGTTGTTGATGGTGGGGGTTGCGTATGAGAAGGCTGACTTTGCTATGCATGTTGAAATTTATTGCTAGAGTAATAATTATTTTGAAAAAAAGTGCTGATTAGTTCAAAATAATATTCATTTTAAGGACCATGGGACTCCATTTGTCTCAATGCAAGAAAAAAATTAGGTCACGATTCTCTATAAAACTGTTATTTACTCATGTTATAATTTGCATGCATTTGTGTTTTCAGCAAAAGTGATTCTAAAAAACATTGAAAGCTTCACTGTGAGTAAAAATAGAATTGATTTATTGGCAAGAACTACTAAGTGAAGGATTCTTAATTTTATATGTATTTATATAATTGCAAAGAAAATTTACAGATTCTCTTATCATAGACAAAGAAACCTGTGGGAGAACAAGAAAAGTAATTATCTTGTAGAAGAAGACACTTTGATCCTTGGTATGATGAGAACAATATTGTCCATGCCTTTCTGTGGTAATCAATACTGATCAATCTGGTATTTTTTTGAAATTCAATGAAAATGATTTTTACTTATTTCTATTGCTTATATTTGAATATTCTCTAGCACATTATTTTAAGCCACTCTTATTCATGTATATCAACTGTTACACATAGGCGTATACAAATAGAAAACTTATGCCTACATCTTAATGTATAACTAGTAACAACATTAAGTCCTTTTTTTGGCCATCAGATTTAGGATTAAACTCTTTGGTAACTACACTTTCATATGTTACTTTTGTACTACATTTCCAACAGCCATAATGAGTATAAAATAGATTTGCCTGGTCTTTGCTCAGTTAAGATTTGGTCAGAAAATGCACACAGGACATTACAGTCTCCTTAAACTGTCTGGAAATCGAGTTTGGTTCATGGGATGCATGGGATAGATGGACAGATTAAATGACATAGGAAATTGAGATTCTATAAAATAAAATGAATTCTATTAAAATTTTCAAATATTGAATTAAACAAAAACTAAGTGGATACCTGATCATGGCATTGTACACCAGAAGCTAAACATTAATGAATGCCAACTATAATTTTATATATATAATGTGATGGTTCAGTGTGAGGTCGGAGGGATAGTGGATGGGGGGAGGGGGGTTCACAGTGTGAGGGATATAAATGATGAAAGTCTAAGTATTACCTTGTCTTGTACACCTGAATCTAATAAATAAATAAATAAATAAAAGAAATAATGATTTATGTCCTTGTCAATATCTCTTCAAATTACACAATCTATAAAAAAATGAAAGGCCCTATAAGGTTAATTAATTAACTCAACAAATATTTGTTTTCTAAGTAAGTTCCAATTTCTATGCTAGGTAAAATACAGAGCAATTATTTTCATGTGTTTTTTTTTGTTGTTGTTTGTTTGTTTATATTGCAGTTGACAACAGAAAAATAAAGGGTTAATTAGAGTACAGTAGAATAAGTGCTAATGAAAACAGTTTTTATGGGATTAATTGCTATGTCAGAAAATATTTTTGGGGACTAGAAACACAAATGTGGAATGACGTTTACAGCCATAAACACATTTTTAAGTGAATTATTTTAATATACTTATTGGAAACACTAACTTTTCTCCTCAAACCTTTAAAATCTTGAAATCACTAGTAACTGTCAAGCCTAATATAATATATATACTAAAGTAAAAAAGAATCTAGCCTCTATGCTTAGCCCTGCTACTATTTATTATGTTGTTCCCTGCAACAAGATTTCTTCATTCAAAAAAAAAAAAAAAAAGTGAGGTCACTGAACTTGATCAGTGTCTGTAGAACCCTAGGATTTCCCAGAGATGCTTGAGTCCCCAGGAAAACTAATTTCTACCCTTACTTTAAGAAAAATAAATCGACTCTGATCTATTTTCTATAATATTTGTAATATATCTCACTTGGAAAATCAGTTTCATTTGTTAAATTATTTTAAAAAGCAGTAAATAATGATATCAATGCCCATGCTGATCCAAACACAATGAGATTCTAGTAAATTGGAAAAATAATTTCTATGACATTCAGGCCAAAAAACACCACAGTAAATTTGATTTTTGATTACAACTTAACCTAATATCAGAAAAATAACTTCCTGATCAAATTAAGGTCATTTTATATAATTTAATGATCATGTATATTTGTTTGGATATCCAAATCAGGAGCACTCAATGAACAAGTAAATGAATTAGTGAATTGCATATGTATTTTTTGTTAGATCAGATTAAGAGTTACTGTGCCTTTGTTGTAAGTGGAAGAACATGGATATATTTATTCTAATTTTTTACTGAAAAATATATATATACATCAAGTTCAAACCAACATTTAGAAACTTTGCAATGCAGCACTTTTCATTTTACTTGGAGAGATTTTCTTGTTAAATCCTTAACCACTGGCTTCCTAAAATTTTTGCTGACGTGGCAAGTCCCTGAAACTTTGCAGGGTTTATCACCCACCATCTGACATTCAGGTGTCTTACCATGGCATCTTGCATACTAAGTTGCCTCTTGCTTATTCCAGTCAATAAGCATGATAATATTGATGTATTAGATTGATGTGATGTTCTGATGTTTCTTAGAATATGTGAGTGGTCTAAAGCTTTTGTGACTATGTTATGACAAAGGGAAAGAGATTTAGCACAGCTCTGGTTCAAAACTGAATGAACATTTTTGTGCATTCAACACAATGGAAAATTTTCTGATCTTTTTTCCTAATTGGAATAGAAAAGAATACATTTGTCATATCAATGGCCTCATATCATATACCTAAGGTCTTAATCTGAGCAACAATACCATGTTCTGTAGGGTTTCTGTGATCTTGATTGCCATTCGGTTGAGTAGTCAGCCTCCTGGATCCTTCTGGTTTCTGCAGAAGCCATAGTGGTTAAATATAAATATGATAAGGAAAACCATATTTACACCATTTAGATTTTTAAAGGTGGTACTTATGTCCACCATCTCCATTTCCTTCCATTCTGGAATACAATATTATTTTTATTTCCTGTCTTGGCTGGTGGGAGGAACAGATTCAGAGGCTTCCACTTGACCTTCCTCAATATGATAGCTCTTATCCCACACACCAAGGACCCAATGTGAGAATTCAGTATTTGGGGTCTGGGGAAGTTACAACCGGTTAGGTCATTGAACTCCTGAACTTTAACTGGGACTCCATTTGTAGCTTGGTCCCTATATGCTCCTACTCTAAGAGGGAGTAGGGCTGATGTTTCAGGTTTCTGGCTATCCATGTCAACTCAGATCTGTTGTGCAAGTCCTGAAATGTCTTGGTATTTCCCTGTCCCCATGAACAACTTAACTCAATAAATGACTATAGATCTCTTTGGGGGCACAGATGGAATAATCATTACAAGATATATTTGCTCCAATGTTGAGTCATTCCTCTTGGGAGCTGGCCACCTTTTCAGTCAATGAATTCCATATCTGAATATTGGCTCAAGACAAGGAACTAAAAAAGAAATTGTGGCTTATTATTAGGGCAATTGCTCTAAACTTTTTGCTTCTAAATTCATGCTTTCTTCTACTTGTAGATGTTAAGCAGCATCTTCATTTGCTTCATGTGTTTTGTCCTTGAGACAGATTGCCACTTTCTATTAACCATCTCCAGAACTCTCTGCAGGTGCAGCCCCATGGCAGTGCCACAAACCTTGCAATTTGCAATGATAAATGTGGCACCAGGGCTTCTAGCAGTTGCGTGCTGCCATTCGGCCTCTATTACTTTGGGGATCTGCCATCCCCATTGCTACTAATAAGCCAAACTCTGTGACTACCTCTCTTATAGTCAGCTATACTCTTAAAAGAAGCATCAACACTAGACTTAATTATGCTGTCACCCCTTTTATCAGTGCATTCTCAAACGGGGTCAGGTTAGGGGAACTGTCTAATCCTTCTCTGCAACTTTTCTGCAAATACAAAACATTTTAAAATAAAATTTTATTAAATATTTAATATTTAAGAGAGAATTAAATATTTAAGAGAGAATTATACAGGAGGCTCCCAAAAGTATTTATATTTAAATGTATAATTTATTTAGTCTCTGAAAGTATGTTACAATCTTGTGATATTTTTCCATGAGATGGAAAAAAGTTCTGAAGTGCAACATGTAATTGGGTTATTTAATTTTAAGCATTTTTTAAATTATTTTGTAAGAAGGAAGATAGGGAATTTCTGGGTCAGAAAACTTGAAAGCTTGTGTGAAATAAGAAACATGGGATCAAAATTCCCTCTCATTAAATTGATCTTGATATTTCTTTTGCCTTTTTATTTCATTATTATCCTCTATTAGAAAACAAAGTTTGCTAATTCACTGTTGAAACTATTGAAATGTTGAAGACATGGAAGTCAGGAAATTCTATGTAAATTGTCTCATAAGTAAATTAAATGTTGCTGAATTTCCAATTGCTTCATTTTAAGAACATTAGTGCTAGATATAGCCTTGGAATTGCTTTGAATAATTGATCCTTTGTTGAATCACTTGTTTAGATATAAGAAAATTAGCTTTCTTCACTCCATATTATGTGCATAATTGGTGGCATGTTTATGACTTTGGAATATGTGATGTTCTAAAAATTCTGAATTTCACTTCTGTGTTAAGAATGCTGGTGGACAGTGTAAAGACTTTAAAAATAACTATTTTTGGAAAAAAGTTTGAAAATGATATTTCCTAAGAATATGATATGCGTGGCTTTTCAATACTTAGTGACCCTGGTAAATTGGTGAAATGAGTTGAAAAATTACTATTGTTTCAGTTCAGTGTGCTGTAAAATAATTCACTAACACAGTGATGAAAATGGGGTTTCACTTTGGTAAGTTTAAGCTTAAACTTTGCTCTATATGCTTTTTTATTTTAAAAATTATGTAAAAAGTTTTGAACATTTATCTTGCACACATACACCTAAACTTAAATATATATATATATATATATATATATATATATATATATATATATATATATATATATATATGTATATGTATACACACACACACACACACACACACATATATATGCGTGTGTACCGTATATATTGTATATATATTTATTTATTTGAAATAGATAATTAATTGAAAAAGACCTTCACTGAGTACTTACTGTAGACTGATTATTAAATATCTTGTGGAGCATAAATAGATAAACAACATGTCTTCCTAATTTTGAATAAACCTCAGTACAGTGGAGAAAAGAGAAATATAGACAAGCACTTCAAGTCACTAGTTTTCATGCTTACCTGAATATTACACTTTGAAGGATAAAATAATCTACTCTAAGAAATCAAGGAAAATGTTAGAGGAAGAACAGAGCAAGTGTAATATATGAAGAGTACATTAGGATAGTAGGCAGAAATAACATTTGATGCACCTGATTCGCCCAACCCCGAAACCTGGACTTCCTATCTCTAGACAATGGGAGATTGTTGAAATATTTGTGTAATAGAACATTATAAAATTTAAGAAGTTTATACTGGTAATCATGCAGATAATAAATTATTAAATCAAACATTAGAGGCAAAAGAAAAAAATTGTTGGCACATTGCAATAATCCAGATGAGCAATATAGCACTCTTAAATGTAAGCAGTGTTAAAAAGAAGGAAAGGAAGATTGGAGTGAAAAGAACATCTTGAGAGATATTTGAGCAGTAAATTGGAGAGAATATCATTGTGGAAAGAAAACATGAGTGCCCAAAACAACCGCTTTAGACGTCAAGCCACCTGCACCAGTCAGTGACAGCCACTAGGTCAACTGTATTCAACCTCCTCTCTTAGTTTATTGTTTTGCGTGTGTTGCTTAAATCACCGTGCAGCAATATGTTGGCAGCTCACAAATATAATTATATACGTACTTTAAAAGCAGGTAATCAAAATTTTCCATAGTCTTCCTTTTACAAATGGTATATGTATTTTTAAAATATTTTTAATTCATTTAGCTATCAAAAATGAAAATTCCACTTATTAAGGTACACCGGACTGTAGCATTTATAATAATTTGCTAAACAGAGTTTACATACAGTGAAAATATTTCTAATTTTTAAAATTAAATTTATCATATGTGGTGTTTTGAATAACAAATGGAAAATAATCAGCTGATGTCATAATTAGGGATTTTCAACAATCTCTTACTTGTATATAAAAGCAAAAGCACCTATGATAGAAAATATCATCAAGCAAGTTTTACTAACTTAATAATGGAACATAAACACGTACTCAGGCAAGTTGAAAAGTAAATTACAAGTTTACCTTCTCTAGCATATAAGAAAATTGCAAGAGTTTTAGCCAAACTTCATCAATGCGCTCAGATACCTAATTTTGAATAGAATTTGTATGTGTTCCTGAATGACCGTTTTGACTAGGATGTGTTTGTTAGGTAAACCAATGGTTTGGATTGTGTTTATCGATAAATATACACATATTTACAATATACAATATACACATTATGTACAAATATACAATATACACATTATGTAATATAATCTGATATGATTGTATTATGTATCAAAACATTGTCACATAAGATTTCATGAGACATGAATTTGAACATTGTTTTTTAATTAATATACATGTGACCTGAATAAGTCACTTAATTTTTCTGAGCATTTCCTTTAGGAAGTTGGAAATTCTTTAAAGAATTTAGTGATAGAGACTAGGGAAGACAGTCCATAATACTACTGGACATAACTGAATACATATATTAAATCAATTAACACAGTACGTTGATGATTCAGCAAGGAAATAACACCAAGTCCCTATTTAAATGGTACACATACAAGATGTGATTGAAAGATACAATGAATACTTAAATTTAAAAAAGTATTACACTAAAAGATACCTTGCTATTAATCTCACTCAAAATACTGCCTCTCACTTCAAACACACTTATCCCATCATTCTTGCCACTTTCTGAAGCAGTTCTGAAGTCCTCTTTTGTGAATGTCTTTAGTTGTGCTGTCGTGGCTGCCTTGATGTTCTGAATTGTTTTGATATGGGGGAAGAGCCAGGAGTCACATAGTGCCAGATCCAGTGAATAAAGTAGAGGAGGACACATCATAATGTTTTTATTTGACAGAAATTGCCATACACCAGAAGTGATGTGTAAAACAGAGTGTTGTCATGATGGAGGATGACTGACGGCACACTTTAAAACACACCTTCTCTCAACCATAACTCACACTTGACTGACTTCATGGAACAAATTGAAACTTGTCACACACTGTTACTGAGGTTCGATGCGCCACTTCCCATATTGAAGATCCCTGCCTTTTCATTGGATGGCGCTCGGCAGCAGCATTCACCGTAGTTTTTGATCACACCTTGTATTCTAATGGAAAGTTTAACTGGACTTTGTTTTAAAATATCTTTCTAAATTTGTCTACACATTTTATTATCTGCAGCTCATTAAACGTGTAAAATTGTCATTGATAATGAATATTCATGGATTTTGTAGTTATTAGTTCTTGCATATTTTTAGTGTTCACTAGAACTCAAAACTTTCCCTGGCTTGTGAACAATTGTCGTATTGTTCAGTTTATGGCTCCATAGGAGTCACTCTCTTGTGAAGCTATGTGATATTTCTCTCTATGCCTTACACCTTAGGGTTCGGTATCAGGCTCTTGGGAAACCTATGTAGACATGTGGACTTTTTTTCTGTATACCTCTCTTCTTTAGTTTTTGTTGTTGTCGTTGTTTTGTTTATTTTTCCCCCTGAAAATTAAACTAGTTCACCTTTAAAAAATAAATAAATAAAAGTTAATTGGGGTGACAATGGTTAGTAAAGTTACATAGGTTTCAGGTGTACAATTCTGTAATATATCATCTATATATCACATTGTGATATATATTCACCATCCAGAGTCAGTTCTCCTTCCATCACCTTTTCAAACTCCAAACTCTGTTTCCTAAACTCAATGAGATTGCCATGTTCTGCTCCTCCCTTCCTTGTACTGAAGTCTGGAAAATGCATCTACACAGAAGTTACGGGATCCCTGTTTGGCATTCCAGCAGCAGATGTTTGAAAACAGCTATTTCTCCAACATTCTTTCCTTGTTTAGAGAAGGCAGTCAAGTCTAATACCAGTTCATCCATCTGGTCAGACATAGCTACCTCTTTTTCAAGATTATCTATTTGGTTATTTTCATATAATTAAATTCCTTTTTGAACATATCAGTGTATTGTTCTAATTTGTCCATCTTTTCTATATTTTAAGAATATATTAATCAGTTAAAGTCTCCATCTGCTAAATACAACTTCTGAGTAATTTGTGGGTTTGCTTTTGTTTATATTTCTTCTCACTTTACAGTAATAGTTATTTGCCTCTTCCTACGTCTAGTTATGTTAGGTTGTATGGTGGACTTAGCATACAGAATACGCCTCTGACTACCCTATCAACCAAGGAGGTCTTGTCCATTCATATAATAAGACAATGAGGAACTGATAATCTCAAAATAATCAAGTATTGAGCTTTACTGTGTTTTATTTGCAGTTTTAGCAAGACTTGTAAACCCCTTCACCCCTATGTCTAGTACGTGATCCTCCAGGGTTTAAGTAAGAGTTAACAGGTTGATCTCTCTTCACACCTCAACAACTATGAGAAATATAGTTTTGCCATTCAAATGTCCACTCCAATTTTACTCTTGACCACTCAATTAGAAAATCTGACAAATTTCTTGAGTGAAAAATCAGCTATGAGCTTGTAGCCAGTCTCTTCCCTCAGGCTAGTCTTTTTTTATCAAAGCCTCAGAATTCATTCTGTGTTTCCATACATTTGGCTTAGCTTTCCAGAATTTCATGCAGATCCCAAACTCAGCAAATGACCCATGAAGAAACCATTTAGTTTTAAGTTACTACATTTTGACAATTTATATTTCAGTCTTTTGCAACCACTACAAGATTTACTGGTTTCTCATAACCCCATGCCAAGACCAAATTTTAGATGGTACCTAAGATTATCACACGTCCAAGGGGAAAAATACAGAAAATTAATAGATCATTTCAGTAGAGTTTTTCCTCTCTGATATTTTTAAAGCATTTAGTTCTTCTTGCTGCCATAGCTCCCTAAGGAATAAGATATGCTTTTTATAAAGTTATCTTGCTTTTTTTAGTTATTGCTGTTGGAAAGTTGGCATGCTATGATATACTATATCCTACCTGGAAGCAGAATTCTCCATGGTGCTTTTAATTACAATAAGTATATATATCCAGAGTCAGTTCTCCTTCCGTCACCTTTTCAAACTCCAAACTCTGTTTCCTGAACTCAATAAGATTGCCATGTTCTGCTCTTCCCTTCCTTGTACTGAAGTCTGGAAAATGCATCTACGTAGAAGTTACGGGATCCCTGTTTGGCATTCCATATATATATAAACATATATATATATATATATATATATATATATATATATAAACATATATATATATATATATATATATATATATATATATATGTTTATCAAGAATCTTTACTTGGTTCTTACTTTCAAATCTTCTTGGCCATTCCTTATTGACTCTGGTATCCGATTATATGTTCAAGTTTCCATTTTATTTTTGAACATACAACCATATATTTTTTTTTAATATTTAGTATTTGATAAACTGCTCTCTGGAAGTCTTTGTGAATCTCTTTCTGATATTGCTTTCTATTGTTTATCCTATGATTCTTTTATGCTGAATTGCCTTTATTGTAATTGTTGCATTTTAACTGCAAGCTGTTGTTCTCTTTAAAAATTTATCCATAGGACTGCTGACACTTCAAATTGTATTGTTTTCTTTTTTGCTTGAGTTTTTGTTGTTGTTGTTGTTGTTGTTGTTGTTTGGGTTTATTTCAGAATAGGTAACATGAAGCTGTACAAAATATCCTGCATGTGAGACATCTTCTGGTTAGAAATTTCAGAAGTAATGTATTTCCCCCTACTCAGTTTCAAAGTGGAGACATACTTTCTTGTCATGTCTATCCATGATTTTGGCTAAAATTCCCATTTACCTTGCTCATGAAAATGAGCAAGGCTCATTTTGAAAGGCTCAGATTTGTATGTAATAGACATAGACACCTGATTTGGGGAAACCATTATAAATATCCTGTCTCAGTTCTCCAAGCAACCATGAAACTAAAAGCTAAAGAAATCCTCAAACATAAAAGTATATTGAGAGCTTGCTTATCTCCAGGATTTCTGTAATTTTGTATTGGTGTCCTATGGATTTTTGATGCCAGCTACATAATGTATTATTATACATACACATATACTACATATATTTATATCATATGTATGTGACTTTATAGAGAGATATGTATATATAGAGAGAGCCAAAAAAAGGTATACACCTTTTAAGAAAGAAAAAAAAAACTGCATTCAAATTGTAATACTCAATATATACCAATAACAAAAGATGAATACGAGTCATGTGTATACTTATTTTTCCACCCCCAGTATATACTTTTTAATCCAACATTTTGTACATATTTATTTTGGGATATTTTTCCACTTATTTAATTAGCCATACTACTAGAAAGAGGAGTCATTTTTACTTAGCTTTCATAATCTATCTGATAGGTGCCATTATTACAGACTAAAACATTAAACATAGAAATTCAATAAATTGTAGACTATTTTGTAGTTGTTAAAGATTTGACATATGTAGTTTTATTCGATAGCTTATATTCTTAACCACCCATACTACACTAGTTTGAATGAATAGCTAGAATATACTGGAATAAAACTTTTAGGGGTTAGCATAAAGAAGAAAGTTTTTTTTCCATCATGTCACTTACAGTAGTAGTGTAATTCAAATTAACCCCTGCCTTTTAGTAGTAAATACATAAAGCTAAAGGTCCATGTTAAAATATGGGAATGTGGTAGTTACTTGCACTTTAAACAAGCTGCCTAAAGGGAAAAAAAATAATACACACACACACACACACACACACAGACACACACATACACACACATATATCTAATGAATTGTCAGGACCATAGCTTTGGGTAAGATATTGTTGTGCAAATCCATAACAGAAAACCTGCTGGAAGCTGGGAATTTTAAATTGGTTTTCCAATAGTGTAAAGTGAAAGTTATTGCATTGCAATTTGGCAGTATACTAGAATAATATAAAAGTATTATTGTTCTTCATATTTATCAAAATTCAGACAAAATAATAGATTTATACATAAAAGTGCTTCTATTATAATTCTTTTTAACGATGTACTTTTTTCTAGAGTATAAGTCACCATTTATTATGCCACAAATTCAAATAATGTTAAAAGAAAGCTCCTTAAATTACATATTTTACACAAAAAGAACACAGCCTTAAACCCTAACTTAACTCTAGTTTTCAACACTTTTCAAGAGTCAAGCTTTCTTTCTTATTCATGTAATTCATTGTGTATCCGCTATGCCTAATAAAATTTAAATTTAAAAGTGTAAAAAAATAAATAAAAATGTACAAAGAGTCAACCTACAGTAGACACATTAAAAATGATCAAATTTCAAGTGTTGTTTAAATATTTTATTTGTTAAAATATAACTTACTAAAGCATAAAATTATGACAGTAATGAAAATACAAATAAACATATCAAAATATTATTAAACTCACTAAATGATGAGCATTCCAGTAACATGTTAAAATTATTCCAAGGAATATTTAAGAAGCTAGTTGTTCATAGCCAATGTTACAAGACTTGGAGGTTAGTTATAAAACTAACAAGATCAGAAGCCATAATCTTTAGAGGTTATATGTTCCATTGGATAGAAATCACTTGCTTCTCTACCAGACAAAAATCTTTTATTGCTCCACCCCTACTATACATACAAATGACTCTCAACAGTAAGACAAGCCCAGCATGCACTGAAAAGACATTCTAGTAATATCTCTTGTCTATATTTGCAGTTTTTTTAACTTTATAAATCACATTCTGCTATTTTACATATGAAATTTTCATTTGTATACAGTAAAATGTATAAAATGTGTATCTTGAGAATATTTTATAGCTTTATGTATAATTAATGTATAACACATTGCACATATTTAGAAGACACAGATGAATTTTGAAAAACAATATAATGAACATGTCTGTTAACCCTAGAGCTTCCTACTTTCCCTTTGTAATCACTTTATTCATGCTCTCCAGGTGTGAAGCACTGATAAATATATATTTGTATATGGATACCTAATTGTTTCAGCATCACTTGTTCAAATATTATCTTTATGTCATGAAATGTCTTTGAACCTTTGTTGAAAATCAGTGTCCACGTATGTATGTATTTCTGTCTCTCTATGCTATTTAGTGTATCATTACAATATTACTACACTGTCATGATTATTATAACTTTATAAGTTTAGAAATCAGGTGGTGTTAGTTACCTAAATTTCATCTCTATTCAAAGTGATTTGTCATTTTAGATTCTTTGCATTTCTTGTGAATTTTAGAATCAGCTTGTCAATTTCTGAAAAATGGAAAAAGAGCTAGGATTTTCATTGGAAATACTTTAGATTGAGTTGAGAAAAGTAGATATCTTACCAGTGTTGAGTCTTATGACCCGAGAGCTCCCTGTATTTAAATTGTGTTTAACTTCTCTCAGCAATATTTTGGAGTTTTTAGTGTACAGATGTATGTTTTGCAGATTTATCCCTAAGTATTATACATTTGGACACTATTGTAAAGGTTATTTTTTTCATCTTATTGTTTACTGCCGACAAGTTTCAAAAGATAATTTAATTGGATAATACAAGTGCATCTCAACACCAAGAATATATGTATATGTATTTTTCGAGGTTTAAGACAGTGACCTAAACCTGTCATAACCTAGTCACTGTATTTTTTGAGGTTTAGGTCACTGACCTAAACCTGTGTGCTAATCTATAATTGCACGCAATATCACTCATCTTGCTCTCCAGGTCAATATAGCCAATTATAAGTCATGTTTCATTTTGTGTAACAGTGTAACAGTACTTTCAAATTGTACATGCTTGAAGAAGCTAGAATAATAAAAGTATATAAATACCAGCTCATAGGCAGGTATGTGACTATATATATGAAAATTTTCTACAGATAGATGTAACCATTTTTTTATAATTGTTTTATTTTTCAATTACAGTTGATATGCAATAGTATATTAGTGTCAGGTGTATAACAGTGATTAGACATGTGTCTAACTTACAAAGTGATCACCCCAATAAATCTAGTACCCATCTGATACCATATATATTTATTACAATATTACTGACTATATTCCTTATGCTATACCCTTCATCCCCATGACTATTTTGTAACTACCAATTTGTACTTCTTAATCCCTTCACCTTTTTCACCCTGCCCCTAGACCTTCTCCCATCTTATACCCCAACAAATCTAGTATCTCTCTGACACCATACATATTTATTACAATATTATTGATTATATTCTTTACGCTATATCCAACATCCCCATAACTATTTTATATATATATAGCTATTTTATATATATATAGCTATTTTATATATATATAGCTATTTTATATATATATAGCTATTTTATATATATATATATATATATATATATATATATTTTATTTATATATATATAGCTATATATATATAGCTATTTTCCCCATAACTATTTATATATATATATATAAAATTATAGTTGGCATTCATTATTGTTCAGCTTCAGGTGTACATTGCAGGGATCAGGCATCTACATCTTCCCTGAGTTGGTCTCACAAATGGGACACATGTCCATCGGATACCCTACAAAATCTTTACAACATTATTGATTACGTTCCCCAAATTAATTTTCAAAACCCCGTGAACCATCTTGTGGTTACCGTTTTCTAATCCCCTCAGCTTCCCTCTTATCTCCACCCCCCCCGCCCATTTAACAACACTCAGTTTTTCCTCTTTGTCTCCAAAACTGTTTCTGATTAGTCCATTCACTTATTCTCTTCTTTAGATTCCGCATACAAGTGAGATCATATGGTACTTGTCTTTCTCTGTCTGACTTATTTCACTTAACATAATGTTCGCTAGGTCCATCAATGTTGTTGCAAATGGTAAGATTTCTTTCTTCTTTATGGCTGCGTAATACTCCATGGTATAAATGCACCACAGTTTCTTAATCCAGTCATCGACCGATGGGTATTTTGGTTGTTTCCATGTCTTGGCTATTGTGTATAGTGCTGCAATAAACATAAGAGTGCTAAAGATTTTTGAATTGGAGTTTTGGGTTTCTCCGGATAGATACCTAGGAATGGAATTACTGGATCATAGGGTAGTTCCATTTTCAGATTTTTGAGATACCGCCATACTGTTTTCCATATAGTGGCTGCACCAATCTGCAATTCCACCAACAGTGCACTAGCGTTCCTTTTTCTCCACATCCGCGCCAGCACTTGTTGTTTGTTGATTTATTGATGATAGCCATTTTGACTGGGGTGAGGTGGTATCTCATTGTGGTTTTTATATGCATTTCTCTGATGGTTAGTGAGGTTGAACATTTCTTTATATGTCTGTTTGCCATCTGTATGTCCTTTTTAGAAAAATGTCTCCTCAAGTCCTCTGCCCATTTCTTACTTGGGTTGTTTATTTTTTTGGAGTTGAGTTGAGTGAGTTTTTTATAGATTTGTGATATTAAGCCCTTATCAGATCTATCATTGGCAAATATCTTTTCCCATTCAGTAGGATCCCTTTTTGTTTTATTGATGGTTTCCTTTGCTGTGAAAAAACTTTTTAGTTTGATGTAATCCCACATGTTTATTTTTTCTCTTACTTCCCTCGTGCGAGGGGATATATCAGTGAAAATCTTACTCTGGGTAATGTCCATGAAGTTTCTTCCTATATTTTCTTCTAGGTATTTTATGATTTCAGATCTTACATTTAAGTCTTTAAGCCATTTTGAATTTATTTTTGTATATGGGGTAACAAAGTGGTACAGCTTCATTTTTTTGCATGTGTCTGTCGAGGTTTCCTATCACCATTTATTGAATAGACTGTCTTTACCCCATCATACATTCTTGCTTCCATTGTCGTAGATTAAATGGCCATATGGGCATGGATTTATTTCTGGACTCTCTATTCTGTTCCATTGATCTATGTGTCTATTTTTATGCCAGTAACATGCTGTTTTGATTACTGTAGCCTTGTAGTATAATTTGAAGTCAGGTATTGTTATACCTTCCACTTTGTTCTTATTTCTCAACATTGCTGAAGCTATCCAGGGTCTTTTATGGTCCCATATAAATTTTAGGACTATATGTTCTATTTCTGTGAAAAACGTTGTTGGTAGTTTGATAGGAATTGTGTTGAATATGTATATTGCCTTAGGCAGTATGGACATTTTAACTATATGAATTTTTCCTATCCATGAACATGATATGTGTTTCCATCTATTTATATCTTCTTTCATTTCTGTCTTCAGTGTCTTGTAATTTTCGGAGTACAGATCTTTTACTCCTTTGGTTAAATTTATTCCCAAGGATTTAATAGTCTTTGGAGCAATTGTAAATGGGATTTTTTTTTTAATTTCTCCTTCTGATGGTTTATTATTGGTATATAAAAATGCAACTGATTTCTGAATATTAATTTTGTATCCTGCTACTTTACTAAATTCATCTATCAGCTCTAATAGTTTCTTGGTGGAGTCTTTAGGGTTCTCTATATATAGTATCATATCATCTGCATATAATGATAATTTTACTTCCTCCTTACCAATTTGGATGCCTTTTATTTATTTTTCTTGTCTGATTGCTGTGGCTAGAACTTCCAGCACTATGTTGAATAGAAGTGGAGATAGTGGGCAACCCTGCTTTGTTCCTGATCTTATAGGGGTTTTACCTTTTCCCCATTGAGTACGATGTTAGCTGTGGGTTTGTCATATATGGCCTTTATTATGCTGAGATATGATCCCTCTATTTCCACTTTCTTAAGGGTTTTTATCATAAATTGCTGCTGGATTTTATCAAATGCTTTTTCTGCATCTATTGATATGATCATGTGATTTTTATTTTTCATTTTGTTAATGTGGTGTATCGCATTAATTGATTTGCAGATGTTTAACCACCCTTGCATACCAGGGATGAATCCCACTTGATCACGGTGTATGATCTTTTAAATGTATTGCTGATTCTGCTAGCTAATATTTTGTTGAGGATTTTTGCATCTATGTTCATTAGAGATAGCGGCCTGTAGTTTTCATTTTTTTGTGGTGACTTTGTCTGATTTTGGGATCAGGGTGATAGTGGCCTCGTAAAAAGTGTTTGGGAGTCTTCCCTCCTTCTGGATTTTTTGGAAGAGCTTGAGGAGAATAGGTGATAATTCTTTTTTGAACGTTTTGTAAAATTCACCTGTAAAGCCATCTGGTCCAGGGCTTTTGTTTGTTGGGAGATTGTTGATTACTGATTCAATTTCCCTGATGGTAATCAGTCTATTCAGGTTTTCTGTTTCTTCTTGAGTTAGCCTTGGAAGGTTGTGTGCCTCTAGAAAATTGTCCATTTCTTCCAGTTTGTCAAATTTGTTGGCATATAGTTGCTCATAGTAATTTCTTAATTTTTTTTTTTTTTTTGTATTTCTGCAGTGTCTCTTGTCTCTTCTCCTTTTTCATTCCTGATTTTATTAATTTGGGTCCTCTGTTTTTTTTAATAAGTCTTGTTAAAGGTTTATCAATTTTGTTTATCTTCTCTAAGAAACAACTCTTGGATTTATTGATCCTTTGTATTGTTTTTCTGGTTTCTATTTCATTTACTTCTGCTCTGATCTTTATTATTTCCTTCCTTGTGCTCCCTTTGGGCTTATTTTGCTGTTCTTTTTCCAGATCCCTTAAGTGTGAAGATAAACTGTTGATTAGTAATGTTTCTTGTTTCTTTAGGTAGGCCTGCAATGCTTATGAATTTCCCTCTTAGGACTGCTTTTGCGGCATCCCATAGATTTTGGGTCACCGTGCTTTCATTTTCGTTTGTCTCGAGATATCTTTTGATTTCTTCCTTGATCTCTTGCTTGACCCATTCATTATTTAGTAATAAGTTATTCAGCCTCCATGAATCGGTGCGTCTTCCAGATTTTTTCCTGTAGTTCATCCCTAATCTCATAGCACTGTGATCAGAGAAGACAATTGGTATGATTTGAATTTTCTTAAATTTATCAAGACTTGTTTTGTGACCTAACATATGGTCTATCTTGGAAAATTTTCCATGTGTGCTTGAGAAAAATGTTTATTTTGCAGCACTGGGGTGAAATGCTCTGAAAATATTGATTAAATCCAAGTACTCCTGAGTCTTAGGGCACTTCTTCCGTGTGTGTGTGAGGGGGCAGGTGAGAGATTTCTAAGCTGCTGAAAGCCGGGAGCTGCATCTGCTGTTTACTGCTTATCTCTGGGAGTGCCTCCGCAGTTGCACTTGCCCCGCCCTAGGCAGACCAGAAAGGGTGCGGGCTGGGGATATAAGGGTCTTGTCTCTCCCAGCCCTGTCATGTCACACTCCTCCTGCAGGCCAGAAAAGGTGGTGTCTGGGAGTGGAGGAGTCTCTTCTCTCCTAGCCCAGCCAAAATCACACTCTTCCTGGCCTCTTCCCTGGATCAGAGCTGCCTGGCAGTCTTCCCAGAGCCTGAGCACTAAGGTTCTGTAATCTGTAGACACTACTCCTCAGTTCAGGGGCCAGTTTAAGTCTCTGGAAGGGCAGGGGTAGGATTGGAAGAAAGGGGGGAGGGGCCCAAGTATGGAGTCTGTGCTCTTTGTCCGCCTTAGGGCCCACCAAGCTGCCCCCCCAGAGGGAGCAATCAGCTGTGGGACGCAGGGAAGGAGCTCACCTCCTGGCTTTTGTGCTCTCTGTTCCACCCTGGGGTCCCGTGCTTCTTGCCGGCCGCGTTACCACCGCCGGCCGCCGCCACCACCACCGCCTGCCACTTCGGGACAGCGAATTTCCACTCCCCTCCCTTCCTTCTTCCCCTGCTCACCCAATTTGCGCACCTTCAAGTAATCCTTCCACAAATCTCTTAGCTGTTCTGTGTAATGAGCAGAGTACTTTGATGGGTTATATGTCCCGTTTGTAATAAAATCCAGAGGAGAACTCAGAAACGCCGCCATTCCTGTGACGTCACCAATGTAACCATTTTTTAATTCTCTATTGATATTTTCATTCTTTCCTCCTTGATAAATTCTCTGATACTGATTATTGACTTCTGGTTCAATTCTTCCTATTCTTCCCTTTTTTTTTTTTTTTTTTTTTTTTTTTTTTTTTTTTTTTTTTTTTTTTTTTTTTTTTGTCTATAACCCACTTTCCAGTATTTTACTATCGCTGTGTTCTTTTTAAGGCACTTTAAAAATATTGTGCATATAACTTTCACTAAAAATTCATGGATGGCTTTTGAGATCATCATATCATCATGCTAAGCAAAATCAGTCATACAGAAAAAGCTCAGAACCATATGATTTCACTCATATGTGGGATATAAAATTGAAAGCAACAAACAAGACAATCAAACGGCAAAAACTCATAGTCACAGACAACAGTTTAGTGGTTACAAGAGGATGAGGGGGTGGTAAAGGAGGGTAAAGGGAGTGAAAATATGGTGATGGATGGAGAACTGACTCTGGTTGGTGAAAACACAATGCAGTATATAACTGAGTATTATAGATCTGTACACACAAAACCTATGTAATTGTATTAACAAATGTCACCCCAATAAATTTAATTTAAAAATGCAAAAACAAACAAGGTGTTCCATTTTTCCACATCTTCGTCACACTTGTTATTTGTTGACTTTTTGATAATAGGCATTCAGACTGGTGTGAAGTGGTATCTATCTGTGGTTTTGATGTGCATCTCCTTGATGACTAGTGATGTTGAGCATCTTTTCATATGTGTGTTGGCCATCTGTATTTCTTTTTTGAAGAAATATCTTTCCATATCCTCTGCCCATTCTTCAATCAGATTATTTATTTATTTTTATTGAGTTTCTTATACAGTTTGGATATCAATCCCTTAATAGATATATCATTTAAAAATATGTTCTCCCATTCAGTATGTTGCCTTCTTGTTTTGTGGAAGGTTTCCCTTGCTGTCCAGAAGCACCTGTGCATTGTTGGTGGGACTGCAAATTGGTACAGCCCCTGTGGAAAACAGTATGGAGATTACTTGAAAACACTAAAAATATAACTACCATACAACCCAGCAATTCTACTTCTGGTTAATTACGCAAAGAAAACAAAAACACTAATTCAAAAAGATATATAAGATCTGACAATTATATTCACGAACTTGTTGCAACGATGTTGCTAACCTTTTTTGGTATCAGAGGGATTATTCATTATGAATTTGTACCAACTGGACAAACAGTTAACCAACTTTATTATTTAGAAGTGCTGAACATGCTGCATGAAAAAGTTAGACAACCTAAACTTTTCATCAATAATTCATGGCTCTTGCATCACGACAATGCACCAGCTCACACGGCACTGTCTGTGAGGGAGTTTTTAGCCAGTAAACAAATAACGGGTGACTAAACAAATAACTGGGGTGATGTCATAGAAATAGAGGCAGTGAGGTGGGCTTTTTGAGTTCTCCCCTGGAACTTACCACAAATTGAACATATATAACTCATCAAAGGATTCTCTGCTCATCATACAAAACAGTTAAGAGACTCACATGAGGATTACCTGAAGGTGGGCAGACTGAGCGAGCAGGGGAAGAGGGAAGGGAGCAGTGTGGAGACTCCGCCCTCATATGTGGCTGCAGAGACACGGGGACCCAGGATGCAGACCAGAGATTGCAATAGCCAGGCCGTGGGCTCCTTCCCTGCACCCCACAGTCCTACTGAGAGATCAGCACAGAGGACAGTGATGTCCAGCATTCGAGGCAGAAACCTCAGCTGAGAACTGTGGCTGGGCTCTCTTGGTCAGACAGAAAGCAAACTCCAGACCTGGGCCCTTCCCCCCCACTCTCCCACAGCTCTCCTACCTCCACACATCCAGACTCTTAAGCTGGTTCTTGAACTGAGGAGCAGTGTCATATTACAGAAGAGCTATAGCCCACAAAAACTGCAAAAAGCCGGTTTGCAGCTGTGACCTAGGGAATAGACTGGGAAGAGTGACACTCCTGGGCTAGGCTGGCCTGCTACAAACAAACAAACAAACAAACAAACAAACAAACAAAACAACAACAACAAAAAAACAAGGAGACCTGCGCATAGCGAAGAATCCCACCTCCCAGTGGCTAGCTGTGGTGCTCTCAGCATGTGTTTGTTCAGGTGAGAGTAGAAACTACACTAACTTTATAAATACTACCAGTGACACTCTATAACCCCACACATCTCGAATTGCATTGCCGGGGTCACTCTGGGTGCCAGGTGGCAGGTCTGCCTCCACAAGATGCAGAGGAGTTTTTGTGCAGCAGAGTACAACCTGGAGATAGCTTGGTGGGCTTAAGCCAAGACTGGTGCTTCTTTTTCTTTTTTTCTTTTTTTTAAATCTTATTATCACTTTTTTTTGTTTGTTTTTTCTATTTTATTATCAGTTTTAGCATACATATATGCTAAAAGTGATAATTTCATATATTTATAATTCATATATATGATAATTTCATATATACATATATATATATATATATATATATATATATATATATATATATATATATTCCCCTTTGTCTCCTCTTTTATTCTTTCTTTTCCTTGCTATACTTTCCTCTTTATTTCTATTTTTATGTATTGATTTTTTTTTTTTTGGCGGGTGGTGTTGCTATTTTTTTGGTTTTGTTTCTTTTGTTTTCTTTTTGTATTTTTGACATTTCTGTTTGTGTTGAGTGTTGGTTGTCGGTTGTTTTTACATGTGAGTTATTTTATTTTGTTGTATGCTTCTAGAAAATTATCCATTTCTTCCAGATTGTCTAATTGGTTGGTGTATAGTTGCTCATAGTATTTTCTTAAAATTTTTTGTATTCTATAGTGTCTGTTGTCACGTCTGCACTTTCATTTCTCATGTTTCTAATTTGTGTGCTATCTCTTTTTTTCATGAGTCTGGCTAAGGTTTGTTGATTTTGTTTATCTCCTCAAAATAAACAGCTCTTGGTTTCATTGATATTTTGTATTTTCTCTTTTTCTTCTTCTTTTTTTGGTCTCTATTTTATTTATTTATTTCTGCTCTGATCTTTATTATCTCCTTCCTTGTATTCCTTTTGGGCTTATTTTTCTGTTATTTTTCCAGTTCCCTTAAGTGTACGATTAGATTGTTTATTTCAGATGTTTCTGTTTCTTAAGGTAGGCCTGCAATTCTATGAATTTCCCTCTTAGGGCTGCTTTTGCTGCATCTCATAGATCTTGGGTCATAGTGTTTTCATTTTCATTTGTCTCGAGATATATTTTGATTTTTCTTCCTTGATCTCATTGTTGACCCATTCATTATTTAGTAATATGTTATTCAGCCTTCATGTATTTGTGTGTTTTCCAGTTTTGTTTTTTTTTTCTTGTAATTGGTTTCTAATTTTATAGCAGAGAAGATGCTGGGTATGATTTCAATTTTTCACCCAGTGAAATTGAATCAGTAATCAACAAGCTCCCAATAAACAAAAGCCCTCAACCAGATGGGTTTAGAGGTAAATTTTATTAAACATTCAAAAAAGAATTATCACCTATTCTCCTCAAACTATTCCAAAAAATCCAGAAGGAGGGAAGTCTCCCAAACTTGTTTTATGAGGCCACTATCCTTGATCCCTAAATCAGACAAAGACATTACAAAAAAAAGAAAACTAAAGGCCAATATCCCTAATGGACTACAGGCAAAAATCCTAAACAAAATATTTGCAAACAGAATTCAGCAATGCATGAAGAAAATCATACAACATGATCAAGTGGGATTCATTCCTGATATGCAAGGTTGGTTCAATATTTGCAAATCAATTAAGGTAATACACCACATTAACAAAATAAAAAATAAAATAATACGGTCATATTAATAGATTCAGAAAAAGCATTTGATAAAATCCATTTGTGATAAAACTCAAGAAAGTGGGAATAGAGGGATCATATCTCAACATAATAAAGGTCATATATGATAAATCCACAGCTAACAAATACTCAATGGGGAAAAGCTAAAACCATTCCTCTTAAGATCAAGAACAATATAAGTTTGCTCACTTTCTCCACTTTCATTCAACGTAATTCTCAAACTTCTAGCCAAAACAATCAGACAAGAAAAAGAAATAAAAGGCATCCAAATTGGTAAGGAGCAAGTAAAATTGGCATTATTTGCAGATAACATAATACTATGTAGAGAGAACCCCAGACTCCACCAAAAACACTTTAGAACTGATAAATGAATTTAGTAAATTAGCAGGATACAAAATTAATATTCAGAAATCAGTTGCATTAATATACAACAATTAATAAACTGTCAGAAAGGAAAATTAAGAAATCAGTCCTATTTACAATTGCTTCAAAAATTATAAAATACTTAGGAATGAATTTAATGACAGAAGTAAAAGACCTGTACTCAGAAAATTACAAAACACTGAACAGAGAAATTAAAGAAGATACAAATAAATGGAAACACATACCATGCTTATGGATAGGAAAAATTAATACAGTTAAAATGTCCATACCGCCTAAGGCAATATACAGATTCAATGCAATTCCTATCAACATACCAGGACATTGTTCACAGAAATAGGACAAATAATCCTGAAATTTATATGGAACCATAAAAGATCCTGAATAGACATGGCAATCTTGAGAAATAAGAACAAAATGAGAGGTATCATGATACCTGACATCAAATCATACTACAAGGCTATAGTAATCAAAACAGCATGTTACTGGCATAAAAAGACAACAAGATCAATGGAACAGAATACAGAGTCCAGAAATAAATCCATACCTATATGGTCATTTAATCTCCGACAATGGAAGCAAGAATTTACATTGAGGTAAAGACAGTCTATTCAATAAACGGTGCTGGGAAACCTGGACAGACATATGTAAAAAAATGAAGCTGGACCACCTCCTTACACCATATATAAGAATAAATTCAAAATGGATTAAAGACTTAAATGTAAGACCTAAAACCATAAAACTCATAGAAGAAAACACAGGAAGAAAGTTTGCAGACATTACTCTTAGTAATATTTTTACTGATATATCCCCTTGGGCAAGAGAATTAAGAGATAAAATAAACATATGGGATTACATAAAACTAAAAAGTTTTTTGTTTTTTTTTCACAGCACAGGAAACCATCCATAAAACAAAAGTTATCCTACTGAATGTGACAAGATATTTGTCAATGATACATCTGATAAAGGGTTAATATACAAAATTTATAAAAAACTCATTCGACTCAACACCAAAAAAACAAAAAAAACCCAATTAAAAAATGAACAGAGGACATGAAGAGACATTTTTCTAAAGAGGACAAACAGATGACAAGCAGACATATGAAAAAATGTTCAACCTCACTAATCATTAGTGAAATGCAAATAAAAACCACAATGAGATACCACCTCACTCCAGTCAGAATGGCTATCATCAATAAATCAACAAATAAGTGCTGGTGTGGATGTGGAGAAAAGGGTTCCCTTCTGCACTGCTGGTGAGATTGCAGATTGGTACAGCCACTATGGAAATCAGTAGGGAGGTATCTCAAAAAACTGGTACCTTATGACCCAGCAATTCCACTCTTAGGTATCTATCCAGAGAAATCCAAAACACTGATTTGAAAAAATAAATATGAATCCCTATGTTTATTTCAGCACTATTCAAAATGCAGAACATGGAAACAATTGAAATTCCCATCCACAGATTGTATAGATGTGGTACATTTATACAATGGAGTATTACTTGGCCATAAAGAAGAATGAAATCTTACCATTTGCAATGATATGGATGGAACTAGAAAGTATTATGCTAAGTGAAATAAGTCAGAGAAAGACAAATACGATATGATCTCACTTATATGTGGAAACTAAAGAATAGAATAAATGAACAAACTAATGAGAAATAGTCTCAGAGAAATAGAAGAAAAAATGAGGGTTGCTATATGGAAAGGGGATGGGGATGAGAGAGAAGGTGAGGGGATTAGAAAGCACAATTGGTAACCACAAGATTGCCATGGGGATACAAAAGTCTGTTTGGGGAATATAATCAATAATGTTGTAAAGATTTTGTAAAGTATTGAATGTACATTTGTCTTATTAGGAGACCATTTCAAGGACAATGTAGGTGCCTAACCACTGCAGTGTATACCAGAAGCTAAAGCTGAACAATAATGAATGTCAACTGTAATTACACACACACACACACACACACACACACACACACACACACACACACACAGTCACAGGATATGGAGTACAGCATAAGGAATAGAGTCAGTGGAACTGTGACAGCTATATATGATGTCAGAGGGGTGATACATTAGGGGAAAGGAGTTATCTCTTTGTGAGGGGTATAAAAGTCTAACTATTACATTGTTTTGTACACCTGAAACTAAAAATAAAAAGAAAACAAAAAACAAAACCAAAAACAAATAACTGTATTGGAACACCCTCCCTACTCACCTTGATCTGGACCCCAATGACTTCTTTCTTTACCCGAAGATTAAAGTAATATCGAAAGGAAAACACTTTGTTGGCATTCAGAACATCAAGGGTAATATGACGACAGCTTTGATGGCCATTCCAGAAAAAGAGTTCCCAAATTGCTTTGAAGGATGGACTAGGTGCCAGCATCAGTGCATAGTTTCCCAAGGGTAGTACTTCGAAAGTGACTGTATTGGTATTTAGCAATGAGGTGTGTAGCATTGGCAGTTTCTTAGGATGAGTTCATGAACTTCATTGTCAGACCTCTGCAGCCCTACATTCATTACAGCATTATTTATAATAGCCATGATATGGAAGCAATCTAGTTAACCCTTGATAGATGAATGGATAATGACGATAATGAAGATGTGGTTTATTCTCTCTCTCTCTCTCTCTCTCTCTCTCTCTCTCTCTTTCTGGAATATTATGCATCAATGAAAAATAATGAAATATTGCAATTTGTGACCAGATAGATGGATCTAGAGGGTATTATGCTAAGTGAAATAAATCAGGCAAAGAAGACAAATACCGTATTGTTTCACTTATATGTGGAATCTAAAAATAAAAGTAAAGCAAACAAACTAAACAGAAACAGACTCATAGAAACAGCGGCCAAATGAAATGAAGGAGAGGGTGGGGGAATGGGTGAAAAGGAGAAGAGGAATACAGTCAATAATGTGATAAGTTCACATGGTGACAGATGAATATTAGAATTCCTGGGGTGAACACATTGTAAGTATGAATATATTGAATCACTATATTGTACATCTGAAACTAATATAACCAGTATAAGATTGTATGCCAACTACACTAAGTAAAAAAATAAATTAAAAAAAATACAAACACATATCCAAAAGAAATGAATGTAAGGACTCATGCAGCTATTTGTACACCCATCTTCATAGCAGTATTATTTATAATAGCTAAAGAATGTAAGCAATCTAAGTGTCTATTGATAGATGAATGGATAAATATAATGTGGCATGTATATATACAATAGTATTTATTTAGTCTTCAAAAGAAAGGAAACTGTGACACATGCTACGATGTGGATGAACCTTAAAGACATTATATTAAGTGAAATAAGCCAGTCACAAAAGGACAAATATTTTATCAATTGTCCTTTTGTCTGTTTGTCCACGTACATGAATTACTTAGAACAGTCAAATTTATACAGACAGAAAGTAGAGTGGCAGTTACCAGTAGCTGGGGGAAAAGGAGAATGGGGAATTTGTGCTTAATAGTCAACTAAGTTTTAGTTGGAAAAGAAGAAAAGTCTTGGGAACGGACAGCTGTGATTGATTGTTACACAACAAGGTGACTGTACTTAATGTTACAAGTCTGTACACTTAAAATGGTTTAAAAAATGTAAATTTTATATTATACATATTTTGCAAGAATAAAAAATGCAAACCCAGCATAGTGTCTGGCCTATAGTAATTTTTTGATACATATTTACCACTGTTTTTAATACACGGGAAAAAAATTAGGGTTATAATAATGATGATGCTGTTGTTCTCATGCTAGGCTGTGGGTATACACAACAGATATGTAAAATATTTAACTGTTTCTAGAAGAGCGTGTTTTTAAGTTAGGGCAATATTATACTCAATCTGAAAATATTATACATTAAAATTAAAAATATATATATACTTGAGTGTTTTAATGTCAGAATTCGTAAATTAACTTGAACAAAAAAGGACAGGAAAATGAAATAAGGCCCTGTTGTGTGATAAGAAAGATTTATTAGAAATCTTTTTGCTCAACTGGTATGTGAAAGGGATAGAAATTCTAACAAATAATCTAAAAGCACGATTCACCCTCTTGAGTCTGTGAGGAAAATACAGAATCTCCCATTGTTCAAAAGAGAGTAATCAGTCAAAGAAAATTTAAGGAAATATTTTGAAGGCAAAGAACAAGAATGAGGAAGAACAGGTATGCAATTATTATAATAGTCTAGGAATGAGAAGATAATCATTAAGAATGGTATTTTGTTAAAGGGGGTAATCATTTGAAGAGACATTTTTTGTTAAATCTAGACAGGAATTTACGTTTTGAACCAGTGCCATATGATGCTAAGAAGGTTAACATCCCAAATATATCTGCATATTTATTTTTAAGCAAAACACTTCATTCACATAACTGATAACTATCTGCACTTGATTTAATTCTGAAATGCCAAACAGGGACGTAAGAAAAATAACTTAATATCAGAAATGTAAGAGGCTTACACTGAAAATAATAATCCAGTTCAATTCATCATTATTTAAATAAGAAAAATGAAGATATAAAATATGCAATTACATGAACATTTGCTTCTCTTAGGAATCAAAAATCGTAAGTTGCTGATGGAGGGCTGAAAATTATCTGGCACCACAAATACAGGTAGAAATCTACTATTTCAGAGGTTTAGGTAGAAAAAAAACACATCAGCCTTTAGAGAAGCTCAAGAAGCCCCAAGGTACCCTCCCTCTTTCTGGTTCTGCGTCAGGCAAAGGGTCACGTCTTCTGGAGATAAGTTTGGAAGAAAACTACTCCTGCCCTGTCAGAGGGACAGGGAATATTTTGGGGCCCAGGATCCTGAACTAATAAATGAAGAGATGCGCTACTGCTGTGGGGGGTGGGAAAACTTCCAGCCTGTGATCTCAGGCAAAGGTTTAGTGCTCGTGGTGAAGGAAAAGTAAAATTTTTTGCCCCTACATGCGGGATGGAAAGCGTGTAATAATACTACAAAGCAGAGGCTTGTTACCACCGAGGGAAGTGGAGGAACAATACATTATTATTTTTTTCTACAACCCAATACAGATAAAGGTATGATTTGGCTTCCAAGGAGTAAAAGTTAACAAGTGTTGAGAATGCCCCATCTTTGAGTCTGACTCTGAGACTGGTATACGAGTAGCATATTCCTACCTCCAACATGAATTTTATGTCTGGTCACCAGCAGTGGGTGTCTATGGTTAGGGGAGCAGAAGAAAATGAAGAGAGATGCTCTCGGTGACACAGTGGTGCAGAGACTGTGGTGCAACAAGAATACCGATGTACACCATCCAGAACTGCAGACCCCACAGTATGCATTAAGATAGTAGCAGCCTATTTCTGGAGGCATTTTAATAATAAGATTCACTGAAGATTACAGGAATGACAGCAAAACCCAACCCAGGTCAAAAAATATTAACTCCATCCTTGTCCCTGCACACATTATCAGGTGACTAATAATAATAAGTGTAACTCTAGGTATAAATAATCTCATGATCTTCTTTTATACCTGATGCTTTGCATTCTTTTAGAAACTTGGAGACGCACATAAAAGCAAGTAAAAATAAAGCAAAACAAACACTATCGAGAAATAAATAAATGAATAGAATCAGAGATAACACAGATGTTAGAATACACATGCAAATACTTTAAAATAATAATGATTAAAATGTTAAAGGATCTAGTGAAAAACAGTAGACAGCATGTATGGACAAATGGGAGATTACTTTCAGAGATTTAAAAAAAATGAGTAAGTCAAATGAGAAAGCTAGAAATAAATGAAAACATGACAGCTGATATAAAGAATTACATCAGAAAGCTCATTAGCAAATGAGTTAGAGCTGAGGAAAGAATCAGTAAAGTCTATAATAGATCAATACAAATTCTTGAAACTGAAATGAAGCATAAAGGGAAAAAGCAAAACAAAACAAGCAAAAAGCCTCAGAAAATTCAGCAAGTGAGTAATAATATAAAGTGGACTAAAATGCATTTTATTGAAATCCCAGAAGAAGAAAACAGAGAGAATGGGACAGAAATAGCATGTGTGTGTGTGTGTGTGTGTGTGTGTGTGTGTGTGTGTGTGTATGTACACACAATATCTGTGTGTATATATATACATATATGTATATATATAATTGAAAGAAAATAAATCATAAACTCAGAGAACTCCCCAGAATTGGTACAAACAATTAAACACAATGAGAATAATCATACATAGCTAAACTGCCAATAAGCAAAGCTAAAGAAAAAAATCTTAAATTTATCCACAGAAAAAAAGAAAGACTATCTAGCTGGAACAAAACCAAATGTAAAAATGACCTGCCGGTCAGAAAATATGCAAGTCAGAAGCCCAGGATACATAATCTTAAAAGAATTGAGAGAAAAATGTCAACATAGAATTCCATACACAATGACTAATTACATAGCTAAAAATAAAAAAAAAAGTAAAGAAAGACGTTTTCAGAGAAGTAAACGCTGAAAGAGTTCATTGCCTATAGCTTTACACTAAAATAAATATTAAAGGAGTTATGTAAGGCAAAAGGAATATGAAAACAGATGGAAATTGAAACTACATAAAAAAATAAAAGAGTTCAAGAATGGATTAAACTAATGATCAAAAACACCAATTCTCAGTTCCAGTCAAGGTGGCAGAGTAGGTAAACACTGTGCTTGCCTCCTCTCATGACCACATAAAAATTACAAAAGTACAAAACAGCCATCGAGAATCACCTGATATCTGGCTGATCAGAAGTCCTTTAACTAAGGACATACAGAAGAAGCCACCTCAAGACTGGTAGGATGGACGGAGACATGACCAGGCAGTTCCCACTCCTGAAAGTGGTGGTTAAAAATTGGGAGAGATATTGTACCTGAGGAGCCAGGGGTCCTAACTCCACATCTGGCTCCCCAGCCCAGGGTTCCAATCTGGGGAAGAGGAGTCCCACATTTCTGGCTGAAAAAACAGTGGAGATTGTGGCTGAGTGAGATGGAGGGAGACTAGAGTCCCAGGCACTCCTTTAAAGGGCCCGTGCACAGACTTACTTGTTGATGGACTCACTAGCTCTGAGTTCCAGTGCTGGGGCAGCAGCTTAAAAAGCACCAGGGGAATCCTCAAGTATTCAACAGAATAGTGATCAACAAATACATGTGTGTTAATTAGCAGTGGCCAGAGAAGCAAACATCCGAAAGGATTGGAGATCCAAAATGATTAGAGAGAACTATACCCACTGCTTATACAGTACTGGGAATAGCATCTCTTTCCACAAGTCAGATGGAATTGTTCATAATCCACAAGACTCATTTTATGGTCTTGTTTTAGAAATAGGAAATGATTAGCCCTAAACAAAACATGGCTTTGTTCACCCTTATAAATATTAAAAACAAGACCTGAAAAGACCATACATTTTCTAAGTAACTTAACTGCCTTGTAAAATAGAACTCAATAATATTTATAAGGATAAAAATATCCAACACTAAGGTGAATTTCAGTGTCTGAAATTCAATAAAACATTACCAGATTTGCAATGAAAAAGAACAATATGGTCCATAATGAGGAGAAAAATCAATCCATCAAAACCAACTCAGAAGTATCACAGGTTTTAGAAACATCATAGTAGTTCTCTGATGTCATTAGAACGGAATTACAACTTTATTCTAATTTTTCAAAAAACTAAAGATCAGATATATTAGGTAGAGAAAATCAATATATACTAAAATACTCAAATCAAAGTTCTAGAGATGAAAACTACAATGTCTGGGATGAAAAAATACAGTGAACGTTACAGAAAAAATTATTAGGGAACTTGAGTTAAATAGTAAAAAAAAAATGATAAAAATTACAAAGACAAAACTAGGGAAAACAAAAAGGAAGAAAGATTCTATTTACTGTAGTAAAACTTCAAGTTACAAAATATACATGTAACTGGAGTCTCCTAAGAAAGTAGAGAGAGGGGCAGAGAAGAAAACTAACTATAAGATACATGAATGATTCTACACTAAGGCATATCAAAATCAAATTGCTCAAAACCAGTGGTAAAGAGGCAATCTTAAAGGTGGCCAGTGAATTATAGAAGACCAAAGATAACGATGAGAAGATTTTCTACTAGAAACAGTAGAAGTGAAACGACAATGGAGCAACATCTTTAAAATACTTTTTTAAAAAATGTCAATTTAGCATTCTATACACAATAAAAACATTTTTTTTTTGTAAATGGAGACTATTTCAGGTATACAAAAACTGAAAAATAAAAAAACACCTATACCAGAAATCTTGAATGGGTTCTCATGTAGAAGAATAATAATACCAGATGGATATATGGATATAAGCAAGAAAACAAATAGCACAAGACATAGAGTGTGTGTGTGCATGCACGCAAGGGTGTGTATGCAAATATATTATTATTTTTCTCATTGCTTAATTGTATTTAAAATACAATTGTCTCAACAAAATAAAAATAATGCAATATGTCATTTATAATACATGTAGAATTAAAGTCTATGAAAACAACGGAAAGGGTGAAATGGAAATACACTTTTCTAATGTTCTTATAAATATAATGGTTTACTATTATTTAAGGTTAAACTTCGATAAAGTTGTGTACTATAAACCCTAAAACAATCACTAAATTTAAAACATATATTGGTTTATTAGTTTATATATAAACTAATAAACCAACAAAGGTGGTAAAATTGAACCATAAAAAATACTCAACCAAAAGAAATCAGAACTGAAGGAATACAGGAAGAAAGAACTTATGGGACAGAGAGAAACAAATAGCTGGTAGAATTAAACCTAATCATATCAAAAGCTATAATACATTAAAGATAAATGACCAAAGTGCCCCAATTCATTGGTAGATATTGTTATATTTTTTATAAAACCAAAAATTGACTATATACCGACTACAAGAAAGCAAGTTTAAGGTGAAAAGAAAATTAGCTTGCATATAAATATATGAAAAAATATATCATGTTAACAGTAAACACAAGAGAACTAGAGTAGCTATATTAATATCATAGTAAATTTCAGATCAAAGAATGTTATCCAGGGATGAAAGTCATCTCAGCATTTAAGGGATCAATTCAGGAAATAGACAAAATGATCCTAAGCATTTATACATACAATAAGAAATCTTCAAAATCTGTATAGCAAAATGGATAGTTTTTTTTAAAAAAACAAATTATGCAGGCACAACAGAACATTGCACAAAAATAAACTTTAATTCAGACATCATATCATATACCCAAGAGCACTCAAAATGGATAATATATCTACCTAAATATAAAATCTAAAACTATAAAATTTCTCTAAGAAAACACAGGATATAATTTTTGTGACCCTGAGTTTAGGCAAGGATTTCTTAGATTTGATATCAAAAGTACAATCCATAAAACACATTGCTAAATTGAAGTTTATCAAAATTAATAGTTTCTGCTCTTTGAAAGAAAAATGTTAACAGAAATAAAAGTCAACCCACACACTTGAGAAACATTTGCAAATTACATACATGATAAAGTACTTACATCAAAGATACATAAGAAACTCTCAAGATACAATAAAAACAAACGATCCAATAAAAATAGGTAAGGGTACATGTTTGGCAAATGAATACATGGCAAGATGCTTAATAACACTAGTGATTAGAGCAATGCAAATTTAAACCACAATGAGATAGATGTCAGTATACCTTCTCCAAAAGCCAAAATTAAAAAGATTGACTGTATCAAATATCAGTGAGGATGAAGAAGGATAGGGACTCACACACTGCTGTTGTGAATGTAAAATGTACAAACACGTGGAAAACAGTTTGGCAGTTTATTTATTTATTTATTTTCAATTAAACACACACCTATCATATAGCAAGCTATTTCACTTCTAGTGTAAATGAAGGTATAAACACATATGTGTACTTAAAGATCCATACATAAATGTGTGTAGCAGTTTTATTTGTAATAGCCCCTAACTGGAAACAGTCTATATATCCATTGACAGATGAAAATGCTATTGATAAACACACCGTGGTATATGTACATAATGGAATAACACTCAGCATTCGCAATAGAAATATTGATACATGTAGCAACATGGCTGATCTCAAAATACTTATACTGAATGACCAAAACCAGTCAAAAAGCTAACATACTGGGCTGGCCCGGTGCCTCAGGTGGTTGGAGCTCCGTGCTCCTAAATCTGAAAGCTGCCAGTTCCATTCCCACATGGGCCAGTGGGCTCTTAACCACAAGGCTGCCAGTTCAACTCCTCGAGTCCCGCAAGAGATGGTAGGCTGCGCCCCCTGCAACTAACAACGGCAACTGGACCTGGAGCTGAGCTGCGCCCTCCACAACTAAGATTGAAAGGACAACGACTTGACTTGAAAAAAAGTCCTGGGAGTACACATTGTTCCCCTATAAAGTCCTGTTCCCCCTTCCCCAATAAAAATCTTAAAAAAAAAAAAAAGCAAAACAAAACAAAAACATACATACTGTATAATTCCATTTATATGGGAATGTAAAGTCATGTATACTGTCTGACGATAGATCAGTGGATGCCCAAGGATAAGGTGGGGATGGACAGGAGGAAGAAAATAGGAAGAGAATAAGAAAATGATTGATATATCACAGACATGATCATTTGTTCTGTATACTCTGCTTTCTGATTCAAATAATAATACTCTGTGCTAATGGCAATTATAGAGAATATTGTTATATTGGCATGAAGTTTCTGTAATTAACCTTGAATTTACACTAACTGGATATCTTGTATCTTTATGACTTTATAGACTTCAATTATGACTTTATAGAAGAGGTAGGCATTGTGAAAGTAGAAAATTGGACTATAAATAATGTAGATGGTTTTAGATATTAGAAATAATGGCATTTATTTTTTCTTATTACTTTTAACAACTGTGAAATCTCTCCCATTCTTTATAATTTGCCCTGTTTAGAAATTAAAATTTTAAAATGCTATTTAAAACCAAATAAATGCACTACCAGAGTATTTTTGTATAAGAAACAATGGATATTGTTGGTATTTCTTTAAACTATTGAGATAGCATTTCTATATCTTTACTATTATCTGTGCTAGGGAATTGAATTGTTTTCAACGACATTTTTATTTTGTTTATCAAATCTCTTATATAACTATTTCTTTAAATTAGTCTTTAAAATATTCAACCAATTTTAAAGTCTATTTGACAAATAAATGGAAATAAACTATTCTGGAAAAGAGGTTAAGTGATTAATTATGTAGTTCCTAATTTCCTTTTTATTAAGTTAATACTATCAAGTCGTACTCGGTATAGTTAACTGCTGAGAAACAGTGTCAGTCTTTTAAAGAAGCGTTTATAAGCCATATATATTGCTGTTCACTTTGTATCACTGACATTAAACCTTGGATAACTGATACTCTATGTTGTCAGTAAGCCTATTTCATAACAGCTGAGTGACTTTAATACGTGTGTCTTAGAGTCACATTTTTCTGGTGACCCTTAGTTTAATTCAGATTGACTGATTTCTATGTCAGTAGAAGTTGCTAAAATTATAGCATTGTACTTTGGATATAGTCTCAGTCTTCCAATGACCTACAGAGTTTTAAGATGTTCAGAAAATACCTCATGTTTTCTTTCTGGGTCATCTTTTTCATGTCCTTCTGCACCTTTGCCACTGTCTGCACTGAGCAAATTGCCTAGAACTCCCACTATCTTTAAAATGTGAAAACAAAATTGACTCAGGGAGGCAACCCAGGGAAATTCTGCTTTGATGGACTGGTGGCCACGGTCAAGAGCAATCCCATTGAAAGTAGCTTTCTGTATTCTGATAAAATTCTGGAAAAAAATTAATAGGATTAAGTCATTCTTCCTAGGACTAAAAGCCTTTCCAATAACTAGAGATTAGTACTGTAAAAACATTTGCTATTAATATGTCAAATAGTATGCATAAGAATAAAAAAAATTATCAGATAATCAAAAAATGGCAAAAAAAGACATACATTCATAATTCTCTCTTCATAGTAGTATTTATTTAACATAAAATTTGTAAGTAAATTGCAATTTTGCATATTAAGCCTGAGTTTTATATTCATATTTATGTATAAATAAAAGAAATGCTACTTTCAAAAACAACTTCCATTGTGATTGGGCCTGCAGATTAGTGAAAATAAGTGAAGTTAGTCTACTTCTCTACTAAATGTACATGAGAGACTACGAATGTGTTTAATATATGGATAAAACTGAAATGTAAAGGTTTGGTGTGCTAACCTAAAAATAAAAAGCCAAAGTGAGAGGCAACAAGTGTTTACTTGAGATTAAAAAGAATGTCAATTCCAGGAAACACTGATTCAGGAGATAACCAAATAATGTTCCAATTAGGAAGTGAAGACAAGGGGTGTTTATAAGAACTGGAGGGAAAAAAATTACATGAAAAAAGGAAGACATTTCAATTACTGTTAACAAGTCGAAGAAGAAATTTCTATAGGTGCAAATAAGCTAAATTATTCTTAGCTATACATGGTGGTGCTAATTGTAAAGAATGTCTTGAACTGGTCATCAAAATGGTGGCGTGAGGTGAGCCTCTGTACAGCTCCCTTGGAATTTACAACTAATCGGACAAAAATAACTCCACAAAGGACTTCCTGCACAGCAGACAGGCAAGACGAAGAGGCCCACTGCTGAATTCACCTCCAGGTGGGAGAATCGCGCGAGCGGGGGAGGAGGGAAGGGAGAAGTCGGGGACACCTACCTCAGTGCTCCAAGCTAGCTACATCCTGGAACTACCGCAGCTGTGGGAGAGGGAAGGACTCGGACTACTAGGACTCCACTTACGGCCCACAGGGCTGAGGGGGAAGCACATACCACGGCTGAACCCAACGCTCACGGCAGAGACCTCGGAGCAAACACTGAGGGAAGAAGGCTGAAAACAGTGGTTTAAGCCCTCACTGTGGAGTGGAGAATGGAAGCCTTAGGCACTGAGACTAGCTGCCCCTCCCTACCCTCCCAGAGCTCACCCCACCCCCAACTACCTAGTGCTAGAAGCCATAAAGTAGCAGTGTCAGATCAAAAGGACAGGATATTTGCTGTTCTGAGAACTGTGGACCGCAGACACAGATTCGCAGCCCAACAAGTTCCGGCAAAGGGGTGGGAGCTGTGGAAGCAGGACCAGCTCTGGTGATGGTCGCCGCCATTGCTCTGGGCCATCTCTCACAACTCACCCGGCCCCTGGCCCCACCTATCTGGGTGGATCCCTGCAGGAGTAAATAGAACTGCTGAAACATACAGGCTCTGAATCGGGTGCAGAAAGAGCTTTGGAACTTCACAAGCTCTTCGCACCCCCACAGGGACGTGGCGCCCTATGACCCAGGTGAACTGTTAACAGAGGAGAGGCCCATCTCCCAGGGAATCCCCCCATTGTGTGAGAAGCTAGAATAGTGCAGAGAAAACGTAGCACTACTGTGTCAGAGAGAAAAAAAAAGGCTGCAGTCGGAGAGGAACTAAAACATTCTACCAACAAGTATGGAAAACAAAAGAAACACCTCTTCCTATCAACCTGTTGCAGAAACCACTCCTGTAGATGTCTAGGAAGAGAAATAATCAATGAGCAATGGCCATTAATAACCAAGGCAACAAGGCAGCTCAGAAAGAAAATGAAAAGTCTCCAGAAAAGGAACTTAAAGATATGGAAATATGTGACTTAAATGATAGAGAATTCAAGATTGCAGTTCTGAAAAACCTCAAAGAGATGCAAGAAAACACAAAAGGCAATTTAATGAACTCAGAAATGCAATCAAAAAATAACATGAGCAATTTACGAAAGAGATTGCAATTTTAAAAAAGAACCCAATGGAATTTCTGGAGATTAAGAACTCAATAGAAGAAATTAAGAATGAAATAACCAGCTTAGGTAGTAGAGTTGACCAGATGGAGGAAAGAATCAGTGGCATCGAAGATAGAAACCTGGAAATTACACAGATGGAAGAAGAAAGAGACTTCAGACTCAAAAGAAATGAAAGAACTCTATAAGAACTTTCTGACTCTATCAGAAAGAGCAATATAAGAATAATGGGCATACCAAAAGGAGAAGAAAGAGACAAGGGAACAGAGAATATACTCAAAGAAATTGTTAACGAGAACTTCCCAAATTTGTGGACAGAAATGGATCCTTGAATCCAAGAAGCAAATAGAACACCTAATTACCTCAATCCCATCAGGCCTTCTCCAAGGTATATTGTATTGAAGCTGTCTAAAATTAACACCAAAGAAAGAATCCTCAAGGCATCAGGGAAAAGAAGACGGTAACCTACAAGGGAAAGCCCATTAGATTATCATCAAATTTTTCAGCAGAAACTCTACAAGCCAGGAGAAAGTGGAACCAAATATTCAAACTATTGAAAGAGAGAAATCATGAGCCAATAATAGTATATACAGCAAAGATATCCTTTAGATATGAAGGAGGAATAAAAACCTTTCCAGACATACAGAAGCTGAGGGAATTTTCTAATACAGGACCTACACTACAAGAAATACTAAAGGAGGCTATTGGACCACCATCAGCAGAGACAATTTGTGGCAACCAAAACATAAAAACGAAGAGAGAAAAGGCCTGAACCGAAATATAGGAATGGAGAAAGTAAGTGTGCTGAAGAAAATGGAATACTCTAAATATGAAACTTTCTTTTACACAATCTTAAGGGTAACCACTCAAAAAAAATGCAGAACTGAAATATGTACTGTAATAAAGAAGAAACAGAGGGAAACATCATAGAATACCACCACACAGAAATAATACACAACAAGGTTGGTTTAACATCCGCAAATCCATCAATGTGATACATCACATAAACAAAATAAAGGACAAAAATCATATGATTATGTCAATTGATGCAGAAAAAACATTTGACCAGATACAACATCCATTTATGATTAAAACACTTAATAAAATAGGTATAGAAAGAAAAAAATCTTAACATAATAAAGGCCATATATGACAAGCTCTCAGCTAATCTCATAATTAATGGTGAAAAACTGAAGCCCTTGGCTCTACATTCAGGAACACGACAGGGCTGTCCTCTATCACCTCTGCTTGTCAACACAGTGTTGGAAGTCCTTGCCAGAGCCATAAGGCAAGAGAAAGAAATAAACGACATCCAAATTGGGAATGAAGAAGTTAAAATATCACTCTTTGCAGATGACATGATGCTATATATAAAAAACGCTAAAGACTCCAACAAAAAGCTGTTAGAAACAATCAACAAATACAGTAAAGTTTCTTGCTACAAAATCAACGTACAAAAGTCCATTGCATTCCTATATACTAACAATGAAATCTCAGAAAAAAAAATACAAAAAAGAATTCCCTTTGCAATTGCAGCAAAAAGAATAAAATACCTAGAAATAAACATAACCAAGGATGTGAAGGATTTATATGCGGAAAACTATAAGACATTTTTGAAAGAAATTGAAGAAGACAAAGAAATGGAAAGACATTCCATGCTCATGGACTGGAAGAACCAACATAGTTAAAATGGCCATATTACCCAAAGCAATATACAGATTTAATGCAATCCCCAACAAAATCCCAATGGCATTTTTTAAAGAAATAGAACAAAAAATCATCAGATTTGTTTGGAACCACAAAAGATCCCAAATAGCCAAAGCAATCTTAAGGAAAAAGAACAATGCTGGAGGTATCACACTGCCTGACTTTAGCTTGTACTACAGGGCTACAATAATCAAAACAGCATGGTACTGGCAGAAAAACAGACACATAGACCAATGGAATAGAATTGAGAACCCAGAAATAAAACCACATAAAAATGGACAGATAATTTTTGACAAAGAAGCTAAAAACATACAATGGAGGAAAGACAGCTTCTTCAATAAATGGTGCTGGGAGAATTGGATAGCCACGTTACATAGAATGAAACTGGACTGTTATCTGTCACCATGTACCAAAATTAATTCAAAATGGATCAAAGACTTAAGCATAAGACCTAATACAAAAAACTGCATAGAAGAAAACATAGGTACTAAACTTATGGACCTTGGGTTCAAAGAGCACTTTATGAATTTGACTCCAAAGGCAATGGAAGTAAAAGCTAAAATAAACGAATGGGACTATATGAAACTTAAAAGTTTCTTCACAGCAAAAGAAACCATCAACAAAATAAAGAGGCAACCAACTGAATGGGAGAAGATTTTTGCAAATAGTTCCTCCGATAAGGGTCTAATATCCAAAATATACAAGGAACACATGAAGCTCAACAACAAAAAAAGAAACAACCCAATTGAAAAATGGGTAGAGGACCTGAAGAGACATTTCTCCAAAGAGGACTTACAAATGGCAAATAGACATATGAAAAAATGCTCAATATCACTAATTATCAGAGAAATGCAAATAAAAACCACAATGAGATATCCCCTCACCCCAGTCAGAATGGCAATCATCAACAAGACAAATAGCAACAAGTGTTGGAGAGGCTGTGGAGAAAAAGGAACCCTCATATACTGTTGGTGGGAATGCAGACTGCTGTTATGGAAGGCAGTGTGGAGGTGCCTCAAAAAATTATAAATAGAATTATCATATGACCCAGCAATAGCTCTCCTGGGTATCTACCCAGAGAATTTGAAATCATTTATACATGAAGACACATGTGCTCCAATGTTCATTGCAGCTTTGTTAACGGTGGCCAAGACATGGAAACAACAAAAATGTCCTTCGATAGATGAATGGATAAAGAAGTTGTGGTATATATACACAATGGAATACTATTCAGCGTTAAGGAAAGATGATATAGGAACATTTGTGACAACATGGATGGATCTTTAGAGCATAATGCTAAGGGAAATAAGTCAGACAGAAAAAGCAGAGAACCCTATGATTTCACTGATATGTGGTATATAAACGAAAAAGAACAAAAGAAGAAGAGAAACAAATGAGAAACAAGAACTCATAGACACAGACATTAGTTTAGTGGTTACCAGAGGGTAAGGGGGTGAGGGGTGGGTGATGAGGGTAAGGGGATCAAATATATGGAGATGGAAGGAGAAGTGACTCTGGGTGGTGAACACACAATGGGATTTATAGATGATGTAATACAGAATTGTATACCTGAAATTATGTAATTTCACTAACAATTGTCACCCCAATAATTAAAAAAAAAAGAAACAACTTAAGTGTCCATTGATGGATGAATGGATGAAAGAAATATATGTGTGTGTTTGTGTGTGTGTACACATACAGTGGTGGAATATTATTCAGCGTTAAAAAAGGAGATCCTTCCATTTGCAACAACATGGATGAACATGGAGGACATTATGCTAAGTAAAATAAGCCAGGCACAGAAAGAAAAAAATTGCACAATAGCACCTATATATGGTATCTAAAAATGTCAAATACATAGAGGCAGAGAGTGATTATCAAGGGATTATCAAGGGTGATTATCAAGGGAAAAAAAAAAAAAAGGAATGTCTTTAATTTCCAGTCCAGTAGTCAGGATGTCTGCTTTCCTGTTAGCTTTACAAGAAATACAATGTTAATTTGGCCCAGTCCAAACATTATTTTCTCAGTTCACACTCTCTAAAAGTTTGAGGGAGAAGATGTGAAAAGCACGTCCTCTGGGGTGGCAACTTAGACTCCATTTTGTGGTGGCTCCATTAATACTATTTTTCACAGGTGAATAGGTACAAAATGGGTTTGGCAACTAATGGTTGGGATTTGTCATTAAAATCAGACCTGGAGACCTATTTGGCTTCATTATATCCTCTTATGTCTGAATATTTTGGCATTTATGAGTTCAATCCCAAAGAACCAACTACGATGTACTTATTCTCCACAGGAAGCTATTGTTTTTCTGTCCTTAGTCACACTGAGCTGGCAAGCTTCTTTTCCTTTATGAAAGTTACAGTTTTGATCTTGATATAGCTATTCTCTCAAGTGGTTTAACAATTCAGAAATGAAACATTTTGTCTTTTAAAATAGTTCAGTGAGAAGCCCCATAGTAGAGCAAGCACTAGGGACAACCTGAAGCTTCTCAGGGCAAAGACTTGACTTAGCTGCTCTTTGGGGAGATAGGAGCTGCTACATTATTGATGAGAATGTAGAATTGTCACTTTACAACCTCAGTTTCATGCTGCTGAGAGAGTTCTAGTAAGATTTTGAGAATAAGTACTCTTTGAGGCAGGGGAAGAGGTAAGTCTTGTAACATCTAGCATCTGCTGACTCTTAAAATGTGTGTATGGCAATTAGTACATTTATTTAAGAAACTACGGGTAACTGTACTCAATACTAACCACTCATGTCAGAAAATTCAACTAAAAGTAGGAAAATAGGTTACTATTACTTTACGAGATGGCATCTGAGGAAAGGAAAATGGGAGGAGCCTCAAATCTTTGAACGTTGTGGGAGATGTTATGGACTCTGACAGTTGTTCTCAAACTTACAAATAAAGACCCTTGTTATTTTCACATTATCTGAAAGTTTTTTTGTTTAAAATTCCCAGGAGTCTCTCTACAGAAGCATTTCACTAATCATGTAGAAAGCATGACATATACGCAGTATAAATTCAGATATTAAGCCTGAAGAGAATTCTCACTGAGGCACTTACAAAAGACAAGCAGCTTGTGGAGAACACCAATATTACGACTGAAAGCAAATATTATATTACTTATCCTGTATGAATGCTTTGGAGAATAATGATAGAAGAAATTTCTTAGTTTACTGGAGGATGGTTGTGCAAATTTAATGTTGACAAATATTCTAAAAAGAATTCCTTTTCCTTTCTAAATTCTTATTCTTTAAGATAAGTTCAAAGACTTATGAATTTATCATTATGTGATGAAGTATTCTATTTGGGGACAAAACACAGGCTTTAAATTTTTCAAAAGGATGAAAGCTCTATTTCCACATAATTGAATTGGGACCGGAGAAATCTGTCAGTACAATATAATGATAACTAACACTTATTAAATAACATAACTAATATTTACAGAATGTGCCACTTTCTAATGTATTAATTTATATGTTTTTCAGAATGTCATAAGACAAACAGTATGCTCATATCCACTTTACAGATGAAGAAACATTCTCAGAGAAAAAAAGCAACTACTCTAGACCACTAAGTAGGTAGAGAAAAAAAGGTTTCCAACTCAGGTAGTCTGGCTACAGACTCTAGATTCCTAAGCACCATGTGCTATACTATTACAGAAGAACTGATGTATTATGAAGAAAATTAAATACGATAAAATAACAAATGTGATTAGGTAATACAGATGTAAAATACATAGTGTTAATATAGTATATACAGGCATTTGTAATAAACCACAATAGTTTGAAAGCCTGCCTAATTTTGTTTTATTGTTAATATACTTGGAACCTTAACAATGGAAGACACAATGTCTTCTTCTGAATCCCCTCTCCTTATTTATTCTCGTTTTTTGTTTCTGTAGCTTCATGAGAGTAAAACCTTGAAATCAATTGGGTGTGGATGAGTGATTAGGATGAGAAAGTATTGGATAAATCTTAATTTTATTTTTCAGATAAAAAACTATTGAATAATAATTCTATTTACTGTGGTAAAAGGACTGTGAAAAAGTGATAGCATTGAATAGAAGATGATGCTTTCCATTTTAGGAAATTAGCATCTGAGGTACGTAAGTATAAATTATTCAGTCACAAACGAATGTAAAGTTTCAAGTTCAGGAGATCAAGATATAGAGTTGAGAGAAAGTAAAGTTGTTCGGAGAAAAATGCAGAGTGTGTAAAACACAAAAGTTTAGAACAAAATTCTAAGAAATACCAATACTTGGGGAGTAGGCACACAGGATAGGCTGATGAAAGAAACTTAAATTGGGAAACACTGCAGAGAATCTAGGAGAGAATAGACACACAGACGCCAAAAGTAAGAAAGTTTCATGGACTGGGTATTCTGTTTTGTCCTCAATTCCTGAGAATTTGATCACAGTAAGTATAGAGTTGTCACTATTGACATGTATGTCAATGGTGATTTTTGTGAGAATAACCTCAGTTAACTTATGGGTGCAAAACAAAAAGAGAATTGAATATATGGACTATTGAGTAGGAAATTAAGAAATAGATATGTAGATTTAGACAAAATCCATTACATATTATAAAGATATCACATTCTAAAATTGAAACTTTGACCATCACATAACAGATTCATTTTCTGTTTCATGTGATCTCTGTTCTCCCTGTTATTTGAAAAGAGGATAACACTAATTTAAAAATATATATATGCACCCCTATGTTTATTGCAGCACTTTTCATAATAGCCAAGACATGGAAACAACTGAAATGCCCATCGGTAGATGACTTGATTAAGAAACTGTGGTACATTTATACAATAGAGTATTACTTGGCCATAAAGAAAAACAGAATCTTACCATTTGCACCGATATGAATGGACCTAGAGAACATTACGCTAAATGAAATAAGTCAGACAGAGAAAGATAAATACCATATGATCTCACTTATATGTGGAATCTAAAGAATAGAATAAATGAGCAAACTAAACAGAAATAGTCTCAGAGACCTAGAGAAAAAAATGATGGTTGCTAGATGGGAGGAGAGTGGGGATGAGGGAGAAGATGAGGAGATTAGAAAGCACAAATTGGTAGCCACAATATGGCCATGGGGATATGAAAGATAGTTTGTAGGAATATAATCAATAATGTTGTAAAGATTTTGTAGGGTGTCAGATGGGCACTTGTCATATTAGGGAGACCATTTCATGGATGGTGTAGATGCCTGACCACTGGGTTGTACACCTGAAGCTGAAGTTGAATAATATTGAATGTCAACTATAATGTAATATATAAATATAGTCACAAGATGTGGAGTACAGCATAGAAATAGAATCAATGGAACGGTAACGGGTACTCAGAGGGGTAGTAGGTGGGGGGGTGTCACTTTGTGAGGGGTATGTCTAACTATTACATTGTTTTGTACACCTGAAACTAATAATAATAGTAAAAAAGGGGTAAAGGTGCTGCATTTACAAATTTATGTTCCTGATTTCCTTCAGGAAAAAAATCTAAATAGATTTTTAACAATTGTATTTTAGCCTCTAAACTTTAAGTCCTTCATTCATAAGTATCTTGAATTGCTTATGAAGACTTCTAGAGGTGCATTAACAATTGGGGGGATGAAACAGAAATGATTCTGGGAATAAAACATCTTAGCATATTATGCCTTTACCACAGAAAATATTAATGTAATGCAAAATAAAATTCACTAGACCTCTATTCTGATCCTTATTTGTATTGTCCAAATTTCTTACTTTTACAGTTCATTGAGAAATCAAATCACATTCACTCCTGTACATCATACTGACCCTTTCTTCCACCTCTATTCTTCAGAAATAATTAAGATGCCCATATTTATGAAAATAATTTTTATTTTGTATCTTCTTTCGTGTTAATTTATGTTTATTTTAATTCCAATTTTATCTTTCAATAAGTAATATTACCTCCAGAAGTGGCAATGAATTCAGTTTAAACAGGTTGATAACCCATTTAATAAAATGGTTTTCTGTTTTCCATTTAATTTTTATTAGGTTTGTTATGCTTCTGTCATTTTAGAATTTTGAGAATTTGGATAACATTATTTTTTTCCTTCTCCCTAGAGTTTAAGAACCAATGTTGAGGAGCTTAAAAGATACATCTTGCCTGGAATGCTAGTCCTCTAACAGGATATTTCTTTGAGTGTTGGCAGACTTCACAGCATTTTCCACTTAGGCCTTACAATTTCACCTCGTTGAAGTATTTCAAGATTTATTCTCACATATTCTTATTTCTTAAACTAATTACTTCTATAAGAGCATCTTAGCCAATGTGAGATCTGTAGTGAACATTATTTTCTTGCCTACTCTACATTCTCCCCCTTATACAATTACCAACACTTCACTTTTTGTTGGGGAAAATGTCTTTTCCGTTTTCCAATTGAATTCTGCCTTTGCTATCAAGCACAAGGCCCCTCCCCCAACTAACTCTATCAGACAATCTTGACTCCAGCCTGGCTATTTTTAATAATACCTCTATGTCTGGTATAATGTTTGATCCTGAGATGGCCACATGACCAAGGAGGACCAAACACAGACTTTTGATTTTTCACTGGTGTTAATATCCATTTGTTAAGTGTTCTTTTGCCCATACTTCCAAACTGTAAATGTTCTCCCATCATATAAGGTCGGAGCACTCGGTTTCAATGTTTCCAGAATTTTCAAAAACAATTTGCTAAAGTAGGAAAAAGTGAGGTAAAACAGTTCAGAGACAAGCAGTCCAGAAATATCGACTATAAGAGAACCTCAGCAAAATCATTTGAGCTCCCTATTATTGAGTCATTAGTTATTAATGACCAATTCTATTATTTTGAAGTTATATCGAGGTAGTCACATCTGTGTATATGACAGCAAATATATGCATGTTTTTAAATTTAGAAATAGTTATCTAAGTATTTTTGTCCTATTACTTGATTATAAATTATCCCAAGGATTATTATTTTTTCATTGTTTGAATTTTAATTTTTCTAACTTAAATCTTCTATAATGAACATAAGTATTCTTCACAATTTTGTGCTTCAATTTACATTTTAAATATAATTTTTAAATAAATTTATTGGTATGACAATTGTTACTAAAATGACAGAGGTTTCAAGTGTGCATTTCTATAATACATCTTCTACATATCACATTGTGTGTTCACCACCCAGAGTCAGTTCTCCTTCCATCACCATATGTTTGATCCCCTTTACCCTCTTTTATCACCCTCCCTTACCTTCTGGTAATCACTAAACTGTTGTTGACTGTTTCTATGAGTTTTTGTTTGTTTCGTTCCTTTATTGCTTTCCATTTTACATCCCACATATGAGTGAAGTCATATGGTTCTCGACTTTTTCTGTCTGATTTATACCACTTAACATGATAATCTCAAGATCCATCCGTGTTGTCGCAAATGGCAATGTTTCATCTTTTCTTATGGCAGAATGGTATTTCATTGTATATATACACCACATCTTCTTTATACAATTATCTATTGAAGGACACTGGTTGTTTCCATAACTTGGCCAACATAAATAATGCTGCAGTGAATATCAGTGCTGTTTTGTGGCATCCCGGACAATGAGGGTTATGGGGTGAGAGGAGGGCAGCACAGGGTTAAGAAATATAGTAGCCAAGAATTGTGTGCAAGCGGGGCCAAAGGACTCCAACCTCAGGTCTTCTGCCCATTTTTTAAATTAGATTTTTGTTGTTGTTGTTGTTGTTGTTGTTGAGTTGTGTAAGTTTTTTATATATTTTGGATATTAGCTTCTTATCAGAGAGGCACTGTTTGCAAATATCTTCTCCAATTCAGTTGGTTACCTCTTTGTTTTGTTCATTGTGTCTTTTGTGGCTCAGAAGTATTTTGGTTGACATAGTCCCGTGTATTTATTTTTGCTTTTACTTCCCTTGCCTTTGAGGTCAAATATCTCTTGACATGAAAATACTGTCTTTATTCTCTTTTTATAGATTTCAACTGAGAACTATATACAAGAGAATTTTTTGTCAACATATCATAATTTAACATACCAGAGTTTAATTTGCAGGGAAATAATTGCCTCATAACGATTCATGATATGGAGTTTTTCAATCTAATCATAATCTTTCTAAGTGATCATATCCCTTTAGAAAACTAATGAAATATGAAGCAAATATTTCATTTTTATTTATCTCTGTACCTCAGCAAATTATATCCTGTAACATCAATGTATGAAAAACAAAATCAAAGTTATTTCCTTAACATGTCTTTAAAAAATTAAGGATATATAATCAGAAAAGCACTTGGTTTTGTGAAGGTCCTCTATAATATGCAGACTCTAACTAGGAATATGGTCTTATGCCATATTTATTTAAAGTAAGTATTCATGTTCGAGGGGTGAAAAGAAAACATAAAATTGTAAGAAATTTTTACCAATTAAATTTTTCATTGCTCTAAAGAAAATAAAAACAACCTAATCAGTAAAACCTGAAATGAAAGAGTACTGATTGGCTTGCAGACTTAAAGCATCAAGGATGTGCTGACATCAGGTTTGCTTTGACTCACAGCCCAAATGATTTTATCAAAACTGTTTTGTTTTGTTTGTCCGTTTATTTCCATTTCTTGTCTCTCACTAAAGCTGTGCCAATTTAGGTTCAGTTTTTTAGTCTTAAAATATTTGCACCTTCTCTTACCCCTCCATTTCTTCAATGGGAAAATGTGAAATGAGTTAGAGGCTCTATACCAGATTTATAGTAAAGTCTCATTTATTCTTCTTGGTGGTCTATTTATGAAGTAATCAACATGGCCTGGAAAAGTCTGGTTACTTAGCTTTGATTCAAGTTCTCTAATAATAAACTGTGGTAGAAATCTAATTTAATAAACAAGGGTTTCTGAGGAGAGGAATAAGGATGGTTTTCCAGATTGATATCAGGTCCTAATGACCTAAAGGAAAGTGAATATATGGGAATGGCCAAAATGACATATGCCCACCACAAAAGAGAATGAGAGGCTCTGGTTAAATATCAGGCATCTCTGTTCTCTTTGCCTTGGTTAATAGATTGCATACACACACACACACACACACACACACACACACACACACACACACACACACACTCCTCTCTCAGGCCTGCCCTTAGGGAATAATAGTAAAACCATATATATGTTTTAGTACATGCAGTTTGTGGTGAAACATATTATTTTTTTTATTAAATCATTGTCAATCCCTTAAAAAAGGGCATATTGATGTTACTTTTCCCAAATTACTTGACAATTGAAATACGTAGACACATGGCATCATTGCATGGGAAAGTGTCTTTACCTGAAAAACTCTTATCAGTGCTCTTGGGCCTGAAATCATAGTAGTAGATCAGTATAATACAGAGTGTTGTACATTTCAAGAAAGGTATATTCCAAGAAGCACTTATTTTAAAGGAAACTGGTTTCATCTTAAGAGGGGGGTTGCAGAAGATGGTAAACGGGGTCAAATATATGGTGATGGAAGGAGAACTGATTCTGGGTGGTGAACACACAAAGTGAGATATAGATGATGTAATACAGAATTGTACACCTGAAATCTATGTAACTTTACTAACAATTGTCACCCCAATAAACTTTAATTAAAAAACAAAAGAGTTGCTCCAAAAATTCTTGCATATGCCTTTATATAACATACCTTTCATAAACAAATTTGCATATACTAACCTCAAAAATATCCCAGTATTTGTCTATTGCAATTGGTTAATTGAGTAGACGACTTAAACTAGACCTGTGAAATAAAAGACATTCATGTTTCAATTTTAGGGAAAAAAAAATGTGCAGCCTACAAGTCATTTTCCCAAACAGAAGACTGGAAATTATTTAGCAAGTCATAATAAAATCACCCCTACTTGCCGCTAACACGCCACAGGTTTTATAAGGTCGGCAAAAAGGGATCATTCCAAAAAAACCTGATGACCCACAGTATCTATTAAGCATACATTTCTTGTGAAAGACATCATGCGTACTTTCCTCAGAAACTTCTTTAAAACAACATATTATGCATAATGTTTTACACATTTATAATTAGACAACATATCCATCAGTTGCAACACATTTATTGACGTTTATCAACTTGTAAACCTAGCCATTTATCACTACTGTTCTTTTTTCTTAGTTAGGTTTCTTATCCAAAATAAAATAACAACATAAATATCTTAATATCATTTTCATGAAACAGTCTCAAATGCATTTAACATTTTTAATCAATGTCTAAACTTTCTATATTAATCATTTTATTTTATTTATTAAGAAAACATTGGTTAGTAAAGTTACGTAGGTTTCAACACACAATGCAACACTACAATTCTATAACACCTCATCTATCTTGCATTGTGTGTTCACCACCCAAAGCCAATTTTCCTTCCATCACCATATATTTCACCCCCTTTACTGTTTCCTACCATCCTCCCTCTGCCATTACTTTATAGTAACCACTAAACTGTTGTCTGAGTCTATGAAGTTTTTCTTTCTCTGTCTTGTTTGTTGCTTTCAGTTTTATATCCCATATATGTGTGAAATCATATGGTTCTTCACTTTTTCTGTGGGGCTTAGTTTGCTTAGTATGGTAATCTCAAGATCCATCCATGTTGCCGCAATGAAGGATTTCATTTTTTCTTAAGGCCAAGTAATATTCAATTGGCTATATGTACCACAGGTTCTTTTCCTAATCACCTATTAAAAGACACGTGGTTGTTTCCATTTCTTGGCCACCATGAATAACGCTGCAATGAACATTGGAGTACATATATCTTTACGGATAAATGTTTTCAAATTTTGGGGGTAGATACCCAAAAGAGGGATTGCTATGTCGTATAGTAATTCTATTCTTAATTTTCTGAGAAACCTCCATACTGTTTTTCATAGTGACTGCATCAATTTACATTCTCACCAGCTGTGTATGAGGGTTCCTTTTCCTCCACAATCTCTCCGACACTAGTTATTACTTGTCTTGTTGATGACAGCCGTTCTAACAGGTGTGAGGTGATTTTGATTTGTGGTTTTGATTTGCATTTCCCCAATAGCTAGTGAAGTTGAACATCTTTTCATGTATCTGTTTGCCGTTTGTCTTCTTGGGAGAAGTGTCTGTTAGATCTTCTGACCACTTTCTAATTGGATTGTTTGTTTATTTGTTGTTGAGTTGTTTGAGTTCTTTATATATTTTGGATATTAGCTCTTTATCAGAGGTATGGTTGGCAAATATCTTCTCCCATTCAGTTGGTTGCCTAAATTGTGTTCTTTCAAAACAAATCACATACTTCTGCTAGGATAAATGCTGATAATTCCTAAAATCCATTGAAGATAGGCAAGAGTTGACCAAAAATGTTATAAATAAATATGCATATGTACTCTCTTCTTCTCCTCACAGTGCTAGTTTAAGAATTAGAAAGTTAGCAATATTATAATTGCAAACCTCTCCTTCTCATGAGCCACACAGCCAATCCAGAGCATGATTTCTAAACTATGTTACATACAGCAGACAAGTAAATATCATGAAGTCGTATATGCAAGAAATAGACATGATTCAAATTAAAAAGTTTATATGCTTTTAATATATTAGTATGTACCAGGGGTGCCAAGAAATGTGTACAAGTGGACACTGGTCAGCATTGCTCAAGCAGTAGACCGCCATAATCAGAAGTGTCTGGATGCTGATAGTAACCACTTTGAGTAGCTCCTGTAATCGTAGAAGTCAAACATGACTTGTATTCATCCTTTGTTATCGGAATATATTGATTATTATAATTTTAATACAGTTTTCCTTTCTTAAAATGCATACATGTTTGTTGGCACCCTCTGTATATGTGTGTGTGTGTATATGTACTTATATCCTGTATACATATTACATAAATGAAAAAAATATTTAGGGAGTATAGTATATTTAGTTACCTAGAAACAAAGGGATCAAAAACATATTTATGTAAGTTCTAAATGATTTGAATATGAGTTTATTTGGATAGCATTGTTATATAAATTCTAGTATAAATGGTGAGAAAAATGAAATGTCATTTCCTGTATTTGAATTAAATATTATATATTTCCTCACAGCATAAATATTGAAAAATACATCACAAATGTTCAGGAAAGAAGGAGGAGACTATTCTAAGTATTTCATGATGGGGAATTTTAATACAAGGAAAAGTGTAATGTAATGGAAAGATTTAAAAAAGAAATCAGCGATTAGCAACAGCAGGAAACTCCTATCATGCTTAAAGCTGGAAACACAACAGAACATAAAAACAAGGCCATATGATGGAATTGGGGCTATGGCATGATATGCCACAGTGAGTAGAGACAGATATCACAAGACCTTTTTATTTTTCCTCTTTGCCCTTTTTCTTCCACAAGTGCCTCCTATTGGCCAGACCTCTCCAGCAATCAGAGAGCGCTGCTTTCTATCAAAGACAGAGCTGTAGAAGATCAGGTGTATAGCAATCAAGCATAATAAATGTCTCTTTTAGGGGAAAAAATGATGTGCCATTTCTAGATATCGAAGAATATTTGGAATTTGGACAAAAGAATAAATTAAGTCCCTTTTAAGTACATTAAAGCCCAAATAATTCACACTCCTTTTTGCAGCAATTTGCTACCCAGTTGACATTCTTAGGAGGCCACATTCTGTGGGATGGGGAGCATTTGCCTATTGTATCAAAATCTTGATTGGAAGCTCAATTTTAAAAGTATTCTTATTTTGGCAACACAATTCATTCTGACCATATACCATAAAAATCGTCTCCTATTTACTTCTATATATTACAATACACTATATATATTATTCTGTTGCAATGAAAGGTCATGTTGAGAGAGTAAGAATTATACCGTCTTTACTTCAACAATACATTTTAAAAACCTTTAGAAATACATTAATCTACGATAATGAACTAACTAAGTAGAAAATTGTCAGGGCAAATGCTCAATACCTATTTTGGAGTAAATAAATTGATAAATTGACAAGCTCTAGAGTGATTAAGTCCAATAAAATAGTTCAAAAATCCTAACTGGGAGAACAGGTGTTAACACCTTTTTTCATCTCTTGGGCATAAACAAGTGATACTGAAAATCCTCAAGATAATTCATTTAAGTTGAGTCTTAGTGAGCTAAAAAAGGATATTTTTCACATAATATCAGGATAAAAGCAACCTACAGAGGAAAATATTCTAACTTAAATAAAGTACTATTTTCTGTCTCATCAAAAATGATTTTCCAGAAGATAAGATAAGTAGTAGTTGTGAAATAATTATCTGATCAAAATTGAATAGATTAAAATTTAAATATTTAACAGTATTTTTCTAAATAAATTATGCAGATAAAGTTCACCTTACCAACTGCATTTCCGTGACGTAGTATATTCCTTTATTGACTGTATTATCAATTCATAAAGTAATTTTAATACTTTCTTTGTCAGATTGGTTTTTCTTATACCCTGGAGTTCTTTAATGAAGTTCATTGTCCAGAATGATATTCATACATAATGAAAGAACTTCCCAATCATGTCATTTGAATAGCTAAATCTACACACAAAGGCAGTTTCTTTTGAAGATGATGGAACAGGGCAAGTATTTAAGCTAATGAGGGCATTATCACCATTTTGACAAAAAATGCTGTTAGCAATTTCCGTTTCAGAAACATCTGGTGAATGTTCACATATTTAGTCACTATCTATGAAAGGTAGAGAATTCTATCAAAAATATTTTCACTTGATAGGGAAGAATAAATTTAAGGTAATTGTAAATAGGTAATCAGATATGTAACACGTATACCCTCAAGAAGTTTGTGGTTCAACATTTTATTTTAAACTAAGTAGTCAGTTATATACCAATCAAACTCATGTATAATTTAACTCTTTAAAACATTATCAGGTGATAAAACGTTTCGTCATGATAGAAATGTTCTATATATATTTAAACTAATAATTTCCACATGTGACTATTGAACACTTAAATTGTAGTTGGTGAAAGTAAGCAACTGAATTGCTTTTATTTAATATTAACTCATTTAAATTTAAACTTAAGTAGTCACATGTGGTTAGTGGTTACTATATTGAACAGTTCAGTTCTGAGAAATAACAAGATATCAAGAAGATGTATGCATTATCAAAAGGTTATTTCCCACTTAATACAGGCCTAACAAATATGTAAACAGGCTCATTGCCACAATTATAACAGATATTGCCAAACATCCTGGCACTCTGTCCATTGGTTTCCATAAGCCTCACAAAAATAAACAAACAAACAAACAAACAGTGCTTAAGACAGTTACAAACAATCAATCGGTACTGGCATACTACATAAAACAAACTTTCCATTTCTATTAGGATGCCTTCTAAAATGAAATGTGTATCACAGTAGAGATAAGATAGTGTTTTTGCTTCTTGGAAATGTTGAGAAGCTGCTTGAAATGACATGTCACTGACTCAAAAGAAAAAGAACTTGTTTTTAGTCTGGAGAAAGCAAATATACAAGAATGATAATCAGTTAAGTAATAACCATAGAGTGAGTGAAAAATAAAAATACAATAGAAGTAATGGTGGGTTTTTAATATAGTATGTTGAGTTTCCAAGGAGGGAAAAGATGTACAAAATGATTACTACATGGCTTTGCAAGGAAATAAAATTATTTGCAAGGAACAAAACTGTCATTAACTACATACAATATAATTTTCAGCATGAATATATAAAGAGACTGTAAAAATAATCATTGAAAAGAGATAAGAGGGTATTTATATCCCAAAATCTACTAAAGAACTATTATATCTGTATATGTATTATATGTATATCACAAAACTGCACAAAACGTGCTGAAGAGTTAATGAAATATTTCTGAGGTATTCAAACTCAAACCCAGCAGTTTACCCAGGCCTGGGAACTGTCCAAGTTCTGAATAGCCAGAGAGAACTGATTTGAGAACACCTGGGAATTAAGTAAAAATCACAAAAAAGTCACATCTTAAATGATGAGCAAAATTAGCCTTCAAATAAAGGATATTCTAGACTCAATCATGAAAAACTTTAAATAGCCCAAGAAGAGATTAAAGGGATGTCAAAGCAAACTACGTGCTGACTAGAAATTAAAAGTGCCAAATACTTAACAAAAACATTTGACACGTGGAATTTCAATACATACATATATTATATATCTTTATAATAGCACTCTAAAAATGAAATCTTTTTTATAAATCAAATATATATATACAGTGTCTCTGTGTTGAAAACTACAAAACACAAATAAATAAATCAGAGAAGATATAGTAAAGAAATTAAAAGACGATGTTCAAAGATTGGAAAACATTTTAAGATGTCAATTCGGAACTTTGATTTACAGATTGGCTGCAATCTTAATCAATATAACAGCAAGTGTTTTGTGGGTTTTTTTTTTTAGATATTAATGATCTCGTTTTAAAAAGTTATAGAAGAAATACAATGAGAGATCAAAAGATACGTAGAAAAAGATGAGAAAGAAAATATACCATATCAAAAGTACTGGGATGCTCCAGAAGTAGTAATAAGAGGGAAATTTATAACACTGCAGGCCTATCTCAAGGAACAAGAAAAATCCTAAGTAAACAATCTAACATTACATCTTAAAGAACAAGGAAAGAGAACAAATGAAACCCAAAGTCAGCAGAAGAAAAATAACAATAAAAATTAGAACAGAATTAAATGAAATAGAGAACAAAAAGACAAGAAAACAAGAACAGCAACAAACAGCTGCTTGTTTGGAAAGATTAATAAATTGACAAACCCCTGGCTAGATTCACTAAGGAAAAAAGAAAAAAAGCACACAAATAAACAAAACCAGAAAAGAAAGAGGAGAAGTTACAACGTGTACAACAGGAATACAAAGGGTCATATAAGATGATATGAGGGGATATATTCCACAAAATTCAATAACCTAGAAGAAATGGACAAGTTTTTAGAAACATATAACCTTTCTAGACAGAATCATGAAGAACTGCATATAGAGACAAAAGAGTTAATTAGGCTTCCCCCGGCCAGCTAATGACATCGACTTGCAGGACCTACTAGTCTGATAAGATGGAATGCTATGCAGGTGCCGTCCCTCCTAACTTGTTAAGGTAAATACCTTTATGTAAGCCCCTTGGCTGTGTGCTGCCTTTGTCTTTGTATGGCATAAAAGAGACCGGACTGAAACGGAGACCCAGGGCTGAGGCAGAGATATGGTGGAGACGGTGGGCTATATTGAATGGGGCTGCCTAGCAATGGGGCTCTGGGCCTATGCCCAAAGGTGACTGCCGAGCTGGGCTACTGTGACTTATAAGGCTGCTGCTGGCTACAGGTTGTAACCTGAGCATATCTAGCTGCGTGTAGCAGTGAGAACCCTCTTGCTGTGTCCCAGGAGGCCTGTGAATAAAACATGTCCGCTCTGCCTCTGGCGCCACATATCTTCTTCCAGCTCCCTGAGTCAGACACATTACCCCCAGCATACCATCTGCTTGGACATTGACCTGACACTGGAAAATCTAAATAAACAAATCAATAGTAAGGAAATTGAAAAACAAACCTCCCCAAAAGCAGAAATCCATGACCCGATTGCTTCAACAAACATTCAGAGATGATTTGATACCTGTCCTCCTCAAACTCTTCCAAAAATTTGGAGAGGTAATACTTCTTAACTCATTTTATGAGACTAACATTATCCTGATATCAAAACCTCATAAGGATAACACAAAAAAAGAAAACTATGGACCAATATCTCTGATGAATACAGACGCAAAAATCCTAACAAAATACAATACATTACAAGACTATACATCATGATCAAGTGTGGTTCCTTCCAGGGACAGAAGGATGATTCAACACACAAAAATCGATCAATGTGATCCACGACGAAAACAAAATAAAGAATAAAAATCATATGATCATATCAATAGATGCAGAAAAAGCATTTGACAAGATACAACATCCATTTATCATTAAACACTTAATAAAATGGGCATAAAATGAAAGTACTTCAACATAATAAAGGACAAACCCTCAGCTAATATAATAATTAATGGTGAAAAACTGAAAGCTTTTCCTCTACAATCAGGAAGAAGACAGGGATGCCGACTCTCACCACTGTTATTCAACATAATATTGGAAGATCTAGACAGAGTAATCAGGCAAGAGAAGGAAATAAAAGGCATCCAAATTGGGAATGAAAAATCAAATTGTCACTTTTTGCAGATGACATGATTCTTCGTATAGAAAATCCTAAAGACTTCACCAAAAAGCATTACAAAAAGGTTGAAGTTGCAGGATACAAAATCAATGTACAAAAATGCATTGTGTTCCTGTATACTAAAAATGAAATTTCAGAAAAAGGAATGAAAAAAGCATAATTCCTATTTCAGTTGCAACAAAAATAATAAAATACCCAGGAATAAATTTAACAAAGAATATAAAGGATCTAAACACTGAAATTTATAATAGATCATTAAAGAAACTGAAGAAGACACAAAGAAATTGAAAGATTGTGTATATATACCACATCTTCTTTATACAATCATCTATCGAAGGAGACTGGTTGTTTCCATGTCTTGGCCACCGTAATTAAATCTGCATGGAACATTGGAGCACATATATCTTTACAGGTAAATGTTTTCAGATTTTCAGGGTAGATACCCAGGAGAGGGATTGCTGGGTCATATGGTAATTTTATTCTTAATTTTTTGAGGAACCTCCACACTGCCTTCCACAGTGGCTGCACAAATCTGCATTCCCACCAATAGTGTATATATCCATGATGAAATACTATTCTGCCATAAGAAAGATGAAATACTACCATTTGTGACAACATAGATGGGTCTTGAGATTATTATGCTAAGCAAAATAAGTCAGATAGAAAAAGTAGAGAACCATATGATTTCAGTGATATATAAACCTGAAAACAACAAAAGAACACGACAAACAAATGAAGAAACAAAAATTCATAGACACAAATAGTTTAATGGTTACCAGAGGGGAAGGGGGGAAGGGTTGGTAGATGAGGGTAAGGGGGATCAAATATATGGTGATGGAAGGAGAACTGACTCTGGGCAGTGACTACACAATATGCTGTACAGATGATGTATTGCAGAACTGTACACGTAAAATCTGTGTAACTTTACTAACAATCGTCACCCAATAAACTTTAATTTAAAAAAAAAAAAAGAAAGAAACGGTCCTCTGTCCATTTTTCAGTTGGGTTGTTTGTTTTTTTGTTGTTGAGTTTCATGAGTTCCTTGTATATTTTGGATATTAGCCCCTTATCGGAGGCACTGTTTGCAAAAATCTTCTCCCATTCAGTTGGTTGCCTCTTTATTTTGTGCTCCAATGTTCATTGCAGCTTTGTTTACGGTGGTCAAGTCATGGAAACAACCAAAATGTCCTTCGATAGATGAATGGATAAAGAAGTTGTGGTATATATACACAATGGAATACTATTCAGCAGTAAGAAAAGATGATACAGGACCATTTGTGACAACATGGATGGATCTTGAGAGTAAAATGCTAATTGAAATAAGCCAGACAGGAAAAGCGGAGAACCATATGATTTCACTGACATGTGGTATATAAACCAAAAACAACAAAAGAACAAGACAAATAAATGAGAAACAAAAACTCATAGACACAGACAATAGTTTAGTGGTTACCAGAGGGTAAGAGCAGTGACGCGTGGGAGATGAGGGCAAGGGGGATCAAATATATGGTGATGGAAGGAGAACTGACTCTGGGTGGTGAACACACAATGGGATTTATAGATGATATAATACAGAATTGTACACCTGAAATCTATGTAATTTTACTAACAATTGTCACCCCAATAAATGAATGAATGAATGAATAAATAAATAAATAAATAAATAAATAAATAAATAAATAAAAGGCTCGAAAAAAAATAAAAAGAAATGGAAAGATATTCTGTGTTTATGGATTGGAAGAATAAACATAGTTAAAATGAACATATTATCCAAAGCAATATACAAATTTAATGCAATCCCCATCAAAAGCCCAATGGCATTTAAAAATAAAAAAGTGAAACAAATCACCAGATTTGTATGGAATCATAAAAGACCTGAAATAGCCAAAGCAATCTTGAATGAAAAGAACAGGACCAGAGGCAACTTTATACTATAAAGCAACAATAGTAAAAACAGTAAGATACTGGCAGAAAAAGAAACATACAGGCCAGGAGAATAGAATTGAGAACCCGGAAATAAACTCACACATATATGGGCAGATAATTTTCAACAAAGGAGCCAAAAACATACAATGGAGAAAAGAAATCCTCTTCAATAAATAATGCTGGGGAAATTGAAAAGCCACATACAAAAGAATGACACTAGACTGCTATCTGTCACATGTCAAAATTTGTTGAAAATAGATCAAAGAACTAAACATAAAATCTGAAACAATAAAATGCATAGAAGAAACCATAGGTACTACTCTTATGGACCTTGGTTTCAGAGAGGATCTGATGAATTTGACTTCAAAGTCAAAGGAAGTAAAAGCAAAAATAAATGAATGGGACTATGTCAAACTAAAAATCTTCTGAACAGCAAAAGAAACCATCAACAGAACAAATAGGCAACCAACTGAATGAGAGAAGATATCTATAAACACCGCCTCTGATAAGGGGCTGATATCCAAAATACATAAAGAACTCATACAACTCAATAACAAACAAACAATGCAATTGAAAAATGGGCATAGGACCTGAACAGACACTTCTCCCAAGAAGACGTACAAAGCACCATATGAAAAGATTCTCAGTTTCACTAGGGAAATGCAAATCAAAACCACAATGAGTTATCACCTCACACCTGTTAGAATGTATATTATCAAGAAGTCATAGCAATTGTTGGACAGATTGTGGAGGAAAAGGAACCCCCATACACTGCCGGTGGGAATGCAAATTGAAACAGCCACTGTGGAAAACAGTATGGTGGTTCCTGGAATACTTAAGAATAGAATTACCATAGGACCCATCGATCCCTCTGCTGAGTATCTACACAATAAAGACTGAAAACATTTATTCATAAAGATATGCATCCCTCTGTTTACTGCAGCATTATTCATGGTGACCAAGACATAGAAACAACTATAGTGTCCGTCCACAGATGATTGGAAAAAGAAGCTGTGGTACACATATTTACAATGGAATATTACACGGCCATAAGAAAAAAATGAAATACTGCTATTTGTGAAATCATACATGGACTTTAAGATTATCATGCTAAGCAAAATAAGTCAGATTGGAAAAATCAAGAACCAAATGATTTTACTCATATATGGGATATAAAACTGAAAGCAACAAACAAACAAGATAAACAAAGCAACAAAAACTCAGACACAGACAACAGTTTAATGATTGCCAGAAGGTAAGAAGGAGGGAATTTAGTAGAAGAGGGAAAAAGGGGTCAAATATATGGTGATGAAAGAAGGACTGACTCTGGGTGTTGAACACACAATGCAACAGATAGATGCTGTTTTAAAACTGTACACTTGAAGCCTATATAATCTTGCTAACCAATGTCAGCCCAATACATTTAATAAAAATTAAAAGAAAGCAAATTTACATAAGCATTTAACATGGAGAATCAAAATTCATTCTGAGCATTTAACATGGAAAATCAAAGATGCTAGAACAGCCAAGATAATTCTGAAACAAAAAACAATGTTGAGGGCTCATACTATCCAATTTCAAAAATAACTATAAAGTTACATTAATCAAGGAAGTACAGATTTATAAAAGGGGAGACACTTAGATTAATGAGACAGAATAGAGAAGCCGGAAATAAACCCACCCAAATTTGTCAACTGATTTTTTCATAAAGTTGCCAAGGCAATGCACTGAATAAATTGTCTTTTCTATAGATGGTACTGGAACAACTGGATTTCCATACGCAAAAATAATGAACCATGACAAACACCTCACAATTTACAAAAAATGAACTCAAAATCAATCATAGGCTGAAATGCAAAATGTAAAATTATAAAACATCTTGAAGAACACATGGAAGAAAATTCATGTAAACTTAGTTTTTGTGAAGATGAATTAGACATATCAAATTTAAATCTTTTGTTTTTTGAAATTCACTATTTTTTAAATGAATGATAGACAAGGAGGAGAAAAAATATTTGTACATCATATATCTGACAAAATATTTAAATAACTCTTAAAATGGAACAATAAATTATAAACTAATACAACCTGGATAAAAGGTCTGAACAAACACTTCACCAAAAAATTTATACAGAAGCAAATAAATATATGAAAAGTTGTTTAACAATTATTTGTCATTAAAAAATTCAATGAAAATAATGAGGTATACATTGATTAGAATGAATAATATTAAGATAACTAGCAATGCAGTATTTGGACAAGAATACAAATAACTGAATTCTCAATTATTGCTGGTGGAAATGAAAAATGATATAGCTTCTTGAGAAAAAAGTTTGTCAATTACTTACAAAGTTATTCATGTACTTCCTACATGAATCAGCAATCTAACTCCTAGGTATTTTCCCAAGAGAACAAAAAATATATAAATATATTATATATCCACATAAGTCTGTATATGAATATTTATAGCAGCTTAATTTGTAATTTATCAAATCTGTAAACAGCCCAAATCTGCATTGACTGATGAATGGATAACCATATGTTGATATATCCATAAAATGAATGGCACATATATTTATATATAGGAATGTACTACTGACACATTCAGGATAAATCCCATCATTGTTATGCTATGTGAATAAAACTCTACTCAAAAAATCACACACTGGTGCTCGCTTCGGCAGCACATATACTAAAAAATCACACACTGTAGAATTTAATATATGTGATTTTCTGAGAAAACCAGAAAATAAGGATAGAAAATAAATGAGTTATAAGTGGCTGAGAGGAGAAAATGGGGCTGACTTCCAGAGGGCTTGAACAAACTTTTGGGGGTGATGGATTTATTCTATTATCATGATTGTAGTTGTGATTATATAACTGTAAACATTTATCAAAACTCAATGTTACTGTTGGCGATTATATTTTCATAAACCTGACTAACAGTAAAGTAAAAATAAGTAAAATAAAATTATTATGTGTTGACAAGGTATTGAACTGAATCACTAATACACTGTCACTGGAGATGTAAATTAGTGCGTCTGCTAGGTACTATCATTTGCTAGTGTCTGTAAAGTTTGAACAAAAGCATACCTATGAACCAGCAATTTTCTGAGTAGGTATACAATCAACAAGTGCATGGATACATGCACAAAAAACTGTACAAGTGAAACAAAAAAGTAGTATTTGTGCTAGTAGCCTTATGTGTCAAACTACTGAAAAGTCTACCAGGAATAGAAAATAGCTTCTGCATTTTTGGGTAATGATGTTGCTTTATTTGTCTGTCACATGTGTGACATTGCTTTGGAAAATCCATCAAATCTAATTACAAGGCAATTCATAAATTTAACTACCTTGTAAGTTCCTGATGAATTCTTATATTTTCATCGATGTTTTCCTAAGAGCTAACACAGTCCTTGGTACATAATGGATGCATAATACATCTTGGAATAGTGAATTAATGACTACATGAAACAAGGGAGGGAGGGAGGGAAGGAGGGAGGGAGGGAAGGAATGGATTTATAGAGGAAAAGAAGGAGAAAAAAAAAAGGAAGGATATTCAGACAAAATAATCCTGTCAGAGTATTTAAAAATATATATTTTTAAAAGCATATAAAAGTACATATTTAATATAATAAAACCTTTGTCTTCTCTAGAGTATGCTCAGAATTCATTCTAGAGAATAACATTACTTTTCTAAAATCGAATTACATTATTATTAATGTTAGTCATTTCAACACACTGATTTGCATTCCAATACATTTTTGTATATATAGCTGAAAACCTGAAATAGCTGGTAACCAGTTTTGTATGGATCTGTATTTCTTTAGACTCTTAGTTATTTACATCATTGCTTGGCTTTTGCTAGTACTTCATTCAAAAATGATATCCAGGTATTACAATTTAATAAAGTATATTATTTCATATATAAAATCACTTATGTATGCATAGTTAATATTTTTGAATACCAATATCAGTGAATTTCTTTTCTGTAGGCATTCCCAGTAAATAACAGTGGCATGGTGAAATTAGCTGATTGAATTTGAATCTGCATAGCAAAGATTCTGTTCCACTTAAAAGGAAGATGGAGTTAAAATTGTTGTGTAATATTTATAAATTTCAGATGAAAGAACTATATTTCTGTATCACTGTCCAAGAGTAAGAGTAGTACTACTCGTTTCTACTGTATTATCTGCATGTGCTCATTAAATGATATTATTCTAGTACCTTTCTGTGGTTCTCTGTGTCCTCCTCTGTTAAAATAATTGTTACAGGTTAGGAAATTTATAAAGTCTATAAACCAAGACTAGAAGTCCTAATTTTAAAACTAAGAATCTTTCAGCTGCCTCTACTAACTCTTACGTTTTTCAGTCTTTTCAAGAATAAATCTCAATTTCCTATTTAATCACTGTATATGACTGCAGAGATAACAAGTTGCTTTATTTCATTCATTTTGCAGATAGAGAAAAAGAAAAATATTTTAATTAAATAGCTAATTGAATTTAGTTAATTTTACTGATAAGTAATAACTTGTAATATGGTTATTTTCCATCAAAATCAATGATGTGATATGAGAGCTGAAAGTAATGAGTTAGCCAAACTAATAATTTACTACATGCCTTCCTATTGTCAGTCTGCAATGTAATTTTATATGAAAGGAATTCTTTGTCATGTTGATGTTATTAAATATGATGTAATACCATATTTCCCCAAAAATAAGACCAGGTCTTATATTAAATTTTGCTCCAAAAGACGGATTAGGATGTATTTTCAGGAGATGTCTTATTTTTTCACATACAACAGTCTACATTTATTCAAATGTAGTCATGTCATCTTCTTCTGGAACATTGTTGTAACGTACTAAATGCGTCTGTCTGGCTGATGATCTCAACTGGGGCTTATTTTCCGGGTAGGTCTTATTTTGGGAAAACATGGTATTGTCAGATTTCTGCAAAGTTGCTTTGTATTTCTTCCTCCAATTTTTAAAACTGTAAGTTTAAGTACCATTGATCTTTTTAGTTTTCCCAGTTATTAAAAATAATGTCACTGACACTTAATATTTATATTTCAATTTCTAAAGTATTTAAATTTTAAAAAAACAATATAATTTACATCTATGAATGACCACATAAATAAACTATTATATCTTGACATTATATCTATATTTAATAAGCAAGAATTACTGCAAGCAACCTTTAACTACTCCTGTTTCTTGTCAAAATCACCTTCCCTACTTTTCTCTTTGTTGTTTCAAAAGAAGTGATAAACTTCTTACATGGAATGTTGTAGAATAATGGAGAAGTGATTTTATGTATCCGTGGAAAAAAACAGAAATGTTTTATACACTAGGAAAAAGGGAACATGCATGACACTTTTTTTTTTGATATGGATGGTAACTGTCACTGATGGATTAAGCTAATTTCACAATTATTACATTATGCTAATTATATAATCATCGTGCTAATTATATAATTAAATGTATTATGCTATTTACATAATTGCATAATACCTTTAAAATACTTAAAAGCAAAATTATTCTTCATGGCATTCATGTTTTTTTAAGTACTAGAATATTATTTGAGCCCCGAATCATACACAAAAAAATAGTTTTCTTTATGATTTTTGAAAACATGTGCTTGGATTTCAGGTATATATAATCATGATCCCTGAATATCCATGTGTTCTCCCATATCCTAAGTCCTTTACAGTTAGGAAGAGCCATATGATTATTTCTGGTCAATGGTCAGAGAACAGAAGAGGCATTTGTCACTTTTTGGGCAATGGTGCATTTAAGATCACTCAGCTCTCCATTCCCCTACTCTGGTGACCTGGAACCACATGTTCCTTATTAAAATGCAGCTACAACTTGTGTCCTTCAATGACTGGTGAAGCTGATTCCCAGCCTTCAGTCATGCAGTTCTGTGTAAGAAATGAGCAAGAACTGTAATATTTGGGAAAGTAAAGCTACTTAGGTTTTCTGTATATTTTTGTTGCATCTAACCTTAACGCTATACACCAATATTAAAAATCAGTGACCACACACACACACACACACACACACACATACACACACACATCTTCTGTTCTACTTCTCCTGATATTCTGTCACTCATGTTGTGCAATATTCATATGAATCTAGAAAAAATGAAATCCAGTGGTCATGTTATAAGCTCTTTCACTGACTATTTTTCCCCAGAATTGTCTTACGAGTATGTTTCCAAATTTTGGGGGGAGTAGAATTGTATATGTAATATTATTATGTGCTTTATTTACCCTCTTGTCATTTAAATACATGAAAGTGTCGTGTTTCTATTTAATGTTACTGGGATATTAGTAATCATTTAGCAGTCTATAGAAAGTGCTTAAAATTCAGCAAGAACTAGTTTAAGAAAATGTATGTAATTGTTTTAACAATAGAGAAGAAGGGAGGTAGACTCAGACACTGTCAGTCTTTTTCCACTTCTGCTTCCCAGCATTGCATTTTTCTTATGTTATATTACTTTTCTCCAATTGCTAATGGACCTCCGTCATTGAGAGGAGAGAGGATGGATCCACAGCAGCTACAGGCTTCTATTAAATTGTGATTAAAGGTAGATGGAGTTGTGTAATCAGCACTGCCATGAAACACACATGGAGTGTGACTACTCTCACCAGAAACTGGGAGATAAAAAACATCAGGTGTCAGCTGTAGGTCTCTAGATCTTAAAAAGGCTAACAATTTTAATGAGAGTTGGTCAGGTATGTTCCTGCTAAGAGCTAATTAAGACCCTTAATTAGCTAATTTGACACTTCTGAGACATTTGAATGTATTCTGTAAGCTGAAACTGAGTTGACAAAAAAGAGAGAAAAATCTTGGTATCCTAGTATGTCTGAGAAGGAAAAATGTAGAAAGATGTTGATTTTCAATAGGGCTTTATTTTATTTTTCAGGGTAGCATGAATGACCTTAATAATGGGAATAAGTATTTATTTTATTTTAAATTTATTGCCTGTGTTATTTTTTTCATTCAAAACATGAATGTATATAGAGGATTTGGAGGTTTTGCTTTTTTTCTTTCAGTCAAAGATATGTCTGACATTATTTTAATGGCTACTTTAAATTCAGTTAAAAGCTTAATTAGAAGAGAAAGTAATTTGTTTTGCAATGATAATGTACATATAATATTTGATAGAAGCCACCTGGTGGTAAATAAAGACACACTCAATTAAGAAACATGGTTGAATCAAAAAGAAATATTCTGCTCCATAAAATAGAAACTGTAGCTGTCAAAAGCCACCCACATTAAACAAGGCCAACCCATTTTCCTTGTAGAGAATTTTGAGGGCCATTCTGTCTCTGCAACAACTACTCAGCTCTGCTGTTGTAGAGTGAATACAGGGATCGATAACACATAAACGAATGAGCATGGATATATTTCAATAAAAATGTATGTTTATATATAGGTATTTGAACTTTATCAGTGTAAATGTGTCACAAATACTATTCTTTCATCAACCATTTAAATATGCAAACTTCATTCTTAGCTCCTTGGTGTCTCTAAATCAAATCCCGGGCCAGATTTAATGTACAGGTCTAGGTTTCTGAGTCTTGGTTTGAAGAAATGAAATACAAATCAGCATAGCATTGTGCACTATCTCTCTTTTCTATCCATCTTCAAAGGGATTGGAAAATTGTCTCAGCCTTTAAAGGATTACTGTGTAAATCAAACAAAGAGTCCTGCAGTTAGGGTTTCCAGATAAAATATAAGATGTGCAATTAAATTTTAATTTCAGATGAATGTGAGTGAATTATAGTTAATTACATGTGAACCAAATATTGCATAGGTCATACAGTAAAATTTAAATTTAACTGGGTCTATTTTTTTTATCTTTTAAATCTAGCCACCTTACTTGAAACAGTACTTAACTTTTAATGCAATTTAATTGTGCCATCAAGAAAAATGCCCAACATGGAGGCAAAACTTAGTAACTATTTTAACATTTACAGTAAAATATTTATACATTTGAATACAAAATGAGAATTAAAAACACCATCGATATAGTAAAATTTCTTCTGAACTTACCAGTGCCGGAACATCTGAGAGAAAGAAGATAAAGTGTTTTTCTCAAAACTATAATTATCCCCATCCAAATAATAACCAGCCCACACCTGCTTAACTTCGGAGATCAGATGAGATCAGGCAAATTCAGGGTGTCATTGGCCATAGATGTATATAGGCAAATCATTTTTGACAAATGAGCCCAAAACAAACAATAGAGAGAAGAAAGCCTATGAAATAAAATGTGCTGGGAAAATTGAAAAGCCACATACAAAAGAAACTGCTGTCATCATATACCAAAATTAACTTAAAATGGATCAGAAAACTAAATAAGACCTGAAACAATAAATTGCATAGAAGAAAACATAGATTCTACACTTATAGACTTTGGTCTTAGGGAGGATTTTATGAATTTGACCTTAAAGGCTAGGGAAGTAAAAAAAATAAATAAATGTATGGGATCATATCAAACTAAAAAGCTTCTGCACAACCAAAGAAACCACCAACGAAACAAAGAGTCAACCAACTGAATTGGTTGGGAGAAGATATTTGCAAACAACACCTTCAATAAGGGACTAATATACAAAATATATAAAGAATGCATACAACTCAACAACAAAAAAACAAACAATCCAATTAAAAAGTAGGCAGAGGACCTGAACAGACACTTATCCCAAGAAGACAAACAAAGAGTTGAACAAAAATGATCAACTTCACTAGCTATTAGGGAAATGCAAATCAAAACCACAATGAGCTGTCACCTCACACCTGTTTAGAATGGCTATCATCAAGACAAGTAATAATGAGTGCTGGGGAGGCTGTGGAGAAAAAGGAACTTCATGTGCTGCTGGTAGGAATGTACTCTGGTATAGCCACTATAGAAAACAATATGGAGGTTACTCAAAAAATTAAAAATAGAATCACTGCACAACCCAGCAATTCTTCTTCTGGGTATCTACCCATAAAAAATCTGAAAACATTTATCCATAAAGATATATGGACCCTGAAGTTTGTTGCAGCATTATTCATAGTGGCCATGACATGGAAACCAAACTGTCCTTTGATAGAAGATTAGATAAAGACATGGTACATATATATATTGGAATGTTATTTGGCCATAATAAAAAAAACAAAATACTGTCATTTTTGACAACATGAATGGATCTTGAGATTATAATGCTTAGCCAAAGAAGTCAGACAGAAAAAGAGAAGAAGCCAATGATTTTACTCATATGTGGGATATAAAACTGAAAGGAACAAACAAACAAGACAAAGAAATGAAAAACTCACAGACACAGACCAGTTTAGTGGGTGTCAGTGGGGAGAAGTAGAATATAAGGGGATCAAATATATGACGATGGAAGGAGATTTGACTTTGCGTGGTGAATATACAATGCGACATATAGATGCTGTATTATAGAAATGTACATTTGAAACCCATATAATTTCATTAACCAATTGCACCCAATAAAAGTAACCAAAAATGAATAAATGAATAAATAAATAAAATATAATGGTCAACAAAGAAAAAAACGAAAATGTCAACAATTATAAATGCATTAACCTAACCAAGAAACTTCATAAAATACTGTGGATATGGCTATGGAAACATTAAAATGAGAAGATTATATTGAAAGGAAAATATACATATTTTTCTGATGTCAGTATAAAATACTGATATAACAAAAATATTCTGTTTGTTATTTGTAATATTCATAAAAATTTCATTAAATTATTTAAACTGGCCTTAAGTTGCCCTCTTTTCCACATGTGTGGCCTGAGGGCAGTCTGGTTGCAAGTGTGTTTACACTCTGTGGTGGTTCCGTTTCTTTTCTTTTCCTGAATATACAGTTTTCTTTTGGTGGATAAATAAATAAATAAATAAATAAATAAATAAATAAATAAACTGGCCTTAAATTGTATTTATGTGTACGTATTTATTTTATGACCAATTTCATGTTGGAAATGTTTTTGGAAATTATTATTGTTCCTTTTACACTCAATAAATTAGTATAAAAATCAATGTTTTAAAATTTGTATAATTTTAATTAATGTTTCTTTACTCAAAAAAATGTCCTATTTTGAACAGTACATCACATGGCATGCTAACCTTTTTCATACCTTAAACCCAATTTATGCTTCTTTCTTTCATGATGATATCCTTGATCAAAATCAACCAGCTCTTTCTCAATACTACTTTGTCCAGAATATGCATTTCATTTATCTGATTGCCAGTCTCATCCACTAGATTCTTGAGACCAGAGGATGTATTTTATTCATAATTTTATTTCTAGCTCCTAAAACATCACATGCAGTATTTCTCAGTATGTATTTACTGAATTGAACTTGAGTGTAGAAATGGAATTATTAAGGCTTGCATTTTCATTGTAAATTTAGTTTCTGTTTAAGTTTCACATTTGAGGTTACATGTCTTTGGTTTGGGTGCAATAACAAGCATACACTGTTGGAGATATATTGGATATAATTCTCTTGCATTTTTTTATATAAAGAATTAAAAATCTGGGTTGGCAAAAAAGGCTATATGCCTTGAGATAGTATGCACAATGTCCTTCAGCCCCAGGCAACAGAAAAATCAGGTGATTTTTTTTTTAAGCTTATCATTTCAAAAAATGGAGAAACTCCCGCTGTTAGCATAGTAAATTACACTTATTTATTGAAACACTGCCTATTTCCAAAATATGTTTAAATTTCCTTAGTTATAAATATTTAATTTTAAAACTGAAAATTTTGTATATGCGGCAATATTTCTAGGGAGGTAAAAAAATAAATGGTGATAGCATCTGTTTTGCTTTTAGCTAGTGCCTTCTTATGTGGTTTCATGTTTTCTTCTGCTCCATAACTTTATTTGCATATCTAACTTATATATAAGGTAGAAAACTTCAACTATTTACCATCACTTCAACGACATCGAGTGATGATGATATTTAGGTATATACTATACTGTCTAATAAAAAAAAGAGTAATTATAAAGGAAATCAACAAATTAAATTGACCATTTAGTAAAAAAAATTAAGTAAATAGAAAAAGAAAAACTTTAATTAGACCATAGCAGCAGGAACACACAAAAATTGTACACATTCAAACACATATCTTAAAACTTTTACTTCATTTTCTATATAGTTTCTCAAAATTAATATTTTTAATATATTCCAATTTAATGGAAAAGATGTAAAAAAGAGTATAATCTGTGGGCAAATCTATTTTACATTCATTTACAAAACATTTATTTAATAGTATATACTGATAAACAAGAGCTTAATCACTCAAAGGCAATGATTATATGTAGTAATAACATTCATTGAGTTCTTACATGCAAGGAATTATACTGTATTACATTATAGTACACTGAATTCAGTATTTTATTTCATTCTCAAACAAACATGTAAACAGTTAATATTTTATTCTCATTATGTCAATGAGAAAACAGGCATAAAAGATGTTCTTAAAACAACAGATTTTAATTTTAAATGATAGAGCTTGACTCTAGTCTTTCTCTCAAATGCAGTCTATACATTTTGTTTCCAGATAAGAAACTAAAATTTTAATTTGATATGTTGAAATCAATTGGCTGTTTGCTGAAGGTGCAATAACAAGCATACACTGTTGGAGATATATTGGATATAATTCTCTTGCATTTTATCTTGATTTTATCTTGATTTATACTACATGATATCTTGATTTATTATTTTTATCTTGATTTATACTACATGATATAAATTAAATTGTTTTTTTCTGTAAAAGCATTGTGAGATTTTTGGTTGTTGTTGTTCATTCTTAATGATATACTTGGTTTTATGTCCTATTATGATTTCTTCAGGGTTTTTTTCCCTACCAATATATATTGGCAGAAAAGTAGGTATAGTTAGGTGTACTATACCAGGTGAAGTAGACTTTAAATTGAAATACACAAAATTTAATTCCAAGTTTCTTTATCTTCTCTGTCTAAAACACTGTAATTCCTTAAAGTCTTTTAATAAAAATGGATCCTACTAAAGTCTCTTGGGCTGGATACTTTCAGAAAGAAATCAGATGCACCATTATTGTGTCAGGTCCATAGGGAAAAGCCTTTCTTTGGCATAATTAGTTCTCTTTTTGCCCTGTGTATATATGACCCTAAGGATATAATAAATAATATTAACAATTTCCTCTCTGGATCCTGAGGGTCCATTCCTCAAAATTGTGCTCGGAAATAACTGTATGTTATTTTAGAAAGAAATATACTTTCTCTATTCCATGTGATTGAAAAGAAAATAATTTAACCATTAAAAGCATAATGGGCAATTATGACAATTAGAATGTGTTTCAATTTTATGTGCAAGTTAATCTAAAACACATTTTTATATAAGAAAAATAGTCTTTGAAACACTGTGTGTTTTGGGACAATAAACATAGAAAAACTTAACAGAAATTAATTATTGGTTTTATAAATCAGTAACTACTTGATTTTTACAGAACTGTAGTTCTGTCTGGGCATATAATTAGGTGGCTCTACTAGTCCCTTTGGTCTCATCAGGGATTAGCTATGTGTATAAATGTGTACCGTAACTGTTATGCCACAAATTCCTTCAGAGCATTTAATTCATTGTTCAATCTATCCCCAGCCTCTCAAAGAGAACCTCATATATAATAGAAGTTACATATCTATTGTTTTGAATCATTTTTTGTTAATGAAATAGTCTCTTTCCTTTTTTAATAAAATTTATTGGGATGACATTGATCAGTTAAATTATATAGGTTTCCAGTGTACATTTTTATCATACATCATCTATATATTGCAATGTGTGTTCACCACCCAAAGTAAAATCTCCTTCTCTCACAATATATTTGACCTCCTTTACTCTCTTCTACCTTTACTCCTAGCCTCTTACCCTCTGGTAGGCACTAATCTGTTGTCTACGTCTATGAGTTTTAGTTTGTTTTGTTTGTATGTTACTTTCAGTTTTTATGTCACATATAAGTGAAGTCATATGGTTCTCGATTTTTTCTGTCTGATGTCTTTCACTTAGCATTATAATACCAAGACCCATCCATGTTGTCACAAATGGCAGTATTTCATCTTTTTTATGGCCACTTAATATTGCATTGTGTATATTGTACTACAGCTTCTCTATCCAATCATCCATAGAAGGAGACTTCAGTTATTTCTATGTCTTGGCCACTGTGAATAATGTTACATTGAAAATCAGAGTCAATATATCTTTATGAATGAATCATTTCAGATTTTTTGGGGGGTAGGTACCCAAAAGAGGGATTTCTGGGTCATATGGTAATTCAATTCTTAATTTTTGAGGAAACTCAATACTGTTTTCCATAGTGGCTGTACCTATGTGTATTCACACCAGCAGTGTAATTTCTACTGTCTTTGTCTCTTTTTAATTTCAAATAAAATCAACGAAAACATTTCTTTATATCATTGAGTCTAGAATGAGCTAAAAAGCACATTCTGAAAAGTCAAAGATTAATTGTTCCCTTTTACACAGAATAAAAAGGGTTAATAGAAAATACTTTTCTGTCATTAACATTAATACTTTGACATTAGTTAATTATAATTTCTGCCTTATTCTAAGACATCATATATATATATATTTTTTTTTTTGAAAAGAACTTTACTTGGTACGCTACCAAAGGTCTGTCTCAGTCTTATTTTGTCTTTAAAAAATGTTGGGCCCATTTTTAATTTGCAAGTTAAATTTCAATCAATGGTGGAAAATTAGATTCAATGAGTAATCCTGTAAATTGTATTTTTGTTTCTTCTTGTTGTTTTAAAATCATAGTAAATTAGTAGGAAGAAAAATATTTCTCAGGGAAGTTAGGGTAGAATGAGGTAATGAACTCCTTGAGTATTTAAATTCTTCTTTGTTACAGAAAATGTTGGGTTGTGTTTTAAGAGTAGAGTGATTTTACAACCTCTCCTAACTCTTCAGAAGTGAATTAGGTGATTTACATTTAATTTGAAATAGTTATTTTTCCTATCTAAATATTTCATAGGGTGTCAAGATTGATATAATTTTGACAGAGGGGTATAGTGTGGATTTAGGATGTTTAAGAATAAAGAAGTGGGAGAAAATAAATTTCTGTTGTTTATGAAAAACAAACAAAAATAATAATAATAACACTGTATCCTCATAGAAAATTCAATAGTTTGCCTACAATTGCCTGAAATTCAAGAGTATGCCTAATAGTCTGGAAGAAAATAGATCTCTGGAATCAAACAAATAATTTTATAAGCCATCACTACCACAAACACCAGCAACAAGAATAAGAACTAAAAAAAAAAAAAACAGGAAGTTTTGTGCTACACACATTTTACATATATATTAGCATATCCAATTGGCATTCTTCATTTACCAAAAAATTTGATGTGCAAATCTAATGAATTAAATAAAGCATCCTCTTATGTCCCTTGACAGAACTATGCTTGACCTATTCAATGTTACAAATTAGGCTTCTGATATTAACATTATTGTTACCTTCCAGCTAGTTCCTCATAGGGAAAAAAAAAGTTCCATCTGTCAGTACAAAGAATGAGTAACCAAAGACTAGTTACTATTAATGATTGGAGTCAAGGTCAAGACTCAAAAATGCCTTCTGTGGAGATTTATAGCACACTAAATATTATGATAAGATTTTGTGTGTATTGCTTCAGTTATTCTATCCTATCTAATTATGAGGAACATACTATTGTTATGCCTATTTTAAAGGTGGACATAGTTAAGAATGTTTTATCTGTATGATATGTAAAAGGAAAAGAAGATTTAAGCTTTCCAGTCCAAGAGGTTTTACCCTTAACACACAATGTTTAATTCATCAGAGAGAAAAACCCACTATATTTCTGTGAGGGAAATTTGAAAAATATGAATCTCCAAATGAGGATGTATTACATCTATGCTTTTCCATCACATCCAGAGAGTGAGGTGAAAACCTTAACTCCTCATCTGACATACTAATCTTTTGCTATTAGTAAAGCAGTTTCAAAGATGGATTTAAGATCAGTGATTATACCATGTCTGTAGTTTGAATACTATAGACAATTATATTCCCTCACCAAAAAAAAAAAAAAAACTACTACAAACAAATAAATGAAAACAAAAAGAAACAAAACTTAGTCTTTTTTTACATTTATCTGTTATTCATTTCCCCCTGCCTTCGAATTTCAGTTAATAAGAAAAACAACAACAACAACAACATAGAACTTAAATGTGTATTTTAAATTGACTACCGAGAACATATATAGTATAAGTCAATGCACTCACTGAATTTATTCCATACAGTCTCTTGTCTTAGTGTTGCATTTTTTTCTGATTTGGATTATAAATTATTATACAAGAATGCAGCAACATGAAGGAAGGAACTCTGTCTTGCTTACACATATCTCCAGACCCTTTCAGGTGATTTCTATCTTGTAATAAACAATATTTGTTGAATGAAAGTATTACTACGGTGGTCTACTTTTAATACACTTGTTAAGAATTTAGCATGCAGTTTAGGAATATATGATTTTAGTATTTCAGACATATTTAAATTTATAAAAACTGATTTTATTTTAAATAATAGAAATAAACCCCACAAAGGATTATCTTTAAATAAATAGATTTCCTAATAATTCTATTTAATTTCGACTTGATATAATTTTAAACTGAAGATAAAATATTCATTTTTAAGTTGAAGTTCATGGAAGCATGTACTGAAATGGTATTTGTATGCATTTTTAAACAGTAAACTATTTTAGCTTTATTAATAACTCCTAAATATATGTATTTTCCCTTTTTTAAAATAAACTTTATCTTTAGAATAGTGTTAGATTTACTGAAAAATTTCAGAGGTAATGCAAGGAGTTATCATATACATCTTACCAAATTTCCCCTATTATAAAACATATTATGATGATATTTGCTAAAATTAATGATACAATGTTGATCATTATTATGCGTTAACTGAAGTCCACACTTCATTTACTTCTTTAGATCTTGCTTAACGTCATTTTTATGTTACAGACATTTTTAATTGTTGCCCTTTACACACATTTTCATTACATTTTTTTTTATTTGGGGAATAATTTTAGATTTATAGAAAATGTATAATGATAATACAAATAGATCATTTATATTTTTCAACCAGTGACTCCTTTTGTTAGGATCTTACATTATGATTGTAACTGTCAACATTAAGAGTTAGTAAATTATTATTAACTAAACTTCAGACATTATTCAGATTTCACAAGTATTTACTCTAATGTTTTTTTTCCCTCTTGTAGAATTCCGTGCAGGACACTATATTGCAATTAATTGCAATGTCTCCTTAGTCTTCTTTAATTTATACAGTTTCTGTGTCTTTCCTTGCTTTTCATGATCTTGACTATTTTGATTAGTACTGGTTACTTTATGCGATGTCCCTAAATTAGAGTTTTCTCATATTTTTCCCTCATGTTAAGATGAAGGTTATGTATAAAATCATAGTTGGCATTCATTATTGTTTAGCTTCTGGTGTACAGTACCATGATCAGGCATCCACAGTGTGAGGGATATAAATGATGAATGTCTAAGTGTTACCTTGTCTTGTACACCTGAAACTAATAAATTAAAATAAAAAATTAAAAAAAAATACCCCCCCCAAAAAAAAATAAAAAGAAAAAGATGAAGGTTATGAGTTTTAGGGAAGAACATCACAGAAAAAAGTTTCTTCCACTTTCTCTCATATCAGTGTGAAATACTAACAATAGCAATTAGCTCTGTGATGTTATCCTCTATCATGTGGTTAAGTTAATGTCTTCCAGATTTTCCACTGAAAAGTTAGTAGTTTTTCCTTCCTATATTCTATTATTTGTAAGTGAATCACTAAATCTGGCACATCTTCAAGAGAAGACAGATTATTAAGCTTTATTTGCCAGGGATAAGATTATCTACACATGTATATTTATTTTATATTTTGGGTTATAACCCAATACCATGTTATTTTGTTGCTCAAATTTTTCCAGATTTGACTATTGGCACTACTAGCTGCAGTTAATCCAAGAAAGCAAAAGTAGTGCTTAGGAAAAATTGTGAAGGACAATAACTGTGACCGAAACTAGGTACCAGTTCCAGGCATGAAAGGGGATGTAGAATATTTGAGATAATCCTAATCCTGGAGCTCCCTGCAGCATAGGGCCCAGAGTAAGGGTCCCAAATGTCTGGGTTTCTAAGTATATAATTAAGTTTTGATAGAATCAATATATGTGATTATGAACAAAATAACTTGTCTGAGACTCAGTTTCCTCACCTATGAAAAACGAATAGTAATATCTGAATTATCTAACATTATAATAGACTCATTAAGAATATTAATTCACTAGATATGCAAGTATTATCAGCATAAAACATAATATTACAAGCATAACATATTTTATGTAAGTCTCATGGTAACCAGAGATGATAAGCCTGCAGTAGTTACAAAAGATTTTGATGAAGAAGTTATAACATAACTCTCCAAAAGTCATCAAATCATAAAAAACAAGACAGCAAGACAGAAAGCAAGAAACAAAGGATCTACTGAACAGTCATAACAATTAATAAAATAACAATAGCAATGTCTCACAAATCAATAATTTAAACATAAATGGATTAAATTATCTAAACAAAAGACAAAGAATGGCATAATGGATTAAAAAAACAAAATTCAATGATATCCTGTCTACAAGAGACTTACTTTAGCTTTAAAGACACACATAGACACAGAGTGAAAGGGTGGTAAAAGATGGTTCAAGCAAATGAAAACCAAAAGAAAACAGAAGTAGCTATACTTACATCAGACAAAATAGAATTTATGCTAAACATGGTCAAAAGAAACAAAAAAAGTCATTATATATTGACATAATTTGTGGATCCTCACATTATACCATCTTATATATAAAACAAATATTAACAGAACTAAAGTGAGAAATAAACCAATACAATAATAGTTTGGGATAATAATATCCCACTCTCAATGATATAGATCATCCAGACAAATAATCAATAAGGAAACAATGGATTTGAAGAACAGCAAAGACCACATAGACTTAACAGACATACATTAAACATACCATCCAACAACAGCAGACTATACATTATTTTCAAAGTGCACACAGAACATTTTGTAAAGTAGATGTTAGGCCAAAACACATGTGTTACCAAATTTAAGAAGAGTAAAATCATATCAAGTATATTTTCAAATCATAATGATATGAAACTAGTAATCAATAATAGAAGAAAACCTGGAAAATGCATAAACCTGAAAATTAAACAACAAACTCCTGAAAAACAAATCAAAAAAGCAATCAAAGGAAAAATAAAAAAATAATCTTGAGAAAGACAAAAATAGAAACACAACATACCAAGATTTATGGAACACTGCAAAAGAGGTTCTAAGATGGAAGTTTATAGCAATAAATGCATAAAGCCAAAACAAATAAATAAAAAGAAACTCAAGTAAACAATCTAACTTTCCCCTAAGGAACTAGAAAAAGAAGAACAAACTAAGCCAAAACGTAGAAGAAAAAAGAAAAATAATAAAGATCAGAGCAGAAATAAAGAAAAGAGAGAACAGGAAAACAATAAAAAATGTTAACAAAATTAAGACATGGTTCTGTGAAAAGACAACAAAATTGACATACCTTTACGTAGACTGGTGAAGAAAAAAAGGAGAAGACCCAAATAAATAAAATTAGAAATGTAAGAAGAAATATTGCAACTGATACCACAAAATGAAATGGCTACTATACAAAAGAATATACTCCACAAAAATGGACAACACAGAAAAATGGATAAATTCCTAGAAACATACAACCTACCAAGGCCGAGTAATAAAGAAATAAAATATCTGAACCAGCGGGATATAAGTAGAGGTTGAATCCATAATCAAAAGCCTCCCAAAAAAGAAAAGTACAGGATTAGATGGTTGCATTGGTGAATTTTACTAAACATTTAAACAAGATTAGCACCAATTCTTATCAAACACTTTCAAAAAATTAAAGAGAACAATCCCAAACTCATTTTATGAAGCCAGCATTAAGGTGATACTAAAACCAGATAAGGACACACAAAAACAAACAAAAACGAACACAAAAAAAGTACAGGCAATGCCCCTGATAAATACAGAAGTAAAAATTCTCAAGAAAATACTAGCAAACTAAATTCATAAGCACATCAAAAGGATCACACACCATGATCAATTTGAATTCATTCCTCAGATGAATGGATGGTCAACATAAGCAAATTGATCGATGTGATATACCACATTATTAGAATGAAAGGTAAAAATCATATACTCTTCTCAATAAATGCAGAAGAAGCTTTTGCTATTAGTCAACATCTTTTGATAATAAAAACTCTCAACAAATTGGGTGTAGCAAGAACATACTCCAACATAATAAAGGTTATATATGAGGTATGCCAATTAAGTTCACGAACTTGCCACCGTGTGCTAAAATTAGCAGCACTGTAGAAACAGCTCAGTAAGGTTTCATTACCTTGGTATATCAGTGTCTCAGTGTTCATGTTGACATGTGGCAGTGTCTTGCCGAGTGGCATTCATTATTGTTGTTGCATGTCTCTGTGTGCCATGATGAGTATGGCTGAGTTTGAATTAGAGCAATGAACAAACATTAAATTGCTTGTTAAACTTGGCAAGAGTAGAAGTGAAATCATGAACATGTTAGTCCAAGTTTATGGGGACAATGCCATGAAGAAAACATCAGTGTACAAATGTATTAAACGTTTTTTTCTGAGGAGAGAGAATGTGTCACAGATGAACAGAGGTTAGGGTGGCCATCAGGAACAGAACTAATAAAAACATTGCAAAAATTCATTGAATTGTGTATCAAAATCATCAGATGACTGTGAGAAGCATAGCAGACCAAGTAAACATTGATAGAAAAACAGTTAGGAAAATCTTAACTAAAACTCTAGGCACAAGAAAGGTGTGTGCAAAAATGGTCCTGAAGGAGCCTACTAATAAACAAAAGCAAAGGAGAGTCAAAGTTTGCCAAGACCTTTTGGTGAGGCAAGATGATGTTTTGGGCTGTGTTATCACTGGTGATAAAACATGGGTGTACCAATACGACATTGAAACAAAGCGTCAAAGTGCACAATGGAAGCCAGCGAATTCTCCATGATCAAAAGAGTTCCATTAGTCCAAATCAAGAGTCAAAATGAAACTGCTAACCTTTTTTTTTAATATCAGAGGGATTATTCATTATGAATTTGGACCAACTGGGCAAACCAAGTTAACCAAGTTTACTATTTGGAAGTACTGAAAAGGAAGCATGAGAAAGTTAGACGACTTGAACTTTTTGCCAACAATTCATGGTCCTTGCATCAGGACAATATACCAGCTCACATGACACTGTCTGTGAGGGAGTTTTTAGCCAGTAAACAAAGAACTGTATTGAAACACCCTCCCTACTCACCTGATCTGGCCCCCTATGACTTCAAAGATAAAGAAATATTGAAAGGAAGACATTTTGATGACATTCAGGACATCAAGGGTAAGACAACGACAGCTCTGATGGCCATTCCAGAAAAAGAGTCCCAAAATTGCTTTGAAGGGTGGACTAGGCACTGGCATCGGTGCATAGCTTCCCAAGGGGAGTACTTTGAATGTGACCGTAGTGATATTCAACAATGAGGTATGCAACACATTTTTCTAGGATGAGTTCGCGAACTTAATTGTTAGACCTTACTTGACAAGCCACAGCTCACATCATACTCTCTAATGTCAACACAATACTGAAAGTATTGTGATACTGGAAATATCTAACTAGAAATATCAGGAAAGAAAAAGAAATGAGAGGTGTAAGAATTATAAAGTAAGAAGTAAAATTATCTTTATTTGTAGATGACAGGATTTTATATGTAGTAAACCCTAAAGACTTCACTAAAACCTATTAGATCTAATCGACAAATTCAGTAGTTTCAGGATACAACATCATCATAGAGAAGCCAGTAGTATTTCTATACAATAACAAAAAATAATCTGAAAAAAAAATAACAAAGAAACAAAATAATCCCATTTGCAATAACATAAAAAACAATAAAATACTTAAGAATAAACTTAGCCAAGGAGGTTAGAAAGCTCTACACTAAAAATTATAAGACACTGATAGAAGACATTGAACAAGACAAATAAAGAGAAAAATATCCCATGTTCATGGATTAGAAGAATTAATATTGTTGAAATGTCCAAATTACCCAAAATCATATATATTTTTCCAATGTAATCCCTTTCGAGATTCCAATGACATTAAAAAAAAATAGAAAAAAATTCCAAAAAAGAAATGCCAAAGTTCATTTTGAAACAAAAAGACCCTGAATAAACAAAGCAATCCTGAGATAGAAGATTTGAGGCTTACATTTCCTGATTTCAAACTATATTACAAAGCTGTTATAATCAAAACAATATTATACTGGAAAAAAAATAGAGGCATAGACTAACAGAACACAATCAAGAGTCTAGAAACAAACCCATACATATACAACCAATATTTGACAAGGAAACCATAACACTCAGTCGAAAAAAAACAGGCTCTTTAGTAAATGGTGCTTTGAAAATTGGATATTTACATGTAAAAGAATGCAACTAGACCCCTGTCTTATACCACTCACTCACAAAAGATATTAAATATATATGTCCATATCAACATATATAGACATTTAAATGTATGGACACATACACACTGCTATTTATTTTTTACAGGAGAGCAAAGGTAATTTAAATAGTAAATGAAGAAAGTTATATGTGTTCTCCTTATCTGCATTTCTTGCAATGTAGTACTTCTTAAGGTCATCTGAAAAAATGATTAAGTCATGACTAATTTCTGACACCATTCTAATAAGCACAGTGTAAATTAAAATGGAAATGTAATATATACAAAAATTCCACACTACGAAATTTCTTATACCACTATGTTGTTTTTGTTTTTATCCCTGAAAACCACACTAATGGGGAAATTAACAATCTGCCATTTGATCACGTGGAAATTAACCTTTCATGAGGGGGGCAGGCAGATAAATTTACAATTACAAATACGTTTAGGATTTCTTATATGTGTGGCTCGCCTTTCTTCGTAAATTATGCTGGCATTGAAAATAAAGATAATAATCTACAGCAATGTTTAAAAGCTAGAAAAAGTAGTCTTTCAGAAGATGAGAACAATAAAAAACATAAGTTATATTATGCAAGTTGAAGCAAATTCTTGGATTAATAGCAACACGATAAAGGAACTGCAATCCTCTAGATGGGAAAACAGGATCTATTAAATATATACCTTTAGAATTTATTCAGAGAATTCAAGGAGCTGAGATTTGGAGAAAGAATGAGGCATCACTGAAGATATTAATTATAAGAGAGACCAGTTACATCAGCCCCACAGTCTTAGAGCTATTGCTATCTTTAAGACAGTTAAGTGCTTCATTCTTTGAGTAAGGTTCCCAAAACTATTAAATTTCATGAGAGCTGATGCAGTATCTGACTTATTTATCATCACAACAACAGCTCATAATAAAATGTCTCTCTGGTATATTTCATTGTGTCAACCTAGTAGCTAGAACTAATTGCCCAGTAGTTTTGGGTTAACATAGGCTATAAGAAACGTTTGTTCACGATATTGCAGGATGAATGAAGATGCAGCCATCTTTTTACACTCAGAAAGTAAATGTGCAGCAAAAGGCATTATTGCAGATCAGTGTTACCTATCTGCCAGCTCTGTTTGTCTGCACAGGAGAGCAGCTGGGTCCAGAGCTTATCCAACTGCTACCACATCCTTAACTTAAGCTTCTTTGGATCCTGTGCCAGGAGTTAGTAAGACATCAACTTTTCCTGCAGAACACCTTAGTCATTAAAGTTGGAGGCTTGGAAAAAGTTACATTACATCTAAGTTTCCAATTAGCTCTTCTACTTTCCTTGCCAGGCCCCGGTCTATGCTTGCTTACTCTATTTGCATCTGATTGCAGTTCCTGACAGCCTTCCAGACAAAGAAACAAAGCCTGGTATAACCTTTTTAACCAGATCCCACAATCAAGTAGTTAAATCCCTATAATAAATGTCTGATTACATATAAATCTCTAGAGTTCTGGTTGAACCATCACTGGCATAGCCTAATACTATTTTAAACTTCCAATAAATATTAATTATATTAATGAATAAATCTTTTGGAATATATTAGTATCTCTTGTTTCTAGAAGGAGGGCTGTCACAGAGTATGATCTCAGAAATTAGTTTTTGAATCAATGTAAAATAATAAATGATTGACCTAATTAATCAATCAATCAATCAATCAGAATCCTAATAGAAAACACATTGAAGTGAGAAACACGGGAACTTGGGGAAGAGTGTCATGATTTATTTCTATCTATAATCTCTGAAAAGATTTGGGGGCATGTAATAAAAGAATATGAAATATTGGATTGGAAAATCATAATTATTTAAGGAATGGTATTATTGATCACTGTGCTATTTGTCTAGTCTACTCACTTATTTATGAAAGCATTAGCAAAAGGAAACACTCGAGGCTAAGTATCATATCATTTCATGTATTATTTACATGTGAGCTAAAGGACATAATTAGGTGTTCCCAAAGAAATACTGTCTATATGCTATTAATTGTAAGAGTACAGAGATCTGTGCCCCAAAACTAGAGATGGTACTTTATCTATACAAGATAGAAGTTGTGCTTAAATGAATCAGATTAAAACTACCTGGAACAAAGTTTCAGATCAGAATAACATGTGTCCTCATATTTCTTTCAATATATATTGAAATATATATATATATATATATATATATATATATATATATATATATATATATAATATATATTGTATATATAAATGCATCAAGAGATAATGACACAAAACAGTAATAAATGTTGTCCAGCTTTATACTAGTAAACACATTAGGTTGTACATTCTAAAATCCTCATTATATAAATAAATATTTCAGATATTGTGCTAAAACAAGTCTGAATAACATTGTTATACTTGGTAAAGTACCGTTACTGCAACAATCCTGGTCTTAAAAAGATCATTTAAAAAAAAAATCATTAAAGGAACCTATCCTAAATGAAAATAAGTTCAGTATGATATAGTACTCGTACAACTCCACAGGATAATTTTCTCCATTTCAAGTGCAGTTCAAATGATCTTTTTTGTTCATTAATATGGGAAGAGAGTGTATACAAATATATTAATATTAATCCTAAGTGAGACAACTACATTATCCATCTGTTATAAAATATTATGGATAAGCAAATTATATATTAATGCAGTGAGTTCTATTGAGCAATAAAATGGCATGAACTATTGCCACTCATGACAACACAGATGAATATCATGAACATAATATTAAATGATGGAATCCAGCCAAAAAAGGTATATACAATGTGGTTTCAATTATATTAGTTTCAAGCTGACAGATCTACATTATTAGAAGTGAGGATAGAAGTTACCCTTTCGTGGGAGTTAATGATTGGAAGGAGACAACAGAGGGTTTCTGGGTTAGTTGTAATACTCCTTTTCTTTGTGTGTTCATTTTGTGAAAATCTATTGGTATATATACTTAATTTTGTACATTTTATATACATTTTACTCCAATGTTCTGTTGAAAATATGTACATATTGGATAAATAGCAATCTTTGTCCCACTATACAGCAAAACTGATTCTCAATAGTTTTAATATATATTTCAAATATTTATTTTCACTAAACAAATAAAATTTGCAATCAAGAGAGATTATTTTGCACCCCTCTTAAAACTATAAATGTATTCAAACCATCACATAGTTTTCCCATATTTAATAACATTTAGATGGTTAAGTAGCTAAATAAACCATACCATTTTTCTCCAGGTATGTGAATCATAGACACATAACTTCAACTAGTGAGTTCAACCAGACTTCAACTAGTCTGGTACACAAGATGCTTCTTAATTAATTTCTGGCTCAAGCATTTTTTTTTTTTTAATATCAAGCATACAATTTCTAACAGAGAAGGTTAAGTTAAGGGTCTTCGGTTATCATAGCTATTTTTAAAATAATTTTTAACACAAGATATATACATATATACATATATAATTCCTATATTATATATTATCATAATATATAATATGTACATTGTATATAAAATATAAATCATTAGTATACATAATTAATATATGTAACATATATGCAACATATATTAATAATATATCAAAACGTATGTATTATAACATATATATATTAATTTTTCCTTTTTCTTTGCAGAGATGCCATGATATCTCCAGATGGTACCCTTCTAAATATCAAAAGGAAAATATCATAATATGTTTAAGCCATTTAAACCCATTAATCCAAGTCAAAGTGTTTACCTATTAGAGTGAGAGGCATCTCAGGCCACTTACAGGAGTGCCCCCAACTCCCAAGGGCCTCTCACAACTAGAGAGAAAATACGACTCTGTGAGCATAAGTACAGGACCGGCTACAGAATTTATGGAGCCCACTGTAAAATGAAAATGTGGGCACCCTTGTTCAGATATTATTAACGATTTCATGATGACAATACTAGAGCATGAAATCAAAGGCAGAGCTCTCCTATTACAGGGCTTCTGTGACTGCACAGGTCGCAATGCCTTTATTAGGCCCTGCACAAGTATTTTGGTCCTCACAGCGCTGTTCTCCACACATTTTTTTTTTTTTTTCAATTCAAAACAGTAATGCTACTATGCAAAATAAGGCAAGAAAAAACTGTTGTCATTTGATGTCATTTTAGGCCCCTAATTTTAACCAATGATATGCATTGCAACATTTTCTTCATTTAGAACAATTCCTCAATTATATTATTGTGTGTTGTAGGCAAAGGAAATATTTCATGCTGCTAGAGTTTGGGACATGTGAAGAGCTTAAATATGTGTCATCTACTATCCCAAAAAGGAAAAAAAATGAGCAAATAATAACTACATTATTGCTTTCACTGTTAACATATAATGCGTAGGCATAGCTATGCCCCATGGTCAAGTAAAAGAAAATCAAGAATATTTAGTGTCAATTCTACACTATATACAACAAGAAAACCTCAGAATTTTTAATTATTACAACTCTAAATAATCAAGAAAAATCCAATTAAGTAGCTCATTGAATGTTTCCTTCTGTATCTTCATTATCTTTATAAGCTAGTTGTATTAAGTAGATTGAGTTAGTCATAGTAATTCGATCTTTTAACTGTATATGGAATATTGCATATAATATGCATATGTGATAAATATACATATATATTTATTCATTATAAATATATCAATTTTAATTTTGAGTAACACATATAGTTTAATACTTCTCTGAGTTACAATAATGTGTTTCCTTCTTGCATTTTTTTGAAATTTGGAAATCATTTAATGATTATTGCTAAAATCTTTGCTATCTTTCAGCAAATATCTACAGTATTTCCATACTTTGAACTCATTAAAGGCATGGAATAGAGAAATAAGCTTTATAAGACGTAAATAATTAAATATTTTAGCTACAGTAATGGATTTTATTGCTTTGGGTTCTGGAATGTGCTTATATGCAGTCATTCAAAATGTCTTAAGTGGTCATCTAATCCCCTTATTAGGTTAAATAAAAGACAGGCAAAGAACAAAAGCAATACACCCTACTTTGTAACTGCGAAGTGATAATGGCTTACTATAACAAATTCAATCCCTTGAAATGTGACTCAGTGACAGAAAATCTGTTATTTATTTTGAATTACTCAAGCCATCTCTTTTCCCATACTCAATTAAAAAACAAATTAATTAATGTGGAACACTGAATTTTAAACAACTGTGAAGGTTTTCACTAACCTCATTAGAAGACTCAGCATGGTTATCTAGATTCTTTATGGTTGTATTGCAAGTGATAATGATATCTATGAATCAGTGAAAATCCTAAGAGTAAGTAAATATGACCAAAAATTATATATATTTTACAGAGCAAAAACAGCATGTCCACTTAGCTCTTCCAGGGTTAGTATCATGACATGTACATGTAGGGAACAGAATTTCCACTTCTCACAATTCTAAGTAACCAGGAAAAACAATCAAGTCAAACTGCACATTATTTCCTTCCACACCTTCATTAACTTTATAAAGTTATTTATAGCAGATTTAGTTAGTAACAGGAGCTAGCCCCCTTACTTTACACCGAATACAACTTTTACTACATGTATGCATATGGCAAATATACCCAACACGTAGGTCTTATTTAATATCAACATACCAGTGTTGTAAGGAAGCGGGAGAATTAGCAGCTACAGAAGAGCATTGAAAATACAATTTATTCATTTAATCTTTCATTCAATGCTTATTGATCGTAAGATTGAAAGCAATGGTTTAAAATTCATCCCCCATTCCAAGCTTAAAATGTTCCAGGGGTTCTAATCATCTTCATAATAAAAGCTAAACTCTTACATATGGCCTCTCCCTAAGACACATTACCTGCCACTCTCGTATCTGTATATCATCATCACTGAATCACTCAAAACCACCTTTTATGATCCAGGAAGTGTTTAGCTTTTATGCTTTTCTTCATATTGCTCCTTTCTTTTTATCTAGAACATAGGAAGTCCTAGACCTATGACTGTTTATAACTCAAGTGAAGCACTAATTTTTCAAATAATTTTCAACTCCAAACATCCTCTTTCCACAATGGCTCCACATTGGTAACCATTAGGAAAGCTTGACATGTGAAATTTCTCACACCAACCTCCAGCTCTAAACTAGATCTCATCCTGCTCCATCTTCACAGAGAAAACCCTGGGACTAAATGAACAATTATGAAACATTTTTAAAAAAATAAACTTATGGATAAAATTATCTTTTATTGGGAACTGTCAAATTGAGATATTTTTTATGGTATTTGAAGTCTCCTCTTTAGCAATACCCAGTTTGATTTTGTCCTTACTATCTCTGTTGCTACTAAAAACCCTGTTTTTTTCCTATGGATGACTTCAGTTGTGAAGTTGCAAAACAGCTCTTATTGATTTCCAAAGGAAAATTTAGGTTAACATAGGTTGACTTTATTATTAAACTAATACAGAATAGAAGAATAAATGAATGGATTTTATAATAAATGAAATTACAGTACAGAGAGAGAAAGAGAAAGGAAGGAAAGAAGAAAGGAAGAAAGGGAAAAAAAGGAAAGAAAGAAAGAAAAAGAAAGGAAGAAAGAAAGAAGGAAGGAAGGAAGGAAGGAAGGAAGGAAGGAAGGAAGGAAGGAAGGAAGGAAGGAAAGAAAGAAAGGAAAAGGGAAGGAGGGAGGGAGGGAGGAACAGAAGGAGGGAGAAAGGAAAGGATGGAGGGAGAAAGAAGAAAGAAGTGGGAGAAATAGCAAATGCAGTAATTTAAGAAGATAAAGATTCCCATGGTACTATTTGCCTTTTTTCTTCATTATCTTCACACTCAGAATTTATCCTCTTAAAAAGAAATACCGTTTAAAATACGAATGATTTATGAGAAGCACCAATAAGACATAAACCAAAAAGTGCTTTAATCCTGAGAAAAACAAAACATTTCAGGCTTTGTTTTATGAGACTATTAATACGCGTAGATATCTTGGCCAGTTGAAGAAAACCTCCTTCTGAACTTTGTCTCCCAAAGGAATCAGGGTCTGGTTTTGGTATTGTTACCTTGCCATTCATTATAGCTCAATTCATTCATATTTTTATTTTCTGAGGAAGCAGATAGAAATATGTACAAATATATGAAGGTAGGCTGTGCTAAAAGGTTCAATGTAGATTTATGAAAACTCATTATTGTGAATACCATTTATTAAAGCCCCGTGTTTAAGGACCATTTTAAAGAAGGCCTTCTAGAGAAAATATTTTTAACTTCTCAGGTAGCACTTTGAGGATTGTGTGAAGCTGATCTTCTGAAAAAAAATTTGAACATAAATTTGTGAGTAAAACTATAATTTTTAAAAATGTCTTGTCAATAACACATCATATTTTTAAAAATATTCCATATCAATATTGGATGGCATGAAATACTGTTGTTTTGTTTTGTTTTGCTTTGTTTAGTTTGGTGTAAGTAACAGTGCTGCCAAGCTGTCTAGCCAAGTACTTCTAAGAGCAATGGGGAGGCTGTAAATGACTCTTGTCTTCCAAAGTACAGATATGAAATGTGGACGATATCATTCTAACAAGGACTCTCTTCTACTTGGCTCTGGGTCAAGGAGAGAATGCTCTTTTGGGTGCCTTAGATCAACCAAGTACACGTGGCTTATGCAGAGGGTCCTTGGACTTGTTTTCCAAGGCCATTCTGTGTTTCAAAAGTTTATTGATATTTTTTACCACCATTTTGTTTAAATAGCAGAGAGATCATTTGCTGGTATTTTATGCTCTGATTGAATGGAAAAACAAATATGATAAATATGCATTGAATATTGGTTAATTTTAGTCAATAAGGAGTTAAGTTTCAAATTATAACCTTAGTAGATCAGTAATATATAATAAATAGCCTAGAATTTAGAAAACATGTATGAAATGAGGCATAATTATGACACAGATATCTAATATTAACCCAGGAATTATAAGCACGTTAAATGAATTGCTAAATTAGACACAGACAGATAGAGATATAAATATTGAAGCTATAATTTTTTTGCAGACTTGTCATGAGCATCCCAACAGAACCGATTCCTGTCACAGTACACAAGAATGCTCCATCATGCTCTCCTGGGCTGTGGATCCTCCCTAACACTTGTTTTCCTACTTAAGCCTTATTATTATTATTATTATTATCATGTATTCCAATGAAAGGAGAAATATTACATGGAAAAACCTGTAGTCTATCCAAGCTTCCCAAAGCAATTGGATAGACAATTTATATTTAAGCTAATGTTGATATTTATAGTGAATATTTATAGTGATCATTATAACATTATATATTACGTTTTGTGGTTAGAACCTGCTTTTATATACAAATACAATATATGATTTTCTGATGAATTGCCTATTGATTTCAAACATTTATTAACTCTTACTCAGAATATAATGCTTTATGTATTTACAACAATTGGGTGGGGTAGTGTGTATATCTTACAATTATCCCTACAATCTATTCCCAAATAAAAAGAATAAAATCCTTTGGTATTATAATTTGAAGAGGATTACTTTTTTAAGAAAAAGAAATACACTCTCCTGAATGGTATTTTACACATATCAGTTATTAATATTATACTCAGTCACATATTCCTTTATTTTTTTGTTGACACTTAAAAAACTTTATTTTCGTAGAGTGTATGAGGTTTGACAATTAAATTCGTGAACTTGTTGTAATGATGTTGCTAACCATTTTTTATATCAGAGGGATTATTCATAATGAATTTGTACAAACTGAAGAAACAGTTAACCACATTTACTACTTGGAAGTGCTGAAAATGCTGCGTGAAAAAGTTGGATGAAAACGACCTGAACTTTTCATCAATACTTCATGGCTCTTACATCATAACAATGCTCCAGCTCACCCGGCACTGTCTGTGAAGGAGTTTTTAGCCAGTAAACAAATAACTGTATCAGAACACCCTCTCTATTCACCTGATCTGGCCCCCAACGACTTCTTTCTTTACCCGAAGATAAAGGAAATATTGAAAGGAAGATATTTTGATGACATTCAGGTCATAAAAGTTAATATGATGAGAGCTCTGATGGCCATTCCAGAAAAAGAGTTCCCAAATTGCTTTGAAGGGTAAACTAGCCACTGGCATCAGTGCATAGCTTCCCAAGGAGAGTACTTCGAAGGTGACTGTAGTGATATTCCGCACTGAGGTATGTGGCACTTTTTCTAGAACGAGTTCACGAATTTCATTGACAGACTTCGTATAATGCTCTACAATATACTAAAATTTGGAGTTCTATAACTTGTAATTCAAGGTTATTTCATAAGTAAGATATCTCATTATGAGATTAGTGTCACAGGTTAGACCGTCCTCAGCATGGGTTTCAGGATGTTACTATAATGATAAAAAGCTAACAAATATATGCATACTTTAAAGTTTACAAAGCACTTTCCTATATATTATATTCAATAATACCATGGCATTTAATGAATATTATATGAATTTTACAGCTCAGGATATTGAGGCTCAGAGTGGATAAGACTCACCCAAGGTCACACAGTTAGTAATTGTCAGAGTGAATATATTAACCCAGTATTTGAGATAAAAAATAAAATACACTCTTTACACTACAGTAACTTGTCTCAAATTTAAATATGTTAGGACATAAAATACATAATTTAATTATACTTGTATTTATAGAGAGCTATATATTAGTATAAAATGGTTTTGAGGTATAGTAGTGGGGAAATAGAAACACGATCAGTGCAAATGATTTCTCATGGTCACTGCAAAGCTGTACCTGAGTGTTTGTCGTAATACCCTCAATTTTCCTGTTTATTAGGTTTTGCTCTCAATCCAACATATAGAAAATGAAGGACATTATCATAGTTACTAAAGAGAATGGTTATTAAAATACTTTTCAAATATCTTCATTAATGATACTGTTTAATTTTATAGCTATGTCTGCTTTTTCAGTTAAAATTGAATTGAATAAGAATATTTGAATGCCAACCTAGTAAACATTACTTTAATTGAAAGCCTGAGGGATTAAAAAATAAATTAAAAAAAAAAAAAACAGGGAGAGTAGAGAAGAAGGAGGGGAGGAGAACCAGTATATGACTCCCTTGAGGAGTTAGCATTTTGCTTGTGTGACAGGCAATAACGTTTGTGGTTAAGTGTACAGCCTCTGGTGTGAGCCTGGGTGTGCCACTTATTAGCTATGTGAACTTTGGCCCTTTTTTGGCTGGTTTCATTGAGAAAAAATTGGCATACATCGCTGAAAATGTTTAAAGCACACAATATGGTGTTTTAATTTACATATATTGTGAAATGGTTACCACAGTAAATTCAGCTACCATTCATCTTCTCATATAGATACAATAAAAGGAAAAGAAGGAGAAAAATGAAAAAAGAAATCTCCTTGTCACGAGAACACTTAGGATTAACTCTTCTAACCATTTTCCTATGTATCGTATAGCAGTGTTAACTATAGTCATCCTGTTGTACATTACATCCCTGGTACTTATTTATCCTGTAACTAGAAGTTTGTACCATTTGACCGCCTTCCTCCAAGCCCCCTCCTTTCCATCCTCCACTTCTGGTAACCACAAGTCTGATCTCCTTTTCTATGAGTTTGTTTTGTTTTGCTTTTAGATTACACATATAAGTGAGATCATACAGTATATGTCTTTGTCTGATTTCTCTCACTTAGCATAATGCCTTCAAGGTCCATTCATGCAGTTAGAAATGGTAGGATTTCCTAATTTTTCTGTTAATAATATTACTAATAATATTACTCAAAAATATATCTGCACCCCATGTTCATAGCACAATTATGTACAATAAACTTGATTATTATGAGGTTTATTTTTATGGTTGATAAATTCAGTAATATCTTTTCATAAATGACTATCTTCAAAGTTTAAAAATGGATTTGGTACTTAAAATGGATACTTGCTTATTCCAAACAATTATTTTGAAAACATCTGTAAAAGAAATACCTTCCTTTTCCAACCATATAAATAAAATGAATCATACCACCTTGCTACTCTGCATCTATTATGACACTCAGATGCTACATTTTGGCCTTTGTTTCCTTATGTATTATACATCTATACACAACATTTTTGTAGGTAGAAAATGAGCATAAAAATTAACATGTAAATATTTGTCAAATTGTTAATTTTGTGTTACATTGCATATTAGTTTTTTAAATAATATTTTAAAGTACAAACATTATAAAAGTAAGTTTCTGTATAAATATACATTTTCTATAAATATATACATCTTCTGTGTACACATGCTCATATATGTATATACACATATATATTCAAGTGCATATACTCACTGTTTTCTAGGTTATTAGAATTATTCTCTTTATAGATCCTTTACATGCTGATCCCTGAATGCATACTGATTTCCTGAGAAAATTAAATAAAATTATATGTATTTTTAATTTTTATTACATTTACTATAGTGACATTGGTTAGTAAAATTATATTAGTTTTAAGTGTACATTTCTATAACACATCATTTACATATTGCATTTTGTGTTCACCACCCAGAGTCAGTTCTCCTTCCATCACCATATATTGGACCCCCTTTATCCTCTTATACCACCACCCTCCTGCCCCCTTACTTTCTGGTAACTACTAAACTGTTGTCTGTTTCTGAGTTTTCAATTGTCTTGTTCGTTTGTTGCCTTCAGTTTTATATGCCATATATGAGTGAAGTCATATTGTTCTCAGCTTCTTCTGTCTGATTTCTGTCACTTAGCATGATAATCTCAAGATTCATCCATGTTGTCACAAATGACAGTGTTTCATCTTTTCTTATGGCCAAGTAATATTCCATTATATATGTGTGTGTAAAATCTCAATTTTAAAAATAAATTTTCTGAGCTAGTTATGGATTTCACTTGCATATTGATTTGATCAATTTATTAACACATATATAGCCTACAGAAAAACCAGTTGGAAATTGTTTCTGGTTTTGCTTTTTAGAATGCACATTAAAAAGGCAATTATTTCCTGCTCACTGAGAAAAAACAAATATTCATGATTAGTTAGTTAAAGTATCTCCAGTATAGATGTAAGTATATAACACTATTTGACAAGTATTATTTCATCATACAAGATTAGTCAATTTCAATAAATGTTTTTTTTCCAATCTCATAAAGTTATTATTTAAATAAATGTGGAATGTCTAGAAAACCAAGGATGTGCTACAAAGAGAATGTTTGGAAACATTAGTATTTATAACCCAATCTTAACCTGCTTATTAGAATTTTGTATGTCTAGTATCTCTTAATTCTGTATTTGTGGTATACAGCTATTTCCATTTTTAACCAAGAGAGTGAAATGATTGATGTTTTCCACTGTGTTAGTACTTATCCCTTAGGTAGTATTTCCTAAGTACATATTGATCCATAGTTTTTTAAAAAAGAAATCCTAGTTGAAGCCAATGTCTTTTGTACTTAGATAATTTGCTAGGAATTAGATAATTTTCTACATTAAATCATTCTTTTCTGTTTATTCTGCTGTGGGAAATGTTCTATTTAACTACTTTTATTAGACAATTTAAGAAATTTTAAGATCCTTATACAATGATATATGCTTACCATTAAAACATTTAATAAATTAGAAAGTATCTTTAATATCTTTTTATTTAATTTTAATGTTATATTTAACCTATGAAAGAACACCAGAATGAACCAAATTCAGTACAAGTGCATTCTATATATACTATTGATTTAAAAAAACTGCATGTTTCTATTTCTAGCTATCTTCAATAGCAAGCCAATTTAATTAGATATCAAAGAATTTTATGAAACATACTGTGTTTAAAGTACTTTGGCTGATGTAGGGAAATCCTTAAATGTTGTAAGAGGTGGCACACAACACATTGAAGATAGGTGTTATTGCATATGTGTAGTATAAAGTAGAAAAATTTTAATGCTTCAGGAAGGATTTTAAGACTTAATATTAATGGAAAATATAAATAAATAGATATCATTGCCTAAACATTTAAAATGATATGTTAATAGAGTTAAGAAGAGCACAATTAAACAAAAATAATATCCAACAAATTTTGAAAATTTTTGGAAATGAAGGGTAAAAAATTGTTAATACCTTTGAAATACAGCATTCACAAAATTCAGGAAAATGACCATAACAATTTCCCAGTAGAAATACTGGAAAGGGATAGGGAGGGAGATCAATTAGGATCCCCAAAGACTTCTCTTTAACTCCTAAAATAGACTAGTGATAATTATCGTCATTCAGCTTCTAAGAGAGCTAAGAGAAGTGATACACTCTTTGAAAGATAGCTTGACATTTTCATGAAGCAACTGTGAAGCCAAAAATATTGAACATATTAGCTTTGTAGTCAACAAAATATAACTACAAACAACAAAGTAGAAAATTTCTGTATGTTTGCCCCACAGTAGCAAATATCAAGTCATATAACTGGTTGGGTTTGGATGAAATCCTACTTGTAAGGTTAAGTTTTCATTTATGAGGCTATGATTAAAAGAGAAGACAGGAGGCTGAAGAAATAGTCACTTGGAATAATCATTGTGCATCATACTATGCACAAATTATAAGTGATTATATTAGTCAGTGTTCTCCAGAGAACAGTCATCACGATAGATAGATGATAGAAAGCTAGATAGATGATAGATAGATAGATAGATAGATAGATAGATAGATAGATAGATAGATAGATATAGATGAGATAGATGATAGAGCTTTATTATATAAGGAATTGGCTCACACGATTATGGAGGATAAATTTCACAATTTGCTGTGTGTAAACTAGAGGCTCAGGAAGCCGGTGGTGTACTTCCAGGCCAGTTTTGAATGCCTGAGAACCATGGGAGCCAACAGCCCTGAGAACCAGGCGTGCTGATGTCTGAGGACAGGAGAAGATGAATGTCCCAGCTCAAGCAGAAAGAATAAATTCACCCTTTCTTCACTTATTGTTCTTTTGAGTCCCTCAATGGATTGAGGGTGATTCTACTCTCTTCTGGAAACACCCTCACAGCTACAACCAAAAATAGTTTTACCAGCTATTGGGGCATCCCTTAACCCAGCCAAGTTGACGTGTAAAATTACTCATTACAGTGATATAAAAATATAATGTTACTGGAATTTTTAAAGTTACTGAATATGCCCAGTTTGGAAATTAGTCTTAAGATCTCAAATTTAACTTCATTGAAATTGTACCGGCTAGTGAATCTTGCGGGTCCAAGATACTTGACATTAATCACTTGTCCCACCTTCCAGTAAATATGTAGGGTTCTGGTACTGCTGAGCATGATAGCTCACTTCCTGTGTCTTCATACTTGAGCCACATTTATGAATCATTTTATTTTCCTAATCTCTAAGCTATTAATTAAATATTGAATACTGTATTTCACTATTGAAATACAGTTTGAATTAATTTCCTCATTGGCTATTTTACAAATATTTTCAGTTGAATATAATCAGTTTAATAATCTTTTACTATTTTGTGATATTTTGGTATATTATATTATTTGCATTTAGCTTCAATGGTCTTTATTAACTATCTAGAAATCTGATTTCCAGATACGTCTTAAGATTAGGATAGCTTCTCATTTTCTTTTCCTGGAAGTTATGTTTAAATTTGAACAGAGCAGAGAGAAGCTTACCTCCAATAACTTTAGAAAAGTAATTTCACAGTATGACGCGTTGGTATTTTCAGAATTGATTTAGATTCAATAATTCAGTTACTAAGACCTTCAGTCTTGAATCAGCCCCTACTAGTGCTGCCTTTGACCATCACAGATTACAGGTAGTCTATTTACCTGCCAAGTTTAATGTTTCATCATATATCTCCACCTTGTTAATTCACATGGCTGACCTTGTCCTTTCTCAAAATATCATGCCCTATCCATACCCCTCATGTTTTTCCTCGGACTCTAGCACATTAATTTTCATTTTTAAAATGTCCCTATTCATCTAGAAAAACAAAGATTTTAGTTGAGTATTGTGGTTTAAATTCTTGCTGCAATTTATTACAGTTCCAAGCAATTCCTTGAATCATTCATGCTAAGGAGGATTACTGTCAAACTGACAGCAGGATTTGTAACGTCAGTAGAGGTAAGCTATCAGAAATATGTCATTAGCTGTTTTTTCAATCCCTTGTAAATGAAAGCATAGAAGGAAAGGGGAATTTTAACTTACAAAAATAAGCAAAGTATATCTTAAACGGTTTGTAGTAGTTTTTGTTAACCACTGATTGCCAAAATCCAATTGCAATCTTCTCAATGATTCTAAGGATCTAGATACTCAAGAATACTATTTGCTATAAATGCCACAGGGAAATGGTTATATGAATAAGCAATACCGTAAAACAGCTGACAGCTATTTTGTGATTAAATTGACTGTAATGCCAATCAAAACATTCTGCACCCATGTAGGAAAAATAGTCTTCAGTGCCAGTAGGTGTTTTAGGGGTTGATTTATCTTGTGTCTGCTTCCCTTAGTCAGGACACTCCATAGGATTAACTTTCTTAGTTCAAGTAATATCACGCACAGGAGTCCCTATTTGAAGGTTAATGCTATAATCAGTCATCACCACCTTTGGTTAATCCATCAACAAAACAGTGACCAAGGTAAACATGGAAAACAGCCTGGTTGAATTTTACACATTTTTCATAGGGAGAAGAGAAAACTCCAGCACACGGGTGGTGTTTTCTCTGGTGAGTAACTACATGTTTGAGACCTAATTCTGATCAATGCAGAGATAGAAAAGATCACTAAACGTCTGACGAAGTCTTGAGTGCAACACTGTTCATTTTAACCCCCGCCTTACTCCCTTTGGGTTCTAATGTTCAGAATTGGTCTTGGAAACCCTTTAACCTTGAAGGCCATTCTTGACTATGCTAAACTGACTCCAAATTTTTCCAAATTATTTCAGCTTGAATTCAAACCAGGCTGTTTTTTATAAACCTACTGAACTTACGCATGCCCCTGAGATCCAACACTGACAGTGACCAACTTGATCAGGTCTGCTAGGAGCAAAGTACTTCTGACTTACAAAATCACGGGTGACAGTAATTTAATATATAGGCATGTTTCTGTATTTTTCTTCTTTATTGTATATGAATTAAATATATAAATAAATTGGTATATAAATAAGTGATCCACAGTTAACATTTGATTAAATAAAGCATGATACACTCATACATAGATAAAATGATGCAAACTTGAAATAACATATGTAAAATGTTTCTAAAAATTGAAAAATATGAAATCATGGCAAATATTTGTAAAAAACTCTGTTATAAAACTATATATACAGCTTCATTTGAATTTAGTGTCTCCTAAAATGCAAAGTATATGGTAGCTCTTCAATGTATATTTCTTGACTTAAAAAACATTGTTAAACAAAGATTAATAAAAATAAAACATGTCACTTATTTATCTATTTTTATCCCTTTATAAAATAGGCAAAAATGAAACAACAGAACAACAATAAATTTTCTCTGAGTGATGAAATTATAAGTGACCCTAAGGTTACTTATAGAATTATTATTCCTAGCATCCCTAGAATTATTATTAGTCCCTAGAATTGTTATTGTCCTAATTTATTATTATTGTCCTAATTGTGTTATTATTGTTTATTGTTTATTTATTATTAATTAATAAATAATTGTTCATTTATTAATTATATGTATTAATTATTTATTAATTTTTATTAATGATTGGTTATTTGTTAATTATTTACTAATACTAATTAATTATTAGTATAATTGTTATACTAATTGTTTATTATTATTATTGTCCTAGAATTGCTATTGTCCTAATTTTCCATTTTCCATCAACTTCATTGATTACACTTACAATCTCTCTCTCTCTCTCTCTCATAGATCCACACACATATAATCAAATATTGTCAAGTGGAGGGGTATGTGTATACCTCAAGTAGAGGGCCATGGCACAGAAGTACAGATATAAACAAAGCTTCCTAGGAAAAACCTTAAAAGCAGAGAAGCATAAAGCACTACTGTCTGACAGTTCTCAATGTCTCACACTCAGGTTAGGTGGAGAGAGTCCACATGCACAGTAGCCAACATTTCAACTGCACATACTATACTCTGCACATAATGTTGCATGAGACACTGCCAATCTCAGTGATGACAGGCTTTTTTGCCCATAAGTTGCAGGTGGACAATTAACCTACAGGTGGACAATTTACCTAGGTTTGGCTGGGTAACTTCTCGTAACATTTGGGATCATTCACAAGTCTGGTACTTCACTGGGTGGTTTCTGGGAAAATAGAGGGAATTGAGCCATGTATTTCTCTTCTTCAGGTGGCCTAGTTTGGACACCATTTTCTATTAAGTTGGAAAAGTTCAAGAACAGTAACTGGATATGTGAAAAAGCTTCCACGCTTATGATATCACATTTACAATTACCCCTTGAACAAAGAGCAATGTGGTTGAGTCAGAGAAACAGGACTCTGAGAAGTTATCTGGCAAATGGCACCTATACAGGGAGGAGTGAAAAACTGGGCCATTAACATCAATCTACCACAGAATATCTATATAGCAATGCAAACTTATTAATCTGAGAACTGGCCTTGTTAAAACGGGCCAAACTTCAGAACCCCATGATTGTTAACAACCTCTGCTTCTCTGGAGCTAAATCAGATTTGCTGAGTCACATCTACTATTACTAAAAGGGCCTCAGCCTTAGAAATGAGCCTCAGCCTTAAAAATGTCTGCCTCCACTGCCCACCTTTGGTCCATGGGCACTCCTTGAACTTCTATATTGGCTCTGACAGTGACAGGTCACTGACTTTTCCACAGTGATGTCTCAGATGAGGTATGCAAAATATCCCATAGAGCTGGGTCATATGGGAAGTAAAATTTAAACCCATGCCACAAAATTTGTCAACATGGATTGGGAGCTATTTGTCAATAATTGTAATCGAATAATTAAAAAATATATATTCAAACACTTTTGGTCCTACATAATTCTTCTGGTGATTATATATATATATATATATATATATATATATATATATATATATACACACATATATATATACATATGTATACATATATATACATATATATGTGTGTGTATATATATATATATATATATATATATATATATATATGATTTGTTTTTCCAGAACAATCAGTTCCACAGAGTTGCCAAGATTTCCATTTTGTCTTCATAAGCAACCTGAGAGCAGAGAAGTGTGATCATGTAATCACTCAAACAGGTCAATGTCCAATTTCAGATGTCTATTATCCCTGATCAAAGTATTAGGTTGGTGTAAAAGCAATGGCAGTTTTTGCAATTATTTTTAACCTTTTAAACCACAATTACTTTTGTACCAACATAATACTATGAACTGTCAATCCATTGATGTCACATAAATTATCCATAAATCTACTAAAAACAAAACAGGCAAAAAATGTTTTATTTTTAGTAGATTTATGGATAATTTATGTGACATCAAGGAGTTCCTTCCGCCCTGTGGGGAAAAAGATAAACATATAATATTCTTCTTCAAATTTCTTCACTGTCCTCCTTATTCTGGTACCTAGGATCTCAGTCAACATGGAAGAATGTATGAACTGTGCTGACTAGAACTGCAATGTACTGACTGGTTGAATTTTTCTAATTGGCAGCTTCCCTGCATTTCTTTTTGTTGAACATAGTGTCCTCACTCATACAAATACTTTTCCTTTTCAAATTTTATTACAATTTTCTTTATGATGCTGTTTTTGATCCATTTCCTAAGGCATTTATATTTGTTCACCATATGGCTCTGTTCAGATGTGAGAAGAAACTCTAAATATGGTTTTGTTTACAATTGTCTTTCTTTTAAAATCAAAACCATCAAGGCTATCAAGTAGAACTGGGTAAAACAGCCTTCTCCATGACGGGGTGTGTTGGCCACAAGCTTCACTTGGGGAGAATCCTGCGCAAGTGCATGTGGGTGGGGGGAGGCTCTGAGATGTCTGCTTTAGATACTAAGATACTGTCGGCAAAGGTATGTATCCACCACTGAAAATCTAAAACAAACAAAAAATTTGAAAGTGGGATGGATTTACTGTACAGGAAATTTCCAACATGACAAGTTTGCTGGTAAGCACAGAAAAGGAGACTACAGTTCACATCCTGAAGGAAAAATATATAAATACACAAGTAAATACACATATAAACAAGCAAACATGAAAAGATTGCATATGCTTTATGGTCAATAGGTAAAGGACTGATAGAATTAAAAGAGCAAGAAAAGCTAGTCAAATTGGGCAATGCCTTGGCTATTCAAGACAACAGCAAAGCAAATGAGCTGATTAAACACAGACACACACACACAGACACACACACACACACGGAGCCATTTGATTTGGCTGCTCTACTAGAAAACAGATTTTGTTGAGTCAGTATGTACTAATTTAAATGTATAAATTACTACCCAGTAACTTAGTAATTCTACTACTGGGTATTTACCCAAGAGAAGAAAAAAAAAAAAAAAACAACTATGTTTACAATAAGCCATGCTCAAAAATGTATGTGCAGCTTGTATTAGTGTAACAAATTACCAAAAACTGATTGTTAATTGAGGAGAGGAACTAGAATCATAAAATGCTCATTTAAAAGTAGAGAAGGCAGAAAATAAACAAAAAAGGAACTAAGAACAATGGCAATGGTTTAGTGCTATGAATTAGCTGCAATGAAAACAATTACATATTTGGTAGAGTAATTAGGATATCTTCTACAAGGGTAAATTACTCCGAAGCATAGTTGTTTGGCTTGTCCTATCCAAAATGGCCTAATACAAATATTCAATGTAAGTTGAAATGTTGTAAGGAGGTATAGTCAAAGTTTAAATCTGTAACTCAGTGGTCCTGAATACATGGTCATGAATCTGACATGCAGGATAATAGCATCACTTAAGTGAATCTGAAATGATCATCTTTAGTCCCTTTCATATCAGCAGTTAGAACTTGGGGGCGTGGGGGGTTGTTGGAGGGCATGAATTGGATAACTAGTGTGATTTGAAGTGAACTATAGTGGGAAGGATGAGTAAAGCTGAAAATTTCTTAATCCTCTTTATTCAACATGGTAAGAAAACAGGGATGTCAATCATAGGGGAAACTGTAATTATCTTGCATTCCTTTACTGGTATGTGACAATGATCTTGAAATTATGATTTTTTTGTGAGCTAATCTGAGTTTACTTTAGTGAGATTCAGAGAATATTATTTCAGTAATAATTTTCCATTCTGAAATTTTACATTTAATTAGAAATATAAGGATAACTAATTGAAATAATATACTGATCACTTAAAGATGATACATGATAACATCTTATATACCAAGCATGATTTTGTTTAAAAATGTGACCTTGTATATTCGGACGCCACAAAATGGTTATTACAAATTCTTCTCAAACAATATCTTTAAGAAAGAGAAGAGGACACAATTTTGTAGACAGGACACAAAAAATAAAAAAAAATAAATTAAAACTTTTGTTCTTTAAAGGCATTATTACACAAATAAAAATGTAAGCTGCATGTTAGTCATCTGTGTGACTATGAACATTTTTTCTAGAATATATAAACAAATAAATAAAGACATACAACTTAAGTAAAAATGGACAAAATATTTTGAATTTATATTTACAATATAATATATAGCCAGTAAACACATAATATGTCCAGCATCATTGGTCATTGGGGAAATTCAAATTAAAGCCAAAGTAAGATATTTTTTTCTTAACAGGCAGAATGGCTAAAACTAAAAAGATAAAATTCACAATTTTGTCAAGGATGCCACTCTTACTTTCACATTTATAATGGAAATGTACAATGATACAATCACTTTGGGAAACATTTTGTAGGCATTGTCTGATGAAGTTAAACAGCCCTACCTAGTAACCTGGTCATTCTACTACTAGGTATTTATCCAAGAGAAAAGAAAACTATGTTTACAAAGGGCATTCCCGGAAAATGTACGTGCAGCTTGTTTTAGTGCAACAAATTACCAACAACTGAACTTAAAATATCTTTTAATTATTGTCTCACAGTTTTGTAGGTCAGAAGTATGGGTAGGCATGAATGTGCTGTCTCCTTAGTGTTTCACAGGCTGAAATTGAGATCCTGGCCAGGTTACTTTACCTAATAGAGTATCTGGGAATCAATATACTTCTAATTTCATTCAGGTTGTTGATAGATTTCAGTTCTGTGCAGCTACAGCACAGAAACTACACTTCCCCCAATTTCCTTGCTGTCTGTTACCTGGGGGTTTCATTCAGCTCCTAGGGGCTACTCTTTGGTCTTTGCATGTGGTTTTCTGCATCTTCAAGCCTAAACATTGTGTCAAATCCTTCTAGTGTTCTGAATCTCTGACTTTCTCTTTTGCTACCAGATGGAGAAATCTCTCTGCTTTAAAAGAATCATGTGATTATATTAGGCCTACCCAGATAGCCTCCTTTTTTGTTAACTTCAAGTCAATTGATTAGTAACCTTAATAACATCTGCAAAATTCTTTTTATCAAGTAATCTTATCTAATCATGGCTGTGATATATCACATCCATAATCCCTGGGATTAGGGTGGAAAAACCGGGAGGGTTGGCCATTTTAGCACCCAGCCTACTACACAGCTTTATTCATAATACCTCCCAAATAGAAACAAGACAAATGGCCTGAAGCCAGTGTTTCAGAATTTTGTTATGGTAGCATAACAAAATTGTAAAAACCAAATGCTGTTCCAGTTTTTTTTTTCATAATAAACACAATGTGGTGGATTAAAACAACATCAAATATTTGTTTTGGCCATCAGTTTGTTATCAGGAAAGTAGACAAGATACATGGGGACACTTGGGTCAGTTTAAAGGTTTTAACTGAGATGATGCAAATGGTTGGGTATTGGCCAAGCATCTCTGTACATGGTTTATACAAGTAGCTATCATAGATTTCATCACAGCATGGAAATCCAAGAAGAGTAAAAATTCTTATACGGTGATTAATACCTTCAAAAGTTAATGAAGCTAGTTACTAGAAATGGAAGATGCCCAGAAATTGAAACAACATCGCTACAGCCATATTCTGTTAATTATGTAGTCACAGAGGTCCAGAATTAAGAGAGCAGACATATATAACAACGTTAAAGGCGTAGAGTGTCAAAGAATTATTAGAAATTGTCTTTTTGTAGACTGAGCTAGTTGATATATCAAACTGTTTAAGAAATTTCAATTTAAATTTGTACAAGTGGTTATAGTCAAATATAAAGCCTTCAAATTAGTCAATGGCATAATATGGAAATACTTGGAATGAAGGAATCATACTTATAAAAGGATCATAGGAACCATCAACTCCAAAACTTTTAATGTTGTTAACTGACAAACAAAACCACAAACTTTGTGATAGAGAAAGTTACCCTAGTCGTTAAGGTTCTTGATTTCTTTGATAATGTTAATACGACTTTCTGGTCAATTCAGGTAAATTCAATCTTGATTATTTTCTCTAATAGAATTTACTAAGCAGTCAATATCATGCTGCTATGCTCACGTCCACTTTGTAACTATAATTGCCTATAGCTTAATGTATAGTACAATTAAATCAAAATTGTGACTGAGAATATGGTAACATCACACCTGTAATTATATGATATTATATTATGTGGGAAAGGAGATTTTGCAGATGTAAGTAAGGTCACTAGTTATTAGTAAGTTGTTATTTGCACAAATAGAAATGAAATGAAAGTATTTCCAGTATTTAGCTGTGTGAACCATTTTTAAAGAGTAAGTGCATGGAATCTAACTCAATTGTTGTTGTTTGAGACATCTTTCAAGCCTCACTATGTCCCTTTCCTCTGTTGTGATATCTAGATGAGCAGATATGAAAGCCTGCATGTTTCCTCCATTGGTGTCAGTTGGATAGTTCAAACCACACAAACCCCAACTCCACACATAGTAACCTTAATGGCCCAAGCCTCTAAATATAGTACAAACAAAGGCGAAACTTCCCCTTTTGCAAGCTATTTTCAGACCACCTTGGATGTCTCCTTTATTCTTCTCAGAAAGCCTCAATGTGTAATACTTTTTTGTTCATACCCTCTGGGTCATATGTATCATTATGTGTCTGAGCATGGAAATGAGTGCTGGATGGGGAAGGGTTGATCTCACCCTCCACAGGGCAACCACAAAGCAGTCCATCTTGTGAGCAGGGTGTCTTGTGTCTTAGGCAATGACCACCACCAGCGAACATTCTTCTCTTGCTTTGGTTCACTTCATGGCTCTGCTGCCTCTGGCATGCATGCACTTTGAGCTTCTATTGGCTATCATGTGCTTTTAGATCTCTTGCTGCCTGTTTGCAAACGTGCACTTTGAGTTGTACTGCTTTATGCTAGAGTTGGTCAGGTTACTGCATTTCTTTTATAGATTTAACCAACTTAAGTTGGAAGTTTTGATAATTGCCATTTTTGGCATTGGAGTGAGTATGGTATTAGGGTCCTCCTGAAAGGGGGGCTGGGCCATGTGTGTGGGCATAGGCCAATCAAGTGTATTGGACTGAATTTTGTGCCTCAATTTAAAAAAAATGTATAAGCCATAGCTGACAATTTTAGCATGAGTTCTGATAAGGACTCTTACCTGATGATCATTGATTGGGTGTCTCCATCAGACATCAGACGCTGTTGTACAGAGTTCTCAGGAGAAAAAAAAGGATATACTGTGTAATGTGTAAGCCTATGGGGTGGGTGCTAATATTTGAAAGAATAGTTACTAGATGGCTTGCTGAGGTCCAGACTTTTAAAATTCTGTGCTGCCTCTGCTTTGTCAACAAAATAGAACCCGATCCACAAAGTTATAGAGTAAAACACCAATGGTACCTGCATGTTACAGACTCTAAAAAGTAGCTCCCAAAGTTATACTTCCATCACTCTTAAAGGGCCTGAGGATACCATCACCCTAATGAATAACTCTAAAACATTGACAAGGGCTCTGGATTCATTGGGTGCTCTGGTGCATAAACAGGTCAAACATTATTCAAACTCAAACCAAAAACCCAGTAAAGCAAAATTTCCATGGGGGGGAGCCCCTAAATATGATGAAATTAATTTGGAAATTTTTGAAGAAAGAATCTCATAAAAGTAAGATGCATTTTACACAGTTACTTAGGACATAAAAATACCCTCAAAACAAGGATAAGCCATTGCCCCACACAAAGTAAGAGGCCCTACCACTAAGTAAATATTCCTGGGCATTATTTGTTCAGTCAAGGCTTGTTCCATCACTGACACTGTCAAGAAACAAATGTTCAGCTCCTCGCCTTCAGTACACACAACATTAAAACAAGCCTAACTTCATGTAGACCATTTTGTGTTCTGGAAGCATTGATCATTCAGAAATTATGCTTAAGCCTATTTATGCTGTTGTTCTTCAATTTGCCCAGTTAGAAAGTGATCACTGAAACTAAAGACTCCAGAATCCACTAAAATTTCAATACAGCAGATACTCCCATTCATGCCCTCACTCCTCCACCCCCTCCATGAACTCCATCCTTGTGGAGGCTGGAGCACAGCTCCAAGATACATCTCCTTTTGTGTGTCTTGGAACTGCTAGACAAATTACAGACATTTGGTGCAAAAACTGTCTCTGTTGGCCCTGTATTGCACACCATTCGAGCACTAAGTGCTACCTGCATACTGGATTCTTCTGGAGACAGGTGCTACCACATGTCCTGATCATAAGACTTTTTGCATATTAGTGCCTATTGTGCCTGGGTCACAGAGGCAGCACCTCCAGATTTGGCAAGGCCACTGAAGCCTTCTTATAAAAAAAAATAAAAATAAAAAATAAGAGCATGCTACTTACATGATAGACTGGAACCTGGGACCGCTGGCATATATATCACACCTAGCATGAGAAATGGCTTTCCTTGTCCTCAGTCTTTTGCCAAATGTAATGAAAATATTGAAGGTCACTCCTCTCTCAGACACACTGCCCACCTGAGGAATAACGAGATCAACTGAGTGGAAGGACAAAAGGGAATTTGTTTACTACATGGGTGGTAATGCCACAATCGCACATGATGAAACCTGTTGGAGAGCTGCCACCCTAGATCCCCGAATCAGGATGTCTCTGATCAAGAACATACCCAAGAGTCAGCATAATTGGCTTGATTTCAGGCAGTCACACTAAATGACTCCCTCATCAACAGTAGGCCCAGTCTGCACATTTTCACAGACTCTTGAGCCATTGCCAATGGTCTAGTGTCTGGTCCAGTCAAATGGCAGTAATTTCTTTTCCAGGTTGCTCCTTGGAAGTAGAGAACTCTGGTAATTTCCTGCCATACAGATACCCAAAATGATAAATCAGGGTCAAGGATGTGCCTGCACATTCTAAAGCCACATACAAGGCATCAACACGATACTCCATATCCCTTTCATTGTTCACAACATCGATGATGGTGACCCAGGCACACATTTCACTTTACAAACTACAAAATGCTCACCACTTGCACAACTCACTCAGTAGAATTTGTACCTCCTTTACCAGTCTCAAACTGCAAGCCTCATAATTTGTTTATATGAGTTCAAATTCAATCATCAAGGGTGGATGAGAGTCTCATTCTACTTTTATATTTGGCTACTGTACTTATCACACATCTGGGCATACAGATAAGGAAATCCAGGTGCTCACTCCCTTGCCACCAACAGGGAAGTTCAAACCAGACAAATCTTCCCAGTGTGTGGGAACCCACATTTTAGCCCCAGCCTCTATCACAAAAGAAAAAAAAAAGTTGTTTTCCCTTCCTTTGTTCAAATCATTTTTATACTAGTCTGCGTGCCTTCCCTATGCAACCAGAAAGTCTCAATATATGAATAAGAAATCTCTAGGTGTATATGTGGTATCAACCATCTCAACCTCCAATTTAATTTTGGGTAAAGGGTGGGACAGTACAACACTCTGTGGGGCAACCACAAAGCAGAAGTCCCAATGGGAATAGATAGTTAGATACCACTGAGCTGGTTAATGTAGAGCTGCCCCAAACTACTTAACTGGTAACTGTTACTTTGTACATAGAAATCTACTTATTGTTGTAAGACTATGGGGCTATTAATAGAGCATATTTATTTTTCTATGTTACATTTGAAGTCATTCCACAAACCATAGTTTCTGGTATCAGAATGAAAATTAATAATTGATTACATCAATATTTACTTAATGTATACAGTGTTATGTAATGAAAAAGATAAACTAATTAAATCATTAAATTGCATGTTTCTGTCATAAAGTAATTTATAACTCTAAGGGGACATAAAAACTTTATAGATTTAAACCTGTTATATGCCAGGGCATGAAAGATTGTCAATGTGCATTTCCAAATCAAGATATCCAAATCCTGGAAACACATATTACTGGAAAATTTGAAAATCCTAATTCAATGTTTTTAGATTGAAATTTTCTGTGTTCCAAATAGCTAATGAGTTTCCTTTGTGGAAGTTATTCTGGTATCGTATTTCTTTTTTGTACAAGTAAAACAATTTTAAAAAACTATATAGAGAAAATAAAAATGGGAAAAGTGAGGAAAGAAATTGTACATTTTGAACAGCAAAGGCTCTGCAGTGCATGTGGTGAACGCATTAAATATAAAAGTTTTTATTGAAAACATGAGGGAAAAAAAGCTGGAAATTGTTACGCACCTAAAGAGGACTCAAATGCTGAATGAAAACCCTATGGAATAAACATGAATATTGCCAAGTTAAAAACAACACACTGAAGATTATTTAAAAAGATGAGTGCATAACCTATAGGTTGAAGATTGAATAGCTAGAAACAGAGGTCTCTGTAATAAGAGTATCCGCAGGATTTCAGACAAGAGAACCTTAACTGATGAAGGAACAATGAATGTGGAAAGGAAAGAGTACATAGAGGAGATTTTACAAATAAATATACTAGATTAGCTTTATTCAGCATTTTAGGTGCTATTGGTGTATCTATAAGTGATCCTATTTAAGTATTAAATCATGGTTATGTGTCCAATTTCATAATTAATAATATAAATAAGGAAATGTGAGTTATTTGCTTTCAAGACACTGTGTCGATTGCCCTGTCAAGCAATTTAAATATCTATCTTAATCATCATACAAATTTTGTTAACACAGACATTTTACTCTACTTTCTAAATTAAAAATCCAAATTTCAAAGCCTGTACTTTGCAGGTGATATGAAATTAGGGGTCAAACTTTTAGTAAAGGATCTGACACTTAATATTTATCAGAATAAAGTCCAAAAAGGAAATCAGTAAATGTGCATCTTGAGACTTTGAAAAGTAAATATGAAAGCATAAATCATATTTGTTCTACCTACAAAACTTAGTCAGGTAGAAAGAAATATAGTCTGACAGATATGTAAATAGAAAGATTTTCTATTTGTTTTGTCTTTCATGATTCAAATGCTTTATTGATAATTTAAAAAGCACATAAAATAGTATAATATTATAAACTTCAATATATTATACAAAGAACCCTATCTATCACGTCCTTATATTAATTTTATAAGGCCCACATTCATATGTGAGCATGCACACATTTTTCATTTTGTGCTTTCAATATTTGATGTTCAATTATATTATAAATTAAAACCCATACTATAGTTAGTATCAAATAAAAATGCATGTAAATGCTTATGCAAGTGCCTAGCACATGACAGGCATTAAATAAAAAAGCCACATATGTTATTTTTCTCTACCAATAGACTATTAACTCTATGAGATTAAAAGGCCTGAACCTCTTTAACTCACCATTATAACCCTGGTACTTGATGTAGACCTAAATCATAATAGATGTAATATACGTTTGCTAAATGAACACAAACAAATAAATAAATGAATTAGTTAAATATATATTTTATACATTACATATTTAGTAGCTTTCAAAATTTGATTTTAGTGTAATTATTAAATAGTATAGTGAAATAGTAAAATTTAGCATATCCTTTACCATGTCTTTTCAATTAGGCATATTCTTTCACATTTAATTTCAAATCCACTTCTCCCAACATCTGGTGTTCTCAGATCACATTTAGAATTATACAGATATAATTTCCAAGAAAATGGAAGCGTCATTTTAACAAATGTATCAAGTTCTTTCAGGAAGTTAAAATATCTTGTCTAGTGAGATCTTGAGATAGTTCTGTGAAGAATAAAATATACTGAGCAGAAATTAGACATCTTTGTTGAAAATCAGGTTCTTTCACACAGTATTGAATACAAACAACTCTTTTAAAATTTCCATTTCTATATTTGAAAAATAAAGTGAATCAAGTAATTTATCTCTATAGGAAAAATGTTGCATTTCAGTTCAATACAATTCCATTGCATCTAAGTCAATTTATACCATTTTGATTAAACCCATAACACACATCAAATACTGCCAGCTGAAGATAGGAAGGACAAGATTTGATTCCAATAAACATGGTCACTGCCCATCCATTTATGTATTGTCTAGGAATGTTTTGGTGCTATAATAGTAGATTTTAGTAATTATAACAGAGACCATAGGTCGCACACAGATTAAGTATTTACTATCTGCCCTTGATAGAAAAAGTTGCTGATCCTTAATGTACATCATGAAAATAAGCTTCTACATCTCAATCCATTCTCATTATATATCTATATGCCAGGAGATTTAGATTAGGCATATCTGGAGCCTTGGCAAATGGATTTTGAAGAATGGATACCAACCTGATTCTGGTATTTCTTTTACCTGTTCGTCTTTCCCCATACCACTCCATTTTTCCAATTGAGGACCTCTGACTTAAATGTTTAGCACTTATGTATTAATATACTATGCAAAATGGAAAAGCAAAAGTGGAATTTCACTGTAAAGAGGCTATTTTGACATATTAATATATACGAATACATATATATGTGTGTATGCATACATACATATATATGAATACATATGTGTATGCATACATACATACATATTCATATGTATGTATGTATGCATACACATATGTATTCATATATATGTATGTATTCATATGTATATGAATATAATGTCAAAATAGCCTCTCTCTCTCTCTCTCTTCATATATATATGGCACCCCCACTGGCCAAATCTGAATCTGATTGGCTTGGTGAACTCCGCTGCTCTACCCTGCTGATTCACTGAGACCCTGCCTCACCCAACTTGCATACATCAGGAGGTTTCAGCAGTGTCTGAACCTTACAGGAAATACCAGGTGGCTGCATGCAAAGTGTCCTGGCATTTTGCAGAGGTACCCCAGATTTGGTACTGGTGGTAGCCATCCTCGGTTCACAGCATGGCCTCTTACACATGCCTCCAGGTACAACACAGGCAGCAACCAACCATTGATCTCTTTATAGTTCCTACCAGGTAGTCCCCAGCCAATGACAAGAAGTGGCTGACCTTGGCCTGCACCAGAGCCCCTCCCAAGCAGCCCCAGAACCAACATACTTGGAGGTTGGCTTCAGACCACAGCGGAGCACCAACCAAATAGTAGAAAGTAGACATACAAGCTCAGAGAGTCCCAAAATAGATGAACCCAAACAGGGCAACACCTAGACACCTAGACACCCACACCTATAATTAAAATGGCAAAGGTTAAAGACAAAGAGAGAATCCAAAAAGAAGCAAGAGAAAGTAGTTAATTACCTACAAAGGGAGCTTCCCGTTAATTTCTGATCAGCTAATTTCTCAACGGAAACTTTGCAGGCCAGAAGGGATTGGTATAAATATCCAGTGATGAAAAGCAAGGACCTGAAACCAAGGGTAATATAACCAGCAAAGCTATCATCTAAAATTGAAGGACATATATTTGACAATCAATATTATTAAAAAAGAAAAAGAAAAAGAAAAGAAATAAAATCAAAGGACAGATAAAGAGCTTCCCAGACAAAAAAAAAGCTAAAGGAGTTCATTACCACCAAACCAGTATCACAAGGAATCTTAGAGGGAGTTTTTTAACATGAATAAAATAAAATAAAAAATATGAATAATAAAATCACAATAACCACATCTCTATCAATAACTGCTTTCAGTGTAAGTTGATTAAATACTCCAGTCAAAAACATACGGTGGCTGACTGGATAAGAAAATAAAATCCTTACATATGCTGCCTACATACAGGCTGAAAGTAAAGGGATGGAAAAAGCTCTTTCATGAAAATGGAAAAGGAAAAAAACAAAACAAAACAAAACAAAACTAGGGTAGCAATACTTATACCAGACAAAATAGACTTTAAAACAAAGGCTATAGAAAGAGACAAAGAAGGACCCAGTAATCCCACTTCTGGGTAATTGTCCAAAGAAACACAAAGCACTACTTCAAGGGGACATGTGAATCCATTATGTTCATTGCAGCATTGTTTACAATAGCCAACATGTGGAGTCCGCCTGGATGTCTGTCAATGGAAGAATGGATAAAGAGGAGGTGGTACATATATACAATGGAATATTGCTCAGCCCGGGAAGAGAATGGGTTCTTAACATCTGCAGCGGCATGGATGGACCTGTAGGGTATTGTGCTGAGTAGAGTATATCAGACAGTGAAAGACAGATGCAATGTGATTTTACTTATATGTGGAATCTAAAGAACATAAACAAAAAAAATCAGAAACAGACTCATACTTACAAAGAACATTTTTTGGTTGCCAGATGGGAGGAAGTTTGAGGTTGTAGGGTCGGGTGAAAAAGGGGAAGGGATTAAGAAGCACAAATTAGTTATACAAATAAGTCATGGGGAGGTAAGGTATAGCATAAGGATTACAGTCAATAATATTGTAATAACTAAGTGTGGTATTAGATAGGTACTAGATTTATCGGGTTGATAGATAGGAGGGAAGTTGGGGTCAGGGCGAAAAAGGTGAAGGAATTAAGAAGTACAAATTGATAGTTACAAAATAATCATGGAGATGTAAAGTAAAGCACAGGGAATACAGTCAGTAATATGGTAATAACTATGTATAGTGCCAGGTGGGTACTAGTCAGGGGGATCACGTCTTAAATTATATAAATGGCTAAACATATGCTGTATACCCAAAATTAAAATAATATTGAATGTCAACTGTAACTGAAAATTTTAAAAAGGGGAGCGGGGAGATTAAGGGCAATAAATGGTCCCAATTTCCAGGTGTAAAACAAATAAATCATGGGGATGTAACATACAGCATAGCAAATATAGTCAATAGTATTGTGATAGCATAGTATGGTGTAAGATGGTTACTAAACTTATGGTGATCACTTCTTTAGGTATATAAATGTTGAATAATTATTATGTACAACTGAAACTGATATAATATTATATGCTAACTATATTTTAATAGAAATCTGAAAGAAAGAGAGGAAGGAAGGAAGGAAGGAAGGAAGGAAGGAAGGAAGGAAGGAAGGAAGGAAGGAAGGAAGGAAGGGAGAAAACAAAAATTGAAAAAAGAAAAGATTTCTCCAGTGAGGACACAGAGATGGCCAACAGACATATGAATAAATGCTGAACATCACCAATCATCAGGGAAATGCAAATCCAAACCACAATGAGATTCCACCTCACATCAGTCAGAATGACTAGTATCAAAAAGTCAGCAAATAACGTGTCGGTGAGGATGTGGAGAATAGGGAACCCTCATGCACTGTTGGCAAACTGGTTTAACCCCTGTGGAAAACAGTATGATGATTCCTCCAAAAGGTAAAAATAGACATACCACATGACCCAGCAATTCCACTTCTGGGTATTTATCCAAAATCCAAACCACTAATTTGAAAAGATACATGCACCCCTATGTTCACTGCAGCATTATTTACAATAGTCAAGATATGGAAGCATCTATGAATGGATAAAGATGTGATATATATCCATATTATACACACAAGCATGCACACACACACACACAAACTGGAATATTACGCATTGATATAAAAGAATGAAATCTTGCCATTTGAAACAACATGGATGTTCCTAGAGCATATCATACTAAGTGAAATAAGTCAAGCAGAGAAATACAAATACCATATACTTTCATTTATAAGTGGAATTTTTTAAAAAGAACAAACAAAGCAAAAGAAAAAAGGATTCAGAAAAAGAAACCAAATGGATGGTTACCAGAAGGGAGTAGGTCAGGGGATTGGTGAAAAGGGGAAGAGGAATATAGTCAATAATATTGTGATAAGTTTGCACTGTGACAGATGTTTACTAGAATTGCAGGGATGGTCACAATTAAGGTAAAAATGTTGAATCACTATATTGTACACCCCAAACTAATGTAATATTATATACCAACTATACTTAAATTATTTTTAATTAAAAAATTCACATAAAAATTTAAAGCAAAAATTGCGACATTTTTGATATTTATCAACAGAAATCCCCGTCTCCAAAATTTGTTGTGAAAACAGAAAGTCTGAAAACACAAAATTAGTCTTTCAAGTAAATAAAATCCTTTCCTAATACCTCAGAAACACAAGATTTAGCGAATTCCCAGGTTTCACCTAACCATTGCACACATTAACTCCTATAAGCCATGCATTACCACATGTCATAAATCATATAAATGAAGTAGATTATATTGTTTTACTCTTCATCTTCTAATTTTTGGAAATGTTTGTTATGCACATTCAGACATAATGGAAATTGAGAGCCACCTGTTGAATTACAAATACTACTCCAAATATTTTAAAATTTGTATTTTAATACACTTTGTTGCTCATCTGTCTGTGAAAGGGATGTAAAAACTCTTACCACCTTGTATCAATTATGCATTGAGAGTATGTCATTTTTTTACTGCCCAACTCCCATATCAATGCAAATTATTGTAATATATTTGAAAGATAAAGTGTCATGTCCAAATTGATATGTGTGTGTGTGTGTGTGTGTGTGTGTGTGTGCTTATGTTGGTGACAGTGTTTGTTTATGTTGCTATTGGTCTCTATTATATTTCCAATCATTCTTTCTTTTAAATTAAATTGAAATGTTTTTAATAGGATCATTACAAAGGAGGAAACTGGGTGCTAAATAAGAAATAATATTTCTAGGATAGCTGACCTTTTCCCAAAAGCAGGAAGTAAGCAGAATAGATGTTATTTTGTTAACATTCTCAGAATCATAGAGTTAACCTTTTATGGAAAATGACAAAACTCTCAGCAGTTTTCATCTTCTCACAATGTAGCTAGCTCTAAAGTTTGTCATGTCACAGAACTAGAGAGCAAAGCTGTTATCAAATACCTATCATGATGTGTTTTCTTTCCTCTAGGGATTAGGTGGGGATAGGGATGGATCAAATTATTCAAATCTCTTTACCATTCATTTTTTCTGCTTTCAAACTTTGCTCTCACTCCTTTTCATCCAGATTTCCTTTAGTACCTGCTCTTAACAAGCCTTTGAACCAAAGATGTTTTATTAAAAATGTATTAATTAAAATAAGGAGAAAACATGTAATTTGCTTTGTTAAAGAGACGGATCAGATAATTTAACTAACATATACAATTATACACATGTGTACATTCACATTTACAAATACATGCTTTTAATTATTTCTATGGTCCTTATTATAATTAGAGACAACCAAGAAATGATTTACTTATAACAAAGAAAGTAGGACAAAGGCAATATAGTAAAGGAGGAACTTCAGTTTTGTGCTGCAAGCTGACATTTTTGATTAGCATACACTGAGAGGGAAATTTAATGAATTATATAACTCTCAAGTTTCAGTGGGGAGAAAAAACAAAAACCTTTATACTCCAGAAGATATTAACTGTTTTTCTTTTCCCTGACACTTATCTCTCCAGTCTCTCTATTCTCTCTATAAAAAAAAATAAAAAAAAAATCAATGAGTGAAATAATGGAAGCTATCTTAAAAAACACTTCTACAACACTGAGAGACATGCTACTTAGAGAGCTGTTTCCTAACACTCCATCATTGCTGAAAGGGGAAAGCTCAGTTATAATTCTCTACCAACTACTATGTTAGGGAAGACAGGAAACACAACCTAGATTTTAATTGTCTGGTGTTTCTTTCTTAACACTTGAATAAAGTTTTAAGGTTAATTTTTATGTGTTGAATATTGATTCCAAATCTTCAGATATATGGAGTATTTTGTGTTAAAACAGGATTGTAATGGTGGCACTAAATCTTCTTTCTTTGAGATTTGGACCTCTGGTATAATTCAAATTAATAAGTGCAATTTAGCTTGGGACGTTTTGAAAGCTTTCTTTTCTTTGCTTCTTAATGATTCTGCTTCTTATACATTTACTATGCAGTTTCTTTTTTTTAATTTATTGGGGTGACATTTGTTACTAAAATTACATAGATTTCAGGTGTACAATTCTGTATTACATCATCTATAAATCCCACTGTGTGTTCACCACCCAGAGTCAGTTTTCCTTCCATCACCATATATTTGATCCCCCTTACCCTCATCACTATGCAGTTTCAATGTTTCTATTTACTTAGGCCCAGTGTTAGCCCTGTAACTTGGGAGAGATTTTGCATCCGTATGGGATCCACTCTCCTGGCTCTAATTAAAATCTATGTAACATACGCAAAGGTTGCTTTGAGATAACCTGCTTAACCACATCTTTCCCCCACCACCAACTACAGGAAAACATAAAACTTGAGACCAAACAAAGATTGACGCAGTAGTTTGCAGTAGTTTCCAGTAGACTCTGCCCAACTGAACCTCCTCTTACTTTAATAAATCTTCCATATTTCTATCTGACTCGTGAATTCTTTCAAGGCCCATGAGCGAGCCGACACAACATTTTGGCTGCTTCAAATGAGACAATTTTGGGGTAAAATGTATCTATTTATGTAATTCAATTTATCTGTGAACACATATGTCATATACGCCCAAGAATCTTTCTTGAAATCTCTCTCTAATGTGTGGAGGGTTTGTAATCCTCCTTACTGCACAGCACAAAGCGCCATACTGTGAGTTTAAGTAGTTTCGAACAGTCCTGTACTAGAGTGGATGTAACAAAATGTTAACCAAATCTCATTCCCACATTGTTTAACAAATATATTACAATTTAAAATTTTAAGTATATCAATTTGAATGCTAAAATACTTGACTCTTATGAAAATATAATTCAGTTATTAAATATGGTAAATAAATGAAAGGTTTAGCAGTTTCTTGGGTCTTCTTTAAAAAAATATAATGAAGATTTTTTTTGAGACATAATTGATAAATAACATTATATTAGTTTCAAGTGTACAACATAATGATTCAATGTTTGTATACATTGCAAAATGGTGATCCTAATAAATCTAGTTAACATCTATTACCAAAAATATTATTAAAGTTATATGTGTTCCTGGTATGTTCATAAGGAAGAATGTGTCATTTTCAACTACAAATTATACCAAATTTTTGAGGAAAGATTAAATAGGAATAAATTTAATTCAGATAAAAAGTAAATATTTTCCTAAGAAAAATATTATTTAGCCCCATTTGAAATATCTTTCTTTTGATGACCATCTATGTTCTCTTAATTTTGATGTTTTAATTTTGATGTTTTAATTTTGATGCATTTAAAGTCTTATTCAGTCACGTATAAATTTCCATTATGATGTATAAAAAATAAATGAAAATCAAATTTAGTAATTCTGAATAAATTTTCTATCAGTTAAGACAAAATGTAAGAATGATAAAATCATTAATACACTTTCATCTTATGAAGGTATTTCTATAAGAATTTTCAGAATTGCTGACTCTAGAAGAGAAATCTAATGGGATTTGCTGGAAAAGGGCAAGAAGGACAGAATATCCAGCAGACTTATGATGGTGTGTTTTAGAGTTACTGATAATATATGATATAGATAAGTTAATTGTTTTGTTATATTTTGTAGGTTATATCTGAAGACAATTATATTAAGGATTTTTTTTTTTTTAAGTTTAAAGTATTGTAAGCTAACACGTTGTTGATGAAAAATATCCAGCCAAAGAGAAAGTTTATGAGAGTTTATTTGAGCCAAACCGACAATTGCCGGGAAGCAAAATCTCAATGGATTGAGAAAATGCTCGGCAAAATGGCGGTTTGCAGCTTATTTTATACATAGAATCAAAGGAGGAGGGTTACATGAAATCCATTGGTGGTAGATTAAGTGGGTGGGAGAAAGCAAAGCTGGGAAGTCTCTGGGATTGGATAAAATAACACTGGAGACACAGGTACTTCTTTCTCATAGGTCGTACAGGATATAGACATGTTAATCAAGGGACAAGAATAATAATGAGGGATTCTATACTTTCCTGCTCTGGTCTGGAAAAAGGGATTACTGACATTCCAAGGATGTTATGTTAGGTGCAAAAAGATAACAGACAGGCCCACTGAAAGGCACAGATTAACTTTATGAAGGAAGCTGAAGATGTGACTTCCAGCCATGGCTCACTTAGTTATGAAATTTTTTATACTCATGCCATCTGACGTCATTATTTTCAGTCTCCTAAGCTTGTCAGATGTAATATGTGGCCTCTTTTCAATCCACTACATGAAGCAAAAACTTAGGGAGTCCTGAAGGAATTATTTTCAACTCAATACAGGTAATCATATTTTCTAGTCAGAGATGTTAAGCTATACAGAGTCAGAGAAATGCCCATTTACATAAAAAAATGAATAACCAGATGTTGAGTAGAAAGTACACTCTGGCATCAATGGATGTGCATGTGCTCATGTGAGAGGAAAACAAGAGAAAGGGAATGGTACAGAGAGAGCAGCAGAGATAATTTATTAGGTACTCACATTTTTACGATAATATGTACACAATTCAAATTCAAAGCTGTTAATGTGGACTTCATCAAATATTGTTTGGGTATTCTCAAGAAGTTTCCCCATCTACCTCTCATATATAATATTCTATTTGTTTCCATCATCTTCTATGACTTTTGGTAAAGTTTTCTATAATGTCATTTTTAACTACTTAAACCAGAAAACAATAAGATGGCAATAACTACATACCTATCAGTAATTACTTTAAGTGGAAATAGATTAAACGCGCCAATCAAAAGATAAATGGATAAGAAGACATGATACATATATACAATGGAATATTACTCAGCCATAAAAAATGAAACCTTACCATTTTTGACAACATGGATGGACCTACAGGGTTTTATGCTAAGTGAAATAAGTCAGAGAAAACAAATGCCATGTGATTTTTACTTATATGTGGAATCTAAAAAAACAAAACAAGTAAGCATCTTCTAATCATAATTTCTCTGACTACTGTGATGGTACAAAAGTACTGTTTCCCACTACCCACCCCAAAAGACATGGGGCTCCATTTCAAAGATAATAGGGCCTGATTATGTCCATGCTTTAAATACAAATAGACCTAAATTTTAATTTCCTAGGACTTGAGGAGAGATTCAGTTTGTCACTGACAAACTTTCCTCATTTAGGCACCAAAGGTTCATTCACCTTCTGGCTACATCATCCTCAAGAGCCTTGTTATTTTGTATATCCAGCTATCCAAGAAGGAAATGGTATAAAAGCCCAAACATGGGAAACTTCAGTGTGACAAGCCTGGGGGCACATGTCTGCCCACTCTCATTCCATTACTTAAAATTCAGGCAGACGGCCATACCCAAAAGCAAACTAGCTATTGTTCAGCTCAATGCCCCATGAAAATGGAGAATGTTTTTTTGTGGACAGCTCACAGTATCTTCCAAAGGTTCTGCATTAAACCGTGTAATAAGTATACAAAGTAAAGAATCCTCATTGTTACCACTCTTTACAAATGTGAATGTCTCATACTTTAACTTCATTTAATGTTAGCAAAAGACTTTTTTTGCATCTTCTTCATAACTCACCCAATCCCTGCAAAATATAGGTAAGGCAGGTAGCATTATGTTCATTGTTTAATGGAAGTAAACTAGAAATAGAATTCAGATTTTATTACTCTATATATACAAACACCATTTTGGGGAGGTATAATTCATTCCCAGAGACACTTCCCTAGAAAATGTAGAATAACTAGTGGGCTTGTTTTAGTTCTCATAAAAAACTAAGGATAATCACAGTGGGTCTAGAGATGTGATGATTTTTAGTGATCAAGAGAAAAAGGAATGGGAAATAGTGTGATAAAACATTGCAAGACCAGTAAATATTCTTTTAAAAGAGTTTGACATACAAAATTCAAAATTTATGGAAGGACTGTGAGTATTGCTTTCAGCAAAACATTATAGAGATTTTATAAATTAAATAAACAAACAAACAAAAAACCCTAGAATTCTTCCGGTGCATTTTAAGTATTTGGCTGATGTTACTATCATGGGTTGTGGCTCTGTATTTATGACTAGTTGAAGGTACAAAATTTTTGAAATTCAAAAATCATTCTTGATATTCAAAGATAGTAGTCATTAATGCAATTGTGCTTGAACAATTTTCTAATTCTATAAAGAGAGTTAACATAAATATGACAAACACTCATTTAAGTTTTAAACTTTCTTGTAGCACTGGCACTATGTTTAATTACGTTCCTTTACATTTTCTAAGACAAAATCCATAGTTTAAATTCACATGAAAAAGATCAGTTATGTAAATAATAAAATAAAACAATTCTGATCTTGAAAACACTATTTTTGCAGTATCTGTAAACACATTTACTGATATAACACTTCAAATTCTTTCTTATGAGTTTTTAACTGTTAAGAAATGTTTGAAATGGGTATATTTGTATAAGAAGAGGAAATGTGACTTAATTTCCTTTGTTCTTCAATACGCAGAATAATTTAACTGAAACTGAATGATGTTTTCTTATGTAAATAAATGAAAATATATCTTTGAAATCTCACAGTGATAGTCTTGAAACAATCCTCATGAGAAGCATGACAGAATACATCTCAAAATATAGGAAATACCTGCCTCCTACCTCCTGGCTACCCCTCCTCTTCTCCTGCCCCCCGGAGGCTGCACGGGTGATTGCAGCTGTGAATCAGGAGGTGGTGGGAAGGCCTCATCCTTCCATGACTGGCACGGGGCCTGGGGAAGGATTACCCTCTCCAGCCTGAATGTGTTTATCTGCACCATCAGCTCAGGGTGGCCCCTGTTCACAGAGCCCTACGAGATTTGGTTTGCTCTCAGTCTTTGCTCCTAGCTTCAGCCCCAGCACCACCTGGTAGCTTGTCAGAAACGCAGATTCTCCAGTCCACCGAGACCCTCCCAAAGGGGATCCAGGTCCTGCCAATAGATTGAAGTTCATTCACACTATGCCACCAAATCAGATTTAGAAGCTAAAGCTATGAAGAAACTTCACATTTTGAGGACTCTTTGAGACTGTGAATTGAAGATACGTGATTGTAATCATGCAGACAATTTAATGGTGCAATTTCCATCTTTCAATTATTTAAGCATCACTTCTCAGAAATACATTAGTTTCTTAGTCCCTCTGTTTCCTTATGTTTCTTCCTTTGCTGAAGAAGTTGGCTTCTTCCGCGAAGGATGGGATGTACAGTTGCTGCTTTGATCATAGAGCAGAGAATATGTTTTCCTCTCACCTACATGATTCTCATGGTCCTATTGTCATCCCTAGAAATTCTGTGATCTGACCCAATCCTCTGTTTTTCAGCTGGTGGGCAGAGGGAGGGGAGAGAGAATGACTAGGTGGTTATTTAAGAGAAAAATTCAATGTACTATTTGTAATGCAGGTAAGGTCAGTTACTGAGCAACAGGCTATAGTTCAATGGGAACTATACCAAAGTTCACAGATAACCAAAATTTGTCATGCTTACTACTTTGTCCTATGACCTCTGAAAGTCACTTAACTCTTCTGTTAATTGGCCACTGTCTAATTCAGGTAAATACTGTAAAGTGTTAATAGGCTAATTGAGTCTCCTGCACTCAGTACCTAGAAGACTTATACCTTCTTTGTCAGGTAGGCAAGGAGTGCATATTCCCATCTGCCAACTGACACTTATTTTATTAAATATAAAATTTCCAACAATTGAAAATAATTTCTATCAGGTATAAAGTAGACAAGAGTATGAGATTTTATTAATGTTAACAAATATTTCCTTCCTTTAATAACCAGGAAACCACTCTCACCAAGTTCTTCCCCTCTTTCTTTATTCACTCATTTCCTCTATCCCTAATTAGTATTTCTCTACTAATCACCTTTTTAATTTTGATAGTCTCCAGAGTTATACTCTTGATTCATTTATCTTTTGCTCCAAACTTTTGTATCTGACACAATCTCTCCTGAGAAACAGACCAATGTTTTCAATTCTATTCTGTTAACGTTATTATAACTATCACTTTGTGCCTCAGAACACTTCATTTTTCTGGGAGTCTTTCTCAATTTTCTCTTCCTGGTATCCTCAAACCCAGAAATCTCAGAAATGACACCTGAAAAGTTACCCTATGTGATGAATTCAATTGACGTGCTAATTTTAAAACAAGAACTATTACAAGAGGGGAGCTATGAGGCATATAAGTTACTAAAGTATTGAAATGAATAGTTTTTGTGTTTTGATGATTTATATATTTGTTGATTGTTTTGTTTTATTGTTTTTTTAAATAAAAGTTATAGCAGGGTCTGCTGCAGAGAGACATGTCACCCAATAGGTAAAGGGAAGCCATGAATAGCCAATAACCTACCCAAAAGACAATAGTGAGCAAAATAATGATGTTGATAGCTATCATACCTGGTCCCAAAATCCCAAATTGCAATACTGGAGTTGAAAAGTCCACTTTTATATTCATTCTAGGGACATGGCCAAAGGTAGAGTTTATCTCCCTTTGGTAAAGACTTTCAAATAATTTCAGTATCTCTCACATCTGAGCATCAAGAGTAGGGGTACAAATATGTATTTCCTTTAAAAAGTCCAGTCATTAAAAATGTATTTGAGAAATTCTGATTATGGAAAGTTACATGAGAATACTTCTTTCAAGCAAATAGTAAAATCAAAGTAAATAATTGACAAAATTATATGTTTAGCTCATCAGAGACCTAAGGTCACAAGGCAACCCACTTAACTGAAATCCAAAGGATGGTATTAGTCTCCTTGGAGACTATATAGCCCCTTTCAAATAAATAATAATAATAATAATAATAACAAAATTTTATAGCTTTTCTAGAACAAAAATATGTGAAAATGAAAACACAATGTACAGGAGGGTACTATATACATTGAAGTCCATACTTTAGAAATACATTATAATGAAGTATTTAATATTTTTGTGAATTAAGATAGTAGATTTGGATGTAGACTGTGATAACTTAAAAACTGATGTTTTAATGCCCAAAGAAACCAATAAAAATAAGAACAGGTAGAACAGTTAAAAATTCATTAGAGAACATGAAAGGAATGCTATAGAATAAGTGATTCACCAAAAAATAAAGTAGGAATAGAGGAAACAAGAGAATATGGACAATATAGAAATCAAGCATGAAAATTTAGAATTTGAGCATATCAATAATCAAATTAAATTAAACTAATCAAACACCCCCTATTAAAAGGTAGAATATCATAATACATAAAAAGCAAAAAGAAATATGTGTTTATAAAATACAAACTTAAGCATTAATACATAAGTAATTAGAAAGGGAGAGGATGGGGGAAAATATCAGTGTGACTTACTAATATCAGATAAGATAAAATTCAACATAAAAGAGTATTACAAGAAATAAAAGGGTCATTTTCCAATGAAGGGATGGTCAGTTAATCAAGCAAACACAATCCTAAATGAGTATGTACCTTTTAACCAAGTTCCCAAATTGTGGGGAGCCATGAATTCTTGTTTCTCTGGAGCTTTGTGGACTGGCTTAGTTTATAATTAACCAGTTTCTGTTCCTAAGGCATTGTTTCAGCCTAAGCCTTGAGGGTGCTTGCAAGCTGCTGAGGTATGAAGTGGGAACGGCCAGTTTCTCGGACACAGATCACTAATTGCTATCAGGATAATGGTAGGGTCTGTCATGGGATAATCTGTCATGGGGCAAATATGTTGGGGAGTCTTGTGGTGATTTTGTAGTTTCTATGTACAAGTTAAAAACTTACTTTCTGTGAGGTAATGCATACACGTGATTGTTAAACTGCACATACCCATAGGGTATATATTGGTGAAGGTAATTAAACCAGGCGCTTCAGCATCACTGAAGACCTGCAGCATCATCATTTGTGTGAATGTCTCTTTTTTCATTCCCACTCCCCCCTTCGGGTACTGTTTGACTCGTGGCGGCTGGCTCGCCACACCAAATACAAGAGTAAACATTTGCAAGACTAAAAGAAACTAAACACAAACCCCCCAATCATAATTGAAGACATTAGCATACCTCTTTCAATAATAAATAGAATATGTAGAAAAACTATATAAAAATGTGGAAGGTTTAAACTCCATCTTAGTAGTCCAAACTAAACCTCACTAGTCACCACAGGAAGACAAAATTAGCCATGAGACACACTAGATATCCATGAAATAGGAGAAAAAAAAATAGTAATTGACAACACCATGTGTAGAAGATGTGGAGCAACCAGAGCTTTCATACAAGGCGGGTGAGAACATAAAATGTCACACATATATTGGAACTAATTTCTAGATTCTTAAAAAGCTAAAAAATTCCACTCCTAGATAATTATCCAGGAGATTTGTAAACCTATGTCTACAAAAGCCTTTTAAAAATAATGTTCATTATTATTTTATTCATAAGAGCCAAAAGACTGGAAATAATTCAGAATTCTACCATAAAGAAAATGTATAAATGTGATGTATTAATACAGGAGTTTACTACTCAGAACTAGAAGAAATGGACTACTAATACTTATAACAGTATCAATAATCTCACAAATATTATAATTAGTCAATGAAGCTGGGAGTAAAAGAGAGTACATACTGTATGATTCCATTTAAATGAAATTTAAGAGAGGGAAAACTAAACATAGTGATAGAAATCAGATCAAGGTGTTTTCCTTGGTAGAGCCCTGTCTGGCTTGCCTAGAAACGGGCGCATGGGGGATTAGGTAGGGTGATGGAGCTGTTCTGTCTTAATCGTCATTAAATGTGATTAAATGATATACTTAAGACTTGAGCATTTCAAAGTATATAAAACTATGTCACAATTAAAAAAACAGTTTTGAGATTTGTATGAGATGTATCACTTTCTAAAAAGAATATTAACTAAAAAGGTCTAAGGAAAGTTGAAAGGAATGATGGAAACCTGACTTTACATATAATATTCCAATAGTACAATTAAGAATATGATCCAACCTTAAATATACAATAGTGAATAAAAAATATATAGTCACTTCCTTCAATAGGAAACAGTTTATACTACCGTGTTTCCCTGAAAATAAGACGTAGCCGGACCATCAACTCTGTTGCGTCTTTTGGAGCAAAAATTAATATAACATCCTATATTAGATTAGATAAATTAGATTAGATTACATTAGAGAAGATCTGGGTCTTATAGTAAAATGAGACTCAGGACTTATATTAATTTTTGCTCCAAAAGACGCATTAAAGATGATGGTCCAGCTAGGTCTTATTTCAGGGAAACACGGTATTCCACATATGCATGTACATCTGCATTATTTCTTTACAGATTATAATTTACCAGCGGACAGTACTATTTATTTTAAGTGCTAAAGATAGAGTATGTGCTAACAGAGTATATGTGACCTTCTGATTTAGGACATTTTAGGTCAGAAATATTAATGTTCATTAAATTTATTCTCCTAGAATCCCTCAGCTTTAACCTATTAACACGTAGGAAAATATCCTAAGGTGAAAAATAAAAAGGAAAGAAGAGAAACACAACTCTTGACCATTACCATAGACCTAATGTGAAAGGAAAAATTAAAACAAAAATGATAGTCCCTTTTTAAATTATTTGACTAATAACTCATTGTAATTTTCTGTAGAATATATTAAATTGATCTAAATAGATGTATATGTTCCTATAACACTGAAAGGTGAAAAATCAATATTTCTAGCTAGTGTTTTCTTGTAAGATAATCAAACTATTACAGTAATAGGAATAGTTATATATCTCATACCTAATACTAAACCCAATTCCAAAATATTAGAGAGGTTGCTGTGTGCTATAATATTAAGAAACTAATGATGGCGATAATGACAATAATAATTAATAACAAGATATTTAAAGCTCTTTCTCTTATTTACCACTTATTATGTGTCACACATCTCACACACATTCTCTAAATTTTGTGCATTAAATAAGCAAACTGTTAACAGAAAATTTTAGTGGAAATATTATTATTTCCTTATAAAACAGAGAAAAATCAATCTCAAATACGTATATGCTTAAAGTAACATAAGTAACAAGTTAATAAATTCAACATAAAACTTAAATTTAAACCTGGTTCTGTGTATCACAAGACTTTGTGTTTAACTATGACTACTTATACCCTCTTGAACAGTAATCACCATAGCCTTGAAGAGTAGAATTATCAATCACACTTTACACAGAATAAAACACATCCCTAGAATAAAGCATGTCCCTACCAAAGAGAAAGCCATATATAAATATTTCCTAAATTGATCTTTAAAAATATAACAAAAGGAATAAAAGGGGAAAAAGTAAAAGACTGATTTTGGCCTCAAACATGTAATATAATTTCCACAAAACATGGGGAATAAAAAGCCTTCTGTGCTTTTACTTTTTTTCCTTTAATCTTTTGATCTGAAGTTCAGGTCCTTCGAAGGGTGTTTGTAAAGACTTCAAAGGACTGTACTTGAAGTAGACACTAAAAAGAATACCCATTTCTTTCAGATTTGAATGAAAGGTTGCATGTTGTCTTACCTGTTCATGAGACTCAGAAAGAGAGATGAGTAAATCTCAAAGGTTTGAAGCTGAAATAAACTGGAAGTCTATCTCCATTTACTTCCTTTAACCCACAGATCTAAAAAAAAAAAAAAATACAGAACAAAAGTATACTTTAAGGAAAGCTTAGAGTACTCTCATCCTTGTGTAAGAATATTTAAAATATTTTCAATCTGTAAAATTTTTGCAATCTAATTAGTCACTTCTTTTACTATTAATATAATAGTTTTCTGAAGTTAAAGTATCACATCCCAGGTTTAAAACTTGACATATTTTACAATGCAATATTAATTGCATTGTTTGTAATATAATTAAAAGAAAATTAAATCCATTCATAAAACTATTAAATTCATTCACAATATTGCTTAATCTTGAAAAATGTTTAGGATCAAATTTTAGCATATTTAAATATTACCAATTATTTTAAGACAAGAAATCTAGTGGATAATACAAATTTCCAAATATTCTAGGATAGTCAAACCCAGATTTTTGTTTTTTTCTCCAAAGCATGAAATGTATTCAAGGCAGCATAAAAATCCTTTTTCAGTATAATGAAGAGTATCAAATAAAGAAAATGAAAATTACAAGAGGGAGTGTCTAGGTCTCCAGTAATCATAGGAGATACAGCAACATGCATAGAGGTGTGTGCTTTTAAAACCTTATTATTCATATACGAGGCATTTTATCCCAAGATTAAACTTCCAAAATTTATGTGTTGAATACTGATTTTGGAAGAGCTCAATACATCTTCCAAGCAGGGGCGTTTTATGCTTCTCTGGTCATGTATAATCAAGCCAGTCTGGCAAACCAGTTAGACCAGGTGAAAGTAATCATCACACTAACTTTTTATGCTAACAGCAAAGTTTTGGACTTGACCCAGCACATTACAGTTTATTAATTACTTGGTTAGTTATTCCAAAGACCTTATCTTGACCTATCAAAGCAAGGACTTTTGTGAGTCCCCTGATGGCCACCATCTTGCTTTTTTCATATTGGAGGTTACCGATTATTTTCCTTTGTTGAAGTAATTCTCTTTAATTCAACCAGATTCCCTGTGTCTGGCTGCTTGTACACAGTCCCTGAGATCTCTCAGGACCTCACCTGTCTTTGAGGTTGGCCACAAACCCCAATATTGTGGCCCACTAAATAGCTCTATGTAAAACCTGAAGTCTCTCACTCACACCTCAATTCCCTACAACACAAAAAATCTGGAGTCTCTCACACTGCAAGATTAAAACAAACAAACTCAAAGAGTTGAAAAAGCAAAATAAGCAGAGCTTTAAACAAGAGAAGCTTACTGGATATGCTGGAGAGCGGCACAAGAGGTGGTGAACTGGAAGGGCTCCGTAGGTACCCTCAGTGGCCTCTAGCAGCTATCCCAAAATCTTCAACAACTATCTCCCAGTCCCGTCTTGTTTCCAAAATTGTCAAATGCAAACCAGAAACAATTTAGTAAAGAGTTTGATGTCCTTTATTCAAGGGAAAACAATCCATGAATTGGGAGACTACAGTTCCTCTCAAGCAGTGGAGCACCCTTCCTGAGGGATTTGAGCAAGTCTGAATTTATAGAGCATTAGAAGAGACAACAAGAGAACAAGGCATGATTGGCTAGTAGGTTGAAAATTTCCATTTCAGGCTAGTAGGTTCTATTTCCTAGGGTCAATTTAACTAGCTACAAAGCTGAGTTGGAGAATTATGATAGGTGTATGTCAGATTTCTTTGGCATGTGTTTTCCATAAGTGAAAACTGACTAGGTTTAGATTTGTAAGGTGGCCCAGCCACTGGGGCGGCCTCCATTTGGTGGGTCCCAATTTAACAAATGAGCTTTATCACTGAACAATTCCACTCCTAGATGCCTATCCAACAGAAATACATGCATATGTATATCAAACTTCATGGTTAAGAATACTCATAGCAGCTTTACTTGACTCAAACTAGAAACAATCCAGTTGTCCCTGGACAGTGAAATAAATCAATTAATCATGGTATGTCTATAAATTTAAATACCGTAGAGAGCAATGAAGAAAAAGCACCTCTTGCTCCACACAACAACATATGAATCTCACAAACTTTATGTTGAACAACAGAAGTGAGACTTAAATGTGGTCATAACGTAAATTCTGTTTTTCAATTTTGTAATTTGCTGAAATTAATCTATTCTGATAGACTTTGAGTAATTATTAATTCAGTAATTAGTTACTGGAAGGGGGTAAGCTGAGGGGGCCTGTGTATGATCACAGTGAAAAATTTGTGATCTGGTTAGTTGTTTTCGATAAAAATGTATAGACTCAAGGTTTGTGCAGGTTTCTGGCAGGTACATTAGATTTCAGTGAAAGATGTACTTCATAAATAAGTAAAACTATAATTCAGAGGAGGCAGAATGGTAGTTTGGAGTAGAGTAGTAATATAGTGAGAAGTGGTTGAATCTATTTTGAAGTTAGAGGCAATACTATGTTCTTAAATTGAATGTGTACTATGAGAGAAATGAATTATAGATGTCCTCTGAGAAACTAGAAAGTTAAACTTATTATTAAAAAGAAGCAGCAGCAGGGTTTTGGAGGTAAGATCACCTGGTTTGTGACTTTCTATGTTACATGTGCTTTTAGATAGTCAAATGGGCATCTAGTAGGAAACGTCACATACCCATCCATACTTCAGAAGAGAAATCTTGGAAAAAATTAAGGACACAGCAAAGTTGAAAGAAAAGAAATAATGAAAAGAATATACATATTGAATATTAAACAAAAAGAAATTTAGCACATCTATAGCAATGTTAATAACTATACTTCATGATTAAGAGAACTTTTTAGATAAAGAAGGAAAGTGCATGCTTATAAAATATAAAGTTAAAATTGACAGAATGATTTACATACCTCTCTCAGAAAATAAAGATTAAGTAGACAAAAAGTCAAACAAGCAATAATTTGGGTGTAGAATATTTGCTAAGTACAAATAAACATCTAGTCTAATTGGTATATGTGGAACACCGACTACAATACAGAATATATATATGTTCTTTTCAAATACATGTGAAACATTTTTTAAATTAAACATGTAAAACCACAAGGCAAATCTCAAAAATATGAGTTGTACTCATCAGGTTCTCTAAAGACAAGAAACCTTTGTTAAACATGCAGTGAGCTTAGATGCTGATGTAAACTGGAGATATACTTTTATGTCCAATATCCCATATCCATCGAGAGATATATGATAGAATACATACAAAGTGTCTTTGTTTGGATGACAAATTATATGATAACGATAGTTAAAAATTAATAATGATATATGTACTTAAATGTGTTAGACATAAGCCTAAATAACTCATGAATTAAAACATACAATAAAGGAAATTATAATATACTTAGAACGGTCAATAAATTTCCATAAATCATCTAAATTGTTTTTTTAAAGCAGCATTTCTCATTTTTTTGTTCTCAGAACTCCTTTAAAGTTTTAGACATTATTGAAGAACCTAAGAGCTTTTGTGCATATAAGTATTATCTTTCACTGTGATCAGTATTCAAGATTAAAGCTGAAAATAATTTTAAAACAAGATTACACAAGCATAAATTTATTAAGAAATAGCAATGGGAATGAATCTGAAATTCTAATACCAAAGCTTACTTTGAGAGCATCCATAATCTCAATTTGTCTCCCAAATTGGTTACATCCATTATGGTGAATATTCAAAGTCTCCTTACTTCTCATGTCATATTGCTAAGAACACAGCTTTAGGGCTTCAAGGTATTACTGATCCCAGCCATTTCAGTGTTAAAGTGTGGCTAGGCCAACAGCCGCAGCTTGATTTGCCTTGCAGAAGCCCAGGAAAAGATTAATTGCTTCCGTGGATTTTCCTTTACAGTTCCTTACATGGGGCTTCACCCTCTAGACCCCAGGGTCTTTGTAAAATAAGCAAGTCAAAAATAGAATATATTTTATTCTCTTCTTCTTCCACTTGGTTTCCATAAACAGTGAAGTGATTTTTTTCAAATATAGGAATGTGGGGAAAAGGAAATCTCTTTAATAAAAATGTGCACTCTTCCTATTACAAGTGTTTTATAGTCTAGCTATGTATTATACTTGGCCCAAGGACCTAATTCTTTAGACTAGATATTCTCAGAGGGAAACAACTGCAAAGTCATCAGCTTTGAAACAATTTCAATATTTTCAGATTTCATGTAGGAATGTAGCTGTGAGATTCCCTACTTCCTTCTTAGGAAAATTTGAAGGAAACGGCTTCACTTACTGCCTTAGAGATAGATGTCCACAATTGACCGTTTTTCATGTGAACATTTTATCATTCCTCTAACTTTTCTTCCAGATATATATATATATATATATATATATATATATATATATATATATATATTTTCTTTTAGTTGATTTACTAGCCCTAGCAATTTCTAGAACAGTCACTTATAACTAATACTTTTGGCCCCTGTTTCAGGTTTGCTTTCTCACTTAGGATATGTGTAGAGAGAGGACTTATTCAAAGTTGTTCAGGTATATTCAGCAAATTAATGCAGAAATCTTATTAGCATTAAGCCAGGCTATTTCAGGGCTCAAAAATCATTAAGTTTTTGAATGATGACCAGAATTCTTACAAAATTCTTTGATATTGGGGACCTCAGTGACAACATCAGAATATGTTCTCACACTGTTTAAACACAAATACAGTAACTGCAGTGTGGTAGACAGATCTTAAGGTGGCTCCCATGTTCCCAGTCTCCTGGTGTTCATATATTTGTGTAATCCAGTTCTCATGACTGTGGATAGAACTTGTGATTTATTTCTGATGAATGGAGTACAGCAAAGATGATAACATCTACTTAAATACGTGTGTGTGATTACCAGTGTAGCACTCATCTTGCTAGAATCACCCTCATCTCTCTCTCTCTCTCTCTCTCTCTCTCTCTCTCTCTCTCTCTCCACCACCACCACAAATGTCGGCTTTGAAGCAAGCCCTCAAGAGTCCTACACCTGCAAGAATTTAATTCTGCTAATAAACTAAGAGAGTTTAGAAACACATCCAAAAACCAATGTGATAGTACAGACCTGGATGATACACTTTTTGTAGCTTTGTGAGATACTAATCAGAGGACTCAGCTAAGTCACGCCCAGGCTCCTGATCCAGAGAAACTGTGAGTATCTGTGTTGTTTTAAGCAACAATATTCTGTGTTGGTTTAAGCCACAAACTTTGTTAGAATATGTTTTGTAGCAAAGAAACTAATACACAGAGACGTCATCAAAATGGCGGCATGAGGTGAGCCTCTGTAAAGCTCCCCTGGAATTTACAACTAATAAACAACAATAACTCCACAAAGGACTCCCTGCACAGCAGACAGGCAAGACGAAGAGGCCCACTACTGAATTCACCTAAAGGTGGGAGAATCCCGCAAATGGGGGAGGACGTAAGGGAGAAGTGCGGAGACAGAGCTGCTCGGCCGTAGGACACAGACCTAACTCAGTGCTCCGAGCTCGCTGCATCCCGGAACTACCGCAGCTGCAGGAGAGGGAAGGACTCGGACTGCTAGGGCTCCGCTTATGGCCCACAGGGCTGAGGGGGCAGCATATAACATGGCTGAACCCAACATTCACGGCAGAGACCTCGGAGAAAAGACTGAGGGAAGAAGGCTGAAAACAGTGGTTTAAGCCCTGTCATGTGGGGTGTCAGGCGGGGTGGCCTGCCGGGTCTCTGCTCCCGCTCCCCACATAAGAACGCAGGACATGGCGAGGCCAAAAACGAACATCCGCGGAGCCATAAGTAGGGAAGTCATACCACTATGTTCTCACTGGAGGCTGGGTTTACACGGGTGTGACCTGCTGTCTGCTTTGCTGCCAACCGACCAACTCTCCTCGACTCTCCTTCACTCTCCTTCAATCTCCTCCTTCACTCTCCTCGGCTCCCCTCCATAGCCGCGGCAGTTATATCAGTGGCCAATGGCTTAATGGCTACAGCTGATGGCCAACCAGCAACAGCTGACGGCCATCCACTATTCGAGCCAGCACCTCTCCACATGAGGCCGAGAGCCTGGAAACTGCTTTCTGGGGCTCTGTCCCCACAGTCCCCTTCTAATGTGCAGAGGGTTTTGGCCCTAGTTGACACTGGCACAGACTGCAGTCTCATTTATGGGAACCCAGAACTGTTCCCGGGACCAGCAATCTGCATTGATGGCTATGGGGGAAAGACTGTGACTGTGAAAGCCATTTCCTTACCACTGGGTATAGGAAGGCTTCCCCCTCGTACCTACAAGGTTTATGTCTTCCCTGTTCCGGAGTATATTCTAGGGGTGGATGTGATATGGCCTCAGCTTACAGACATCGGTAGGAGAGTTCCGTCTCCGGATTCAAGTAGTGAAAGCGGTGACACAGGGGCATGCTCACCACCCTCCTCAAGTATTGCCACAGCCCTGGCGCGTGGTTACAGTGCGACAGTACCGCCTGCCAGGAGGGCAGGAGGAGATTGGTTGTACAATATTAGAGTTGGAGAAGGCACATATTGTGAGGCCAACGCCCAGTCTTTTTAACTCCCCAGTATGGCCTGTCAAGAAGCCAGATGGGACCTGGCGAATGACTGTGGACTATCGGGAGTTAAATAAGATGACACCACTCTTGCATGCTGCAGTGCCTTCAATACATGATTTAATGGATCATCTGACTGTCAGCCTGTGGACATACCACTATGTAGTGGACTTGGCCAATGCTTTTTTCCCCATTGACATTGCACCCGAGTTTCAAGAGCAGTTTGCTTTTACTTGGGACGGGCGGCAGTGGACTTTTCAAGTTCTTCCGCAAGGATACTTGCACAGCCCCACTATCTGCCACGGGCTCGTGGCCCAGGATTTGGCACAGTGGGATCGCCCGTCCTCGGTGGCCTTGTTTAATTATGTTGATGATATTCTATTAACATCAGATTCTCTTTCTGATTTAGAGCAAGCAGCTCCCTCTCTTCTCCGCCACCTGAAGTCACGCGGATGGGCGGTGAATGAGGAAAAGGTCCAAGGCTCTGGCATATCCTTCAAATTTTTGGGTGTTGTGTGGTCGGGTAAGACAAAGGTTATACCTGAGGCGATTATTGATAAGATACAAGCCTTTCCCCGGCCGTCCAAGGTCTCCCAACTGCAGACATATTTGGGTCTGCTAGGATATTGGCAAGCGTTTGTACCCCACATGGCAAAAATGGCAAGGCCCTTGTACAACATGATTAAAAAGAGGGCCTCATGGGATTGGACAGAGGCTATAGAGCAAGCCTTCGTTGCCACAAAACGGGCAGTGCAGCAGGCACAGGCTCTGCAAGTAGTGGACCCTGGCCGCCCATTTGAACTTGATGTTCACGTAACCCACAGGGGTACAAATGGGGCCTCTGGCAACGGCAGGAGCCTCTCTGGTTGCCAGTGGGATTTTGGTCCCAATTATGGAAAGGAGCAGAGGTCCACTACTCTCTGATAGAGAAACAGCTGGCCACTGTGTACGCAGCCCTAGTGACCACAGAAGCCATCACAGGAACGGCACTGGTAGTGGTTCGAACAACCTATCCTGTTCAGGAGTGGGTGCATACATGGACCCAGGGACCCAAAACGGGGGTGGCACACACCACCACCCTCGCCAAGTGTGGTGCCTACTTGGAGCAATGTAGCACCCTTAGCTCAAGCCCTTTGAGCACAGAGCTACAACAGGTCCTGGGGCCTGTGGAGCTTGTAGCCCAGGCTGAGCCAAGCGCTCTGCCTAGAGGGGAGGACTTGGAGCCCTCGCCATACAAAGAAGGACAGTCCCCAGTACCTGAGGATGCCTGGTTTACTGATGGTTCTAGCCGAGGGGCTGCAGCTGTTTGCACGGCTATTGGTGTGCAGCCCAAAACAGAAACCATTTGATTTGATACTGAGGTGGGACAGAGTAGCCAATGGGCTGATTTACGGGCTGTGTGGATAATAATCAGCCATGAGCCTGGGCTCCTAGTTATTTGTACTGACAGCTGGGCGGTGTTCTGGGGCCTAACGTTGTGGCTCCCTACATGGAAACACCAAAACTGGTTGGTAGGACACCGTCGACTGTGGGGTCAAGCCATGTGGCAGGACCTCTGGGACCTAGGGCAGAGAAAGGAGGTAACCCTAATGCATGTCACAGGTCACTTCCATTGCTCTGTGATACCTCTCACAACTCACCCCGCCCCTGGCCCCACCTATCTGGGCGGATCCCTGCAGCAGTAACAGAACTGCTGAAACATACAGGCTCTGAATCTGGTGCAGAAGGAGCTTTGGAACTTCAAAAGCTCTCCGCATCCCCACAGAGGGTTGGCGCCCTATGACCCAGGCGAACTGTTAACAGAGGAGAAGCCCGTTTCCCAGGGAATCACTCCATTCTGTGAGAAGCTGGAAAAGTGCAGAGAAAACTTAGCACTACTGTGTGAGAGAGGAAAAAATAGGCTGCAGTCGGAGAGAAAATAAAACATTCTACCAACCAGTATTGGAAAACAAAAGAAAGACCTCTTCCTATCAACCTGTTGCAGAACCCACTCCTGTAGATGTCTAGGAAGAGAAATAATAAATCAGTAATTGCCATGAATAACCAAGGCAACAAGACAGCTCAGAAAGAAAGTGAAAAGTCTCCAGAAAAGGAACTTAAAGATATGGAAATATGTGACTTAAATGACAGAGAATTCAAGATTACAGTTCTCAAAAATCTCACCTAGATGCAAGAAAACACAGAAAGGCAATTTAATAGAACTCAGAAACGCAATCAAAGAACGACATGAGCATTTTACGAAAGACATTGAAAGTATAAAAAAAAAAAAAAAAAAACAAATGGAATTTCTGGAGAATAAGAACTCAATAGAAGAAATTAAGAATGAAATAACCAGCTTAGGTAGTAGAGTTGCCCAGATTGAGGAAAGAATCAGTGACATCGAAGATAGAAACCTGGAAATGACACAGATGGAAGAAGAAAGAGACTTGAGACTTAAAAGAAATGAAAGAACTCTACAAGAACGTTCTGACTCTATCAGAAAAAGCAATATAAGAATAATGGGCATACCAAAAGGAGAAGAAAGAAAGAAGGGAACAGACAATATATTCAAAGAAATTGATGATGAGAACTTCCCAAACTTGTGGACAGAACTGGATCCTCGAATCCAAGACGCAAATAGAACACCTAATTACCTCAATCCCAACAGGCCTTCTCCAAGGCACATTGTAAATAAGCTATCTAAAATCGACGACGAAGAAAGAATCCTCAAGGCAGCCAAGGAAAAGAAGACTGTAACCTAAAAGGGAAAGCCCATTAGATAATCATCAGATTTTTCATCAGAAACTGTACAAGCCAGGAGGGAGTGGAACCAAATATTCAAATTATTGAAAGAGAAAAATTATGAGCCAAGAATAATATATCCAGCAAAGATATCCTTTAGATATGAAGGATGAATAAAGATGTTTGCTGACATACAGAAGATGAAGAAATTTTCTAATATACGACCTGCACTACAAGAAATACTAAAGGAGGCTGTTCGACCACCATCAACAGGGACAATTTGTGGCAACATAAAAAGGGGGAGAGTAAAGGCCTGAACCGGAATATGGAAATGGATAAAGTACGCGTGCTGAGGAAAATTGAATACTCCAAATATGAAACTTTCTTTTACATAAACTTAAGGGTAACCACTCAAAAAAAAAAAAAAAAAAAAAAGAAGAACTGAAATATATACTGTAATAAAAGAAGACACAGAGGGAAACGTCATAGTATACCCCCACACAGAAATAATAGAGAACAACAAAAAGGCAAAGAAACAGTGGAGACACAGTCTTACCAGAAAACTAAAAATAAAATGACAGGAAATCCTCACGTATCAATAATCACCCTAAATGTAAATGTACTGAACTCACCAACAAAAAGGCACAGAGTAGCAGATTGGATCATAAAATTAAACTCAACCATATGCTGTCTCCAAGAGACACATCTCACCTATAAGGACAAGAATAGATTCAAAGTGAAAGGGTGAAAATTGACAATCCAAGCAAATGGTACCCAGAGAAAATCAGGTGTAGCCATAATGATATCAGATGAAAGAGACTTCGGGGTGAAAAAGATAACAAGAGACAAAGATGGACATTTCATAATGATAAAGGGGACTATACAACAAGAAGACATAAAAGTCATCAATACTTTTGTCCCCAATCAGTGTGCACAAAAATATACCAAGCAACTACTAACATTACTAAAGGGAGAAATTGACCAAAACACAATTATACTAGGTTATTTAAACACATCATTGACAGCTATGGATAGACTATCCAAACAGCAAATAAATAACGAAATAGCAGCCCTAAATGACACATTAGATGAAATGGACATAACTGACATATATAGAGCACTTCATCCTAAAACATCAGACTATACATTCTTATCGAGTTTACATGAAACATTCTCAAGGATAGACCATATATTGGGACATAAAATTAGCCACAGCAAATTTAAGAAGATTGAAATCATACCAAGCATATTCTCTGATCACAAGGTTTTGAAATTGGACATCAACTGCAAAAAGAAAGCAGGAAAAAACACAAATACATGGAGATTAAACAACATACTTTTAAAGAACAACATACTTTTAAAGAACAACTGGAAGAAATGAGAGGAGAGATCAAAAGATACATAGAAACAAATGACAATGAAAATACATCCTACCAAAATTTTTTGGATGCAGCGAAAGCAGTTTTAAGAGGGAAATTTATATCATTACAGGCCTATCTCAAGAAACAAGAAAAATCCCAAATAAATAACCTCCTGTTACACATTAAAGAACTAGAAAAAGAAGAACAAGTGAAACCCAAGGTCAGTAGAAGAAAGGAAATAACAAAAATCAGGGCAGGACTAAATGAAATAGAGAACAAAATAGACAATAGAAAAAAATTAATGTGACAAAGAGCTGGTTCTTTGAAAAGATTAACAAAATCGACAAACCCTTGGCTAGACTCACTAAGATAAAAAGAGAGAAGACACTAATTAACAAAATCAGAAATGAAAAAGGGGAAGTTATCATGGACGCCACAGAAATACAAAGGATCATGCAAGAATACTATGAAGGACTATATGCCACCAAATTCTATAATCTAGAAGAAATGGACAAGTTCTTAGAAACATATAGCCTTCCGAGCCTGAACCATGAAGAACTGGAAAATCTAAACAAACCGATCACCAGTAAAGAAATTGAATCAGTCATCAAAAACCTTCCCAAAAGCAAAAGTCTAGACCAGATGGCTTCACTAGTGAATTCTACCAAACCTTCATACAGGATCTAATACCAATCCTGCTCAAACTCTTCCAAAAAATTGAAGAAAAGACAGTACTCCCTAACTCATTTTATGAGGCCAACATTATCCTGATACCAAAACCTAGTAAGGACAACACAAAAAAAGAAAACACAGACCAATATCTCTGATGTATACTGATGCAAAAATCCTAAACAGAATTCTAGCAAATCGAATACAACAATGCATTAAAAAGATTATTCATCACGACCAAGTGGGGTTAATCTCCAGGGCACAATGATGGTTCAACCTCTACAAATCCATCAATGTGATACATCACATAAACAAAATAAAGGACAAAAATCATATGATTATATCAATTGATGTAGAAAAAGCATTTGACAAGACACAACATCGATTTATGATTAAAACACTTAATAAAATAGGTATAGAAGAAAAATACCTTAACATAATAAAGGCCATATATGACAAGCCCTCAGCTAATCTCATAATTAACAGTGAAAAACTGAAGCCCTTTGCTCTACATTCAGGAACACGACAGGTCTGTCCCCTATCACCACTGCTTTTCAACATAGTGTAGGAAGTCCTTGCCAGAGCCATCAGGCAAGAGAAAGAAATAAAAGGCATCCAAATTGGGAATGAAGAAGTTAAATTACCACTCTTTGCAGATGACATGATGCTATATATAGAAAACTCTAAAGACTCCACCAAAAAGCTGTTAGAAACAATCAACAAATACAGTAAAGTTGTTGGCTACAAAATCAACGTACAAAAGTTCATTGCATTCCTATATACTAACAATGAAATCTCAGAAAAAGAAATGCAAAAAACAATTCCCTTTGCAATTGCAACAAAAAGATTAAAATACCTGGGAGTAAACTTAACCAAGGATGTGAAGGACCCATATGCTGAAAACTATAAGTCATTTTTGAAAGAAATTGAAGAGACAAAGAAATGGAAAGACATTCCATTCTCATGGATTGGAAGAATCAACATGGTTAAAATGGCCATGTTACCCAAAGCAATATACAGATTTAATGCAATCCCCATCAAAATCCCAATGGCATTTTTTAAAGAAATAGAATAAATAATCATCATATTTGTTTGGAACCACAAAAGACCCCGAATAGCCAAAGCAATCTTAAGAAAAAAGAAACAATGCTGGAGGTATCGCACTGCCTGACTTTAGCTTGGAAGTAAAAGCTAAAATAAACGAATGGGACTATATGAAACTTAAAAGCTTCTGCACAGCAAAAGAAACTAACGACAAAATAAAGAGGCAACCAACTGAATGGTAGAAGAATTTTGCAAACAGTGCCTCCGATAAGGGGCTAATATCCTAAATATACAAGGAACTCATGAAACTCAACAACAAAAAAACAAACAACCCAATTGAAAAATGGGCAGAGGACCTGAAGAGACATTTCTCCAAAGAGGACATACAAATGGCAAATAGACATATGAAAAAGTGCTCAACATCACTAACCATCAGAGAAATGCAAATAAAAACCACAATGAGATATCACCTCACTGCAGTCAGAATGGCTATCATCAACAAGACAAATAGTAACAAGTGTTGGAGAGGCTGTGGAGAAAAAGGAACCCTCATACACTGTTGGTGGGAATGCAGACTGGTGCAGCCATTATGGAAGGCAGTGTGGAGTTTCCTCAAAAAATTACAAATAGAATTCCCATATGACCCAGCAATCCCTCTCCTGGGTATCTATCCCAAAAATTTGAAAACATTTATACATAAAGACACGTGTGCTCCAATATTCATTGCAACTTTGTTTACAGTGGCCAAGACATGGAAACAACCAAAACGTCTTTCGATAGATGAATGGATAAAGAAGTTGTGGTATATATACACAATGGAATACTATTCGGCAGTAAGAAAAGATGATATAGGAACATTTGTTGACAACATGGATGGATCTTGAGAGTACAATTCTAAGCGAAATAAGTCAGACAGAAAAAGCAGAGAACCCTATGATTTCACTGATATGTGGTATGTAAACCAAAAACAACAAAAGAACAAGACAAATGAGAAACAAAAACTCATAGACACAGACAATAGTTTATTGGTTACCAGAGGGTAAAGAGGGTGGCGGGAGGGAGATGAGGGTAAGGGGTATTAAATATATGGTGATGGAAGGAGAACTGACTCTGGGTGGTGAACACACAATGGGATTTATAGATGATGTAATACAGAATTGTACACCTGAAATCTATGTAATTTCACTAACAATTGTCACCCCAATAAATTAAAAAAAAGAAAACTAATACACACAGCATCTTCAATTTCAATCAAAAAGGTGGTATTTGTCTGTTTTATTTTCTCCAAAGTGAACACTTTCACTGATCTAGTTTTAGTAGTGTCTGTGCTATGGTAGCATTGGAAACCATGTGAATTCCTTTGTATCAATAGAGGAGATTTTCCTTTATTGCATTCAGGATTGTAAGGGTTACTGAAAAGGTAAATTAGTATCACTTAAATCACTGTTTAATCCCATCTTAAATGGCTGGTTGAAGAACCATCAAAATTTCCAACCACTTCCCTGCTGTAAATAACCTACCCCATTTTTAAATGTATTTATTCTATTTCTCTTATAATTAAACATATATTATGCATGACTATATTAAAGTGTTCTAATAGTTGGTGGCCTGCTGCAAAATATTTGAAAATATTACTCACTTAACAATATTAAAATATATAGAAAAAGCAAGACTGCCTCTAAATACTCAATACTCAATACTGCCTCTAAAATAAGGAAATTAATGGAACAGGCTTTTCACATAATTGTATAAATAAAATCCAAAGATCAATTCTAATTAGGAATTCAGTGGCCTATGTAATAGGCAAAACAGTATTTTGCTAATCACTATTTTTACAAGTAATTATGAAAACCATATTTTTTTTTATAAATATTGCTCTCAAATTACCTACTCTGCTAATGAATTTTTATACACCCATAAATAAGTAGAAATAAAACGGATCAAATTAGTTCTGAAGGTACTCACAAAGATGGCCAAAATGTGGAAATAAATGTGTATATATATATATAAATTTAAAGATTAAAAAAGCAGGAATTGCACAAGCGTAATTCACACTTATATTCCAAGAAGTGATATGAAAGTGAGGATTCCACGAATAAAGACAGGTAGGAGAGAAAGTAGGACAGAGAGACAGAACTGACAACGTAAAGCACCCAAGAAACAGTGCTCAATCAAGTAATTTTTATCTGATCAATTGCAGTGCAGGCACTTTTTGAACTGGAAGGTAAGCAATGGTTTGTATCTAGAAAAAGAGTTGGAGAAATTATCCTTTAAAAAACTAGCATAGGGTGAAGAGTGAAATTATAAACATCCTCAGTGCAATTTAAGGATTAGGCTATAACACATATTTAATTACCTCAATTATTCCTTAAAATAGACCTATGGTAACAACAGTAACAAACAGAATACTACTTGGATACCTGTAGAATAAAATTGAATTCTTATTCATAGTTGAATCTCCGCCAGAGAGTGAGATTTTCATTGATTTTGTGTTTTTCTCATTTAATCCTTTTGCAAATGCGAGTCCTGCTAGCTGATATAAATTATTTCTGGGTAGAATTTATCTTTATGAAAATAAATATTTGATTAGATATTAATAAGATGTATATAGAAAACTAATAATTTTGATTTTTACATGGTATGCACCATCATATAATATAAAACTACAATAACTGTTTTTTTTTCAACTTCCTTTTTTTATTAGTTTCAGATGTACAAAACAATGTAATAGACATTTATCATTTATATCCCTCACACGGTGATAACTCCCCTCCCCCCATACACTACCCCACTGACATCGTGAACAGCCACTACGTTTCCACTGAATCTATTCCTAATGCTGTACTCCATTTCTTTTATGTATATATATAAAATTCTAGTTTACATTCATTATTGTTCAGCTTCAACTTCAGATGTACAGTGCAGTAATCAGGCATCTATATCATCCCTGAGGTGGTTTCTCCACTCCTAGGTATCTATCCGGAGAAATCCAAAACTCTAATTTGAAAAAATTTATGCACCTCGATGCAGCACTATGCACAGTAGCCAAGACATGGAAACAACTGAAATGCTTATCAGTAGATGACTGGATTAAGAAACTGTAGTACATTTATACAATGGAGTATTATGCAGCCATAAAGAAGAATGAAATTTTACCATTTGCAACAATATGGATGGACCTAGAGAACATTATGTTAAGTGACATAAATCAGACAAAGACAAATACCACATGATCTCACTTATATGTGGAATCTAAAGAAAAGAATAAATGAATGAACTAATCAGAAATAGTCTCAGAGATATAGAGGAAAAGCTTAGGGTTGCTAGATGGGAGGGGGTGTAGGGATGAGGCGGAAGGTGAGAGGATTAGGAAGCACAATTGATACCCACAATATTGCCAAGGGGATGCCAAAGTGAATGTGGGGAATGTAATCAATAATGTCATAAAGATTTTTAGGGTATCCAATAACTGATTTTTGATTGAACAGATCAGGTAAACTATGTAATGATAATATATTATACGATTTGGAAAGGTGTATTTCAATAGCATTAATGATAATCTGGTTTATAATATGAACTGTTATTTAAATAGAAATATGTTTTATTTGTTCTTAAAATATGTTATTATATATTATATATTATATATTACATATTACATATTATATATTATATATTATATATATATTATATATACATATGCACATATATACATATATATGCATATATATAAATTTACTCTTATTTTTAAGCATTTTGTTATTTAGGTATATTTTATAGACAGTGAAATGAATATATTTTAAATGTTAAGATAAATATGATTTGAAAATCTTATATACTAGTGTAACCACCCCCCAAAAAGGATATAGAGCAAAGTCATCACCACACAAAGTCCCTTATTAATGAATTCCAGTCAATTCTACCCACCCACCTCAAGGCTAACACTTTCTGATTCGTATCTCCTTACCATAGGCTAGTATTATAAATCATTAACGGGATCATACATTTGTGTTTGAGTTCCTTTGATCCATATATTGATCTTGAAATTAATTGAAGTTGCCTTTGATGCAATATGTCCTTTTATCGATAACTCTATATTCAAATGGAGTTTGTCTATATTTTGTTCATCTAAATTTGAGAATGTTCTTGAACAAACTTGTGTGTACATGTGCGTATGTGCACATATATTTTTAAGTATCTTGAATAAATGGCAGAATATTGAATTGCTGAGCACTAAGATAGGTGTATGGTTAATTTTCTAAGAAACTGTCAAATAGTTCCCCAAGGTTGTTGTAACATTTTTACTATCTACCATCAATGAATCAATGTTTCAATGTTTTCCATATTCAAAAACATTTGGCATTATCAGTCTTTTTCTATTTAGCCCTTCCAGTGTGTATATGAAAGATACATTATTTTTGTTTTAATTCTATTTACCTAGTGATAAATTTTATCAACTTTTCTGGTGCTTACTGAACATTTATACATTTTTTTGGACCTGTATTCCAATTTTTTTTCCCCTTTTTCTCTACTGAATTGACTTGTGCTTTGCTCAAATATCAATAAATAGCATAAACTTGAGTCTATTTCTGGACAATGTATTCAAATCCACTGATCTATTTTTTATGCTTAAAACTTTACCACACTCTCTTAATTATTGTAGCTTTTAATAAGCCTTGAAATCATACAGTATTCTGATTTTCACTTTTCTTCTTTTTTATTACAGTTTATTGGTGTGACAATGGTTAGTAAACTTGCATAGGTTTCAGGTATACAATTCTGTAATACATCTTCTATATATCACATTGTATGTTCACCACTGAGTCAGTTGTCCTTCCATCATCATATATTTGATCTCTTTTACCCTCATCTACCACTCCCGATCCCCCTTAACTTCTGGTAACCACTAAACTATTGCCTGTGTCTATGAGTTTTTGTTTCTTTGTCTTGTTCCTTTGTTGTTTTCAGTTTTATATCCCACATATCAGTGAAATCATATAGTTCTCACTTTTTCTGTCTGACTTATTTCACTTAGCACAATAATCTCAAATTCCATCCATGTTTTCACACCATTTAGAATGGTTATCATCAACAAGACAAATAATAACAAGTGTTGGAGTGGCTGTGGAGAAAAAGGAACCTTCATCCACTGTTGTTGGGAATGCAGATTGGTGCAACCACTATGGAAGGTAGTGTGGAGATTCCTCAAAAAATTAAGAATAGAACTACCATGTGATCCAGCAATCCCTCTCGTGGGCATGTATCCCAAAAATGTGAAAATTTTGATCTGTAAAGATATATGTGCTCCGATGTTCATTGCAGCTTTATTTATGGTGGCCAAGACATGGAAACAAACAACGTGTCCTTCAATAGATGATCGGATAAAGAAGATGTGGTATATATATATATATATATATATTTTTTTTTTTTTCAAGAATACTTTTGCTATTCAATCCGTTGCATTTCCATGTAAAATTATTTTCGCATTTCTTACAATGAAGGAGTTCTGAAGAAAAATGATGCTCTTACTTTGTTTTCATATTTGAATGTGATCTTATTTTGATATAGCATGCTAAGTTTTATTTTCAATATTTTGAAGATGTTGATATCCATGAGTCAAATATCTCTAAGAACATACTTGTATTCATGTGTACTGCAGTGAAGAAGACTGCATACCATTAGGAAACATGGGGCCTTCCTGTAAGAGGTATAAGGAAGAGCAATATCTATTATGACTTTTCAAATTCAGAAGAGAAACTTGATACTATTGTTGTTAGTATATTTGACTGAGTTGCATTTTGTATATGCTATTAATAACTCAAGGGAAAAAACTAGACAGTTTCCATTCTTACTGAGGTTTTTGTCAGAAAATTACTAATATTTGTAGAGGATATGTTTACTTTTCATCTCAACTGAAAGAACTACTTGACACTTTCTTAAAAAATAGATTAATAAATATTAGAGTAATTCAGTTTTCTTCAAGGGAATGGGGGGATATGGTGATTCTGCTACTTGAGGCAAAATCAAGATTGAATTTCTTTACTTGAAGCAATGGAAAATTATGTAATATCCATAAAGAACTTTGACTAACTCTAATAAAGGACTTTTATTACTAACATTCTCAGTAAAACTATGTGATGTGGAGTCTTCATTCTAAGAAGCTGCTCTTAAACACTTGTCTCACAAAACTAGTACAACTCCACAGTTTTTAAAGATGCTTGAAGTTATTCCAGAGGGATAAAGCAAATCTAAATAGACTTGAGAATTGAATTTCTTATTTACCTCATTATTCGAATGACACCTTGCTAAATTATTTACTTAACTACTTTTAATCACTCAATTAATCACCTAATTAATCCAATCAATCATTTATGGGAAATCCGCTGATTTGTGTGAAGTGTGGTAGTACTGCTGAGGGTACAAGTTACCTTTTCTATTATTATTTTCCTTCCTAAAGTATTTGCTTTATCTTTCTTGTAGTGCAGATCTGCTGTTAATAAATCTTTTGAACTTTAGTATGTCTAAAATAATCTTTGTTTTTATTTGTAAGAGTTTTTTTAGATACATAATTACAGGTTATCATTTTTTACCCTCCAAATACTTAAAGATGCTGTTTCACTATCTTCTCACTTTCAGTTTCTGAAAAGAAATCTACTATCAAGATATAATTTGTTTCCATGTACAAAATATATATTTTTCTATGACTGTATTTCAAGAACTTTACCATTGGTTTTAGGGAATTTCATTATATATAATGTGCCTTCTTGTAATTTTTTTAATGTTTATTGTTTATCAAATATAGGAAAAAAAAATCAGCCTTTCATTTCTTTACATATTTTTTGTCCCTGTCTACTAATTCATTTCTTCCCATGTCTTTTTTTTTTTTTTTTTTTTTTGAGATTATAGTTACATGTGATGTGAAATAGGCCTTTTGATGCTGTCCCACAGCTTACTGGTAGGATTCTGTGCATCGTTTTCTCATCCTTTTTGCTCTCAGTGCTTCATTTTCATTTCTACTGCTCTTACTCAGACTTCACTATTTCATTTATTCTGCACAGTCTAATCTTCTCTTAATCAAATTGAGTGTGTTTCTCCTCTCACAATTTTTTTCTTTTGTTTTTCTTTTTTTTAATTTATTGGGGTGACAATTGTTAATGAAATTACATAATTTCAGGTGTACAATTCTGTATTATATAATCTATATATCCCATTGTGTGTTCACCACCCAGAGTCAGTTCTCCTTCCATCACCATATATTTGATCCCCCTTACCCTCTTATAAATTTTTATATCTAGAACTGGCTTTTGATATTTTTAATACCTGTCTTGCCTCTAGTTAACTTTTTGAACATACCATGTTTCCGCAACAATAAGACCTACCCAGACAATCAGCTCTAATGTGTCTTTTGGAGCAAAAATTAATATAAGGCCCTGTCTTATATTATAGTAAGATAAGACAGGGTTTTGTATTAACTTTTGCTCCAAAAGATACATTAGAGCTGATTGCCCGGGTAGGCCTTATTTTCAGGGAAACACGGTATTAACAAGTTGTTAACCTCTTTTTTTAATATTTTTTTGGCTAACTCTAACATTTCTGTTAATGTGGGGTTTGTACTGATGAATTTTTCCCCTAATGATGTACTATTTTTTCCTGCTTCTTTGCATACCTGTTATTTTTGTAAGCGGATGCCTTACATTGTGGTTTTTACAGTGTTAGGTGCTAAATAGTTTTGTATTCCTATAAATATTCTTGAGCTTTATTCATGGAGAGAATCAAGTTATTTGGAAACAGTCTGATCATCTTGGGTTTTGTTTCATGACAGGTTAGGCCAGACCCAAACACCGATTAGAGCAAGATTTCTCAACCTCAGCACTTATAACATTTTGAGATGACTAATCTTTTAAGTGGAAGAAACATCTTTGTATTATAGGGTGTTTATCATCATCCCCACACCAATAGCACATCCTCCAAAGTTTTAACAACCAAAAATGCCTCTAGTCATTGCAAGTTGACCCATGAAAAGTGTTTGCCCTCTCCTACCATCACTTTAATAACCTCTGGTCTAGGTGTACTTTTGTCTTAGTATTGAAGCACTACTAAACCCATTGCCTGTGGACTTGAGTGTATTTGATCTGGCTGGTTGGAACAGTCATGATTCTCAAAGATATTTGAGCACTGAATACTGTTCCTTTCATTTCTTCAGGGAAAAATTACTCTTTCTCAGACCTAAGTTCTTGTCTTCACAAATTATTGCTGTTCTGAACTTTGCTGAATTATCAAGTGGGGCCCTCTGCAGATCTCTAATATTCTTTCTCTGCAGTTTTCTCCTTTCTGTTACTCTGTCTTGTGAATCCAAGCCACCTTGATCATTTTGTCATTTTGGACTTAGCTCTATCCTCCCAAATCAAAGTACCCAATCCTAGTGCATGGCTTAAACACTCCCTCAAGGCTTTAAAACAAGACACTTATCGGATTAAACTATATTTTCCTTTTCTCTCTGGGATCACTCTTTTTCATATTTTATATTCATTATTTTGAAAATGGTTGTTCCATGCATTTTGTTCTTTATTGGTTGTTTCAAGCTGTAGAGTAAATATACTCCACATTACTTTATCTCGGCCATAAGTATAATTTACCTCCTAGAAAACTTCTAAAATAAACAGATGCCTGCTCTCTAATAGAAGATTTTAATTTAATTAGCCTGGTGAGTACCCAGCATCAATACTTTTTATAATTCCCCAGTTTATTTTAGTGTGTACATATAGTTCAAAATGTCTATTTGAGGGCAATTCTTATAAATGTTGTAGGATTGAGATAAATCTTCCTGAGCAGTTGATATTCATCTAAGACTTGAATGATAAGAGATCAGTCATGTGAATACCTTGGAGAAAAATCTCTCAAGCAGAGAAATGGACGAAAGTAAATGCATTAGATAAAAATATGTTTGACATTATAACTCATGTGAATAAAAATAATAATTTACAAAATTTGTAATCTAAAACTAAGACATATTTTGAACTTGAAAAATTGTGGAATTAGTAGTTATCCAAATGTCCATTACTTCCTTACTGAAAACTAATGTCTTACAAATATTCTTTTCTGGTCTAGGATCATGCTTATTTTATTAGTTCCTAGAAACAACTGACAATGAGAGTACCTTTTATCAAATCAATTCATAGCCTTCTAGTGCAAAGCATTCTTGGATGCACAACTCATCCTGAAGCTCTTGTAAGAAAGAATGAAATACAGAATTTGTGGTTTATTCACAATACTGTTATGTACAGCCACTAAAAGACATATAATTTTTCCAAGGAAATCACTATTAGTAGCATATATAAAGAATTCCAATTTGAAGAATTTAGCAAAGAAGATCCAAGAAGGTGGAACAGGTAAACAATGTGCCTGCTGGCTCCCAGGATCACATTAAAATTATAATCAAATTATAGAAAAATGAACCTCCAGAATAATCTAAAGAATAGCTGATCAGAACACCTATAACTACATATATAAATAAAAGGCCACATAGAGACTGGCAGGAGGGGTGGAAATGCAAAAGGGGCTGACCCCAAACCCACAAGTAGTAAGTAGTTGAGCACTGGGAGGGACACTTCAGCAGCATAGGTCCGCACTGAAGAGTGAGGAGGTCTCTGCCCCATTCTTGTCTCCCAAGCCCAAGGGTCCTGTGCCAGAAAGAAGAGTCCCCACAACATCTGAGAATGAAAATCAGATTCCATCTGTCCATCCTGGGGAGATGGAAGATGGTTGGAAACCCAGACATCCTCTTAAAGGACCCATGCACAGACTCACTCACTTGCAGACACTCACCCTGGGCTCTGGTAGCAGGGTGGCAACTCAAGAGGGATCAGAGACATACAGGGAAAGACTGAGTTGTGTGGCTTCAAGATGAGGGTTAGAGGGACAGCTGACATTATCTCTGTGTGGAACTTGCCTCACATGTAGCCTACAGGAAGGCACCATCGTTTTTGTGTGGAACCCTCCCCCAAAGGGCCAAATCTGAGACTGCCTTGTTCCCATAAAATTTGTACATGAACCACCTTGGTGATTCCCTGAGACCCTGTCCTACCCAGTTTGTGCAGCATTGACAGGGCACTCACAGCTCCTGGGTGACCAGCCCGATGCTCACAAGATGCTGGAAGCTTGTAAAACATCAGGAAGCCCTCAGTGGCCTGGGAAATATTTGGTGGCAGATGGTCAGCCCTAGTTCCTGTCTCAGGCTTTCTTGGACGGCTATCAGGGATCTGTGGGCTTGGAGCAAGCAAGGGCTGTTCACAGTGTTCTCAGGGCTTTCTGCAGAGTGGCCACAGGCTCAGCACTGGTGCAAGAACTGAATATGCATTAACTTTGTGAAAACCAGTGAAGACATCCCATGAATCCTTGGAATGCCACCCTGCCAAACTCAGGTGACATTATCAGAGGCACTGTTAAAATTGGGTCAACTAGCCCAGCCTGCATACCTAACGAGGCCCCGAGCCTTATGGTCAGCTGGCAGGTGGCAACAGGCTCAGGTGGGGCCTGGGCTGTTTTCTAACTTGTACCAGGCCAAATACTGGTGGCAGCCAGCCTCAATTCACAGTGAGGCCACACTCACAGATCTCCAGGTCCAATGCAGGCAGCAACGAACTACATATACCTTTGTAGCTCTTATAATTTAGCCCTAGATCAGTCACAGGCAAGGCTGAAATTGGCTGCACCCGAGCCACTCTCAAGAGGGACCAGAAACAACACATCCAGTGGCCAGCCTCAGACCACAACAGACTACCCAGTTAATCCTAAAAGTGGTGCACCCAAAGGATCGTCTCAATAGGTACAAGAGCATACTAGGACAAATTCCCCATGGAGGGGTCAGGCCCCACACAGCAGCTCATACACTGTAGGCATAGCCAATCCTCACAGCCAGTCAGTCTAAAAGTAAATCCCACCCACTGAAGTGCCAAAAGCAATAAAGGCTCAACTACAACAGGAGAATACATACAACACACCCAAGGGATACTCCTGGAACACACACACACACAACACACCAGTTATCAGGGAGTCTGTGCCTCAGAACCACATAGGACAGTTATTACAGGAGGCCACCCAGTAAAGGCTGAAAGAAAACAAAGAGGCAGCCAGAGTAAGGAAAGAAAGAAATATGCACCAAATAAAAGAATGGAAGAAACTTCAGAAATAGATTTAAAGAAAATGGAAGCAACCAACCTACCAGGGAAAGAATTTTTAAAACTGATTTTAAGAATGGTTAAGGAATATAGTGAGAACAAAGAGAAAGTAAGCATAAAGGAGATAGAAACCGTAATAAAGAACCAGTCTAAAATAAAATAACTGCAATGAAGAATAGGCTAGAAGAAAAGGACAGCAGATTAGATGAAGAAGAATATCAAATTAGCAATTTAGAAGAGAAGGTAGCAGAAAATAACCAATTGTAACAACAACAAAAATAATTTTTAAAAATATGAAGGTAGTTTAAGGGACCTCTGGAACAACATCAATCATAACAACATTACCTTCATAAGAGTCCCAGAAGGAGAAGAGGAGCAAGGGGTTGATAACTTATTTGAAAAATAATGACAGAGAAATATCCCTAACCTGGTGAAGGAAATAGACATACAAGCCCAGGAGTGCAGAGTCCAAACAAGATGAACCCAAACAGGTCCACACCAGGACATACTATAATTAAAATGGCAAAGGTTAAAGACAAATCCTAAAAGCAACAAGAGAAAGGCATCTAATTACTTATAAGGGAGCTCTCATAAGATTGTCAACTGATTTCTTAACAGACACTTTGCAGGCCAGAAGGGATTGACAGGAAATATTCAAAGTGATGAAAAACAAAGACCAAGAACGAAGATGACTGTACCCAGCAACTGTCTTTTAAAACTGAAGGAGCAATAAAGAGCTTCCCAGATAAACAAACAAACAACAAACAAACAAACAAGTAACAAAAAAACTAAAGGCATTCATTACCACCAAGCCAGTATTACAGAAATGATAAAGAGACTTCTTTAAGAAGAAGGGGGAAACAAAGAAACAAAGAAACAAAATATAAAAAATATGAGTAATAAAACGGCAATAACTATGTACATATCAATAATCACTTTAACTGTAAATAGATTAATGCTCCAATCAAAAGATACAGGGTAGCTAACTGAATAACAAGACCCATACATATGTTGTCTATAAGAGACCCACCTCAGATTGAAAGACACATGTAGAATGAAAATAAAGGGATGGAAAAATATATTTTATAAAACTGGAAATAAATAAATAAATAAATAAATAAATAAATAAATAAACCTCAGGTAGCAATAGCTATATCAGACAAAATAGACTTTAAAACAAAGACTCTAAGAAAAGACAAAAAAGGACATTACATAACACTAAAGGGATCAATCCAACAAGAGTACATAACCCTAGTAAACATCTATGCACCCAAATAGGAGCATTTAAACATATAAAAAAATGTTCACTAATATAAATGGAGAGATTTATAGCAACGCAATTATAGTAGGAAATTTTAACACCCCCTTGACATCAATGGGCATATCTTCCACACAAAAAAATCAACAATGAAACAGTGGCCTTAAATGACACACTAGAGCAGATGGGTTTAATTGATATTTTCATGGCATTTCACCTCAAAGCAACAGAATATACATTCTTTTCAAGTGCATATGGAACATTTTCTGGGATAGACCACGTTAGGCAACAAAAAAAGTCTCAATGAATTAAAGAAGATTGAAATCATATCATGTCAAGAACTATATAATTTCACTTACATATGGGATATAAAACTTAAAGCAATTAATTAAGCAATTAATTAGCAATTAATTAGCAATTAATTAAATTGATTGCTGATTAGCAATTAATAAGACAAACAAATAAAGAAACTAAAATCTCATAGACACAGACAATAGTTTAGTGCTTATCAGAGGGTAAAGGGGGAGCAGGTGATAGATGGGGGTAAAGGATTAAATGTATGGTGATGGAAAGAGAACTGACTCTGGGTAGTGAACACACAATGTGATATATAGATTACCAATTACAGAATTGTACACTTGAAAGCTATGTAACTTTACTAACCATTGTCACCCCAATAAACTTTAATTTAAAAAAAGAAAGAAAATAATGAGTAGGGGAAAATTGATAGAATTTGGCAAGATCCATATGAGATTTGATTTTTTAAAAAATCATTACATTTCATTTATATTATGAATAAAACTAAATTATGATTAAAACTATATAAACTATTAGAGAAAATATTACATTTTGAATTTGTATAAAATTTCCAAATATAATCTAACAAAATTTTTATGAAAAATAAAATTATATCAATTTCTTTTTTTCATAAATAGAAATCACATCAAATGTCTTCTCTGATAAGAATGGTATGAATCTAGAAATCAATTATAAGTGAAAAAATAAATAAAACACAAATACATGGAGACTAAATAACATGGTACTAAATAAAAAATGGGTCAACAATAAAATCAAGGAAGAAATCAAAAGATACCTTAAGACAAGCAAAAAATGATAACATGACATACCAAAATATATGGGACACAGCAAAGGCAGTCCTAAGTGGAAAATTCATAGCAATGCAGGCCTACCTAAAGAAACAAGAAAAATCTGAAACAGACAACCTAACTGTACACCTAAGGGAACTGGAAAAAGAACAGCAAACAAAGCCCAAAGGGAGTAGGAAGGAAGGAAACAATGAAGATCAGAGTGGAAATAAACAAAATGGAGTCTGGAAAAAAAAAATAGGGCAGTCAATGGCTCAGTTGGTTAGAGTACGAGCTCTGAACAACAGGGTTGCTGGTTCAATTCTCGCATGGGATGGTGGGCTATGCCCCCTGCGACTAAAATTGAAAATGGTGATTGGACTTGGAGCTGAGCTGTGCCCTCCACGACTAGATTGAAGCACGACTTGAAGCTGATGGGCCCTGGAGAAACACATTCTTCCCCAATATTCCCCAATAAAAAAACAACAACAAAAACACCCCAAAACACACAAAAACAATGAAAAAGATCAGTGAAACTGAGAGCTTGCTTTTTGAAAAGATAAACAAAAGGGACAAATCTGTAACTAGACTAGTCAAGAAAAAAAGAGAGAGAACCCAAATAAATAAAATCAGAAATGAAAGAAATGTGACAATGAACACCACAGAAGTACAAAAATATTTAAGAAAATACTACAAGCAATTATACATCAACAAATAGGACAATCTGGAAGAAATGGATAAATTTCTAGAAGCATACAATCTTCCAAGTTTGAATTAAAAAGAAACAGAAATCCTAAACTGACTACTACTAATGAAATTAAATCAGTAATCAACAACCTCCCAAAAAACAAAAGTCCTGGAACAGATGGCTTTATAGGTGAATTTTACCTAACATATAAAAAATAATTTACACCTATTCTTCTCAAATTATTCGAAAAAAATCAGGAAGAGGGAAGGCACCCAAGCTCATTGTATTAGGCCACCATTACCCTGAATCCAAAACCAGACAAAGACATTACAAATATAAAAAACAAAACAAACAAACAAACAAAAAAAAAACTATAGGCAAATAATTCTGATGAACATAGATGCAAAAATCCTTAACAAAATATTAGCGAACCAAATTCATTAATACATTAAAATGATCATACACCACGATCAACTGGGATTTGTTCCTGGTGTGCAAGGTTGGTTGAATATCTGTAAATCAATCAATGTGATAAATCACATAAACAAAATGAAAAACAAAAATCAGATGATCATATCAATAGATGCAGAAAAAGTGAAAAATCCAGCATTCGTTTGTGATAAAAACTCTCAGCAAAGTGAGACTAAAGGAAGCATATCACAACATAAAAAAGGCTATGTATGATAAACCCACAGCTAACATCATGCTAAACGAGGAAAAGCTAAAAGGTTTCCTTTTTAAGATCAGAAACAAGACAAGGATGCCCACTTTCAACACATGTATTCAACATAGTATTGGAAGTCCTAGCCACATCAACAAGACAAGAAAAAGAAGTAAAAGTCATGCAAATTAGAAACAAAAAGGTCAAACTGTCATTATTTGCAGATGACATGATGCTATATATAGAGAACTCTAAAGATTCCACCGAAAACCTATTAAAACTGATAAATGAAGTTAGGAAAATAGAAAAATTCAAAATTAATATTCAGAAATCAGTTGCATGTGTATATACCAGTATATTTGTATATACCAGTAATGAACTATCAGAAGGAGAAAGTAAGAAAAGAATCCTGTTTATGATTGTGTCCAAAAATAAAATACTGAAGAATAAATTTAAACAAGGAAGTAAAAGACCTGTACCCAGAAAATTATAAGACATTGAAGAAGATACAAATAAATGGAAACATGTCCTATACTCATGAACAGGAAGAATTAATATAGTTAAAATATCCATACTACCCAAGCAATGTATATATTCAGTGCAATCCCTATCAAAATATCAATAACATTTTACACAGAATTAGAACAAATAATCCTAAAAATTATATGGAACCATAAAAGACCCTGAATATCCATGGCAATCTTGAGAAAAAGGAACAAAGCTGAAGATATCACGTTACCTGATATCAAACTGTACTACAAAGCCATAGTAATCAAACAGCATGGTATTGGCATAAAAACAGAAACATATGTCAGTGGAACAGAGTAGAAAAACCAGAAATAAATACATGCTTATGTGGTCATTTAATCTATGGCAAAGGAAGCAAGAATACACTGGAGTAAAGAGAGTGTATTCAATAAAGGGTGCTTGGAATACATGCAAAACAGTGAAATTGGACCACCTTCCTACTCCATATAGAAAAATAAACTCAAAGTCGAATAAAGACTTAAATTTAAAACCTGAAACCATAAAACTCCTAGAAGAAAACACAGGTACTAAACCCTCAGACATTACCCTTAGTAATATTTTTACTGATATCTCTCCTTAGTCAAGAGAAAAAAAATATAATAAATAATAAATGGGACTACGTCAAATTAAAAGGTTTTTGCACAGCAAAGGGAACCATCAACAAAATAAAAAGACACCCAAATGAATGCAAAAATATATTCACCAATGATACATTGGGGAAGGGGTTAATATCCAAAATCTATAAAATGCTCATACAACTCAACATCAAAAACAAAACCCCCAAAAAATCCAATTAAAAATGCTCAGATGACCTGAATAAACATTTCTCCAAAGAGGACATACAGATGGCCAATAGACATATGAAAATATGTTCAACATCACAAATCATCAGAGAAATGCAAATAAAAACCACAGTGAGATATCACCTCACAACTGTCAGAATGACCATCATCAAGAATTTGACAAACACGTGTTGGCGAGGATGTGAGAAAAAGGAACCCTAGTACATTGTTGGTAGGATTGCAAATTGGTGTAGCCACTATAGAGGATAGTACAGAGTTTCCTCAAAAAATTAAAAATAGAACTACTTTGTGACCCATTAATTTCACTCCTGGGTATTTATCCAAAGAAATCCAAAACACTAATTCAAAAAAATGTATGCACTCCTATGTTCACTGCAGTGCTATTTACAATAGGCAAGATATGGAAACAGTCAAAATGCCCATCAATAGATGACTGAATAAAGATTTGGGACACATACTCGTATATACAATGGAATATTACTCTGCCATAAAAATGAATGAAATCTGAATATTTGTGACAACATGGATGGACCTAGAGGGTATTATGCTAAGTGAAATAAGTCAGATTGAGAAAGACAGATACTGTATAATGGCACTTATATGTGGAATCTAAAGAACAAAAGAAATGAACAAACAAAACAGAAACAGACTCATAGATACAGAAACAAACTGATGGTTACTAGATGAAAAGGAAGTCGGGGTGCTGCATGAGAAAGCTATAGGGATTAAAATTATAAATCAGTAGTTACAAAATAGTCATGGGAAAGTACAGTTTTATATGGGGAATATAGTCAATAGAAACTATGGATAGTATAAGATGGATACTAGGCTTATTGGGAAGATCACTTCATAAAATATATAAATGTGAAATAATTACACTGTACACCTGAACATAATATAAAATAATATTGAATGTCAATTATACTGAAAAAATAGTCACAGTGATAATAAACTACTGCATGTGGAATATAGTCAATAATATTGTAATAACTATGTACAGTGTCAGATGAGAAATAGACTTTTTGGGGTTATCATTGTGTGAGATATATAAATTTCTGATCTCTATGTTGGTTTGTACACCTGAAATTAATAAAAATAATAATAATTCCTTTTGAACAACAGAGGTAGAAATTAAACAAAATGGCAGTCATATAAGAACAGCAGCTTTCTGAATCTTCCTAAGAACTTTGGTTGCCATTCCTGTGACAGTAAGTGTAAAATTGTTTCTCTTACTCTCAGAAATTTAAAGCAAATGTGTAACTATACATACATTCTTGTTAAGTATTGAAATCCAGACAGTCAAAAGACAAATCCGGGAAGAGTTTGGAATGCTAAAGGTAAAGTATAAGATAAAATCTCCTGCCAGTGTGCTCTCCAAGCCTTACTTTCATAGGCCCTAAAATCAGATTATGTTGTTGAGAAATGTGACAAGAATATGTAAATAAGTCACTGCTCCTAAATGACTGTTTCCTTTGTCTGACTGCTACTCTTGTAAACTTGAAAAAATTATGTTTTTGATAGCCCACTCTATTCCCAGCATGGGTGTGGGGGTTGTTTCTCACTAGGCTAAAAGGAATGTTTTTAACTTCTCTTCAGTTTTCTCACGTGTTACATAATCTTAATAATTAAGATAACCAGAGACTTGGACTATTCCATTTAAAGAAATACCCATCTATTTCATACATTTCCATCATGCCCCTAAATTCATTAATTTTAAAATTTTATCTTGATAGATGTATTATTCTTTGACATTCATCAGGCTTATCCTGCAAATAAATTCTAATGGCATGTATTTTCATCCCCTTTATTAAAGTAATTTTTTGTCAATTCAATGATATGAATATGTGGCCTTTGAAAACATGTCATTGAGTGCTATTAGATAGATTAAGATAATCTTTTTCTGATTTTTCTAGCACTAGAACTATTTCATTGAAAAATCCTATCTTTCTAAAATCTGTACTTATTAAATGCATTTGAAAGCTCAGAAAGTCCATTCTCTCTCCCTTCAATCTATGCATATTTATAAAATAAGAGAATTGGATCACTTTTAACCTCCCCCATTCCCTATACCAAGACTACTTGTAAAATTTGCACATAGTACTTGAATACAGCTGCTAATTTCCGTAGTAATCTCACCCCCATGTAACCTCAGCTGCTATATGGTTCTAGTTGGTTATAATTTGGGGGAAAATTATGAGATTTAGTGTAACAAACTATATACCCTGATCTGCCAGTTGATTTTGATACCATCTTTCTTCTCTATCACCTGTATAGATTTCCTTCACACACAGCTATTACTTCAGGTGGCTACATCATTTTTTGGTGGGGTGATAGAAATCTTCATTCCTGCATGGTCTAAATCCTTCACTGTCATGACCTTATTGTGCTACATTTGCTCTACTTGCCAATTTACAGTTAAATCTGGGAACAGGAGAACAAAAATATATCTCATTGGATCAAATAAGGGCTGAACATACAGAAGGTGCCGAAAACCTGTATACACATTTTAAAAAAGGAAAAAAAAAACTGTATTAAAACCATAATACTCAATATATACTGATAACAAAAGATGAATACAACTAATGTGTGTACATTTTTTGGCACCCTCGGTATTCTTCCCCGCCCTCATAATGTAGAAGAAGCCATGTCTCCCATGATGATCTGGGTCCAGTAGCCCTGCAGGTATAGTAACTGCTTTCGGTATTTGCTGGTCTACTGGCATGAGGAGCCCAAAGTGACCCTCTGGAAGTTATTGTTTAAAGTTTAGGGAGTCCCTTACTGTGTTCTAATGTAAAAACATCTCTGTTCCCAAGGACCTGTAGACACATAGACACTAGAGATTCAGGAAGAAGAAAATTAAATTCTCCAGGGACATTATTTAGATTGATGGTAAGTGGGACTACTCTCACTTTTCTCCTTGATTTCAACCCCTTGGTTTCAGAACTTATGTGTTACACCCATTGGGAGCACAGTGTCATATAATGGTCCCTGCTACACAGCAAGATATCATCCTAAAGAATAGTGCTCTGCCTTTGAAGCATGTCGTCTCCAGGGCGGTGAGTCAGCAGCACCATCAAGATAGCATCCTTCCATGTTATCAGGCCAGAGGTACCTTGGAGATGATGCACTCCTTTGTAAAATCGAGGATCCAGTGGTCAATTGCCTAGAATGACACCACTTTTGCTGTAACAGGGGTTATGTGGCTCAGGTAGATATTATGTGAGAGGCTCCAAGTCAGTAAAGCAAATACTAAGTCCTTGAATACTGGTGTTGATTTTGGGCAGGACAGAAAAACACATACTTGCAACAAGTGTTAATCTTGGTCAGGATATATCTTCACTCTTTCTGGATAGAATGGGGATAGAATGTTCTTTCCAGATATAACTACCCGGTCAGCAAGTGGCTGGACTGGCTGTTATTTTTGAGGAGAAGGTACCATATCTGCAGGTCAACATTGTCTCTGTTTCTGACATTTCAGACAATCAGCATTGAAATTTTAAACTGCATATCAACATGCAGATTTGCTGTGTAATTCTACGATCATCAGGGCAAGTTGTGGTTCTCTTTGTGTTTGTTCTTCTTGGAATGTGTGCTTCCCTTGACTCTGTGGTATGTAGCTTTCAGCATTTTAACTTTTTTTCTCTATTTTCCAATTTTGATAAGTTCTATTGATTTGCCTTAACATTTTTAAATACTTTCTTCTGCTGTGTCTCTTGTGTTTTTAAGACCAGTGATGGAAATCTTAATTTTAGGTGTTTTCTTTTCAATCCTAGAATATAATGTGTGTTTTTTTTCAGTAATTTCATTGGTTTGTTAAATTCTCTATTTTAAATTTACACACTAATAAATGATTGCAGATTTAAGCCACTGTATTTCTGGATGCATTATTATGCATATTTGACAAGAGAATAAATGATTAATGCAGTCCTACTAGAAATGTATGTATAGCATACGTAGGGTTGGCATTAAGAGGCAATGCCCAAATCTAGAGAGTTATGGTCAAAGGACCAGGCAAGAAAATGTTCAAAGAACACATGAAAGAAAGAGGCATTATTAGACATCTTTCATAATCATGCCACATCTGCACGAACAATCCATATATGTACAAATAATAACTATCCTGCTCATTACTTCTCCCCAAGCCAATCCTGGGAGAAACAGAAGTTCCCCAGGGAAAGGAAAAGCTTGTTTTAATTAGTAATTAATTTTACAAGTTTTATTCTTATACTGAATTGATATATTAATTGATCATCTAATTTTGATATGAACAAAGGTGACTTTTGTTATCTGAGAGTGAAGTTAAAATCATGAGATCTGCCCAAAATTTCAGCCAGGCCTTAGAAAAAAAAAAATAGTCCACACAGATGAGGTTTGAACAGACAATGCAGAAAAGAATAAATTAATTTTCTGATTGCTTCAAAGAGTGACTCCTTCCAAACTCATTAATTATACTGTATAGTGCCATTCCATTCAAACTGTCATTCATAAATAACTAAACATGTTTAACAGCTTTGGAATAATAAAAGACTTTAATAGATTTTAAAATTATAGGTGATTTTATTTTTTCTACTTACCAGGACAATTAAATGTGAAATTAATTTAAATGAATAATCAAACATGTAGGAAGTGACAGTTTTCTTTTTAATAAATGGAATGATGCACATACTTCAAATCTATTTCCTTCTATAAATTTCATTGAAGAGATAAGCACCAACATAAAAATAAGTAGAGTACATAACAGGAATAAAAAATCTCGGGTGTTATAATAGTTAATTTTATATCTCAACTTAGCTAGGCCATAGGATTCAGATAGTTGGTCAAATGTCAGTCTAGATGTCATTGGGAAGATATTTTTAGATGAGATTAAAATTTAACTCAGTAGGCTTTGAGTAAAGCAGATTGCCCTCTGTAATGTGGGTGTGACCCATCCAATAAGTTGAAGACCTGAATAGAACAAGACTGAAGAAAGAAGCAATTGGATAAAGAAACTGGTACATTTACACACTGGAGTATTACTTGGCCATAAAAAATGAATGAAATCATACCATTTGCAATAACATGGATGGACCTAGAGAATATTATGCTAAGTGAAATAAGTCAGACTGAGAAAGACAAATACCATATGATCTCACTTATATGTAGAATCTAAAGAACAGAATAAATGAGCAAACAAAACAGACATAGACTCAGAGATATTGAGAAAAATCTGAGCGTTGCTAGATGGGAGGGAGATGGGGATGGGGGGAAGGTGAAGGAATTAGAAAGTACAAATTGGCAGTCACAATATAGTCACGGGGATATGAAATACAGTATGGGGAATATAATCAATAATGTTGTAAAGGTCATGTAGGGTGTCAGATGGGCACTGGATTTAGCAGGGGGATCACATCACAGACTGTGTAGATGCCTGACCACTGCACTACACACCTGAAGATGAAGTAGAATAATATCAAATGTCAACTATAATTAAATATATATAGATATATATCTACATATCTATATATACACACATAGATATATGTATACATATGTATAGATATAGATATATATATAGAGAGAGACATATAGATATATATCTATATAGATATAGATATATATGTTCACGGCATGAGGAGTACAGCATAGGGAATAGAGTCAAAGGAATTGTAACTGCTATATACAATGCCAAAGGGGTAGTAGGTTGGGGGGTTATCACTTTGTGAGGGGTGTAAATGTCTAACTAGTACATTGCTTTGTACACCTGAAACTAAGAAAAGAGTAAATAAACAAAATAAAATGACTGAAATATATGTAAATTTACTAACAATTGTCACCCCAATAAATTTAATTTAAAAAATGTTGGAAAAAAAAAAAAAGACTGAAGTCCCAGAAAGAAGGAATTCTGGCTCCAGACTGCTGTAAGACAGGGGCTGGAATGTTAACCCCCATCCGAGTAGCCAACCTGTCGTCCTGTGCTGCCAGATTCTGTCTTGCCAGGATTCACAATCACATGAGCCAACACACACAGGTTTTATTGGATTATATTTGTTCAGTTTTCTCTGGTGAACCCTAACTAATACAAGTGTCACTAGCAAACTAACGGTGTGGAACACACTGGAATACATAAAGCTCATGATGTTGAATTGAGCGAACAAACAGAATAAGAAATCTTCAAAACACCAGAGGATTATGGAATAGGCTACTGAAACACATTAACATATTTCCAAACTGAGGCCTAGGAAAATCTTAATGCTTTGTCTGTACAGGAACAGCAAATGGAGAGCAAGACAATACTGCATAGCTGACTGGTACATAGCATTGATGTCCTCTTTTACCAATCATCAAATAAATTATTAAAACAAAATGCTATTTCATTGGGGAAAATGAGCATATTGGTCACTGTCAACGTTATTTTTATGAGTACTATCAGATTATATTGATATATTTGTGTTAAATTAGAAGACAAAAGTCAATATTGGATATAATTCTAAACATATTTAAAACTAATATTCACTTTTAAAATCACATATTTAAGATAATATTGTGCTTTTGGTAAAATATATCTTTTCATATGGAGAAAATTAAAATTAAGTAGTAGAAATACATAGTAAAATTCAGATGAGCTTAAATCTAGGATTGGTTAAGTTTCTTTTTATTGAAAGTTGTAAAGATTATAAATATAAATAAAATATTATTATATAGAAAAATTTTAGACAAAACTTCTATAAGTTATAGCTTAACTTAAAATCCTACATGGTCTTAGAAGTCTATCACACATCTTTGGATTTTTTTTTGTTTGTTTCTCTGTAAACTAGATCAATATTTCCTCCCCTATGCCTGAAACAGTATTTTTTAACGAAACAGAAGGAACAAGACATACCTTTCTAAAAAGTTATCTAAGATAACTATTTGAGCATTTGAAATCAGATTTAAGTTTTTTTCAACTAATACTTTTCAGCTCTTATTAGACTTTATTTTTTTTTTTTATTATTAGTAAAACAGGACTATACACTTTTAACAAAAAAAAATTACTACTGCTAATATATCTGTATTTTAGATATATAAAACATTAAGACTACTATGAACATCGAGAGTGTTCACAACCATTTGGAGACTTTCCTTACAGTGTATGTGGGTGGGAATGTTCCTCCCTGTGTGTATTTGAGTTATTACCATGTTTCCCTGAAAGTAAGACCTACACCGAAATAAGCCCCAGTTAAGATCATCAGCCAGACGGATGCATTTAGTGCATTATGACGATGTTCCAGAAGAAGATGACATGACTGTATTTGAATAAATATAGATTGTTGTACATGAAAAACTAAGACATCCCTGAAAATATGCCATAATGCATCTTTTGGAGCAAAAATTATTATGAGACCCAGTTTTATTTTCTGGGAAATATGGTACTTTTCTCAAGCTTTTTTCCTCTAAGTCCCATATTTCTCTAGTGTTTTGTTTTTACTGCTGCCAAATAAACCTTTTTTTAATATTAAAAGGAGAATGTATTAAACTGAAAAGAAAAAAGAAAAATTAGATATGGAAATATGTTCCATGATCTTCTTCCTAATAAGGAAAATGGGAAAAGTTATCGGACAATTTTCTGATGACAATTAGATAATGAAAAGTATAGGAAGACTGGATAAAGAAGATGTGGTACATATATACAATGGAATAGTTCTTGGCCATAAGAAGATGAAATACTGCCATTTGTGACAATGTGGATAGATCTTGAAATTATCATGCCAAGTGAAATAAGTCAGACAGAAAAAATCGAGAACCATATGACTTTACTCATATGTGGGATATAAAACTGAAAGTAACAAAGAAACAAGAGAAAAAAACAAAGAAAAACTCATAGACAACAGTTTAGTGGTTACCAGAGGGTGGGGAGGGGGCGGGAGGTGGTAGAAGAGGGTAACGGGTGTTAAATATATGGTGATTGAAGGAGATCTGACTTTGGGTGGAGAACACAGTGCAATATATAGATGATGTATTACAGAATCATTCACAAAAACATTTGTAATTTTACTAACCAAAATCACCCTAGTACATTTAATAATGTTGTTTTGTTTGTTTGTTTGTTTGTTTTTTAAGTATGAGAAAAACAGCAAAGTATTTGGATTATGGATGTCCCTTTGCAAAGACTAGCTCATTTCTCTTTTCATGTTACACCTTTATATGGGAGACATAAATAACTCAAAGAGTAAACCTAAGTTAGTATTTAATTTTTGGAAGTGAGACAGAGCTGGGGATCACACTACTTTTTTGGAAGACAGTAGTTAAAGTGACTTGATGCCAATCTGAAATTCACAACAAATAAAGGGTGCAAAACAATAAATTGTATCTAATTCACTGTATGACTAGGGTGCACTCCTACTTTCAACATTGTCAGAATGAACAGAAGGGGTTAAAAAAAATGCACATTATCTTTTAAAAAAAGGTGTAGGTGATGAGATTTACAAATCTACTCAATTGATACTCATATACACATATAGTATATGTGTAGAAGACTAGAAATTTTCATTTTTCTTTGAATTCTGATAGCACTATTTTTGATAAATTAAATACAGTAAAAATATATAAAACAGATATCTTGGGGAATTTGTGACACAAGCCATATCTAAGTAAATTTTAATAGTCAGGTTATTAGAACTCTTCCATAAGATGTTTATGATAAAATATTGACAGAAATATTATTGTTAATTATTATTTCTATACTTATTAATTGACAGTGACATAGGAAACATCTTTATTTGCCATCAAATGTCCTGTGTTGTGAAAACTATGTAAGTAAAATATGAAATTATCATAAGAGAATTGTAAATTAATTCAGTGTCTGAATCTTTAGAGAAAGGTGCTATAATTCTAAATTCAAATGACATTTATTACTAAATTAATTTATAAATTAATATACTGTGTTTCCCCCAAAATACGACCTAACTGGAAAATAAGCCCTAGCATGATTTTTCAGGATGACATCCCTGAACATAAGCCCTAATGCGTCTTTTGGAGCACAACTTAATATAAGACCCAGTCTTATTTTCGGGGAAACACGGTAATCACATATGATGTAAATACTATTATATTATTAGAATTTCTTAAAATATATGAAGTCCTTGGTTTGTTTATTTTATTAACGTTATTGCCATTGATTTAAAGCAATTATTAAATTATTAAGCACATATTTATGTCTATATATAAAAAATGCCACAGTTTAAAATACAGTAAAGCAATCACCCTCTAATATGGTATAAAAGAGGTGGGCAGAGATTCAAAGAGGGAAAATCAGTTGCTATACAATGCACACAATTTTTTAAAACATTAGAAATTCATTGAATGATAAATTTGAAAAGAGTGTACAGATCTCATGGATAAAGAAAGGGAACAGAGAAAGAACTCAATAGGCTTGTACAATATTTTTTACCTTTGAAACTACAATTGTGAACTGAGCCAAGAATTGAGAGCTAGAGGGACTAAAAAAATTCAAGGTGTCAATAAAAGCTACTTTGTGAAAAATGTCCCAAGGGGGCGGAAAAGGATGGATGAAAAAGGTAAAAGGGTCTTAGAAGTACAAATTGCTAGTTACAAAAATAGTCACAGGGATGTAAGATACAGCATACAGAATACAGTCTACAATATTGTAATAATGATGTATGGTGTCAGACGGGCACTAGACTTACCCGGGTGATCACTTTGTAAGATATATAAATGTTTAATCACTATGTTGTTGTGTTGTACACTTGAAATTAATGTAATATGGTATGTCAACAGTAATCAAAAAATAAAATTAAAATTAAGACAAAATAAAGACATAAAATGTCACAGGACGAGCTTGGTGGTGTTTGAATTATCTCAAAAGCAGAATCACGTGTTCAAGTGAAAACCGGATCCTGCACACACAGCAATGTATAACAATTATTTCCCTAACTTACTTTGTCTAAAATATGAGTAGTTAATATCTACGTTCTTTATCTTCTTCACATCATGAACTGCAAGGAGACTTTTACTTGATCAAAAGAACCTCGTGATCTGTGTAATCAGGTGCTGGAGAAGGCGTATCAAATTAAGTTTAGAATTAAGCTTACTTGTTTAGATTATTTCCTCTTTCCTTTAACATTGGTCAGTCCAGAGTGAGTGATGGAAGCAAAACAATGAGTCTAAACCAAAAACACCGTATCAGTTCTGGATGTTTAACTGAGGAAGAAGCCCCACCTGCCTTTGAAAATTGCCTAATGGGCTAGATTTCCGGAGAAAATAATTCGAGCACCTCAATTATATGGAATTAATTAAATCAAATAAGAGACATGGATATTTTTCTCTGTATCTGCTTACTTCTAATTATAGAATATTGCTTGCTGTATCTAAATACAAAAATTATCAGTAAGACAGTATATTTATGGTCCTTTAAAAATATAGAGCCATAGGCACACTGATGATGATGATCAGAAAAATCCATCTGAGTTAAAAATTGTAGGGGTAGAAAGAGGACTCTGAATCCAGAAAATGAGTTGGCAGAAGTAAGCCAGAAAACTGGACATCCCTACCACATTCCTGCAAAGTCCTAGCACCAATAAAATTAACTTAGATGCTTAGGTATGGTGAAAATACTTATTCTTGGTTTAGTGGACATTTTATTCCTGTGAAATAGGCATTCATTCTTCTTCTGGTAATCTAAATTTTCACTTTTGGACTACCACACCTCCATTTTTTTTCTTATTTATGAAGTATTTAATATATTCATTGGTATAGGTATAGTGGTGTTTATTAATGTCAAACATCTGTTTACCAAATGCAAGTGTTATAATCTAACATCATTTGTGACTGGAGAGTTTTGAATGAGGTTGACTCTACCCATAGCTGCAAAAGTGGGTAAGCAAACCTTATTGGGCAATCCTAGACATTCATTGATAAGCCTCCACTCACTTTTATTGGTTAATGTATAATAGCTTAAGCTAAGGCAAATGAAAGTGACTTACAAGAATTTCATTGGAATCACTGAGACAGAAATCTTTATTTCCTTTAGAATAGATCACTACAAAAGTGATATGTATTTGGAGTCACTGAGGGATACTGGGTAGAGAGGCTTACATGACAATGAATCATCCGCTCAAAGGAATTATGAAGCAGGACATGAAGAGAGACATGAAATTGATGGTGTTATTTGAGCCTCTGCTTGAACCAAATGAAAATGCCAAAGAAAACATGAAATTTTAAGTTTTCAAAGGCTATAATATCTCATTATTGCTTAGACCAGTATGAGTTGATTTTCCATCATAAGAAAGGAAAGAATCATGAATAATGAAATGATTAAATAATAATTGAGGAAATGAAATCATTATAGTTTCATTACTGAAATAATTAATTAACTAGTGAAATAATGTTAAGCAAAGCTTCATTACAGCAAAATTATCTCTATTAATTTACTTGGTAATAAAAAATCTTTTAAAATATTTATAAAGCACCAGGAAATAAAATGTTGGTACTTAGTAGAAATTTTTTTTTATATTGCATAGCAACCACATGAAAATTAAAACATAATATCAGTAATTTGTTTAAAGAAAAATTATTTGATCAACAATTTTCTCTTTAAAAAATTCTAAATATTTAATGTCTTTTACATTGGTGTCCATTAAAAATAAAAGTTTATAACCATTATTTTAGATTGCAGTAACAAGGGCAGTTCATTTTTTAAATGACATGCCTATATTCTAATAAAAGTAATGTTATCTTAATTTTTTAAATTTCTATTAAATGTATTGGGGTGATGTTGCTTAGTAAAATTATATAGGTTTCAAGTGTGCATTTCTATAATATATCGTCTATATATCTCACACACTGATAAAGGAAAATATACCCAAGCATATTTATTCTGCTTCATTTGTAAACTTATAGATGAAGAATTAAAAGTGTAAAGTAGTAATATTCTATTGTATATATGTACCACATCTTTATCCATTTATCTATCAATGGACACTTAGGTTGCTTCCATATCTTGGCTATTGTAAATAATGTTGCATGGAACATAGGGGTGCATATATCCTTTCAAATTAGTGTTTTGGATTTCTTTTGATAAATACCCAGAAGTGGAATTTCTGGGTAATATGGCTGGCAAATGCAAGACTTTACCCCTTGTGGTCTGATTAACATTTTATAATTCACGCTGGACTAATGTCAATATACACCCAACTGAGATTAATATTTTTTCAATTAACATACTTCATTATTTGCTTAAAATAAGCTACTTAGGGTCACTAAGTTTTAGTTGTTTCTAATTTACTTTTGTGATTTTATGAAATAAGTGGTTATTTTGTTATTTTAATACAGCTTGGCAGTACCGGAGCTCTATTCTTTGTGTCTGTGAGTTTCTTCATGCAGGGTTCTCATGTGTCTTTGTGTCTCTCCATCCTCAGGCAGAGTGCCTGACAAGTAAAAGAGTTCAATACACATATTAAATGAAGAGATGAATGCCTACTCAATCATATACTTTCAGGCTTCTTTATTATACATTATGTCTCTGTGTTTGTTAGAAATTATTAAGGACCTTATAACAAAAATGTCATAGGCCAGACAAGTTGGTTTTTGATGAATGACTAACAGATCAATTTTCCTCTATGTGTGGGGTGTTATTTACATTTATTTTATTGAATGCTGTTTTCCATTTATATGAAAGTACAAATACCAAGAGGGGGACGTGTACTCTAAAATCACAACAATGATGAAAGCTATATCACTGCACTTAGAAAGAGATAAGAATGAAACAAAGGCTATATGCTAACAAAAATGGAATGAAGAAAAACTATAAAAGGAATCTCACCTTTTTGTTGTTGTTATTTGTTTGTTAGCAGAATAAAATAACTAAAAAGTTAAGAGCTTCCTTTGGTTTAAGAGCCTGGTGTATGTTTCTTTAAGCAATGTCATAATTCTAAAGTAAAGCTAAAATACATAGTAATGTTGAAATTTTCTGTTTTTATTTGATTATTTAGGTTATTAGAATGGAAAAAGTACTATACTACTAGACTGGACTGGTATTTTGAATAACCAGTTATAGTTCTGGCTTTGTGCATTACTAGGTATGTAAAATGGAGGAATACTAAATCTCAAAAAGATTGATTTTTCTCTCTTGTAAATTAAGAACAACAGCAGGAACAATAAAATGGCAAGAATATCACCTGCTTTGCCAAACTTAAATATAAAGGGATAACGGTCTAACTGTCTGTCATAGGTGCATTGAAAGGTATTGTATTAGATATGTTTATATCTTATGCCATTTAATAAGAATGAATACTTTGTAAAATAGCAATAATCTATCCTTATTGTACAAATGAATGTGCTTTATAATACACTTTACCTCCTGTAAGATCCAAAGAATCGTTAATATTATGTATCCAGATACACCACATGTGCTTTGCTGAATAAGACAGAGTGCAGAAAATACATCCATAATGTGTTTCAAGTCATTAATTATAAGTTTTGTTCCCCCATACTAATTTATTCATTAAACATAGTTTTATTTACCGGAGAGATTCCAAGAGAAATTGTGAGCTCCATTAAGAAGGTACCATAGTTATTGATAGAGACCTAAGGTACATAATAGTAATGAAGAAATAGAAAGGACTCAATATTTGATATAACTGTTCAGTTGAACTTTTCTTTGGTTTGATTTTATTTTCATTTTCCTGGTTGGCTAATGTAATTCATTGTATACTATGCTTATGAGTGTCATTTTTATATTCACAGTGTGATTAACATCATATATTAATATAATATATATTTATATAAAATGTTCCTTTATTTCAAATGACATTTATCAGACAAAAAATTCTTATATGTAGTTGATTCGTTACTTGAACTATTCCTGAACCAGGACCATGTTTCTTAAGTACACATATAATCTTTTTACATTTTGATAATGCAATTTTTTTTTTACTCATCTTTTTTGGATTGTTACAAACCGTTTTCACTTTTTAAAATTCTTCCAGGTAATATTATAAGCATATATAAACTTTAGGATTGTTTGGATTTTTGCAATTGTACAAATACATTTGGAATGAACTTATATTTTTTTATTTATTACATTTATTGGGGTGGCATTGGTTAATAAAATTATATAGGTTTAAGTGTGCAATTTTATAGTAGAACATCATCCGTATATCGCATTTTGTGTTCACCATCCAAAGTCAAATCTCCTTCGGTCACCATATATTTGATTCTCTTTACCCTCTTCTACCTCCAGCCTTGTTCTTTTTTCATCAGGATTGCTTTGACTATTTGTGATTGCATACAAATCTGATGTTTTTTTGCTCCATTTCTTTTAAAAATGCCATTGGGATTTTGATGGGGATTGCAATAAATTGGTATATGCTTTGGGTAATATGGCTATTTTAACTGTGTTGATTCTTCCAATCCATGAATACAGAATAGCTTTCCATTTCATTGTGTCTTCTTCAATCTCTTTTAGTAATGTCTTATAGATTTCAGGATATATATCCTTCATATCCTTTGTTAAATTTATTCCTAGGTATTTTTATTATTTTTGCTACAAATACAAAATGAATTGTGTGTTTTATATAAATTTTTTTAATGAAATTTCATTGTTAGTATACAGGAACACAATGGATTTTTGTACATTGATTTTGTATCCTGCAACTCTACTCTATGTGTTTATTGTTTCTAACAGTTTTTAATTGGTGAAGTCGTTAGGGTTTTCTATATATATGTATATAATCATGTCATCTGCAAAAAATGACAACTTTGTTTCTTCATTACCACTTTGCATGCCTTTTATTTCTTTCTTTTGCTTGACTGCACTGGCTAGGACTTCCAGTACTATGTTGAGTAACAGTGGTGAGAGGGGCCATCTTTGTACTTTTCCTGATCTTCGGGGAAAACCTTTCAGTTTTTCCACCATTGAATATGATATTAGCTGAGGGTTTCTCATATATGGTTCTATTATGTTGAGATACTTTCTTTCTATACCCATTTTATTAAGTGCTTTAGTCAGAAATGGAAGTTGCTCCTTGACAATTTTTTCCCTGCAATTTTTGATATGATCATATGATTTTATCTTTTTTTAAAAAAATGTGGTGTATCACATTGATCAATCTGTGTATGTTGAACCATTTTTGCACCCCTGATATGAACCCTAATTTATTGTAAAGTAGTATCTTCTCAATGTATTATTATATTCAATTTGCTGGTATTTTGTTTAGGATTTTTGCATCTGTATTCATCAGAGATATTCATCTGTAGTTGTCTTTTATTGTGTTATCCTTGACAGATTTTTGGTATCAGAGTCATGTTGGTTTCATAGAACGAGTTAGGAAGTATTGCCTATTCTTCAATTTTTTGGAAGAGTTTGATAAGGGTAGGTATCAAATTGTTGAATGTTTAGCAGAACTTACTAGTGAAGCCATCTAGTCCTGGACTTTTACTTTTTGGTTGTTCCAATTTTCTTACTATTGATCTATTTAGATATTCTAGTTCTTCATCATTCAGTCTAGAAAGTTTATGTATTTTTAATTAAAATTTATTAGAGTAACAATAGTACTAAAATTACAGAGGTTTCAACTGTACAATTCTGTACTACATCATCTATACATCACATTGTGTGTTCACCACCCAGAGTCAATTCTCCTTCCATCACCATGTGTTTGACCCTATTTACCCTCATTAACTTGCCCATTTCTTCTAGGTTATCAAATTTGGTGGCATATAGTCTTTTATAGTATCCTTGTATGAACCTTTGTATTTCTGTAGTGTCTATTGTAACTTCTCTTCCATTTCTGATTTTGTTGGAGTATTTTCTTTTTTCCTTAATGAATCTTACCAGAGATTGTCAATTTAATTAGCCTTTTCTAAGAATCAGCTCCTTGTTGCATTAATTTTTTTTCTATTATCTTTTTGTTCTCTATTTCATTTAATTCTACTCTAATTTTTATTTCCTCCTTCTGCTGACTTTGGGTTTCAGTTGTTTTGTTTTGTTTTGTTTTTTCTTCTTTCTGCAGTTGATTTCCTGTATGATTTTACATTTAATAACGTAATTTCTAACATTATAACATAGTATATTTCCATTAATTCAGGATTTCTTTTGAATCTATATTTAAAGCTTTATTATAATCACCACATGTCTTGAACATTTTAATATTTTATGTTTCAATTTTGTGTGATTGTATTGAATGATAATTTGCCATCATATTTTCTAAATGTTTTTGAATTATAAGCTGCAGTGTGACCACCTAAAAACGCTTTTATTATTTTATTCTAGGTTTTTCGAACATAACTTTTTAAAATTTATAAGTATTGATAATTTGACATTTATTCTTATATTTTAGAAGTTTTTTTGAAACATTATTAACTGATAACTCAGCAGATCAGGTGAATATTTTTGGATAATTTATTTATAATAAGTTTCTGTTTCTAAGGGACCAGCAAAATCAAGGGACAAAGTGTTTCTCCTAAAGTCTGAGACCACTGAATATGTAATTTTGCATATTTCTCAAAAACAAAATAAAACACATAAAACCTGTTCTTTCAACAAAAAAGTAAATCTAAGATATAAGGTCTGAGTAAAGCCCTGAGTCACTTTAGGTATTGGTTACAGAGTTAGGTATCTAGAGAACCAGATTCTGTGGTCAAGAAAAGACTACTCCTAACATGGTTGCAGCTATTTGAGATCTACCTTCCTGCAAACAGAACACAGAAGTTTAAACAGAATGGGAAATTGTAAAGGGTCTCAGAGGCCAGAGACAGAGGGAGAGGTACTCTGTGAACCAAAACCTGCACTTAGTAAAAAGATGTTATGATCCCTGTCTCTTGTTTTGTTTTCCTTCTGTGATAACATTTTTCAGAAAAAATCAGCATATGACAGTTCTAAGATGAAGCAATTAAATGATTTATTGTCTCTGTTACTTTTAACTTTATTTGAATTAAAGTAGAGTTCTACCCTTGGATTGGGGAAGGTGGGATACTGTTGGTGCAAAAAATATCAGACTTTAAAAGCCTACAGGGCAACATTTGTCGATCATCAAATTAACTTGTAGCTTTATATGAATATAAATTCCTCCAAGTCTCTAGCAAGCATGTAATTCCTGTTTGTCTTTTTTTTTTTCCTCTCTGAATATATATTATTAACTTCCCCAGGTATTGTTTGTATTCAGAATTGTTTGATAAAGTAATGTAATGAGGAAAGGGCAAAAACAGGAAAAGAAGCAATGTTATTTTTTCCCATCCCTATCATTTGATAATGAAATGTCTTCCAGGGAAAGATCTTAGAGGGCCTGGATCTTGTTTTATCTTAATCATTTGTGATTTTCTTAGTTGAGGCCTTCAAGATTTCACTTTTGACCAATAGATTTATTGGAAATCATGGGATCATGGTGTCTATTCTTGAAGAAATAGTATGTTTACAATAGCAAATGTATCTCGTAAATGCCACTATAAATAGTAGCCTTTCAAAAATCAACTCTATTTACTTTGCTTAAACATAGATAAGTTAATCTCTTATAATTATATGTCATCATTTTTTTCATTTTCCATGATTAAGAAATCCATATTTATACTTAGGAATAGCGGTAGAGAAGCTGAATTTCTACCTTTAAAGGAGTTGAAACATAGATATATCTTGTGTTTCATGTTAAGTGAAATAAGTCAGACAGAAAAAGTTGAAAACCATATGATTTCACTCATATGAGGGATATAAAACTGAAAGCAATAACCAAATAAGACAAACAAAGGACAAAAACTCATAGACACAGACAATAGTTCAGTGGTTATCAGACGGTAAGTGGGTGTGTGGGGGGGTGGCAGAAGAGGGAAAGAGGGTCAAAGAGGTAATGGAAGGAGAACTGACTCTGGGTGGTAAACACACAATACACTATATAGATGAATTTAAAATTGTACACTTAAAACCTATAATTTTACTATCCAATGTCACCCTAATAAATCTAATATAAATAAATAAATAAATTTTAATTGAAAAAAGAATAGTAAACTTCAGTAATGTTTGGTCAATGAAACTAACAGAGAAAATAACTATTGTTTAAAATATCAATTATATATACAACGAGTAATATATATTACTTATGACATATAAATAACAATTTGATACATATGTATATAAATACTATATACATATAAAGCTATCATAAGCAACAGTGAATAGATGCTTGAACTACAAGTAAAATTAAGTTGACTATGAATAGGAATTGTAATCAACAAATGTATAAACACAACGTAAAACAATTAAGTTCGTGAACTCATCCTAGAAAAAGTGCTACACACTTCATTGCTGAATATCACTACAGTCACCTTCAAAGTACTCCCATTTTGAAGCTATTCACTGACACCAGCGCCTCATCTATGGTTCAAAGCATATTTGCAACTTTTTCTGGAATGGCCGTCAGAGCTGTTGTCACATTATCCTTGATGTCCTGAATGTCATCAAAATGGCTTCCTTTCAATATTTCCTTTATCTTTGGGTAAAGAAAGATGTCTGTGGGGGCCAGATCAGGTTAATAGGGAGGATGTTCCAATGCAGTTATTTGTTTACTGACTAAAATGCCCTCGCAGACAATGGTGTGTGATCTGTGCATTGCTGTGATACAAGAGCCATGAATTGTTGGTGAAAACTTCATGTCATCTATTTTTTTCAAGCAGCCTTTTCAGCACTTCCAAATAGTAAACTTGATTAATTGTTTGTCCAGTTGGTACAAATATGCAATAAGTTCACAAACTTAATTGTCAGACCTAGTATATAAAATAAATGTGGAGAAAGATGATCAATAGACTAAATTTTAAAAAAAGAAAAGAGCTAAAAACTGATTCTGTAGCTAAAGAGACTAAAAGCAACATGCTGTTGTGGTACAGCACAGAAGCCTAAACATCAGGATAAATGGGAATCAAATCCTATATTTGACAACTGTGTTAAATACATGATATATAATGTTTCCATCATCATCATCATCATCATCATCATCATCATCATTATATTATCTATAACCATCTAATTAGAGCAGAGATATGACATAACAACTGTCTGTCCTATAGGGTGAAATCCATCCCATGCTGACTAGAATTTTTGGAAAATCCTCTGACAATTTTTGAGTAATCTGCTGTTAAACTAGTGTGATCTAACATCCTGATTTGTCCACCTTTTTTTCTGGTTAACCATAAATCATAGACATACAAGGTAGAAGGTGCTAGAAAAGAGAACAAATATTCCTATGGAGAAGAATAGTGTGTAAGAGAGCCATTTGGGGGTCTGATTGCCTTTTAACAGTGCTGAGTTAAAAATTTTAGCCCAGAAATCATAACAAGGCATAGAATACTGGTAAAACTTTGGGGTTTTACTGGGCCACTGTCTACTGGCCATTTTACCTGCTACCCATTATTTTGTGAGTTCAGAGCTCATACCCTTAATGGGTTACCTGGGGCAGAGAAAGTAGGGGGCTTTAGCTGTGTGACATTGCTCCCTATTGTGATGACACTCAATTTCCAGCTTCTCCCAGAGGAACAAAATGTTCGGGCCACATATTGAACACCCTGATTTTCAGGCTACCACCTGAGGGAGGGCCCCAGGTCACTAGCTCTGAAAGTCAATGGGGCTTGCATTTAAAAGTTTCACAGGAGTAGAGTAAACAAAGAAGCAGCTGTTAAATGGGAAAATTGCACTCACCCCTCCAATCCCCATGGACATATACCTGAGCACAGTGCAGAGGGAGCAGATAAAAATACCCATCTCTCCAGTTCTCCCTGAAAAGGAATTGACTGTATACTTTCCCAGATGCTGCCTGAAGGTTTAACTTCTAATCACCCTATATCTTGGGACTGACTATGATCTCATGATCCTCCCCATCAGAACACTGATAAGTTTGGGCACACCCTCAGTTATTGACAATCATTAAGAAGAAAGGCAAAGAAAGTGTTGTCCAATCATAAAGTGTTGAGAAGCAACCAGGAGCTCAAGCCAGGTTAACTGATGAGGAGGTCCATCTCCTACATGAGATCCATCTGTCAAAGCTGGAAAAGGGGACTGATTTATCTAATGCACAGACACCAATGGAGAGTCAGGGAAAATGAAGAAACAAGGAAATATGTTCCAAACAAAAGAACAAGAAGCTCCCTGGTATCTATCTATCTATCTATCTATCTATCTATCTATCTATCTATCTATCTATCTATCTATTATCTATCTATTTTCCAATTACAATTGACATTCAATATTATTTTTATTAGTTTCAGGTGTATAGCATAATGGTTAGACATTTATATAATTTATGAAGTGATCCCCCCAATTACTCTAGTACTCACCTGACACTCACATAGTTATTATAATATTATTGATTATATTCCCTATGCTTTACTTTATATCCCAGTAACTATTTTGTAGCTACCAATTTTATTTCTTAATCCCTTCACCTTTTTCACGCAGCCCTCCAATTATCTCCCATTGACAAGCTATATTTTAAAGTTATAGTAATCAAAATAATATGGTACATGAATAAAAACAGACCGAAAGACCAATGGAACAGAATAGAGAGACCAGAAATAAACCCATGCATACATGGCCAACTAACCTATAGCAAATTAGCCAAGAATATGAAATGGGAAAAAGACCGTTTTTTTTTTTCAATAAATGCTGTTAGGAAAACTGGATATCCACATGCTAAAGAATGAAAGTGGACCTTTATCTTACACCATATACAAAAATCAAGTCAAATGGATTAAAGATTGAATTAAAGACCTGAAACCATAAAATTCCTAGAAGAAAACCTTAGGGGTAAGGTCCTTGACATGAGTCTTGACAATAATTTTTCTGGATTTGACACCAAAAGAAAGGCAACAAAAGAAAATATAAATTAGTGGGACTACCTAAAACTAAAAAGCTTCTGAACAACAAAGGAAATTATCAAAAAAAATTAAAAGGCAACCTATGCAGTGGGAGAAAATATTGGCCAATCATATCAAAGGGGTTAATATAGAAAAATATACAAGAAATGTATATGACTCAACAGCAAATAAAGAAAATAAAATAAAAATAATAATAAGCAAGTTTGAAAAATGGACAAAGCACTTAACTAAGCAGATATATTTTTTTTTTTTCCAAAGAAGACACACAAATGGTTAACAGGTACTCAGAAATGTGCTCAACATCAATAACTATCAAGGAAAGACCATTCACAACTACAATAAGATATCATTGCCTGTTATGATGTTTATTATCAAAAAGACAAGAGATCACAACCTCTGATGAAGATGTGGGCAAAAGGGAACCCTTGAACACTTTTAGTGGTAGTAATGTAAAATGGTACAGTCACTCTGGAAAACAGTATGGAGGTTCCTCAAAAAACTGAAAATAGAACTACCAGCAATCCCACTTCTCAATATATACTCAAAGAAGACAAAATCATTATCTCAAAGAAATATCTTTAGTCCCATTTTCACTGCAGGATTATTCACAATAGCCAAGGATATCTACACTTAAAGATAAATGTATAAAGAAATGTGGTACATACACACAATGGAATATCACTGAACTTTAAAAAATAAATCATGTCATTTGCTACAACATGGATGGAAATGGAGGGCATTATGCTAAATGAAATAATCCAGACACAGAGAGACAAATACTGTATGGCATCACTTATATAGAAAATATTATTTTAAAAAGTCAAACTCATAGAAACAGAGAGTTGAACGGTGCTTGCCGGGATCTAGAGTTGGTAGAAGTAGGGAAAAGTGTACAAACTTTCACTTATAAGATGAATAAGATCTGAGGAATCTATTCATGCTGTACTCCACTTCTTTTTTTAAAAAAATCTGAGTACTAATGCAGACAACAATGTTACCCTATATCAAACCACATTATGTACTTTTTTGTCATTGAAATCCTGCTGTTCGAAGAAAGCTGACACTGCTTCCGTGATCAGACTGGATGCCACCTCATATATGCTGTCCTGTTCCTTGTTTTCTGAGAATGTTTAAGACAACATTTAAAGATCAATGGATTCCTAAGTATCTGTACAGTAGTTCCCCCTTATCTGAGATTTGCGCTTTCCACAATTTTAGTTACCCGGAGTCAACTACAGTCTGTAAATACTACATGGAAAATTCCAAAAATAAACAATTCATAAGTTTAAACTGAGTAGTGTGATTAACCTCACACTGACCTGCTCCGTCCTATCCCAGACGTGGTGCATACCTTTACCCAGAGTACTCAGGTTGTATAGACTCCTCATCCATTAGCCACTGAGTAGCCTTCTCGGTTATCAGATAGACTGTCACAATATACCAGTCCTTGTGTGTAAGTTACCCTTATTTTACTTAATAATGGCCCCAAAGCACAAGAGTAGTGATGCTGGCAATTCGGATATGCCAAAGAGAAGCCTCAAAGTGCTTCCTTTCAGGGAAAAGATACACAGGAAAGAACCCAACAAACATAGTATATACTTGTAGAGGGTTCAGTAGTATCTGCAGTTTCAGGAATCCACTGGGGGTCCTGGAATATAGTTCCTGTGGATAAGGGGGGACTGTATTTCCACATTTCTATGAGGCCTTTGAGTTGAGAGAATTTTCCATTGTTTATACCTTTCCAAACAAACAAATAAAGTTAGCTGTAACACAAGCACACTCTGTATTTAGCTAACAAATGCTACTGAATATTCATATTATGATTACGTTTTGCTTCTGACTAGTTCCATCTCCCCAAGAACATAGAGTCAGTCACAAAAGTTTCCATACATTTCCTGGGTATGGTCTAGATTTTAGCCATATATTTTTACTTCATTTTCATCATCTGCATTCAAGATAATATGCACTAATTGCCACAAAATCTAAAAATCGGCATTAGTGACCTAAATAACAGAAATTCATTTTGTATTTTCTCAGATTCCAGTGTGAATCACCAGGGACTGTTCTCTCCAGTCCTTTTGCATTCAGACTCCCTACATCATTTTATGTTGTCATCTAAGTTTAAGGATTCTACATTGGCTGCAGCAAGACAAGAGAATGGTGGAGGAGGCATTAATTGCTTTTCGGTGCCTCCAACCAGATGTGATGCATATTATTTCTACTCTCCCTACACTGACAAAACCAGTCACCTGTCCACAATTTAAATGGAAAGGAGGTTGGGGCACATAGGGGAGGAGACGGAATATTTGTTGATTATTATGAGTCAGCCATACCATTGTACAGACTAGATTAGACCCTTATGGATCTCCATTTCTGTAAAACATTTCTTGTATCTGACAATATTTGGTCAACGAATAGCCATAAGACTCTTAACCTGACTTAATTAATCTTCATCTTTGAAGTACCGCTAGCACAGGTGCATACTAAAAATATTATCCAACAAATGTTGACTCAATAGCAATTTTCCATAATTTCATCAGTTATTCATCTCTGGTTTCATTTATGCATCTGCCGTGTCATTATCTGAGTTCATTATAACATTAGCTTTCAAATTTAGTAGACCACTGCATAAATGACACAGGTACTAATTATAGAGACTTATTGGTCAACACTGCTTACCTTAAGAATAATATTATTTGGATGTTTTTATCTTTTGAAATAAATTGAATATAAAATAATGATGCAAATGTGTCAATAAAATCATAAAATTTCTTTACATGTTTAAAATGAAATTTCTTATGATGACTATGATAGATAATTAATATTTGGGACATATTTTTAATTCAGATTGTGTTGGTGTTTATACATTTGACATAATTTTTGAGAACTGAAACTTTATAAGGAAAAAATATAATCAGATTGGTCAAAATGATTCTTCATATCAATAATACAGACTTCAAAAAAGTATCAGTAAAAAAAAAAAAAAAAAGTATCAGTAGTTAACAAAGTCCCAAGTCTAATTTAGAAATCCTCTGATTTTAATTGAAAATTCTATTATGATTTGTGAGATTCAGAAAAAAAGCAGCAACTGCTTTTTGTGATTTTTGCTAAATTTATAAATTGTTAAAGTAAAAAAAAATGACCCTTCAATATTTGATATTATATATTGGAAATTTTATAATAAGCCATAAACAGTAAATGAAAGTATATTGCAAATGCCTTTTCAACCTTAGCTTCAAGGGTACAGTTACAGAAGTATCACTACATATGTCACATCCTTTACAGATGGTAAATCAATAGGTGTAGAAAGACTTTCAAAAGGCTTCAACTATGAAAAAGGAAAGATATTTATTAAATGTGATTTGTCAGAAACGTGTTTTGTCCTTTCTTAATTCAAAAAATTGTATATAAAATACTAACAAGAATGTTATTTCATGCTGTTAAAAATAAGTAGAAGGGGTACATTTTATTAAAAACATTACATGCCAAATAATTCACTACTAATGTAACACATATCATTTTTATTTACTCAAACAAGATTATGAGGTCAATAGTATTCCCATTCTCTTTTTTTAATGAAAATACGGTGCAATTTATTTAAGGTCATATAATAATGAAAGTTATAGGCAGACCCTGTACCCATTTCCACCCAAAACCCATGTTTTGTTCATTAAACCATGTATAAGATCCAATTGAGACATGTGAAAGAGAGTTTAACATAAATTGCTTGTAGCACCTGACTTTGTGAGAGAGTAAAAGCAGAACAGCCAAAAGTACAGTATTGTGTTAAGGAATCATACACATATGGGATACATGGATATTTTACTGACCACCATCTTTGGGAGGTTAACAACTGTGTCAGAAAGAACGCTTAAAAGAGAGGTTAGAGATCAAAAAAGCACATGGTCATGGAACTAAAACAGGGAAAATGCAGCTTTAGGAACATGATCTTGTCAATGATCTTAACTTCTGGGAAGATCTGGGAAAGGAAAAGATCTAACCTGGGAAGTCAATTTTATTTCCCAGTTAGGAGATGCCTGACAATTGTCAGAATTCGATCACAAAAATAAAAATAATCATTTTAAGTAAAGAATAATTTAATACGTAAAATTAGAATTTATACAAATTATGGAAGCATTGGAAGGCAAAAGAACAGTAGACTGCTTTCAGGAAATACCAACGTGTGAGTATTTCAAGTTTCTGTAGCCAATGAACCCAGATGTAGTATCGAAGTGAATGATGCTCATGAAAACTTCCAGAATTCAAGAAAAGTTGCTGCTGGTGTTCTGAGCTGTCTGCTCACAGTAAATGTGATTTCAATCGCCTCACTGCACCAGGTGTTTCTCAGTAGGAGTCCAAAGTCAAGGGAAGTTACTACTAATGTTCTAAACTGAATTTGCCATTACAGGGTATTGGCTTATATTTCTCTTCCACTTTCCAGTATTTGATGAAATGCCTCTCAGTGGCTGAATCTAAAAGACAAAATTCTGGGAAATGTACCTTCAAGCTTCTCCCCAAATGCAATAGAGAATGCTGAAGGGCACAGTGAGTTGACAGAGGCAATTCAAAACAATGACTCTCAAAAAGCGTTGAAGTTTTAAGCCAGATTACAGGTAACAAGTATATCAGTTTGAAGCAAAAACAGTGCATACGTGTTACAGCAATAGAAGATTACTCTTTAGGGAAGTCTGGCAAGCATGTAAACTGAAGAGTAAAGGAAAATGTTTCATGTTGCTTCTCACTAATTTTAAGGTGGGGAAACCTATAGACAGAATTTTAAGATCTGGGGGATGGGCAACATTAAAAGGGCAAAATATAATGAGGACAACTGAAAGATCAATGTTTGATGAAGATGGTAAATGGGAAAAATATGAAAAGCACATTTAGAAATGAAAATTTCAATTGATAAATTCTAACAAGGAACATTTTTTTCCCTGTAAAATTAATAGAAAACTAGTATATTAGGTAAAATCTTTTTGAAATTATTAATGTAGAATGATGCTTACATTGGGTAATAAATTTTCCCGACTCTTGTGTGCCTCTAAAACCTCATAACAAATATGAAGTGTTACAGCAAAGACATAAATATCTGACAACTTTCTAATGTCTTATAAGTGCCAGGCAATGTAAATTCTGTATATATGCATAATGTTTCTTAACAATAAACAACAATATAATCTTAAACCATGAAAATAAAAACACCAAAATTAAGTTTTCTCTAATTGGGTACATGCCATTTTGAAGCACTGAACTTTCAGATTCTCAAATTACTAAGTAACATGCACAACAGACACCCATCTTTATTGATATCCTATTATGGGGAGGAAAGTTTCATTGAAAAAATGAAGTGATGGAGAAAGGATGTGTAGCAAATATTATTCAGTAATCTGCAGTGTTGCTGTATTTTAATGTGCATTTAGACAAGACACTATGGGATTATGCAGAAGAGAAAAGAAGTTTATAGGATATGAGTTTCTGTGAAAAGGTGTTTTGAAATCTCTCATGATCTCTAATGCAGTGGAGTATTTTAATTAAACAGAGACTGTTCATTACCATTTTGAATGTCATGATTATCTAGGATTAAGTGTCCCTTAGGCTGGCGTAGAGTCCTAGCTATAGACACTTTAAACAAGCTATTATAAAAATACATTTATTATGCACCACTAAAAAATGTGAAAGCGATTAAAATATGTCAAATGGACAATTTCAGTTTCAAGAAAATATAATGTTCGGAAAACTAGACTCTTCTGTTAGAAAAATATTAATACGTAGGAAGGATAATCTTTAAAAACATGTTTCTTAAAATATGTTTGAAGATTTAGTTTAGCTCATTGCCCACTGAATATAATTCCATGAAAGGGTAATATAGATACATAGTCATATATTAAATATGTTACACACATACATATGTATTACATATATTGATATATGTTGTACATATACATATGTGTGAGTATTTTGTCTATAGTACTCGTATGGATACATATACATATGTACTCTTATGAATATGCATACACACACATTTGGTATTACTTGACCACTAAAAATCAAAATAGACATTGTCATAACCATATTAAGGTCATAATAAAAGGTCTTAGTTGAGTATCAGTCCCAATTTTATGAACAAAAGCATTTGTGAAATCCGGCACTGTACATACCTACCTTAGCAATTTATAAATAACGTTAGAATAACAAAGGTTCTGGGAAGACCTGAATTTATGGAACATGTATAATTATGTTTGCCTCTGTGTTTCCTAAAGGTATTTCACTTGACAATTCATTTATTCTGAAAAATTTTCTAAAAATTGATGTTCTATGAAATACTCTTTGGGAATTACTAAAATGGAATGGTGATTCCTTTGGACAATATGCAATGTTTTTCCCCACTTCAACAGACCTATGTTTTGTAATGAGTCAGCAGAGGAGAGTGGCTCATACATATAAGTCAGTGGTCAAATATTAACAATGGAGTAAACTCTGATGATAGGCTCTTATCAGCTGTCAGAGAGTCTTGCTCCACATTAGAGCTTTGAGAGTGGTAGTGGTTTGAATAATATATTTGGATATTATTTTGGAATAGTTATTGAGTTGCATCTTTTTTTTTTTTTTTAGTTTTATTTTATTTTATTTTTACATCCCTCACACCGTGAACTCCCCTCCCCCCATCCACCACCACCCCGACCTCACACCGAGCCATCACATTATACACATAAAATTATAGTTGGCATTCATTAATGTCCAGCCTCTGGTGTACAATGCCATGACCAGGCATCCACAGCATCCCTGAGGTGGTCTCCCAAACAGGACACATGTACATCGGACACCCAACAAAATCCCCAAACACTATTGAATAAGTTCCCCAAAGTAATTCTCAAAAAACCCTGAGGCCATCCTGTGGTTACCAGCCGCCCCGAGATACCACCTCACCCCAGTCAAAATGGCTATCATCAATAAATCAACAAACAACAAATGCTGGCAGGGATGTGGAGAAAAGGGAACGCTAGTGCACTGTTGGTGGGATTGCAGATTAGTGCAGCCACTATGGAAAACAGTATGGAGGTATCTCAGGAATCTGAAGATAGAACTACCCTATGATCGAGTTGCATCTTTTTTTAATTATTATTTTGTTATATAATATTGTGGATCCAAAGGCAGTACCAGTGCCTCACAATTTGGTTAGCAGAATAAGGCAACTGAAAAGAATATAATATATGTGGGAACAAGATTGGTGTGGCTTGTTCAGAGGCAGGAGCTCAAGAAGATATATTCAGCCCCTAGTGCAAGTCAAAATAAGGAGAGAAATCTGAGGCAAAGTAATAAATGAGTTCAGAAGGACAATAAAATCAATAATTTTGGGGGGATAAAATTCTTGAACCAAGAATTTATGTTGCTATATAAGCTTTAGCAATAAATTGAACCTTGATGTGAACCTTGATGTGGTCTTAATTTGAATCTTTGCTACTTGAGAGTCATGGAATTCCCAAAGTTCTTTACCCCAAAAGGGTGGCCTTGACTGAGGAATTATTTTGTTGCAAATGAGTGGGCCATTGAGAATGGCCTAGGAGTATGAGAAGATGTATATTTTGGGTCAGTTTTTAGCCAGGGCACCCTCCAATGCCAATAAGACTGCCTGGAGTTTGGCCTATTGTGCTGATCTTGTGTTCAATCCTTTATAAGAATGTTCCAGTTCACGGATGAAAACCAGCAGTTCTCTAGTGAGCTCTATCACGTGTGATTGTGCTACTTTTGCTCTTAAAATACATGAACCCATTTCCTGTTTACTCAGTTGATCCAAAGGAGCTCCCCACATAGCCAAGGATTCTAGGAGGTGACCTTCTCCTCTAGCATGTGGTACCTGGCAATGTACTGAAGGCAGCGGGGACCATCTCCTCCTAGGTAGAATATAGTAGATAGAATATACTAGGTAGAATACACTCGACAGCCCACATTTGGCCCTGTCCTGTAGGTGCAATCTCCATTTCAGCAAGGACACCTCAGTGGCTGGGCTGAGCTTGTGGGTACTGTTACCACAACCCACTTTATAGTGAACAGCTGGCTGAAAAGTGTCAAAGGTTCAAGTCCTGTGAAATCCTCAGTTTCTAAGAGGATCTGGTATGCCACTACCAGTTGTTGTTTCAATATTGTTTAATGCAGAAGTGAAACAAACAGCTTTTCACAGGAGAAGCAACTTGTAGCCATCAAGAGTTTTTCAGAGACTCCAAGAAATATAGGAAGTAGTGGTCAGAGGAGCTTTCTCCATGAGGAGTCTCCAGCAGGCACTGAAGGATGTGCCTACAGCATGGCCATTTAACAGAAGTCCACTCTTAGGACTTCTGTTATAAAGGTGAAATGATCTGTGGGTGACCACATAAACAGGCCTTGGCAGTAATATGTACAGGTAACCCCATATAATACAGTACTTCTATAGCACTGTACTTCTATAGGTTCCTCTCTAACATGGTCTGAAAATTGGGGGGCCTCGTACAACACGGCATCCTAGAACACGGTTTCACTTTGTTTCGTATAACATGGATTTGCACATTATAGGAACCAAACAACCTGGTTATTACAGGAGTTACCTATATATGTAAGTGGAGAGTATGTTGCCTCCAGAAGCCAAAAAGACCTAATAGGTGTTAGGCCTACTTGATGTGGTTGGTGCTGACAATGTTAATCTTTTAACTACATCAGGAATGGAGCAGCCCTCAGTGGACCAGATGATGATGACTAAGAATTTTCACTGTGATGGCAGGCCCTGAATCATAAATAGGGCAACAGCCCATCCCCTCTCAATAATTGCAATGATGAGTGGCTGTATGTTCTATGTGACAGGGTCTAGTGAGTTCTTCTCAGGAGCATGTCAATGTCGTGTCATAACTAGGTGCCTGGAAACAACTGGTTCTCTCTCAGTCTCTCTCTCTCTCTCTCTCTCTCTCTCTCTCTCTCTCTCTCTCTCTCTCTCTCTCTCTCTTTCTCTCTCTCTCTCTCTTTAGGACTCTGTATTTGCTTTCCCATGAGTAACCTTCTGATGTGCTCATATACCATATTGTGCAGGGTATGAGTCTTCCCTGAACATTCTATAGAATGGAGGCCAGTGCCTGGCTGGCTGAGACACACAGCCAATTGATTACAGAGTAAGAGTCTTTCACCTGAGCCTAGCATCAGCCATAGACACACAGTTCATACTGTGTCACAGAGATAGGTCTGAGCTGAGAGGCATGACCCAGGGATAATTTAAGGAGAGCCCCAATTTTGTACTCATCTCCTCAAATCAAAACATTAAAATTTATGGCTTAAGTCAGCAAAATTTTGAAAGAGGCACAATAAAACTCAACAAATGCAGTATAGCGCAGCATGATTCAAAATGCAAACTTGTCAGCAAGCAGTTGAGCCATTCCACATACCATGTATGACTCATACAGAGTGAACCAAGAGCCAGAGAAGAAAATTCACAAAGGAGAGGTGGTCACAGCTTACAGAATTCTCCAGAGTATGCCAAGATTTTTTTGTTGTTGTTATCTTATGGAAGCACAATGGATTGACACTTGCAATTTTGTTGAAATGTCAAGGTTGATGGCATTTCACACACCACAACAATTTGAAAGAAAGTTTATTACTCACACACGGGGATGCGAGGGAGAGCTGGTCATTTACAAGCAGGTTCAGGCTCTCTTGGACAAACTAGAGGGAATAGCTTGGGCCTTTACTATAACAAGGAGGGTGGACCATGGACATGCGCCCCTGAATTGGAGTTTTACATTTCCTATCAGTGTGAAAGGAGGAGACACACACATGCAAGGACTTTCTTATCAGTCTGTCTAAATGTGGTGCCAAAGGGAAAAGGCAGGAAAGACTTAAAAATAGCTCAGTGGTCAAACATCAAAAGGGAATCAGATTATTTGTTATAACATTCCAAATCTAAGACAACATAACAGTGAGTACACTACTATTAGTACTAGTTATAGTAATAATTGTTATCATATTAGCAATAACAATGATATTTATTGTGTGATATCTAGCCTCTCCTATGTGCCAGGTCATATGCTATACACTTAAATATACATTATTCTTTAATTATCATAATCTCAACAAAATCTAGTAACATTATTCCCACATTTGAGGGAGATGAGATTCAGTAAGATTATTTGAAGACCAACAATTTTACTCAAAAGTCTTAAGGCTCAACAATTATTAACAATCATATGTTTTATTTTGTAAAATCTTTCTTTCTTAACTGAGATACATAGAAAGTTTAGAAGATGTTATTGCCATCACTTAGTATCTTTCTGGTTTGACACTTTATAGAAAAGTTGAAATCTCATAAATTCTTCATTCATTTGAAATTTCTAATAATTTATAACTGCACTGTGCAAGTGATTTTAGTACACATGTGGAAGAAATGTGCTTAGAAAATCTATTGTGCAATATACAATATATATGTACACATAAAAATATATGTGTATATATGTATGTACATAAGTATGTGTGTATATATACATAGTATTAATACATTAATTGAAATTTATTTCATTTATTCAGATATCCAAAATAAAAAATGAATATCCGGAAATAGTCAACACTAATGCACCTAAAATTCATATTATAATTTTTGTCTTGATCATTATTGACAAGCAGTCCGTTCAGGAGAGGTGAGGTAGTGACGTTTTGCTAGAGTAAACAAAAATGTTATTCACTCACATTTTCTTTCTTAGGACATTTGATTCCCTATTTTTGATTAGAAGCTGAACCTTACTTGCAAAATCTAACTAACTTATTTCTCAGGATAAAATGCAGGCTGTTTGTCTGCATAATATTATAATATCCAGCTGAGAATGGTTAAAACTTAGCATATTTCTCATCATTTTTTTGTTTTTTGCATTACTGAATATGAGTATGCTAATATGTACATAATGGTATTTATTTCCAACTGACTTTTGAATTCACTTTTTCTAGGTGCCAAGGATTCAGAAGCTAATGAATATTAATTTAAAATAAATATGCTATAAGAAATCTAGAGACTGTTTTGGTTTTTTTGTTTTTTTAATGTAACATGCTGATGTCTTTGCCATTGATCAGAGAGACTTGGACTATCACTCTACCTGTACATAGATCACAGTAATGGCCCAGGGAGTCACAGAAAAATAAAAATTTGCAGAGCTTGCTTTGTATCAGTCTTATCTCTATTGCTGAATGGTCGTAAACTAGAAGTGTAGTGATTTTTGGCCAATAGAATTCATTTAGACCATTGCATAGGCTTTATAGAGTGCCAGTGAATAGTGCATTGTCTTAAGTATTGAACAATATAAATGGGCCAAGTCGGTTACAGTGACACATTGATACTTTCAAAACTGTTAAGAACTGTTCTCTCTCCTGCTTTTCAAATTGCAGGGTAATGTTTCAGTCAGCAAGCTGCATGGGTCCTCAGCATTAAGACAAGTGTTCGGTTGATTACGTAGTTTAATAATTACAAACAAGCTTGTTTTAGACTACATCTTTCTAAGTATAGTTAAATATTATATTCAATGTCAGTATATTTAAAGCCTAATTCATAATTGCTGACCTTAAAGACAAAAGATTTAAGATTATCAGAAATCTGCAGTTATTAAGAAGATGAAAATTACTCTGTGGGTTAATGGCAAATTCAAGAATGAAATACATGATCACTAGGCTATGCAAACAAAACTTTTTTCTCCTTTCCCCTTCATTTTATACAGTCAATCATATGTGTTGTTTACACATGACTATATATATTGAAAAATCACTTTATCTTTCTATTTGAAACTATTAACAGAGTCAATGTTATTTGGAATGAACATAATTCCTGATATAGTATTTTTGCTACTGAATATGTTTGCCTACTTGGGAATAAGAATTCTATTATTCAGAATACAAAATTAATCTTGTTCATGCATAATATTCACGTTACTTTTACAAATACCACTAATGTTATATAACTTGTCACTAAGATAGAGTTTGGATTAAGCAAAAATTGTACAGCTTGAAGTGTGTTATAAAATTAGGAAGAAAAACTTGTATATTCATATGTTTTTCAACAATGGAGAACAGTTTAAATCAGTTAATAAGAGCAATCAGTAAAACTATTACAATTCTCAGCAAAAGGGGATTTCTCTTGGTGCTGCTATTTATCTTGCACAAGTTTCTTTCTATTAATGGACATGTTTTTCTTCAACATTTATTCTTCCCCAGAGAACAGGCAAACAGATGTTGGCACAGCTGGGCTGGATGCAAATTTTTGTTTCTGCAGAATGGGGTTCTCTGGTACATTGAGGGCAGAGCCCTTTCTATTCTTTTGAGACTAAAGAAGTTACTTAGCTGTGTAATCCTTAATTCACTAGCACAAGGCTAATTGATTTTAAGATCACTCAATAATTATGATTTTTGCCATCTAAAGTTATTCTTTATTCACATTTAGCCAAATGATAGAATACTAAGTTTTGATTCTATTATTTATTTATTTAATTAATTAATTAATTAATTTATTTATTTTAAATTTATTGGGGTGACAATTGTTAGTAAAATTACAGATATTCATGTGCACAATTCTGTATTACATAATCTATAAATCCCATTTTATGTTCACTACCCAGTCAGTTGTCCTTCCATCACCATATATTTGATCCCCCCTAAAGTTCATTATTCAAGTAATATTTTGATTGTTGAGTTTTTTAAATGAACATTGCCATACGTAGATCTTTTACACAAACTATATTGTGAAATAGGTAACCAATCACGTATAAATTTTAACATGTAGAAGCATAAACAATTCGTGTATGATTGAAATATATTATAACTATATCTGTGAAACCTGGAAGAGACTAGTGCAAACATGAAGAATAAAGAGGTATGCTCTTCTCAAATATCTGCAATAGTTCAAAATTATGTCATAATTTTGCTTCATATTTGCAATATAGTTTCCCTTTCTCAGATACTTTTTATTCCTTTCCATTTTTATTGACAAAATTTACATATTTTATAATATTAAGATTTTTCAGTCTCTAAAATATAATATTAAGGTTTTTTTTCAGTATCATAAATTCTGTTGGAGTTCTCATTTTTCTCACACTCATTTGAACCAACTGATTTGTAGTCCCATGGCTCCTCTCTCATCATTGGCTTTTCTTTCATTGCAGTGTAATTGTAACTTGCTATTTCTCAAACCACAATTATTTATCATGCTTATATTTCAGTGTTATTTTGATAATGTATACATTTGATTAAATTCATTTTAGAAAGGTTTTGTGAGAGAAAAAAACTTACCTGGGCCTGAGAACCTTAAAAATATATTTATCCTGCATTCATACATGATTACTCACTGTAAAGTATAGAAATCTAGATTCAAAAGCATTTTGACTCAGAATTTTAAGAGTATACATTGATGGCTCCTAAAAACCCGCACTGCTGAAGAGAAATCTGGAGTTAAAATTATTATTATTTTTATACAAAACTTTAATCTATCAGGAAGCTTCTTATACTTTTTTTGTTTATCCTTAAATTAATTTAATTTTACTACAATACATGTCTCTCTCATTGTCTTTAACTCATTTTGCTCAACATTTTTTTTTAATCTAAAAACTCAAGTAAGTCATACCTCATCCACCAGTTGACTTAAGTATTATAGTACACCACCTATGTGCTAAAAAAATGTTCTAGATTTTGGAATTCTTACTATTGACTATAGCCGACTAATATCTTACCATTACAGTGCATTGAGGAGAGATAGACAAAAAAGTTTTAAACATATAACAAATCAATTATTTAATATATTATCAGTTTAAAATAAAGCAGTAGAAAAGGAAATAAGCAGAGTGATGGTGTTTGGAGAGGCTAATGGGGGATAAATATCTAATATTAATTCCAGTAGTTAGTTAGGGTAGACCTCCTTTGGCAGTAACATCTGTACAAACTTGAAAGCTGTGAAGATTTAAACATATGACTGTCTATGGAAAGGGCATTCCAGCCCACTGAAAGTTTCACTACAAAAACAGGACTCAGAACATCCTTACTGCTGTTTGACATTTAACAGAGGTCAGTGGCCAGTGGGGGTGAATCAAGGAGAAGAGGAGGATGAGAGGAGGTCAGAAAAGCCTGTGCTGATGGGTTAGGGCCTCAGAGGTCACTCAGAGAATGTGGCTTCTAGTTCAAGAGAGACAGGGACTCACAAGCTTTGGACAACAAAGCAACATAATCTGGTTTTAGAAGTAGTATCATGCTGAAGCTTTGAGGAGAGTCGACTCTAAAGTTTAATAGCAAAAGCCAAGAGACCTGTTTATCGCAATCATCCAATTGAGAGATATGCTGATTGAGATCAGGCATGAAGGTTGTGAGATCCTGCAGGATTTTTATCCTGTTCTGAAGCCAACAAGATCTCCTAAGGGAATCAATAGATACTGAGAAAAACTGATCCCATCTTCTAGGATAGCTTCTGTGTAATTTTTGACTTGAAATTTTCCTCGTTTTGGTTTAAATGTTATAATGATATCATATGCTTCCTCTCTTTCAAAAATTCTTACTCTCTCCTCTAGAGAGGACATTTTGCATGTGTGTGTTTTTGTTGTGTTTTGTTTTAAAATATTTCTGGTATCATCACATAACTCTAAATTCCAGTTACTTCAACATTATTCTGGGTGGATGAAAAGACAAACATATGTTCCAAGCTCTGGTATTACGAAAAAAAATTCCATCAATAATTGTGTTAAGATTGTGTTTTTAGATGATTTTAGGTTTATAACAAAATTGAGAGGGAGGTACAGAGATTCCCCACATACCCCCTGCCTCAACACATGCACAGCCAACCCTTTATCAACAACATTCACTAGAATGGTACATTTTTTTGCCAAAGATAAACCTACATCCATACATTATAATCACCTAAAGTTCACAGTTTACATTAGGGTTCACTCTGGTGTTGCACATTCTATAGATTGAGGCAAATGTAAAAGGCCATATGTCCATAATCATACTATCACACACAGGTTTTTCAATGCCATAAAAATCCTCTGTGCTCCACTTTTTTATCTTCAACCCTCCACCAGAAAGAATTTTAAATCTTTCATTATATATACTGCTGTATTTTCTAAAACACAAATTTATCTTCCCTCGAAAACAGAGGGTGACTTTGCATTTCATTGTCCATATTTTAGCTATAATTGTTCTATAATAAACATTTTTTAATTACTAGGAGGACATATATATTGAATTGACCTTAATGATCTTTAACTAGATAGCACTGAGTAATGTATGAAACAGTGATATATTAGAAACAGTGCTCATTTCACTCAGTTCTTGTAAAAGATCCATGGAGAATAAATACTAATGCAAGCCAAGGGTTTATTCATAATTGACACAACTGGTCCTCTTTAAATAGATAAAATGAATGAAGTTAACCATTTTTAAGTAAGAAAAAAACAATTAATTGAATTATTTCATAGTTTTATATTTTAAAGTATTAAAGAATATCAGCTGAAATATGTGGAACATTATGTATCTGCTAATTGTTGGCAAAATGTAACTTTTCCATAGTTTTAGTTCAATAATAAAGGAATGAATTATCTTCTTAAATTTTTATTTTATTCTGTTATACTTCAATCGACTGAAAATCATCAGCACTATTTCAGTGTGTGCTCACTTATAACTCAACTACATTGCATAAAAATATTTTAAACAGTTTTTATGAGAGAAAATTTAATTAAATTTTCATTGCTGAATTTATATCAGGTTTTTTATAACGTAGCACTTAACACACAATATGTGTTTTATTAAATACAAATTAACAATCCATTTTGTACACTTAATCATTAAAGAAAGCATTATCTCAAATTATTGAGGCAAAATAGTAGAAAAGCGATCAAAACTGGAAAGATTGAAAAGAAAGCAATAATTCCAGTTATATTAACTATCTGGTATCTCATATTTACTACACTTACTTTGTCATTCCTTTTATTTATTAATTCATTGAACGTCTACTGCCACCTACACTGTAGATGAGGGTAAAAGGGATCACATATATGGTGATGGAAGGAGAACTGACTCTGGGTGGTGAGCACACAATATGATCTATAGATGATGTAATACAGAATTGTACACTTGAAACCTATATAACTTTACTAACAATTGTCACCCCAATAAACTTTAAATAAAAAAAAGAGAGAGAGATATTACAAGGCAACTCACAGGTACTTTCTTCAAGATGCTCTCAGCCTAGTAAAACAAAAGAATAACAGACATACCTACTATGGAATATATGTGCTATAGGAGTGCTGTGAAAGGGCTCGGAGCATACACAGGACGAGGAGTCTCTACTATAGACTGAGGGTCAGAGGTGTGGAGTTTGTCAAAGAATTCCTCTTCCCAGAAATGTGTTAAAGGCTAAGTAGAAAGTGAGCATGTGGGTGGTTCAGTGAGCTTTCTACCCAGGAAGAAATTTTGGCAAATTCTCTTTAGCTTTGGCAAGACAGAAGATTCACAATCTGCAGACTCTGTATGTCACCATCTGTGGGTCTCTGATGTCTCATTCTTCAAACTCAGTGCTTCATTTTTGTACCTTGCATATTTTCAATAACCACCTCAAGTGTATCCTCTCTCCAGCCAGTCTTTCTGTGTTACAAGCTATGCTCTATATAGCTGAAAGAACTATATTTTTTCTAGTAGGAGATTTAAGATAAATCATGTTGCTACTCTACTTAGAAAATATCTCTGACTTCCACATCCCATAAGATAAAATCCCAAGACCTTACACTGATGTTTAGAGTGTGCTTGTCACTGAACCCAGTCTACAGTCTGAGTGCCTGACTAATTCCCACCTTTCCTAATCCTGTGCAATTCACCACTGTTGACAACTTTTTATTCCCAATATTTGCCACACTCCACAGAGCAGAATCCCTTTCTCTCAATGTTTCCTCATCTTTCACCCCTTGCCTTCTATTTGGAAATTCCTATTTTTCTTCAAGATCCTTTTCAAAACCATCTCCTCGATGAAGCATTTACCATTCCCCTCAATGTTAAGACTGAATTAATCACACCTGTGAATTTTGTTCATAGTCTTACTTTTTGATACTTTCTCATTTGTGCAGGACCTCAGCCCTGATAATTATGCAAAATAGACATTATACTCCTTACCTTCATGGAGCTCACATTTTAGGAAAAAAGACATACATGTCAAATGATAACTGAAATACATGGGATAAAGAACCCTATAAGAATTTATATGGAGTATTCTGGACACAGATGAAGAAGCATTAATTTGAACTTGGGTGGGAGATGGAGGAAAGTTTCCTCAGAAATAGTTATGAAAGGAAAGTGACATCAGAGCTGACTTTGCATATTTAATAATGGAAGTTAAAGGCAAGGATAAAGGCAGAGACTTGACAGACACCTTCAGATGACAATGACTGGCTAAAGCTGAGCAGCAGTTGTCCAAATAAAACAGGTCCTGTAGTCCACTAGGCTCATTTTGTTAATTTACTTCCTGGTTCCTCATATATAGGTATATGAGATTTCTGATCCTTACTAAAGGAAGCAGCTGTTGCCAGGTCATGAAAGCAAAGATACTCCATGGCAGTAGGTTACGCATTTCATCATGAGAGCAATGGGGTCATTCAAAGTTTTGAAAAAGGAGAGTGACATAATCAAGTGTCTCTTCAGAAATATTGTTGTAGGCAGTGTGGAAAATTCACTGTGAAACTTGAAGAAAATACTGCTTCCTAGGATGGGGTCGGGAGTTTATTGTAAGAGTTCAGAAGTTCAGCAAAGAAAAATAAGAGCTTAACCTAGAGTTCTGACAGCTGGAATGAGGCAGAAGGGATACAGCTTGACAGTTGTCTAGCTGACCAATAAGAGGTAGGGATAAGGAGGTACAAAGGAGACTGGGTTTCTGTCTTTGGCACCTGGTTCATGTCAATGCAATTAAGCTAAATAGAGAAAGACAAATGGACTAGCACATCAAACAGAATGGGACGGAGATCTACTCACACCTGTGCATTTTGCACTTTTGATTTTATGTTCTCGATATAACGTTATAAAAAGCTAATTCATTGTTTTTAATCACTGGTCATACCAAGATTTGATTATCTTTTCTATTTGGCATTTAGGTAATTTTTTTAGAGTTGTTTTTTTTTTCCTGTTATAAAAGAAAATATATGTTCGGGTGGACTAATGCAAGAATAACTATGGTGCAAATGCCTGGAAGTAAATTACTGAATATATATATACATATATATGTATATATATATATACACATATATGCATTGTTTACTAGACAAGGATTAGTTTTTTTAGGAAATAAATTTGAAATAGTGAAAAAATAAGATCTCAGAGAGCAATCTATAGTTTTGCCATTTTACAAGTGAGCTTGCATGAGTGATGATACATTGTTTGTCTCCCAATAATAAGTGGTCAAAAACAGAGGATGGGAGTCAGGAAGCTTTGAAGTTTGGCTCTTGGATGAGATGTCCTTTTATCCGCTACTTTCAACTAAGAAAATGATAATGATTATCATGATAAAGATTATCATGTAGCCAACATGATTCAATCCCTACAATGTTTAATTATATATATATATATATATATATATATATATATATATATATATATATAAAATAATCTACATACAAATGGAAATCTCAGCTTTATAAAGTAACTAATGACTTTTTTTTACAAGTGCTCTATTTTTAAATAATGTTTACTTTGAGTAGCTTTATGAGGCAGGTCTTATATTATTGTATTAGTGGAAAAACACTGAATTCAGAACTATACAATATCAGTTGAGTACTAAAATTTCCCTAGTTAACTATATGATTTTAAGCAACCACTTAAATTTTCTAAAAATCCTATTTTTTCATTTTATACATTGCACTGTATATAATTTCACTATACAGTAAGCATAAATGTTAAAAATTATTGAATGTAAAAAAAGTTCATTAATGGGCTAGATAGTAAATACTTTAGATTTTTCAGGACATTCAGTATCTGTTGTAACTGCTTGCCTGTCCCATTGTAGAGTGAAAGCAGCTAAAGACAATACACAAATAAATAGGAGTGACTGTGCATTACTTCACGTATTTTACTAAAGTAATAAGAGTTTTCGGAAAAGGTGGCATCTCAGGTTTGTTCTTCAGGCTGTGTAGTTTGCTGACTACTGAAATGGAGTGAAAGAAAGGCTTCTAATATAACCTTTTACATGTTTTCCAACACTGAGAAACTATGATCCTACTGTGTTTCCCCGAAAATAAGACTGTGTCTTATACTAATTTTTGCTCCAAACGATGCGTTAGGGCTTATGTTCAGGGAATGTCATCCTGAAAAATCATGCTAGGGCTTATTTTCTGGTTAGGTCTTATTTTCGGGGAAACAGTAAATATTGTGATTTTCAGCAATAACAGTATGTATTGAAGTACATTTATAAATGTTTTCTGAAGTAGGGAATATGGGCAATAATAAAATGTGCAAAAGAATAAAAATATTTCCTGATTTCATCTAAAAATATTCTAAAACTCTTTAATAACTTTTATGATTCTATCTTTCAAAACTATATGAAACCCAAATAACAGCAAACCCACACACTCAGACTCCTTCAGAGAGGATTTTAAAAGGTTGAATGCCATTCTCTCACAACTATGTTTCAAAAGCCTTTTTTGCCTTACGTTGAAATGCAGGAATGAGCCTACAGAGACCAACTTGAACAGTTTTGTTTGGTTTGAAAGGGGAGTAACTGTCTTGCGTTTCTGTGGCTCCACTTTTGAATTATGGTTACATTCTAGTTTTTTTTTTTTTCTTTCTTTCTTTTTTTTAATTTATTGGGGTGACAATTGTTAATGAAATAGTTTTAATAAAGAAATGTACCTGAAAAGAAAGATGCAGAGTTTTAAACATGGACCTCAAGTAACCAAAACAATGGACTACTCCAATACCAATGTAAACGTGTAGACTGGTTACTTTTAATTCACTAATAATAGTTCTGTTATGCTATTTTCTCACAAGGAAAGGTACATTTTTTTTGTAATGTATAAGACAAAATAGTGTGCTATGAAATTAAACATTATGATTTATGGGATTGATTAAATGTAAAAAAAGAGCATAATTAGTTTTCCAGTGCCAGAGGCATGTCTGAATTTTCTGAGTGGAATATAGCTGGTTATGTGATAAACCTATAACTATGAGTCAATGAAAAATAATTTATATGTCTTCTCCTGTCTATTAATAATATCTTGAGCTTTTTCATATTATTGCTGGTTTTGATTGTAACTATAAGATGGAATCATTAAAGCTAACCATTCATCTTCTCTGAGGTTGTATATGAAAACACGGCCAGCTGATGTTCATCTGCACCTACAGATAATTGTTTTTTAACAGGACTTTATTGGGGAACAGTGTGTACTTCCAGGACTTGTTTCCAAGTCAAGTTGTTGTCCTTTCAATCTTAGTTGTGGAGGGCGCAGGTCAGCTTCAGGTCCAGTTGCCATTGCTAGTTGCACAGGGCGCAGCCCACCATCTTTTTTGGGAGTCGATGATTCGAACTGGCAACCTTGTGGTTGAGAGCCCGTGCTCCAACCAACTGAGCGATTCGGGAGGCAGCTCAGCTCAAGGTGCTATATTCAATCTTTAGTTTCAGAGGGCAGAGCCCACCATCCCTGGTGGGACTCGAGGAGTTGAACAGGCAACCTTGTGGTTGAGAGCCCACTAGCCCCTGTGGGAATCAAACCGGCAGCCTTCGGAGTTAGGAGCATGGAGCTCCAACCGCCTGAGGAGCTCCACCCGGCCGGCCCCCTGAACATACAGATCATTTAATTAATCAAGTAAAATTGGCAAAAATAATACAATTAGGGAAAGTGGAATTAACAATGAACTTATTCTTTTACATGCCATGTTTTTAGACTCATTTTTTTCCATGGTAAAATCTACTAATTCTACTAGAGGTGAAGTGTGACATCCTGTGCTCAGCTGGAGTTTCCCTGCTCCACAATACAGTACAACATGACTTTGCTCTTCTTCAGTTATGTCATTCTGAGGTGGAGGTTGAAGGAATAGCCATTACTCAGGGGAAGCTACTCCCGTGGTAATGACAGATTCATGTACACCCAAGAAACAGAATCACAGGAGTCCCCTTATGGCTTTGATTCATGGTCATTTTCATACATATACCTTTGTCCTGAACAAATAACATAGCTAAATCCACAATCTAGGGATGGGAGAGAATACATGATGGAGGAAAAAAAAAAAGTGTGAATATGGGTAAAGGTGAATAGTTATGGATAATTTTTCAGTCCACCACAGTGGCTTGCTAAGCAAACAGTATGATTTATATTTTACCATATATTATTTTTTCAGAATTAAGAAAACAACAATATTGAATTTAAAATTTATAATTATAATGTATTATACAATCATGTCTATTTAATAAGTTAAACCTACTATACACAATTATTAAAAATATCTTTAGAACAGGCATTTAATCTAATTAGATGATTGTTGGTTTAGTACACAGATATTGACATGAAATTTACTATAGCTATACAGAATTAGCAGCACCAAGTTACAGGTCATGCTATCTATGAGTTCACAACCCACTGAGAAGCACAGATGTATGACAGGATGGGAATGTATGGAGCAAGACTCTGTCGTAAGTCCTAAGATTGGCAATGTATTATGGATATTTGGGGGAGAGAATTCAGCTTTAAAAACAAGGTGAAGTGGAATCTTGAAGGAGAAGTAGGACTTCAAAGGCAGTGGTAAAGGGACCTCCTGACAAGGCCCTGGAACCCATGTTCCCCCAAGGAACATGGGTGAACCTGCCAGGTGCACTGAAGTGCAGGATGTGCAAGATCAGACCAAAGCACAGAGACGTGAATTAGCATCACCTGTTCTGGGATACGGACGGACTCAGTGTGGCAGCTGTTCATGTGCCTGTGATGAAAACAAATGGCTAGAAATAAAAAGAGAATAAGTGCATATACTGCATTTCAGACCATGTGTCTTAGCCTGGGATAACCCAAAGGCAAACCATGAGATAAAGATTTGGGGTAATTTACTTGTAAGAAAAGCACAGAAAGAAGAGAGGGGAGGGAAATGTGAAAGGAAGAAAGTGAGGAACACCAGTAGGAGTCGTGTTAAATACTTGGTTACTGATGTAGCCAACTCTTGCTCATTTCCTCTAGGAATCCTCAGTGATGTTATAGAATATAAATCGGAATGAGCACATGCTTGTGGAACAGATGCATCAAGAGGAAAATGAGAGACAGCAGTTACAGATGGAACTCAGCATAATTCAGACCCTTGATCCTCGAGATTGGTTTCCCTTTCATACCTCACACTTCTTCTTGGGCTCCTAGACTCTGCACACAAGCTATCTGTGTGAATTTTGTTATGTCTGTGATCCTCCCATTAATATTCTAGTTAATATTTTTCTTTAAATCAATGTATTACTTCCTCTCCTTCTAAGAAATAATGACTATGAAATTATGATTAGTTAACCTCATATTTTCCACCAATTTCTCATTTGTTTGTTTTGGGTTGCTCTGGTTGTTACCTTTTCAGCACCCTAGTCTGCTATGGATGAGCTGAGTACCCTTCTGCAGACTAGAAAATACCCTCAGATTAAAAAAAGCAGGTACAACACTGTTTCACAGATTGAAAATGCCTTCAGACAAAAAAACAAGAAAGCCAATGTATGTATCATCTATACAATATTTAAATGCATGTGGCTATACTGTACGAGGTGTAACAATTAAGTTCACGAACTTGTTGCAACGATTTTTGCTAACCTTTATTTTTTGATATCAGAGGGATTATTCCTTATGAATCTGTACCAACTGGACAAACAGTTAACCATGTTTATTATTCGGAAATGCTGAAAAGGCTGCATGACAAAATTAGATGACCTGAACTTTTCGCCAACAATCCATGGCTCTTGCATCAGGACAACGCACCAGCTCACACGGCACTGTCTGTGAGGGAGTTTGTAGCCAGTGAACAAGTAACTGTATTGGAACACCCTCTTACTCACCTGATCTGGCCCCCAATGACTTCTTTCTTTGTCCAAAGATAAAGGAAGTATTGAAAGGAAGACATTTTGATGACATTCAGGACATCAAAGGTAATATGACAGCTCTGTTGGCCATTCAGGAAAAAGAGTTCCCAAATTGCTTTGAAGGGTGAACTAGGTACTGGCTTCGGTGCGTAAGGGAGTACTTCGCAAGGGGAGTACTTCGAAGGTGACCATAGCGACATTCAGCAATGAGGTCTGCAACACTTTTTCTAGGATGAGTTTGCGAAATTAAATTCCGACCCCGTATATCATATGTGGAAACACAGGATAGCATAAAAAGACCACAAACCAGCTTAGTAACTTTAAGATAATGTTTCAATTAAATTTATGTTTTATTGTTTTAAAAAGTTGATCTGAAGTAAATATATAAACAAACATTTACAAAATTGTGTCAGTGAGTGCATAGGTTTTTAAAAAATACTTTCTGTCCTTTGTTGTTGTACATTTGAAATATTCTAGAATTTTTAAAATGTAAAATAAAATGCTTGAGTGTGATACCATGCGCTTAAATTCTACTCATCTCCAATATTTGAACTGCATTATTGATCTGCATTATTTGCAGAAACAATGTATTTTAAACTATAGTAAAATTTAAATCTAATCAATTATTCTATAACTTCAATGGCTACAGCCTGAATTTATAACATTTGAATATAAATACAGTTATAAATAAGTACAACATGAATTTCCTTAGCCCACAGCAATCTGTGGGTAAAAGAGCTCTTATAACCATCAATGCTCAAACATATTGATACCTCCCACCTGCATTTATGCAAGAGCTCAGCTCCAACCACACTCATATGACCTCTGTCTCATTAGCTACCGTGTTTCCCCGAAAATAAGACCTGCCCTGAAAATAATCCCCAGTTTAGATCGTCAGCCAGATGGATGCATTTAGTACATTATGACAATGTTCGAGAAGATGACATGAGTGTATTTGAATAAATGTAGATTGTTGTACATGAAAAAAATAAGACATCCCCTGAAAATACGCCCTAATGCATCTTTTGGAGTAAAAAATTAATATAAGATCGGTTTTCTTTTTGGGGAAATACGGTGTAAAACCCAGTCTTATTTTCGGGGAAACACGGTATGTTTTTTAGGAGGCTGTATGTTGGTGCCATAGAAGCTCTCAGGGTAAGCTTCGCTTTTATCCTTTCTCTATCCTCCAGCCTTTTTGGTGTCTGATACCTGCCAGGCAATTGGGAGAAGCATTTGCTTAAGTGAGTCAGGAATTTAAAACCCTGCAAGACGCTGAGTTGTCACTGAATTCCGTTTGTTCTTCACTTGGACTCTCAAACAACTCTAGGTGCCTGAGTCTTAAAAAGTGCTTTTTATCGCTCTCTCAGCCTTTATTTGAAGTCTTCTTTACAAAGAGTCAGACCTACATTGGGGAGTTGCTTAGAAACAAATACCACCACATCCTCCTTGGGAGTTCCTTAAATAAATACTCAAAAACTTACATATTATAGCAACTCAAGTAAGAGGACAAGTGGTGAGAAGAGGGAGTATGCACTACTAGTTCATTAGTTACCCATTATCTCTCTCCTGGTGTAGGCTCACCTATGTAATGTTATGTTAACTATGGTGATATCTCTCTCTACCTTGAATAATTCAGGGAGCCTGTCCTGAAGATGGTATACAATTTGTAGACTGTGCCTTGTGATACATAAACACTAACATAACACCAACTCTTCAGTTTGTTCAGGAAATACATGATTAGCATAATGTGGTTCGGTGTATTTATGCCCGATTTTACCAGTATCAATGCTAATGTGGCCCAACAAGAAGCACTACAATTTTGGGCAACTCAATGCCACAGTGTCTAAATTCACTATTTGCTGTAAGGCAGAAAGTGAGGTTGGAAAACATTTGTAGGCAATGGTTTCTTCCTTATAGAATTAAGAGAGTGAATGAAGAACTCCTAATGAAAAACTAAAGAATGAATTATGAGATAACCTTCCTGAAATTGTATCATTGCTGTTTAATCATTGGCAGAACTAAGTAAAGCTCTGAATTTTTCATTGAAGCTGTATACTGAAATTATAGTATATGCTCAGAGACCATATGAATATTTCTGACAAAGATAAGCGGTGAAATGAGTTGATGCTTCAGTTGAAAAGGGATAAAAGCACTCTACTGGTGAGGCATTTATCATCACAGGAGAAAAAAGTATCAGTAATTTTATTCCCTTTTTTGAGATTATCACTCACAGCTATGGTCTCCATTATTGCAATAACAAATTGAGAAATAATATTCCCCCAAGGAAAATGTGGGATGCTTTAATGTTTTATGGCAGAAAGACATTTTTGCAGACATTGCAGAAAGCTAATGTCTCCTTTAAATTGGGCTATAATTCAAAGAGAACTATGAAATGCAGCTGTAAAAAGTCAGCCAAATAAGTAAGCTTATACTTTCTAGTTTATTTCTATAATATTTTTATTTTATTTTTTGTTACTATTGTTCCTTTTGTGGCTATAGGATTCAGTGTAATTTGTTTATATCATGTGTCCTTGGTTAGAAAGAAATTAACTATCCCTAAATAATGAGGTGTAAGAGTCAATAAAGGAAAGAAAAATCAATGATATTTGGTAACTTCTCCACTTATATTTTACTGATTGTTTATCCACTAGCCTATTCATTAATTTACAAATATATATTGAGCAAATATTGTTTGCCAGGCAATATACTACAGGCATGGCACACTTTCTTGAACAAAGCAGACAGGATCTTTCCAGCATGGAACCTAAAATTAGTGAACAAGTCTGGAGAAATCAAGTTAAAATTAAGTAGCATGTAATGAAAATCTGTAATTAAAACATCAAAGGACAAGTAAGGGTGGATTATTTCAGAAAAGATACATCTATTTTTAAGATGTTAGTTTTCTACAGTATAGTTTTTTTTTTCCTAATAAAAAGGACTAATAAAATTTCCTAATAAAAATGTAATTATAATTTAGTAAGCTATATATTCATGCATTTATTGAGTTTTCAATGTGGTATATAACATTAACTTATAAATGTACATAAACACTTCAAAGACTTATAATGAAACCAACACTCACATACCTAGTTTAAGAAATAGCATATTATCAGTACGTGTCATGATCCCTTTATGTTCTGCCCCCAAAGACTTACCTACCCTACCTCCTCAAAAGTAACCATTATCACAAATATTTTTCTAATTCTGCTGCATCTCTTCATAATTTTACTACCTACTTAGTTAATATCTCTGTCACTATAAACCAAAAGGACAAAACCATAATATATGTATTCAGTGATTTTTCTTGTTTTGCTTAATGTTATTGCAATTTCTCCCTTTTTACATATGCAGCTACGGTTCATATATTTTAGGGCTTCATTGTAAAACATAAATAAATAAATAAAACTGTGTTTTTCTATTGTACTTTTGCACTGATGATGAATTGTTTCCCAACTTTTTTTGACAATTATAGACAACACTTCAGTGACTATTTCTGTCCATGTCTCCACAGACACATGAATAATCATTTTTCCAGGATACATTTAAAAGACTTATTAATGAATTACATATTCAACTTTAAAATATAATGAAAAATACTTTAAAAATAGAAAACACAAAGCTTTAGTGGATATTATTAACAGTATAAAGATAAAATTATATAAGCATCTTAAAAATGCAGAAAAATAATTTGATGAAATTCAACACAAATTCATTAAAAAGAAAAAAATATCACTATATTAAAAAATGGAAATATCTGAAAAAGATACTTTAAAAACTGAAGCAAACATTGTACTTAAAGATAGAATGTTGAAAGCTTTCCCTATGAGATCAACAAGGAGATAGTGACAGCCACTTTCGACATTTAGTATTTTACTGGAAGTCGTGGCTAAGAAAAGGCAATGAAATGTATGGCAATTGGAAAAGAAAAAAAAAAAAATAATAATGTGTCCTGAACGGTTTTGGATTTACTACATAGACACTCCTAACATTTGAAAATCATGGCGCTTTTTGTTTTTTTGTTTTTTTCCCTTTGCAAACTTTTCTCTTCTAATGACAATGCTACATAGAAATGTTGGATCACGAACATCTTTGAAATTGTTTTGACTTTACGGAGAGAAAAAGGCTTTTTTTTTTTATTTCTACATTAACTGTGATGTAGGTGTATCATTATTATATATGCTGTATTTTTTTTGTTTGTTTAAGGATTTTCCCTTTTCTATTTTTATTGGTTAAGAGTTTGTGGAAAAGATAGATGTTCCACAGATATTTGATTGAGCTTGCATGTGATGCAGCTGAACCTAATATTTCTGTTGTAGGAAGACTTTTAACTGTACATCATTTTCTTTAATGGCTATAGGGCATTTCATGTTTATAATATCTTCTTGAGATATTTTCAGGAAGTTGTATTCTTTAAAGTACTTATTATTTTTTGAAAAATTTCAATTTATTGGTCCAATTTATTCATGTATTTTTTATTTTTAAATTAGCTGTTTGTTTATGTCCAGGTTTTTCATTTACATTATTTATATTGTATATTTTATATATATTATTGTCTCGCTCTTTAAATATAGCTCACATTCAATATTACTCTCTTTCAGCTTCAGGTGTATAGCACTGTAGTCAGGCATCTACACAGTCTATGAAGTGATCCCCTGATAAATCCAGTACCCATCTGGCACCCTATATAATCTTCACAATTGATTATGTTCCCCATATCGTATTTCATATCCCCGTGACTATATTGTCACTACCAATTTGTATTTTCTAATCCCTTCACCTAAGTAGTGATGGAGTCAAATAGAATCCATAGTTTATTCTGTGGGCACGGTGATGTGATGGAAATGTTTTATAGCTTTATTGGTGTGGTAGTTTCACTGGTGTTTAGATCTGTCAGAACTCATCAAATTGGATACTTTGAATGGATGCACTCTATGGAACGTAAGTTATGCTACAGTAAATCTGATTTTCAAAAAAGAAAAAAAGACATACTATATTTAATGAAACATTAGTTATTGGTATGACCTAAGAAGAAAAATAAGTAGTTAATAAATGATAAGTTAGAGGAGATGATCTTTAGAACGATGTTCATGGAAGACATCTCCAAAGGTGCTATATGAACTGAGATCTGAATGGTTGACCTGACTGAACCATATGTCTATTTGCAGGAAGAGTAATTCAACTGAAGGAGGGAAAAGGCACAAAGACAATGAGACAGGAAGGCACTAAACATTTCAAACTTCGAGAAAGCCAGTATTGCTACAGTTGAGGGAGCTTTTAGAGAATTGCCAGAGATCAGGTAGAAGCAGTACCTAGATACCTATGTTAGACTAACTGTTTCTTGTTTACAAATATTAAAAGCAACTCTTCTGGATATTCCTAGCTGGTATCAGATATTCCACAGAAAAAAGGGAAATTAACTCTGTTCTATTCCTGTTACTTTTGCTTTCTGTTTGTTAAACCCCTTTACCAGCTAGAATGATTATTTGAGACTACATTTTTAATTAAAATGTATTGGGGCGACAATGGTTAGTAAAATTTCATGGGTTTCAAGTGTACAATTCTGTAATATATCATCTATATGTCACATTGTGTGTTTACCACCCAGAGTCAGTTCTCCTTCCATTACCATATATTAGACCCCGTTTACCATCATCTACCACCCTTATCCCCCTTTACCCTCCGGTAACTACTAAACTATTGTAAATCCAAGCGTCTTGCTCCAGTCCATTAATTGTGCAGTAATTTTGCCAAGATTAAGATGAATACAGTAATTTTGACCTATAGCTTCAGGTTACATTAAATAGAGATTTTTTTGTTGTTTTATTTTAGCTTTTATTGATTTTGTTTTATGTTTGTTTGTTTTGTGTATTTATTGGGCTATTTCATTTATAGTTATTATCTTTTATTACTAATTCTTGGTTTTGATTAGCTTCTCTTTTCATATTTCTCTTTTTTTTTAACTTCAATCACTCTAAGAAAATTAATAAAGTTTACCTTCCAAAAATGTCTATTCCTGTTTCTTCAATTTCCAGTTATGATTTTATGGCCTCCAAAGAGAATTATAATCATTATTGCATTTTTTATTTCCCTTCGTTAAGTTCTTAATTGAGGAAGTTCTTTTTCTCTTTGCAACCTGCTTCTCAAATTTATGTCTTTGCATTCCTGCTTGTTCTCTTCTTATGTTACACTTATATTTTTATAGAAGCAATATCACACCTACCATTTATTGATAATTCTAAGCAGATTTTCTCTAAAATTTTTCTTTTAATTTATACTTCAATTCGTACTGAGATATTTTTTTCTTTAATTTTACCTGTCAGTGGTTCTCTTTACCACACCATTAAATGTGCTACAGTAAATTTTACATTTGCTTTTGTTGTCTTATAGTTTCATATTTAAATGAAGAAATAAATATTCAAATACTTATTTTACAAATAATACAAGTTGTGATATTTGTTTCTTCTTTATTTTTCAATTATGCTTGACATTTAATGTTATTTCATATGAACTTCATGTCTACAAAATAGGGGTTAGACATTTATATAATTTAATAAGTGATCCCCTGACTAGTCTAGTGTATTCATCTTCTGGATATGCCTTTCTGAAAAAATTTCCCCCCTCTAAATCTCATATTGGCATGGCCATAGTGTGACTTTGGCTTTTATCAGGGGGTTTTAAGAACAAATTTTTATTTTACTTTTTACTAAAGAATTAAATTTATTTGTTGAATGACTGACCTTTAAATTTAACTTTATGATGAAGGTATATAATTCACAGATGGGATAATAAGGGGTTATCTTAAAATAAGTATATAAAACTGATATACCAATGGTTTTTGTCTATTAAATATTATTCTTAGTACTACAAATGAAAATCTCACTGCAAGTTTTTTTTTTCTGTTTCACATAGAAGAGAGGAGCTTTTAACCTTGGTATTCTGGCCTAATTCCAATTATTTAACTAGTTTATTTTCAATTTTATTTATTACTTTTTCAATTTATTGTGATTTCTTTAACAAATATAAAACTGCAAAAATTGCTATGGCAATCTAAGATCATCCTTCCTCCAATGTAAACTTCACAAACAGCTTAGTGATATTTTTTTTTATATTGAGTAAATAGTTCAATGGTGAAAAACTGAATTGAGTATCTTAACCCTAGCTACTATAACACATTGACCCAGAATAGGTAGTGACTAAAACTCAATAGAAGTTTATTTCTAATATATAACCTTCCAAGGTAAGTGTTCCTATCAGAGGAGAGGATGTGCTCCATGCACTCAATCAGGAGCGTAGGCTTTGCCAACGTGCTACTCAGTGTTGGCTCCAGATGGCCTGCCAAAAGCACCTCGCAGACACAACTGAAAAATACCTTGCTCCTACACAAGGGCACTCCTTCAAGATTGAGAGAAATAGCTGTTTCATCAATTCATAGAAGCAAACACAGAAAGTCCAACAAAATGAGAAGAGATAGGAATATGTTTCAAATAAAAGAACAATAACAAAAAAAAGTAAAAAGCCTAATGAAACAGAGATGAGTAATTTGTCACATAAAGGATTCCCCTCTATCCAAAGCAATCTACCAATTTAACACAATCCCTATTAAAATACCAATGGCATTTTTCACAGAACTAGAACAAATAATCCTACTACTTATAAAAAACCACAACAGATCCTGAATTGTTAAAGCTATACTGAGAAAGAAAAACAAAGTTGGAGGTATCACAGTCCATGATTTCAAACTATACTGCCAAGCAATGATAATCAAAACAGTGTGGTACTGGCACCAAGACAGACACATAGATCAATGGAACAGAATAGAGATCCAAGAAAAAACAAACAAACAAAAAAACCCCACATTTGTATGGTCAATTATTCTGTGACAAGGGAGGCAAGAATATGTAAAAGGGAAATAACAGTCTTTTCAATAAATGATGTTAAAAAACTTTATAAATGCATGCCAAAAAAAATGATTCTGGACCACTTTTTTACATCATATACAAAAATAAAAATAAAATGTATTAAAGACTTAAATGTGAGACCTGAAATCATAAAATTTCTGGATGATACCATTGGCAGTAAACTCTTTGGCACAGGTCTTAGCAGTATAGATAGGTAGAGAGAAAAAGAGAGAAAAAGAGAGAGAGAGACAGAGAGAGAGAGAGAGAGAGAGAGAGAGAGAGAGAGAGAGAGAGAGAGAGAGAGAGAGAGGGAGGGAGGGAGAGAGATTTAAATATGTCTCCCTGAGAAAGGGCAACAAAAGGAAAAATAATCAAATTTGACTGTATCAAATTAAAGGCTTTTGCACAGTGAAGGAAACCATGAGCAAAACAAAAAGATAACTCTTGACTATGAGAATATATTTACAAATGACATGACTCAAAAATGGTGAGTATTCAAAATATATAAGTAATTCATACAACTCAACATAAAAAAAAACTGATAAAAAAATAGCAGAGGACTTGAATAGACACTTTTTCCAAAGAAGACATATACATATATAGCCAACAGACATTTTTAAAGATGCTCAACATGGCTAATCACAAGAGATATGCAAATAAAAACCACAACTATCCTCAATTTTTTGGAATCTTTTTCTGTTTTTCCTGTTCTGATTTGGTGTTTTCTGCTACCTTTTCTGCCAAATCACTGATTCGATCCTCGGCTTCATCTAATATGTTCTTGATTCCCAGTAATGTATTCTTCATTTCAGTAATTGTATTCTTTATTTAATGACTGATTATTTTTTTTTATGTTTTCTATCCCCATTTTTATATTTCCTATCAATTTCTTAAAGTTCTCATTGATCATTGAGCAATCTTATTAACAATGTTTGAAACTCTGCATCTTATAGATTGCTTGTCTCTATTTTGTTCATTCCCTCCCCCCCGGGGCTTTGTTCTGTTCTTTATTTGACACTTCTGTTTGTGTGTTTCTTCATTTTGGCTGACTCTCTTTGTTTTTTCCTATGTATTATATAGGGCTACTATGTTTCCTTGTCTTGGTAGAGAGGGCTTATGTTGTACATCTCAAGTGGGGCCCAGTGGCACAGTCTCCCTGGTCACCTGAGCTGGGTACTCCAGGTGTGTTCCTTCTGTAGATAGTTAAGCCTTGATTGCTGTTGGCATTTCAATGGGAGGAGTGTACTAATATTTGCAAGGAGGGTACAAGAAGTGAGAAAGCAAGGAATTGAAAAACCTATTGGAAGAAATAATGATGGAAAACTTCCTTAACCTGGTGAAGGCAATAAACATACAAGCCCAAGAAGCCCAGATAGTCCCAAACAAGAGGAATCCAGAGAGGCCCACACCAAAAAACATAATTAAAATGTCAAAGACTAAAGACAAAGAAAGAATTTTAAAAGCAGCAAGAGAAAAGCGCTTAGTTACCTAGGGAGCTCCCATAAGACTGTCAGCTGATTTCTCAACAGAAACTTTGCAGCCAGAAGGGATTGTAAGAACTGTTCAATGTGATGAAAAGTAAGGACCTACAACCAAGATTACTCTACCCAGCAAAGCTACGATTTAGAATCGAGAGGCAGATAAAGAGCTTCCAGATAAGAAAATCTAAAGAAGTTCATCACCACCAAACCAGTATTACAAGGAATGTTAGAGGGAAAAGAAGAAGAAGGAGGAGAAGGAGGAGGAGGGGGGGAAGAAGGAGAAGAAAAATATAAATAATAAAATGGAATACCTACATATCTATCAACAATTACTTTAAATGTAAATAAATGAACTGCTCCAATCAAAATACATAGGGTGGAGGAATGGATAAGAAAACAAAACCCTTACATATGCTGCCTTCAAAAGACTCACTTTAGATCAAAAGACACACGCATACTGAAAGTAAAGGGATGGGAAAAAGATATTTCATAAAAAACAAACAAACAACAACAACAACAAAAAAAAAACCCTAGGGAAAAAATACTTATACAAGACAAATCGACTTTTAAACAAAGGTTATATACCACATATCAATGAAATCATATGGTTCTCAACTTTTTCTGTCTTTTTTTTGTTTAGCATAATAATCTCAAGATCCATACATGTTGTCACAAAAGGCATTATTTCGTCTTTTCTTATGGCAGAATAGTATTCCATAGTGTATATATACCACACTTTATTTATCCAAAACTGAAAACAACAAATGAACAAGGCAAAAAAACGAAGAAACAAAAACTCATAGACACAGAAAATAGTTTAGGGATTATCAGAGAGTAAGTGGGGAGAGGTGGTAGATGAGGGTAAAAGGGATCAAATATATAGTGATGGAAAAAGAACTGACTCTGAGTGGTGAACACTTGTTATATATAGATGATGTATTACAGAATTGTACCTGAAATCTATATAACTTTACAAACAATTGTCATTCCAATAAACTTTAATTGAAAAAAATAAAGAAACAAAGGCTACAACAACAGTTAAAAGAGGACTTAGTAATTCCGCTTCTGGGTACTTATCTGAAGAAACCCAAAACACTAATTAAACATAACCCATATGTTTGTTACAGAATTATTTACAATAGCCAAGATATGGAAGCAACCTAAGTGTCCATCAATAAATGAATGGATAAAGAAGAGGTGGTACATATATACAATGGAACATTACTCAGCCATAAAAAGAATGAAATCTTGCCATCTGCAACAATATAGATGGACCTTAAGGGTATTATGCTGACTGAAATAAGTCACACAAAGGCAAATACCATGTGATTTCAATTACATGTGAAATCTAAAAAACAAAACAAAACAAAACAAAAACATATGAGTAAACAATATAAAAACAAACCCATAGATACAGTGAACAAACTGATGGTTGCCAGATGGAGTGGGGTTGGGAGTATGGGTAAAGAGAGGGAAGGGATTAAGAAGTAGATTTTGGTAGTTACAAAGTAATCATTGAAATGTAAAGTGTAGTTAGGAAATATAGTCAATAATATTGTAACAACTATTTATGGTTTCAAATGGGTAGTACCTTTATCAAGGTTATCACTTCATGAAGTATATGAATGCATAATCACTGTGTTGTAGACCTGAAACTAATATAATATTGCATGTCAACTGAAATTGAAAAATTTTATAAATTACTTAAAAAAAAAAAAACGATGAGGTATTACCTCACAGCTATCAGAATGGCTATTATCAAAAAATCAACAGATATCAAGTGTTGCCCCTCATGCACTGATGGTGGGATTGCAAATTGGTGCAGCTACTATAGAAAACTATAGAGAGGTTTCTTAAAGATTAGAATAGAACTATCATACATAGGATCCTGCAATTCCACTTCTGGGTACTTATCTGACGAAAACAAAAACACTAATTCGAAGAGATGTGTATAACCCTATGTTCATTGCAGCATTAGTTACAATAGCTAAGATATGGAAGCGACCTAATGGTCCATTGATATATTGATAGATGAATGGATAAAGGAGATATGGTGTGTGTGTGTGTGTGTGTGTGTGTGTGTGTGTTCATACATATTCAATGGAATATTACTAAGCCTTAAAAAGGAATGAAAGGTTGCCATTTTTGACAATCTGGATGGACCTAGAAGGTATTCTAAGTGAAAAAGTCAGAGAGAAAAGAAAAATACCATATAATTTTAATATATGTGGATCTAAAAAACAAAATAAACAAGTAAACAAAACAGAAACAACCTCATAGATGCAGAAAACAAACTTACGGTTGCCAGAGTGAAGTGGAAGGGGGGATGGGCAAAAAAGGTGAAAAGAATTAAGAAATACAAATTTCTGGTTATAAAATCAATCATTGGGATATAAAGTACAGCATATAGAATATAGTCAACAATACTGAAGCACGGTATCCTATACCTTATATCCTTATGCCTTTTTCACAGCCCACTTCTCTCATAGTGCTTTAAAAAAAATGCTGTTTGTCCTGTGCCAGCCCTCCATGTCCTATAATCTCATGCTGCCTTCTGCATTACAGGAATAAGCATAGATCTGCTCCTGCCTTGACTATGTAATGACATGATCCCTATGCTTCTCATCCCTTTTAGGTGTCAGTGATAAGATAATGGGCTCTATTTCAGTGTGATTTAGAGAGAACTGGATACTGAACCCAAGAAGCATGAGAGTCATCCTGGTTATCTCAGTCTTCAGTAAATTAAGAGGAAAACAACATAAATCAAGGGAAGAGACAAGACATTTTTGGATATACAGTCATATTAACAAGCTTCAAATAACACATTGTAAATGATCCCCTATTGCTCTTATAGTCTCGATTTACTTTATTTTCAGGGCAGATTGAAATTTTATCAGAAAAAAATAATATTCTCATTTGCCTTTTCTTGTATGTTTCTTCCTTTCTTTTAATAATTAAAATAAAAGTGAAATGACAATATTTTATGGAGAACTATTGTTTTCCCTAAGTACATCTTAATTATCTTTAAATAAATAAATCCCTGCCACCACTTATTTAGGATAATTGCTAAATAAAAATGGTTATCTCTGCCAGGAGCATCTTAATCACAAAGCTACAATTTGGAGTGCTCATTATTGCAACAGAGAATGTAAGGAGCATGCATGAAATCACGGTTTAGTTGCTCTGTTGATATGAAGTTAGCATGTTTTACATGTTCTCTGAACAGTTGGTCCTATGGAATATTATTGTAAGTGAGGTAGAATAACTGTGCTGAAGGGTAATTGTCCTTCATCTCCACTGTCCTTGAGGATACTCACAAGCAATGTCTATTAGTCTCTATTGTTGTGTCTATTACAAAATCATTGTCTCAAACTTACCAGCTTAAAACAACAAATTTATTTTCTCAGAGATTCTGTAGGTCATGAATCTGAGGACAGCCTAGTTGAGTTCTGTGCAAAACTGCCATCAAGGTGTTAGCCTGTATGTAGTTTCATCTGAGATTCAACTAAGGAGAGATATGCTTCCAATATTACTCACTCTGTTGGCAAAATGTATTTCATTGATACTATTAATTTTTTTTCTTTGCAGGTTTTAGCTAGAGGATATTTTCAAGACCACCCACAGTTCCATTTCTTCCTGTGTTGGATTTTCCAACATAGTCACTTACTTCCTCAAAGCAGCCAAAGGAGAGCAAGACACTTCAGCAAGATGAGTGCTACAATTTTATGTAATATAATGCCATAATCATGTTGATGTAATCAGGTATATCCTGTTACCTCTGCTGTATTCTACTTGTTAGAAGCAAATCGCAAGACTCCCACATCCTTAAGGGGAGAAAACTGCACAAGAGTATGAAATCAGGGATCAGGAAAATGGTAACCATCTTTAGAGTCAGCCCGCCACACCAATGAGGAAACTCCTTCCAGTCATATTCACAATCTAATGAAAACATGTCTGGCTGTTCAATTTGATACAATTAAAAAAAAAAAACTGAAGCTTGATTTATAAAATATATATGTCTTAGATGTTATATTTGTTCTACTTCTTAATCTAATCAAAATTCAGCAAAACTACTATTTAACATTCTATATATTGAACTTCAATTCAATTTACTCACACAGAGGTAGTAAAATAGATTGATGAGTGCTTTCAATGTGATTTTCATTTCGAGTCTTAAACGAAAATCACATTGAAAGCACTCATCAATCTATTTTTTTTATTAGTTTCAGGTGTACAAGACAAGGTAATACTTAGACGTCCATCATTTATATCCCTTACACTGTGGACACCCCTTCCCCCATCCACTATCCCTCCGACCTCGCACCTAGCCATCACATTATATATATAAAATTATAGTTGGCATTCATTATTGTTTAGCTTCTAGTGTACAGTGCCATGATGCAGTAATTCCACTCCTAGGCATCTATCCAGAGAAATCCAAAACTCCAATTCAAAAATCTGTATGCACCCCTATGTTTATTGCAGCACTTTACACAATAGCCAAGACATGGAAACAACCGAAATGCCCATCGGTAGATGACTGGATTAAGAAGCTGTGGTACATTTATACAATGGAGTATTACGCAGCCATAAAGAAGAAAGAAATCTTACCATTTGCAACAACATGGATGGATCTAGAGAACATTATGTTAAGTGAAATAACTCAGAAAGAGAAAGACAAGTACCATATGACTTATATGCGGAATCTAAAGAAATGAATCAATCTATTTTTTAAAGTGCAAGAGTTCAGTAAATACCAATGCCTCTGTTATATAGCAGAAATCACCTGGATTAAATGAGCAATCTCACATACCAATACATAGAAATAGGAATTAAAACATACAACTTATTACTGTAATAAAACATTATAAAGTTCTGAATTTACTAGATTATAGAATTTGTCTCTGTGCCTAAATATTAGTAAGTTCTTAATAAATAAATTAAATAAATGTGTCTTCAGTCCTGACTGAGAATTTATGAACTCACAGATCCTGACTGAAAATGAACACAATTTTGTGGGACCTTTATTTAAAATATGCTTTTGGTAGAATACATGACTTTGATCAGTTGAACTTCTGGATATTATTAAAATGCTATAAAATTGTATCTACAATTTTACACTTCTTTCTATAATATTTCAAATCTAGTTATCTGTCTGAATCACCCCTATTCCCAATTTATCTGCCTTAGTATCATCTCTCACATGTACTACAAGAAATGTCCCTTCTGTTTATAATATCTTGAATTCCCAATTCATTGTCTACAGATAAGTGAGCAAAAATATATTCAATTAATGCAACTTGTTTTTCTACCCTCTTTTAAAAAACCTTTTAGAGGTTTCAGGTTCCATTTGAGTACAATTCCAATTCAGTAACTTTGACTCTGTATTTTTGTATAATCTGTCGTTTTGTAAGGACTCCCTCAGAACTTGCGTTATTTTATATGCTGAAGTTGTATGATTTTTCTTCCAGCTAAGAAAAGAGCCATGCTTCTTACTACCTGAATGGCCTTACACATGATATATTCTCTTATTCTCAACAGCCCTTAGTGTCTTTTCCTTGAATAATTTAATCTCACTCTTCTGGTGACTCTCCAGGTCTCAGAATACATGTTGCTTCATATAACTATTATTAACAATGATAAAGGGGAATCAGGGTTGGTAGATTCAACAGGTCAACACTGGTAAAATGCTTGCAGTGTGATAGACATATGGAAAGTGAATCATCTTTGATGAATAAGCTAAGTATATAAATGTGTATTAGGTAAATACACATACAATGTGATTCTGATTTATGATTGTGAACAAATCATAAATCTGTATTATACAAATGTTACATAAATTAAAGGAAACATATCATCTAGAAATTATCACTCATTACATTCCTCACCATTTTTCTTCATATTTATATTTTATATAGAAACACTCCATAATATGTCCTGTTTCCAAAATTACATTTGAAATATCAGTTAAATATTAAATATCAAAATACATTTACATATTGAAATACATAAAATATGATTTAGTTACTTTTATAGTTGAAAACTATTCTTCTGAATCATGTTTAACCCACTCTTTTTGGTTCAACATTAGCTTTTTCTTCTAAAATTTTGATATATCAAACAATAATGTATTGAATATTCTAATAGGTAAATCTTTCTGTATGTAATTCTATTTTTCCCATAAAAATGGTCACTATCTAAAGATTAAATAGATAAAAAGCATAAGTATTTTTACACTGTCCATTACAATGATACTAATTTATACCCTAATAGATTATAGTATAATTTTGAATCACTGAAATCATCAAAGTTTATGACTCTGATTTGTCTGTGAAAGTTTAATCAAATGCAAAGAAAGACTAATTCCATTCCATATATATATATATATATATATGTATATATATATATGTAATATATATATTACATATATCATATATATATATATAAATCATTTCAAGAAAACTTAAATTTTAAATACCTTGATATTTGATATCCTTTCTCAGTACAAAATAAAATGCATAACAGCAAATTTAATTTATATAGTATTTCAAATAGTTATATAGACTCTGCCATTCTAAATAAATTGAAGACATGCCAACTAGAAAAGAATAACCAGCTCACTAACTACTCTCAGGGTTGAATTAAATTTATAATTTTGCCAAAGTCTCATAATTTTGCCTGTAGTCACAATAATTTGATTTTGATAGAACACTAGGAGCCAATCTTAGGGGTAGATTCCAATTATGTATGCGTAAGCGACCACTGGATGAAAAGAGCATCGTCTTTCATAAACCTGGTATATATACAATTAGGGACACTTACATAAACATCATTTATGTATTCCTTTCTAATTGTAGATTTGTTAAGAATGCCAAGTTTTAGTAAATAGCACTTTTGTAGCAGGAAATTATGTGAGATACGATGGTGTTTAACGAAATCTGGGTGGCTGAGGAAGGACAATTCAGTGAGTAAATGCTTAGAAAACGGCTTTCCTTTAGCTCTATATAGATCACAGGGATAACAGGGACCTATTAAAAAGGTCAAGTTCAGCTCTCTAAACGACTTCCTCTTTCCTTTGTGTTTAAAAATATATATATATGTTTTATGCCAAGGTTTGTCATACAGAAATCCACAATGTAATGTTTTATCTTTTAAAGGAATTTACATGCAGACTGTTTAACTTCATACTGGATGTCCAGATCATACAGACATTTCTAGTTTAATATTAAACATTATTGTTTTGTGTTAAGGGAATTTAGCTTAATTTATATAATTACCTTAGTAAAGTGGGATCCATTTTTACTAATTACCTTTGTAAAGAGGAATATTATGGGAACTGACTTCCAAAGCATTATATATGATATTTCCCCACTGTTTTGGATTATATGTGTTAATACATATTACACTTAATTAACAAGACAATCAAGAGTTGGCAGTATAGATTTGTATTAACGCCAGGAAAGCAGAAAGAGAGGTAGCTGAAATTTTCATGACTAAAAATGGATTTATGACAAACCTTCGGGCATAGGAGTAAATGTGAAATTCATTTCAAAGCAAACACATTAGTGAATAGTTTGATTGACTGAAAGCCTGTGTGAATGACACCTGCATAATTGATTTCAATGTTTCATTTGAATAATAAAGTCGATGACCTTGTAATAATGATCTAAATTTTCACAAGTAACAGGGAAGAATATTTGTGCTACAGCAAGTTTGAGATCAGAGATTATCAGTTGGAATTTACTGATTTCAGATTCAGATAGAATTTGTGAGTATAATTTTGCAACAAAACCCATTTCCTTATTACTACAAAAGGGATTAACATAATAAAAATGGTAAAGAAACTGTTTATTCTAATTTAAAGGACCAGGCCTAATATATTCCATTCTATTTTATAGCGATTATTGATATCTCTGAAAAATACTATTGGGAACTAAATATGCCATAGCCTGAAATTAAGAAAAATATAACAAAACCCAGTATTTCTAAAATCAATTTAGGAGACGATTTAGATTAAATTTTCCAAGCAGACCCAATCAGTTTTAGACAATAAACATTTAATCTGTCAAGGGCTTAGGGATACAAGCTTATGTTGGATGAGTTACATGTAATAAAGTTTCATTTGCAAGAAAGAGGAATTCTCAAATTCCCATCTTTGTATTCATTGATCATGTACTCTGGAAATGAATCTAGGGATTCTTATAATCCCAGTTCCATGGATAGTTATTGACTGTTAGATAGTAAATGAACACTAATTAGATAAGACTGTTCCTTGTGGTAAAATAATAGCTTGAGGGATAAAAAAGAATACTTGAATTGATTCATTGAGAACAAGAAGGGGATATTATACTTTGCGTTATTGTGTACTGATGCTTCACAAATCCCTGAGAGAGGAACTAATAAAGGTGCACATGCGTTTTCTTGGTTTCCCATGTATTATTAGCTATATGATTAGTGTATATTACTTATGCTTTCTTTATAATAGTTTCTTTTAGAGTTTACCTGTTTAGGCATTTCTTGTTCAGTTGCATCAGACACTGTCTAAATGAAAGAATGAATGAAATGGTTCTGTATAATTTTGCATTATGTATTATATTATTGAAAACAATGAAACTACAAAACATAAAATATCTCACAGAGTGAGTTGGTAGAGTACAATCAGACTCTCATCTCCTTGATTTCCAATGTATTATGTCATTCTCTAAACTACATAAAGCCTTTTCTACTCTATAGAGGTTTACCAAAACACAAAAAAGTAATCATCTCATACAGCAGCATGATTGGAGTTTATACCTATGCCTTGGTGGCAAACTTCAACTTTAAAAAACATAAACAAATTGTGTAAAACAAAAATACAGATAATTTAAATTTACCAAACTATACTATAATGCTAAGACATAATTTGGGTTTTTATTTCTTTAAAAAGTAAGGGGGTGGGCGTGGGAGATGAGGGTAAACGGGATCAAATATATGGTGAAGGAAGGAGAACTGACTCTGGGTGGTGAACACACAATGGGATTTATAGTTGATGTAATACAGAATTGCATACCTGAAATCTATGTAAATTTACTAACAATTGTCACCCCAATAAATTAAAATAATAATAATAATAATAATAATAATAATATTAATTTTTAAAAGAAGTTAGTTATGCAAATAGATAAACCTTAATTTTATACTATTTATTTCAAAAATAATATACGCATTTTCTTGAAAATTTAATAATCATATGCAATTCTGTTGTGTTTCTTTCCATTATCTCTCTTCTGACACTAACGGGTATCTCTGCCAATTACTAATGACACATTTGGCTAATTTTGACAAAGTTATTACTAATATTGAAAGTAAAGTGATTCGGTATTTGAATTAAGCTTTCCACATTGTTCTTATGTTGTCATACACTAGTTCATTTCTGTATTCTTATAATTTTCCTAGCACTCACAAAAAAAACAAATCAAGCATGCGAGACAAAAGAAAAAGCCCAAGGTTACTACTACTATCATGTTCTCTCTCTCTCTCTCTCTCTCTCTCTCTCTCTCTCTCCCCCCTTCTGCCACCTTTTTTCTATTTAAACTGCATTGATATTTTTTTTTTTATAAAAACATGCTTTTTCCAGCTGGCATCACCTGGGATTGTACTTACAGAGAGCACCACCTTGTAACATTTCAACATACTTGCTCCAAAGGAAACAGGAAAATTTTCTCTCCCAGTATTCATATATTACATCAAAAAGAAAAGTTCTAATTTGGCCAAGTTGGGATTCATGCCCATTACTAGGCCAATATCTGTGTCCATGGCTCATATCATTGTCCAGGATTGGGTCACAAGCTTATTACTGTGGTTATATAACTTCAGTGTAACAAGAATCAAACTGGTGGTAGATGGATTACTCCATATGAGAACGTGGTGCTGGTGTATATCGAAAAGAGTAGAGCTACCAAAACAATGAAGCAATGAACAGCCATTATGTCTCCAAATTTTGTTATTATTTTTCTCTATTAGAAGTTCTGAATACTTGCAGTTGTGTAGATATGGATATTACAGAATTTAGGAAAATAAACATAAGTAGTGAGTACCATACTAGTATCAGTAATGTACATCAAAATATCACTTCATAGTTTTCAGTGATTTAACTGGTTTTGTGTATTTAGGAATCCAGGAGAGCACTAAATACGTACTATATTCAAAGTCCCTGTCCACAAGTAAAGAGTAAGTCAAAACTCCTTAGTATTTATGTCATCCTGTACAAATTACTTAAACCCACAGAGCCTCATTCATAGCAATGGTTCCAAATTCATAGATTTGCCATTAAGATTGCATGGACAACCTTATGCAAAGTGCTTGGGAAAGTACATAGTAGGCACTTAATTAAGTTTAACTATTATCACTATCACCACGTTTAGGTTGATATGACTTTGTCATATGGTCTTTTTATAATTTTCACACTGGATTGGAAAACAGAAATCAGCATATTATCTAAAGACTGCCATAGACAGATTAGAAACAAGGAAATGCTATCCTTGTTTTATTAAGGTGTCCAGCAAAGTAAATCTTCCCAAATATATGGTGACATTGAGTCAGTTTCAGTGTCCCGAGAGGCTGTGAGTGTAAAATTCACATAGGGAATGCAGCAAAGTTAGAGATAATTATAAAATTAGACCCAGAGGGAAGCTGAAGCACACAGCAGAGGAGTCAGGAGAGTATAAAATTAATAATAATAACAACAATAATAATAATAATAATAATAATGATGACAATAATACCTACATCAGAGGATATAACAAGAGATGAGTGTAAGCAAGGATACTGCTATGCCATCAGCTGTATTATTTAATCCTGAATATGAATAAATTACATTCCATTTCTATGCCAGGCCACAATACTTTTACATACTTACAATTAGCTTTTATTCCCTAAAGGAAAGAAATTCCTGTTTACAAACACACTAAAGAACCGAAATGAACATGTATTATTTCATCTGTTCTCGTAGTGACCAAGATAAAGGTTAGTGCTGGGGATTGAATACTGTAGTTATATATCCACTCCTATGATATGTAAAGTCTTGGTTACTCTTTGAAAGTCCAAAGTTTTCTCTCACCTCAGAAAAGCCAGGTTATTACATGTTAGCATTTTCTACATCAATGAGTCATATATACAATTATGTACATATTCTTGAGAAACTACAAACTATGTTTGTGTTTTTTTTTAAATATACAGGTTCAAACTATTTTATTTAAAATTGCTTTGGTGACTGAACTCTGAGATTGCATTCTCCTTAGAAGAGGGATAAAAAGGTATCCTGGAACAAGAATCTTCCAACCTAGAGATGGAACAGGACAGACGTGGCATGGAGATTCTGGGAGCACTATCAAAAGACAGAACCTCCCCAAGGTCATCCTGCTCACAGTCCACCCACAGGAGTCACCCTGAGGTCAATGTGGTTTACGATGAAACAGAGAGAACAACATTTGGTCGGAGGTATGGTGAAAAGACCACGATACTGGAACATACAAGCCTGGCTGTATTACTAATTATGTCTATATCTCTGAGAAAGTAATTTAATCTCCCTGGTCCTCAATTTCCTAACCTCTAATGAGATGTGGTTATACAAGATCGTCTATAGTAAACTCTCCAACTCTTCAAATCCATAAATTAGCTTGTCAAGATCATGACATATCTGAATAATGCTTAATATGTTATTACACCGAACATAATTTTATATCAGGGATTTGTTTAACTCAAACAAGCAATCATGCTATGAATTGGCTGACTTTAAAAATTGATATATGCACTCAACTGAGACATTGAGAATTGAGATGCACATTCAATCATTGTTTGTAATGGTCACAGTTTTGTCAGTATTGACTATGTTCGGTATTAATACATTATGCAACTATTAACTATTCACGTTTCATTAATTTTTAAAAACAATTGGAGACAATTTGAAGACAACATAATTTTGCAAATAAAGAAAAAAAGGCCTTTTCTCTGAATCAAGCTTTAGGTTTTTGTCTACTTGTTTGCTTTTTCCCACTGAACATTTAACTGGAAACGTATTTTAGGTGAAATGAATAATCCAGAGTTTATCGTATATGATTTGGACTGCCATGGCCTTTTAAGGCATGTGCAGTAAGTTTTTTCTAATGGCAATAAAATGACTTCGGTTTAAACCCTAGCTGTACCTTTCGTATTATTTTCCACATGATTGCAGGCTCACTTTCTTACTAATCATATTTACTGACCAAGCCAAGAAATATCAGGGAAGAGATGTTTAAACTGGGACAGAAAGCAAATGATGAGTTAATACAGCAGAGAAAGGAAAGTGCAGGCCTTTCGGCATCTCTTTCCTTCCTTTCTTGGTCTTCATAAACTCTTTATTTCATGATATCCCGTGTGGTATATTTCCCGTGTGGCAAATTTGGAGGTAATCTCCTCCTCCCTTCTTAGTACTCCTTTAGAACCATGATTATACTTCAATTGTAGTAACTACCAAACCATATTTTATTGTAATCATATTTGTGAATTCTCCACAATAGATTGTAAATTCCTTGAAGACAAGAAATGGATCTCTGTCTTCTTCTTATATCCCAACACACTTCCTTAAAATAAAAACACAATGAATATTTGTTGAATTATATGAACCTGGATATCTCAAGTTTCAATTTTCTCTGTCAATCTTCAACTCTTTCTCAAAGTATCTGACTCAGTTTAGAATTGAAGATACAAATAGAACCACCTATTTGTCCAAGTAGCTGCCCCATTTTTCATTCCTACTAGCAATGTATGCGTATTCTAGCTGGTCTACATCTTTGTCAACACTATTATCTTGTTAATTTGAGTCATTTCTAGTAAGTGGGTAGTGGTATTTTATTGAGCTTTTCATTTACATTTCTAATAATTAATATTGATCATAAAGTCCATATCATTTTAAGAACTTTTTAATATCTATAGGATCTTAGATCATGTTAGATAGTTTATAAAATTGTTCATAATAATTATTCACATTCCTGCATGCCTCTAACTTTTTTACAATATCAATTTGAATATCTTTCCATCAGTGAGCGCAGTTTATTTCTTTACCTCTTAAATCTGGGCCTAAAATGTGACTTGTTTTGGAGAATTTGCCATTTGGAAATGGAGCACAAAATAAAATTGAAAAGCCATAATCAAGTGGAACAGCAATCTCCATTATGAAAAATCCAATGGGATTTTTGCCCACAATTTATTGACCTATCAACATTTGACATAATTCTTCACTTTTCTTTACAACACTTTCTCACTTTATATACTTGACTTCTAAAACACCACACTTGTTTAATTTTCTTGATCTCTTTCTGGCACTTCTTTCTCCATATCCTATCCAAATAACTGTTAAATTTGGAGTTCACCAGGAAACTGTCCTTGGATTTCTTCTCTTTTCTACTGACACTCAGCCTCTTGGTGATCTTATCCAGTCCCATGGGTAATAATACTCATGATATGCTGATGAATACTAAATACATATCTCCATCTCAGATCTCTATGTATGAGCTCTAGATACCTATCCATTGCCTACCTAACATCTCCATTTTAATGCCTCCTGATTTTCTTAAAATCAACATATGCAAACTGAATTTCTAATCATTTATGCCAAATAAAAAAACCTTCCCTTGTTGAAGACTTACAGATCTAAGTTACTATTGTCAAAATATCCTTGAAGTCACCTTTGATCCCTCTTTCTCATGAATCATATATCTAATCTCCCAGCAAATTCCATTAGCTCTAACTTTTAAAAAGTATGTAGAATCCAAAAACCACCAAGGACTCTATCACCACAAAGGTGATCCAATTCATTATCATTGTTACCTGTATTATTATGATAATCTTCTAATTCATCTTCTGTTCTTGTCTTTATCAGTCCATTTTTAACATAATAGCAAAATAATCTTTTTAAATCATGAGTTATATTATGCCATTTCTTTTTTTGGGTCACTTTCTAAGAGACATATGTAGTGATCACCAAAGCATTCTCCCAACATATTGTGATATCATTATCTTTGAACTGGCTCTTACCTTTGCCTGGAATTTTTACCACATATCTTCACTGCTCACTCACTGATGTTACTCACTTTTATTCCATCATAGCTATTTTAGTGAGCTCTGCCTAAACAACCTATTTAAAACTGAACTCTCTTCTGCAAATACTCACCCCCTAATTTTCTGCTTCATTTTAATTCTACAGCATTTATTCCCTAACCCCATACATGTATACAGTGTACACAGTGTATACACACACACATACACACACACACACACACACACACACACACACACGCTCACTCTTTAAAAACAGGTTCTCCATTATAGCAGGATATGTGTGATCATCCATTTATTTACTGCTCTATTCCAACATCCCAAGAGCCTGGAGAAATGGTAGGCTTTCAATAAACATGTCTTGAACAACCGAATGCATTAATGCATCTACGTTACACTATCACAGGTTACTGTTGTTAATAATATAATAAGATCTCTTTCTCTTTGGTTTTATTTCCAATGAAGTAGATATTTTAAATGCAGAAACATAAAATGTATCTCTGAATCTGTGAACCAATAAGTCTTTCAGATAATGCAGAGATTGAACCTATCTCATAAAATTTACTGAGGCAACCGATTGCTCTAAAATTGCAGAGGATAAGTGAAGAAAATCAGAATGTTGAAAATATTCCACCAAAATGAACACAGGTCAAAAAAAAAAATCGCACTTCATTTATTATTGAAAACTAAAACACTTCAGAGTTGAAATATTAAAATTAAATGACTAAACATATCCTCTTAATGCTTGTTTGACCAACTCAATATCTGTACAGCACTATGTAGTAAGTTTTTTCCACATATTTTAATAGCCATGTCCAATGATATGGAAGTTGTTATCGAGGGAGGCTGTACTAGTCTTAGTTTATCACAGCCAAATAGCTAAGCTGTAATAATGATCAATAAGTAAGAGAGTAATCCAAAATAACTTTTAGAAAACTTCAGTGGGTTAGCCAGTATCAATGGGTTAGCCACTGTTCCATATTAATTTTTAACCATAATGTTTGTTGTACCTAGACTTATTGCATAAAAAAATAATTCTAGTAAAATTCTTGATGAGGGTCATGGGGAGGGTTAATGGAATACTGGAAAGAGGGAACAAGAAAAGGGCTATTTTACAGAAATGCAAAATATGTTTTTCTGTTAGTAATGAGAAACGTATTCTTAATTTCTTAGTTTACATGTGTTTGATTAACACAATATTAATATATATGCGATAAAAATATTTAGTACTCTCTGTGTACTAAAATGGAGTTCAGGGCACTTAAAAGATCTGATGAGGCAAAGTAAAAACAACTGTATAATAAAATTATTGCAAGAATGAAAATAAATCAAAAAGAAGAGTTAAAAATATATATGTCGATACCTGGCATACGTGCGAATTACTTAGATGAAAAAGAAAATAAATGCTTGCTGTTAGCCTACTGAGTAGATTACTTTTTTAATTTAATTTATTTATGAAAAACAATTCAGCAGCTAAATATTCATGTCAAATTAAATTATTCACAGAAATGTAATAGGTGAATCACAGAAGTGAGACTATGTGGTGTAACAAGAGCATCAACCCACACAGCCCCATTATTATCTTGCCTATGGATTTTACAAAACTTACTTTTAAAACTCACTCTTCTAAACTATGTAATGTGATAAAGATAAGATGCACATGTGTAACTATTGAAAAAATGGAAACAATGCAAAATATGTTTGATAAATGCTTTTCTAGTTGAAAGAAAATTATTAAAAACACTGTAAAAATCCACAAGTTAGTCAATTAACCAATGTTAAAAAGTTCAATCACTGAATTATCCTATAAACAAATCCATATGCACAAAATATATTCTATGTGGTTAAAAATAAACCTATGAAAACAAGATAATAAATATACAAAAACATCCAAAAATTGAGGGAATAAAGTTTTATCAAACACTTTGTTTCTTAATAACCTAAAAAACACACGCACAAAAACACACACTAAACAATGTATTTTAAACTATTAGAATATGGGTGGTCATATGAAGAATCAAATTTATGAAAAATTCGGTCAATGCAGGTTTCTAAAAATCTACCCATATACCACAACAGTTCTTAAAAAGGAAAGTAAGATAATTTCTGGGATTTCTCACTGATACACTTTAATTATGAGTCAGACTGTTGACATCTTGGAGAAGAGAAAAAGAACAGCAAAACCTCAGCTGAGGCAAGAGACCTGGTAAAGTTTATTTTTACGTGTCCTGAAGTCACTGATTTAGAAATACTGGCTAGGAACACATTAGATATGGCTGAAAATTCAATATCTGACATCAAGAAATGACTAGACATATCATAATAAACTCACATAATATAGACAAATATAGTAAGGGACTTACTGGAAAAAAATATATGTAGACCAAAGACAACAAAAGTAATTCCCAAATAGAGCATACAATAAATGAAACTAAAATCAAAAAGTGTTGGGGAAATTTAATAAAGAAAAATTTCATGAAGTAAAAAGAAAAGTGTAGCTTCGTATTGAAAAGTCAAAACCAAAAACAGGAAATTTTGGCTCAGCATTAGATATATAAAGACAAATGGGGGTTGGCCCAAAGCTTATCCAGTTTGATATCTCTCTTTAAGAAAAAGAATACAAAATACTGAATTCAAAATTAGGTATGAAAGTAAGTATTTAGAATAAGAGAAAACAATAAATTATAATTTTGACTAATACCACAAAAATCTAAAAAAAATTGTATTTCAATTAATTAAATTCCTGATTCATCATTATCATATTTTCTCCCCTTCATTTATTGACAGCATTAACTTTTATTGTCTTTCATAGGATAACTATATTGCACTGCTTTTTTCTCAAAAAGGACATAATGGTAATTATTTCCTTTAGTATTGGTTACTATTTAATATTGAGAAAATAGAGTAATTTATTTCAACTTCTTAATGTTATTAATAATATCATGTATTTTTTAGGACTTTTGGTAATGTTAAGAAAACTTCTGTTAAAGTTTTCAGCCCCTCCCCCGAACATTTGGAAGAGTGTCCCACTGTCAAGCTTCTAGCTCCATACTTTTCAAACTGACATTTTGCTGCCTAGGTAACTCATTTGCTGGGTGCCATAGAGACAATGTATATTGTACTGTGATCACTGCATATTTATCTTAATGTTTTGATGACTGGTCAATCAGCCAAGTGAGAAGTAAGATTATTTCTGGAAGCAATTTTAACACCAGGGCAACTGCCAATAAATTAACTGCACACAAAATTGACGGTGAACCACATAAATATATCACTAAAACCAAAGTAAACCCTATGTATACTTAACCTAATTCCCCAAATGCCTAAGGCCACACAAACTTTAATGTATATGACAAAGGGAAAGTCAGAGTTGAGTAAGTTTAAATGACTAAAGATAAAATATCTTGTTTTTCCATTTTGTTCCCATAAACATAGGTAGGGCCTGTGTGAATACCGTGCTAGTGAGTGACCTTGAAGATTAATTTGTATTAGCTTTATGATATGCGTACTTCTGGTGAAGGCATATCCAAATAAAGAGAAGGCTTTTGACTTACACAGGCTATCAACAACTTACATATGTGGCTGGCCTCAGGCCTCCCTTAAGCATTATTCAAAACCCCAACACAACTAAGCCACATCTATAAGTTCTGGAAGATGAAAGTATGACCTACAAATATTACAGTCATGTGCCACATATGACATTTTGGTAAACGAGCCCGCATATACTCTGGTGGTCCCATAGGATTATAACAGAGCTGACAATTTCCTGTCACAGCCATCATAATGTCATAAAAGAAGGCATTACTCACGTGTTTGTCGTGATGCTGGTGTAAACAAACCTACTGTGCTGCCATGGAAAAATGTGTCCAGTATTATTAAAAAAAACAATAAAAATGGTAAAGAGGTAAGTTTTAAATATATAGATACATAATCACACATACACATATAGGTAGATCTATGTATTTGCACATACACATATATAATGCAGTTCATTTCTAAATAAAACAAATGTCATACTATTTGTGTATGCATATAAATATTTGTTTGAATAGGCAGAGAAAACCTTAGAAAGACATGTCAACTGTTAATAGAGAATATTTCTGGTGATGATTGGGTAAGAGATAAGGAAGGAGAGCAAAGTTGGATTAGGGAAATGGAATATTTTTACTTCTAATTTATATAATTACATATTGTTTAAATTGGAGAAAACAGAATGCACAATTACTTTAAAATTTATTATTGATAATGGTGAATTTGACTTGGTGTTAATCCTCAATGACTTCATATTAATAAAACTGATAGACAGGTGAACACACACAGTTTTATTAAAATCTTTCATTTTGAGGGTTGCAGGAGCTGAAGACAGGTTAGCAAGAGGCCAATTTTATAAGAACTTTTAAGCCACGGTTGTTTTTGTTGTTGTTTTTTCTCTCTCAAGAATAGGAATGAAGAGATATGCTTTACAAAGATTGTTCTGGTAATGAAATGAAGAATGGAATAGAGTTGAAACAGAAGACAGAAGATTCTAAATTTATAGGAAGAAGTCAGGACACAATAAAATGGACAGGGGCATTTGTTAAGGCATCATAAACTATGTCAACATAGGGGGAATAGGAGAAAAGATTAAAAAGATGTTACCGTGTGCCCCCGAAAATAAGACCTAGCCGGATAATCAGCTCTAATGCGTCTTTTGGAGCTAAAATTGGAGCTAAGACCGGGTTTTTAATATAATTAATATGATAGAATATAACATAACATAACAAATATAACATAATATAATATAACATAACATAGCATACCATACCATAGCATAACATAACATAACATAACATAACATAACATAACATAACATAATATAATATAATATAATGTAATATCCGGTCTTATATTAATTTTTGCTCCAAAACATGCATTAGAGCTGATTGGCTAAGTCTTATTTTCCGGGAAACATAGCAGAGAGTGAAGTCAATAGTAATAAGTAAAACAAGTAGGGAATAGTATGGAGGATACTTATGATTAACTTTTGATAAAAATAATTATTTAATAACTATTAAACACTTATTTCTAGATTGGATTCTGTTCTGCTCAGTTATATATTTTAAATCATAAAAAGTAAATTTATATACTCATTCAAGAATTATTAAGGATTAACGTTAACCCAATCAACTACAATTTGAACTGATAAATAAACACTTTTTTTTTTATATATGGGGACAGAGTTAGCACTGTTTCTGGTCCCCATTCACTAAATTACACAGAAAAGAAAAAAAAAATGTTTAGATTCGAGCATCCAGAGTTTTGGCCTACAAAAAAGCTAAAACCCACATCGCTCTTAGAGATCTCATAGAATATATCCAGGAAGGTTATATATAGTCATCTTGAAAATAAAGTTTCTTCTTCCAGGAAGTTTGTTTTAAAGAAAATTTTCCAACCAACTATCATATTCAAGAAGAGACTACAGTCAATTCAGTAGAAAGCAGGTAATTCCAAACCTTAGGAAAAATTCCTGATTATTAATGCATTTATATTAGATGTGTGAGTTGAAATCTTTCATATCCTGAGTTAAAGATTCAAAATATTGCTATTTTTTAAGATACAAGGTGTTACTCTTATTAACTTAATTTATCCTAATATAATTTGGTAGGGATTTGTGTTTGCTCTAAAGCATATTCTTTGAGGTTTAAGGAAGAAAAATTATAGTTTGCACTGATGTTTATTTAGTTATTTTTTTGAAATAAGAAATTGGGAAATATGATTCGATATATTCAGAGTTCAATTGTTCACTGGAGAATTCCTTTCTTAAGAAATGAATTAGTAAATAAACATCCTTGCAAATTCTATTAAAATAAAATATCTATCTATCTATCTATCTATCATCTATTTTTAGAAGGAGGAAAAATATTTGAGTAACTGAACAAAGCTAATTTAATCTTTAACATATTTAATTTAAACCTTTAATACAGTTCATTCCTTAGGTCTTATTTGTGCATGCATATACTTTCTGCATATCGGTGCTTTTGTTTCAAATTAAGAAATAATTGTTTTTTTGACTGCCAATATTAAACAGCAGAAATATGACACATGGGAGTAAAGCTGAAAGTAAGCCATACTTGGGAAGAAATAATTTCTTTTTAAATATATCCTACCCTATGATAAACAAGGTTCCGATATTACTCAGCTAATGTTTTTGAAATTAAAACAATTTTTTTAACTTATGGTTAAAGAGAAAAGTCTACATCTGTTTCCATTTTTCCATTTGACTTTAATCAATTAAATTGTCTTCTTTTATGATATGGTACAATCTGAGGTCATTAGAGGAAGTAGTGCTCTTAAAATATGAACCTACCCCATTTATCAAGTACAGATGACAGGAACCATTGAGTAATACAACTATTTATTATTTAAGGTAAGTCAAAATACATCTGATCTAGTCTCAACTAACTAAACCAGGATGTCTCAGTTTACCACCTATATTTAGTAATCATTATTTATTATTTTATTTGTAAGAGATTTTCCACATTTGAAGAGAATTAATCTTAAGACAATTCCCAATATCAAATAAAATTTGGTAAACTTAAAATATTATATTTTATTTATGATATTTTTAGAAAAATGGTTTACAAATTGTAAAGTGATTATATTGAAACAATAAAGAAATAAAGTATAAGAAATCACTAACATCCTTTAAGGAACAAATGTTATTTTTAAAAAAATAATATTTAAAAAAAATAACTACCTACATATCTTGAATTGATTATTCTAACTTTAGTTTTTTAGTAATTTACAGCAAGGTCTACAGCTATCAATATTTCAATTTAAGAATTTAAAAAAGGCACTTATTTTTATAGGATTCAAACTAGGAAAGGGAAATGAACCCAAATTGTTTGAGCTACATAAACCATTTTTATCAGGATATCTCCCTAAAGGAGGACAATTTAATTTGAATAGATCAAAGTATTGATCTGAGGGACCGAGACATAAGTCCTGGGGAATTTAACAGATTCATGAAGCAGGTTAAAATGAAACCTATCCAATGTGATAACATTGAACGTGGATATTAGTATTTAGGACTGTTTGTCTTAGGATGATAGATTATTTAGAATAAAATAGAGTTTAAGACATTAATTTTCACTGGATATATTAAGAAAGAATGTAGGAATTGCTGACATTAAAAAAGGGCAATTGTTTGAGAGTGATCATTACTATCTAATCTGAACGCAGGTCTTTTCTGAGTTACATAAGAGTGTAAACTTATTTCTCCACATGATTTGAGTGGCATTTTTAAATTTTATTATAAGGGAAGAAGTGATTGTTAATAATTTGGACTCAGGATTCAAAGACCTTGTATGTATTCTTTCCATTGAATGATCCTGAGTAAATTAAGTACTGCCTCTAAGACTCAACTACTTTATCCATAAAATAGTGGTGTGATGGTTAATTTTAATGACAGTGCTTACCTCAATGAGGAGTGAAAATTTAAAGATATAATACTTCAAAAACACTTAGCATAGTGACTGGTAAAAAGTAAATATTTTAATGAAAAAAAAGATAGTTCTTGGTTTTATTGATGGCTTCTTGTTTATACAGCTCATCAAGCAAAAAAAAAGTCAAAAATTTACATCAACTGAATCACTGATTCAGTTTAACAGAAACAATTCTTTCTCGTTTCTGTTAAAAATGGATAAAAGCTAATAAGTAATCTGTTAGAGTAAACACTATCTAATTAATAATTCATATTAATACAGCACAATCGTATCTCTTCAACAGCATTCCAAATGCTACATATGCTTGCCTTCATTAATCATGGGAGTCATTCATTCATTCATACATTCATTTATTCAGCAAGTGTTGTATTATCTCTTCTGTTGCAGACTTCATAGCATGATTCTAATGCAAGCATCCCCTCAATTATTATGTTTTATTTGTCTTTTCATTCAAGGTGCTTAGCACCTGCTCACCTCCAAATGCAAATGTGAAAAGGGTAACATGTTAAGAATTAGCTCAAATAACTAAAGGATTTGTGTGTTAGTCTGGCTAGCATGGAATTGCTGTTGGGAAACTTGTAATTGCTGATGGAAAGATCTAGGAGTCCAAACTGGTGACTTCTATACTATAAGTAAAATTGTTCTTCCTTGAAACTAGAAGAGTCACATCACCATTAGTGGGATGGGAAGGCAGTTTTACTTGTCCAGTTAATTTCATGTATGTCTTGGAATAACCCTAAACAACAATTTCCAGAGTGGTGGAATACTCAGCTGCATAGTTGAAGACACAGAAAAAAACAGATGGCTGTGTAGGTGAATTATGGAAATTGTAGGATAGAAGGAAGGGAACTAAGGGTTTTTGGAAAAGAGGGCTTACAACAATGGACTACTGACTACGTGCTGGATAAAGAGGAAAATAAATGCAAGGGGAAATTTACTTATGGGTAAAAATTGGATTGGTAGGGTCAATAACAACTGTTGCTAAGGGTGAACTATAATGTATAAGGCTGAGATTTATAAATTTAGAAGTATGAATTTTCTGCTCATACAGAAAAAATAAAGTATACACATCAATCCTTGCTAAAACTTATTTGGTGGTAGGCATCAGTCCTTTAATGAGATTAATAATTTAACTTATAGGTTTGACTGTTTCATTAGAAATTAACTATCATATAATGATCCACCCATGGGCCATTTATTTTTATGTAAAAGAATACTAACCAAGACTTAAAATCTAGTACTGTCCTACTTAATGTATGAAAGGTATGCACCATCAGTTTGAACCTATCACCAAATATATTGTTCTACTATATCAAAATTCAGTACATGGAAGCCAATAAAACACCTGGTTATTTCCATTAAAAATAACCTCTCTATTTGAAATAGCTATATCAAAAAAAATTCAATATTACATTTAGAACATAAGCATAAATCCTTATAACTCAGAATGATTTCTACACATCTTTTTGAAGCAATATAAAGTACTTTAAATTATGTATTCATCAAGTGCAGGAATAAATAAATATGGATGAATTTACAGCTTACAAGGAAAATCCAGCTTTTATCTAACATTGTGGAGATAAAATATTAAAATAATGAAAGAATAAACAATCATAAAGGGGACACTGAATAAATACAGGTAGTTCTTACAGTATAAGTATATGAAAGATTATAATTTCCACTAAACTTCATATGGGGAAAGTAGCTATTTGATGTTCAGGTTCATGAACATATTATAAAAAGAACCTTGGTTGACCATGGCAAAATGTCAACCTGCAATATAGCAGTGTTTCTGCTGTGCAGCATAAATTTATGTTTCCTTTAGAAGTGAAATCTTTTGTCAGAGATTTGAAGGAAGAGAAAAAAGAAAGTACCCAGAGACAAGAGAATGCGTGGAATGGATTTGATAACTCAGTGAAAGCTTCTGCTTTAATGTTAATTTGTGCTACAATGAGAAGGTTATTGGCAAGGACACAAACTTTGCTTTTTATATTTGTAAAAGTTATACTGTGGGGTGTATTTGTTTGAAAAAGGCTGAATGGGCACTTCAATTCTTTCTCTAAGACTACTAGAATAAAAGGAAGCACTTTGAAAATAGATAAATTTAGAAAAGACTAGAGAATTCCAGAAGGCCTAAGTCCATTACAAACCCTATCATTTTATTCAATGCTGCCAAATGACAGATCCTTCCTCAGGATAAGAAAAAACTTAATTTAAAAGAAACACTCAAATGTCTAGAATCAATTCTATTCCAGTGAAATATTACCTTTTTCTTTTGTATTAAGGAAAAGACATGGCAAAATAATTGGAACAACTTTCTTTATTCTGAGAGAAGTGGGCAACAAATAATACCACTAGCTCCCTTGAAAATACCTCAAGAAAACAGTCCGGTAAATGAATCCATACCTATTAAAATGACCCCATCCTCTTATCCTCAGCTAATATACATATATGGATGGTGGATGAAAACTCTGAGAGGTGCTTTCTAATTATAAAAAAAAAAAAAAAAAAAGATAAAACAAAACACTATAGGCTGTGGGCTCTTCTCCCATAATAAGATGCTAAAGATATAATTTAGATACTTCTTATTGTTGTGATCAAGTGCTCTGCCCCAACATCCAGTATAATGTGCTAAACACATTTTATGAAAGAACAATTTGATAGATTAAGTAACAACAACAAACCAAATAATCTAATTAGAAAAAGGGCAAAGGACCTGAACAGATACTTCTCCCATGAAGACATACAAATGGCCAACAGATATATGAAAGGCACTCAATTTCACTAGCTATTCAAGAAATATAAATCACTGTGAGATACCACCTCACACCTGTTAGAATGGCTACTATTAACAAGACAAGTAATAACAAGTGTTGGAAAAGTTGTGGAAAAAAGGAATCCTCAGACACTGTTGATGGAATGCAAATTGATACAGCCACTATGGAAAATAACATAGCAGTTACTCAAAAAATTAAGAATAGAATTACCATATAACCCAGCAAATCCATGTCATGGATATCTACTCAAAAAAATCTGAAAACATGTATCTGTAAAGATATATGTACCACTATGTTCATTGCAGCATTATTCACAGTGGCTAAGACACGAAAACAACTGAAGTGTTCTTTGATAGATGATTGGATAAAGAAGATGTGGGACATATACACAATGGAATATTACTCAGCAATAAAAAAGCTGAAATACTGAAGACATCATCAAAATGGCAGCATGAGGTGAGCCTCTAGAAATCCCCCCTGGAATTTACAACAAATTGAACAACTATAATGCCACAATCGACTCCCTGCACAGCAGACAGGCAAGATGAAGAGGCTCACTATTGAATTCACCTAAATGTGGGCAAATTACATGAGTAGGGGAGGAGGAAAGGGAGAAGTGCGGAGACGGGGCTGTGCGGGCTCAGGACGCAGACCTAGCTCAGTGCTCCGAGCTCGCTGCATCCTGGAACTACCCCAGCTGCAGGAGAGGGAAGAACTTGGTCTGCTAGTGCTCCACTTATGGCCCACAAGGCTGAGGAGACAGCATATAATATGACTGAACCCAACGCTCACAGCAGAGACCTCGGAGCAAAGACTGAGGGAAGAAGGCTGAAAACAGCGGTTTATGCCCTCACTGCTGCAGAGACAGGAAGCCATAGGCAATGAGACTAGCCGCCGCCTCCCTACCCTCACAGAGTTTGCCCTGCCTCCACCTGCCCAGTGCTAGAAGTGGAACAGTAGCAATGTCAGATCAAGAGAACAGAATATTTGCAGTTCTGAGAACTGTGGTCCACACACAGAGATTTGAAGACCAACTAGTTCCGGCAAAGGGGAGGGAACTATGAAAGCAGGCCTGTCTGTGGTGGTGGTTGCTGCCATTACTCTGGGCCAACTCTCACAACTCACCCCACCCGTTCCCACCTATCTGGGTGGATCCCTGCAGGAGTAAACAGAACTGCTGGAAGACACCAGCTCTGAATCTGGTGCAGGAAGAGCTTTGAAACTTCAAAAGCTCTCCACATCCCCACACGGATGCGGTGCCCCATGACCCATGCGAACTGTTAACAGAAGAGAAGCCCACCTTCCAGGGAATACCCCACTGTGTGAGAAGCTGAAATAGTGCAGAGAAAACATAACACTATAGTGTGAGAGAGAAAAAAAGGCTGCACTTAGAGAGAAAATAAAACATTCTACCAACACGTATAGAAAACAAAAGAAAAACCTCTTCCTATCAACCTGTTGCAGAACCCTCTCCGGTAGATGTCTAGGAAGAGAAATAATAAATCATTAACTTCCATGAATAACTAAGGCAACAAGATAGCTCAGAAAAAGTGAAAAGTCTCCCGAAAATGAAGTTAAAGATATGGAAATATGTGACTTAACTGACAGAGAATTCAAGATTGCGGTTCTGAAAGAACTAAACGAAATGCAAGAAAACACGGAAAGGCAATTTAATGGACTCAGAAACACAATCAAAGAACAACATGAACATTTTACAAAAGAGGTTGAAATTTTAAAAGAGAACCAAATGGCATTTCTAGACATGAACAACTCAATAGAAGAAATGAAGAATGAAATAGACAGCTTAGGTATTAGAGTTGACCAGATGGAGGAAATAATCAGTGACATCAAAGATAGAAATGACACATATGGAAGCAGAATCAGTGACATCAAAGATAGAAAAGACACGTATAGAAGAAGAAAGAGACTTGAGACTTAAAAGAAATGAAAGAACTCTACAGGGACTTTCTGACGCCATAAAAAAGAGCAATATAAGAATAATAGACATACCAGAAAGAGAAGAAAGAGAGAAAGGAACAGAGAGTATATTCAAACAAACAATCGATGAGAACTTCCCAAACTTGTGGAAAGAAGTGGTTCTTCAAATCCAAGAAACAAATAGAACACCTAATTATCTCAATCTCAACAGGCCTTCTCCAAGGCACATTGTATTGAAGCTGTCAAAAATCAACAACAAAGAAAGAATCCTCAAGGCAGCCAGGGAAAAAAAAGATAGTAAGCTACAAAGGAAAGCCCATTAGATTATCATCAGACATTTCAGCAGAAACTCTACAAGCCAGGAAGGAGTAAAACCAAATATTCAAACTATTGAAAGGGAGAAATTGTGAGCCAAGAATAATATATCCAGCAAAGATATCCTTTAGATATGAAAGAGGAATAAAAACCTTTCCAGACATACAGAAGCTGAGGGAATTTTCCAATACACAACCTGCACTAGAAAAAAATACTATTTGTATTTTGACCACCATCAACAGGGACAATTTTTGGCAACCAAAACATAAAAAGGGGGAGAGTAAAGGACTGAACTGTAATATGGAAATGGAGAAAGTAAGCAGGCTGAAAAAAATGGAATACTCTAAATATCAAACTTTCTTTTACAAAAACTTAAGAGTAACCACTTAAAAAAATCTAGAACTGAATTATATACTGTAATAAAAGAAGAAACAGAGGGAAATATCATAGAATACCACCACACGGAAATAACAGACAGATACAAAACAGCAAAGAAACAACTGAGATACAGTCTTACCAGAAAACTAAAGATAGAATTATAGGAAATCCTCATGTATCAATAATCACCCTAAATGTAAATAAATTGAACTCACCAATAAAATGGCACAGAGTAGCAGATTGGATCTAAAAACTAAACCCAACCATATGCTGTCTCCAAGAGACATATCTCAGCTACAAGGACAAGCATAGACTCAAAGTGAAAGGGTGGAAATTGACACGCCAAGCAAATGGTATCCAGAGAAAATTAGGTGTATCTATTCTGATACCAGATGAAACAGACTTCAGGCTAAAAAAGGTAACAAGAGACAAAGATGGACATTTCATAATGGTAAAAGGGACTATACAACAAGAAGACATAACAGTCATCAATATTTAGGACCCCAATCAGGGAGCACCAAAATATACCAAGCAACTAATAACAGAACGAAAGGGAGAAATTGACCAAAACACAATTATACTAGGGGACCTAAATACATCATTGACAGCTATGGATAGATCATCCAAACAGAATGTAAATAATGAAATAACAGCCCCAAATGACACATTAGATGAAATGGACATAACTGACATTTATAGAGCACTTCATCCTAAAACATCACACTATATATTTCTTTCTATATACATGGAGCATTCTCAAGGATATGCTCCATATATGGGACATAAAACCATATATTGGGACGTAAAACTAACCTCAGGAAATTTAAGAAGATTGAAATCCTAGCAAGCATATCCTCTGATCGCGAGGCTTTGAAATTGGATATCAACTGCAAAAAGAAAGCAGGAAAAAACCACAAATACATGGAGATTAAACAACATATTTTTAAAGAACAACTGGGTCAAAGAAGAAATTAGAGGAGAGATCAAAAGATACACAGAAACAAATGAAAATGAAAATACATCCTACCAAAATTTTTGGGATGCAGCGAAAGCAGTTTTAAGAGGGAAATTTATATCATTACAGGTCTATCTCAAGAAACAAGAAAAATCCCAAATAAATAACCTCATGTTACACCTTAAAGAACTAGAAAAAGAAGAACAAGCAAAACACAAGGTCAGCAGAAGAAAGGAAATAACAAAAATCAGAGCAGAACTAAATGAAATAGAGAACAAAAAGACAATAGAAAAAATTAATGTGACAAAGAGCTGGTTCTTTGAAAAGCTTAACAGAATCGACAAACCCTTGGCTAGACTCACTAAGATAAAAAGAGAGGAGACACTAATTAACAAAATCAGAAACGAAACAGAAGTTATCACACATGTCACAAAAATACAAAGGATCACCCAAGAATACTATAAACGACTATATGCCTCAAAATTCTATATCCTAGAAGAAATAGACAAGTTCTAAGAAAAACATAGCCTTCCTAGGCTGAACCATGAAGAACTGGAAAATCTAAATGGACCGATCACTAATAACGAAATTGAATCAGTCATCCAAAACCTTCCCAAAACCAAAAGTCCGGGACCAGATGGCTTCACTAATGAATTCTACAAAACCTTCAAAGAGTATCTAATACGAATCCTGCTCAAACTCTTCCAAAAAATTGAAGAAGAGACAGTACTCCCTAACTCATTTTATGAGGCCAACATTATACTGATACCAAAACCTGGTAAGGACAACACAAAAAAAGAAAACTACAAATCTATATCTCTGATGAATACTGATGCAAAAATCCTAAACAAAATTCTAGCAAATCAAATGCAACAATGCATTAAAAAGATTATTCATCACGACCAAGTGGGGTTCATCCCCGGAGCACAAGGATGGTTCAACATCCGCAAATCCATCAATGTGATACATCACATAAACAAAATGAAGACCAAAAATAATATTATTATATCAATTGATGCAGAAAAAACATTTGACAAGATACAGCATCCATTTATGATTAAAACACTTAATAAAATAGGTATAGAAGGAAAATACCTTAATGTAATAAAGGCCATATATATGACATACCCTCAGCTAATATCATAATTAACAGTGAAAAACTGAAGCCCTTTGCTCTACATTCAGGAACACGACAGGGCGGTTCACCCCTTTCACCTCTGCTTTTCAACATAGTGTTGGAAGTCCTTGCCACAGCAATCAGGCAAGAGAAAGAAATAAAAGGCATCCAAATTGGGAATGAAGAAGTTAAATTATCACTCTTTGCAGATGACATGATGCTGTATATAGAAAACCCTAAAGACTTCACCGAAAAGCTATTAGAAACAATCAACAAATACAGTAAAGTTCCTAGCTACAAAATCAATGTACAAAAGTCCATTGCATTCCTATATACTAACAATGAAATCTCAGAAAAAGAAATACAAAAAAACAAATCCTTTTGCAATTGCAGCAAAAAGAATAAAATACCTAGGAACAAACTTAACCAAGAATGTGAAGGACCTATATGCTGAACAATAAGACATTTTTGAAAAAAATTGAAGAAGACACAAAGAAATGGAAACACATTCCGTGCTCACGGGTTGGAAGAATCAACATAGTTAAAATGGCCATATTACCCAAAGCAATATACAGATTTAATATAATCCCCATCAAAATCCCAATGGCATTTTTTAAAGAAATAGAACAGGAAATTATCAGATTTGTTTGGAAACACAAAAGACCCCGGACAGCCAAAGCAGTCTTAAGAAAAAAGAACAATACTGGATGTATCACACTCTCTGACTTTAGCTTGTACTGCAGGGCTACAATAATCAAAACAGCATGGTATTGGCAGAAAAACAGACACATAGACAAATGAAATAGAACTGAGAACCCAGAAATAAAACCACATAAATATGGACAGACAATTTTTGACAAAGAAGCTAAAAACATACAATGGAGGAAAGACAGCCTCTTCAATAAATGGTGCTGGGAGAATTGGATAGCCACGTGCAAAAGAATGAAACTGGACTGCTATCTGTCACCATGTACCAAAATTAATTCAAAGTGGATCAAAGACTCAAGCATAAGACCTGAACCAATAAACTGCATAGAAGAAAACATAGATGCTAAACTTATGCACTTTGGGTTCAAAGCATTTTATGAATTTGACTCCAAAGGCAAGGGAAGTAAAAGCTTAAAGAAATGAATGGGACTATATCAAACTTAAAAGCTTCTGCACAGAAGAAGAAACCATAGACAAAATAAAGGGACAACCTACTTAGTGGGAGAAGATTTTTGCAAACAGTGCCTCCAATATGGGGCTAATATCCAAAATATACAAATATGCAAAATATGTAACTCAACACCAAAAAAACAAACAACCCAATTAAAAACTGTGCAGAAGACCTGAAGAGACATTTCTCCAAAGAGGACATACAAATGGCAAATAGACATATGAAAAAATGTTCAACATCACTAATCATCAGAGAAATGCAAATAAAAACCACAATGAGCTATTACCTCACCTCTATTAGAATGGCTATCATCAACAAGACAAATAGTAAGAAGTGTTGGAGAGGCTGTGGAGAAAAAGGAATCCTCATACACTGGTGGTGGTAATGCAGACTGGTGCAGCCACTATGGAAGGCAGTGTGAAGGTTCCTCAAAAAATTACGAATCGAATTACCGTATAAGCCAGCAATCCCTCTCCTGGGTATCTATGCAAAAAATCTGAAAACATTTATCCATAAAGACACATGTGCTCCAACGTTCATTGCATCTTTATTTACAGTGCCCAAGACATGGAAACAACCAAAGTTGTTCATCTATCCATTCATACATGAATGGATAAAGAAGTTGTGATATATATACACAATGGAATACTATTCGGCGGTAAGAAAAAAAATGAAATAGGACCATTTGTGACAACACAGATGGATCTTGAGATTATGATGCTAAGTGAAATAAGTCAGACAGAAAAAGCAGAGAACCATATGATTTCACTGATATATGGTATATAAACCGAAAACAACAATAGAACATGACAAACAAATGAGAAACAAAAACTCATAGACACAGACATTAGTTTAGTGGTTACCAGAAAGTAAGGGGGAAAAGGTGTGGTTGATGAGGGTAAAGGGGATCATATATGTGGTGAACACACAATGGGATTTATAGATGATGTAATACAGAATTGTACACCTTAAATCTATGTAATTTTACTAACAATTGTCACCCCAATAAAATTTATTAAAAAAAAAGAAAAAGAAAAAACAGTCAAGAGATAAAAATGACAACAAATAAAAAAAAATCTTTCTTGAGGGAAGAAAAGATGAAATACTGCCATTTGCAACAACATGTATGGATCTTGAGATTTCCATGCTAAATGAAATAAGTCAGTCAGAGAAAAACTTGACAACCATCCGACTTCACTTATATGGTGGATATTAAACTGAAAGCAACAAAGGAACAAGACAAACAAACAAAGAAACAAAAACTCATAGACACAGACAAAAGTTTAATGGTTACCAGAGGGTAGGAGGGGAGGGGGCTTGTAGAAGAGGGTACAGGGAGTCAAATATATGGTGATGGAAAGAGAACTGTCTCTGGGTGGTGAATACACAATGTGACATACAGATGATGTGTTACAGAATTGTACACTTGAAACCTGTATACTTTTACTAACCAATGCCACCCCAATAAATTTAATAAAAATTAAAGTAATGGTTCTGTCTCATGTGCTATATCTGTCACTCTGTCAGTCACTGATACATTTAAGTGGATGTTTCCTGGCCAGTAGTAAATATGTGTGTCTCTGGATGTTACTGATGGGAGAATGACTCGAGCAATTTGTGTTGAGTCTGGTGTTCTTGATTCACCTGGCAGTGGGAATAGAAAGAGAGCCTACTCAGCACTGTTTCTAAAAACTCTTTCAAATCCCCTGCTCTTTGGTTTTACATTTTTCAATTTTTATTACTGGGTAAAATTCAGTATATGTTACATTATGTGCCGAGATCATTCTTTCTTTATCTATACATTTTTATAAAGCTTGAGATTTCCAGGTGCTAATACAGTTTGATTTTTAAGTACAGGGAGCATCAATCTGGCTTTGGTAAGAAAATACCTTTGTTAGCATATTTACATATTTGCCAACCTTTCCACTTGATTCAGCGTTTCACTATTTATGTAACTTTTTTTTTTTTTTTTACTGGACTAGTATTTGCCTTGAATAACTTGACTTTTTATTTGAGCTATGAGTTTATAACTATGCAGTTTAATGGTTTGGTTTAAGAAAGAAATTTCATGACAAATCTTAACCCCTACTCTGCCAGAATTCTTAGGTCAGTTATTTTTCTCTGAAGCTATTGATGCTTCAGTTAAGGAGAAAGAGCTTAGAATTTGCATAAACAACATGTTCTCCTTTTATTCCAGAATAATGTAACATTAGAACTACTCTGAAGAAAAAACTGAAAATATGACACATTAATCAAAAGCCAGAAAGGACCCATGAAACATTTCTCCTTGCACCCAGTCAGCCTTACTCTAACTCAGGTTGCAAGAAGGAGGGAGCTTCTATTGGAACTCAAAAAACTAAATGAAAGCAAAAGCTATAGGAGGACCAAATTTATAGAGAGGGGAATAGACTCTAGGTGCTTTTTGTAGACGGAGGGGAAAAAGAACTTCAAGATAGGCCTTATGTTCCATACTGGAAAGAAGGAACAACAGCAAGAAAGAAAGTTCTTTCAGAGGTCAGAATGGAAAATATTCTCAAGGTATAAAAGTTATATCACATTTTTGAATACTTTCTTTGCAAGTTTCTCTTAAGAAGCTCAAAGTCACTGAAAAAACTTAGGTCTAAGTCATTGTCAAATTATACTTTTTTTATATGCTATTGCTGAGTCATGATGTAGTAGGATGTCAGTGATTTTATTTTGTGTCAGTCTTACAACAAATTTGTTTTTATTTCCCACTTTAAGACCTACTTAAGATAATAAAATAAAGAAATACTTTGAATAATTTAAAACATCATCTTATTCTATTGTAGTCAAACATTGGCAATGAAGCATTTGTGGAAATCCTGAGTGTTAAACTCTGCTAATTATACAAAATTAGACTTATCTTTTCTAAAGTATTTTATTGACTAATATGTAACTTCTCGGGCTTCCTGAGCATCTATCTAAAGCAGCAGGGACAGTGACTAATGACTAATGAATGGCATTGATGTGAGTCATTGGAAAATGTCCGATTTTAATTAAATAATAATTGCTTACATACCACAACATATCCTATATCTCACAAATTCATATGGTGGGAATCACATGTTGTCCACAAGTTGAATTTTGTGAGTATTTTGGGAGTTTATGCAGCCAAATATGTAATGGTCAAACGTCAAACTATTCTTCAGATAAAGCCCAATAAAAACCCAGAAGAATTAGATTTTGTGTTCCCCTTGACTATAAAAGGACAACTCTTTGTAATATTAATTATGGAACATTATGCCAAAATAAAAAAAAGAATACATAAAACCTCCAAAGAAATTATGTTAATTAAATAATACAAAGGTTTATGTTTTATTGAATATTAAGGTTTTTAGCAATTCCCTGGTTTTTTTTTTTGTTTGTTTGTTTTTTACCATGATCTAATATTATGTCTAAAATGAAACTAAGACTTGCATTCATTCACCCTCAAAATACTTAACAGTTATCAGCCACCTTCCAGTCATGGTTTTAGGCACTAGGAAAATAGCAGTGAAGACACCAAACAAAATCTCAGAAATTAAAAGTATGTGAGAGCCTTATAATAAAATATTTTATAATTATAAGATAATGGATGAGTCCTGTAATGCATTTATGCTACCATTTATCCATGTTAACATAGAGTTATCAATATTTATCCAATGTTTTTAGACACAATAAATAATATGAACTTGGTGCAATGTTCATCATATATAAGAATGGTAGTTTTATTTACTAGAGCAAACATTTCCTAAGCACCTACCCTGAGTTAGGTACCACACACAACACAAAAGTTAATTCTCATCATGACCCTGTGAGGTATATATTTTTATTCCTATTTTGAGATACTTAACTCAGAAAATATAACTCTTACCCATTCTAAGATAACTAAGAAATGACAGAAATTAAATTCAAATTTAGTTTTCTTTAAATGTAAATGCAGTGTTCTTTCTATTATACCACATTATTTTATTTTCTCTTTTAGGGTATGAAGGCATTTAGTTGGGATTTCATTTGATATTAGGATAGCACTTTAGAATATGTTATTCTACTTTTATGGATACTAAAATAATTTGGAAAATATTTTGTTAGACTATAAAGGTAAAAGAAAAATTCTTGATATTTATTTATTTATTTATTTATTTATTTATTTATTTATTTTACTTTAAACACTTTGAATATGTCATCTCATTGCCTTATGGCCAATTTTTTTTTCTAGTGATAAATCAGCTGTTGTTCTTATTGATTTTCTCTTGTTGCTTTCAATGTTTTCTCTTTATGTTTGGCTTTCAACATTTTGACTATGATGTACCTATGTGTGGAACTCTGTGTTTATCCAACCTGATACTCTTGGCTATATACTAATCCCTAGAGTTTCCATAAAACCAAGCTGCGAGGTAAATGGATGAGGACTGTCCCAGACTCTCTCTCTTCTTAATGAGATTTAGTAGATTTTTCTTTTAACAAATGCTTTTCCATATTCTACATGCAGTTAGGAAAAATTTTAGAAACTTGAAATGATATTGTTATAATTTCCCCTAGTTGGAGAGAGGGACTACCAAGCTCATCAATTCTCCATTTCAGAAGCTCTGTCCCCTCTAGGCTAATACTGAAGCACAATTTCTAGACTTTCACAACATCTATGTAGAGTTACATTAGAAAATGTAGGTGGCATATTTAAATCCTGATATGATTTTGTTTGTTATTGTAAGTGGAAATCAATAAATCAATGGATTTTCATAATTTTTAAACCTTAAGGACAGAGATAATGCCCCATTTGCTCTTAAAATTTCAGTAGCTGGTATCTCATAAATAGTCAATATATTAAATGCTATATATTTCATTACTGAATGAATGAGGTTGTTGTATTCTAATTACTTCCTAATATTTATTTTAGTAGACCACAGGCTGCATGACAATAAGTGTGTATGCTTCACATACTTGATATATTCTAAGATATTAACTCATTCTTTAACACATAGTAGACTCACAAGACCTCTCTATTCATTACATCATTGAATGATAGATGACAGAAACTCCCTGACCAAGCAAACTTGTTCAGCCAGGACAGTCTTTCTGAATTAAATCCTCTATGTGGGACAGAATAGCTAATCAAAGACAAGACTAGGCACTAATTTTAGAAAAGCAATGTAAAAGGGATTGTTAATAATGTTTGAAAACCATTTCTTGTTTAGGTGGATGTTGCCAGACAGACTGTCAGATTGCATCAGTGTAACTTCTTGCTCTCTGAGCCAGTTGGAAGAAAAAGATGAAAAGATTCCTGATCAGGACTGGGTACAGTGCCAATTGTTGCTGGACACTGTGGAGACAATTTTTGAAAAGGCATCTAATAAAATATTATAACTATAGAAACTTCTATTTGTGTAGTAGAAAAGTAAAATGAGAGTTTCCTTCTATGTTTCCAGCAGAGGTACCAGTAGACTAACAATATAGTAATAGACAACAAGTATGCTCCAATTCAAAAGTAAAGTGCTAGACTATCTACAGAATACCATAAGAAAAAATGGCTTAAGCCTGATTTTGCAACAGAAACAGCAGCCAGTTTAAGAGTAGTGCAGTAGACTGTGGGTTCTCCTTTTCCTTTTCTTTTTTTTTCCTAGTCATAAGGGAGGTAAAAATAACTCAATTATCTTGAAGCTAAGCAAAGTCATGTTACGAATTCTAACCAATTTTCTGCGTGGAAATTGCCATGAAAAATTTCTAGGCTGAAGTATGGAGAAATAGTGATTGAAATCTCCATGTGCTTCTTTTCCTAGCACATGAAGATGCTGCAAGTTCCAGATGGTACAGTTATATCATGAGGATGTCTCCATCACACTGGGTCCCTGAATGTCTATAAAAACAGAACACCTTCACATCAATGTAAAAGGAACTAACAATAAAAGTGAAAATTAAGTTGCCAATATATTAAATTTCAAGGTGATATCACAGCATAAACTGGTTTATTCTGATCAACACTGGTATAAAATAAATGAAATTGAAGTGACTGCAAAAGTAACCCCCTTTAAGGAAATTTGTTGATCTACCCATAGGAGACAGCATGATAACTCTGACTTCAGTTGAGGCAGAGGAACTTCCAGGAGAGCAAAATGAAAGCCTGCCCAGTGTCACCTGGATCCTGTTAGGCTACAGAGATACTCAGTAAAAGGAAGCAGGATGGTAGCTGAAGTAGTGTGTGGTATTAAAGGAGCAGGACTGAAATTGACTTCCAGAAAGACCAAGTAAGTACATTTATAAACTTGTTCTCCCTCAAAACTAACACAAATATAGACAGAATATCTACAATTAACCTTTTCAGTACTCTGCAAATTAAACAATGCCACAGAATGAACTAAAAATAATTTATCCAAGAGACAATACTTGGTAATACATTAGGGTCGGTGACATTTTAACTGGGCCTATTCCCACCCACCCGCTTTCCCATGTCACTGGTCTGGTGGCAGAGAAAAGCCATCAGTATTTTAGCCAAAGAAGATGACTTTCTTCTTTTGGAGTTCCATTAAAAGTGCCATCCCCAGAGCTCAGTCAATATTTTGTGCAAATTTTCAGATTGCTATAAAAACCCTATTCTTAGAGTATGATACCTATTTCATTTGACATGGACCTCAAATCAGCAGAATAGGGTGAACCAGCTTCCAGGGTATTACTGAAACAAAATAAAATAATATCACTGCCTACATCTGTGATATCAGTTGGGGTAGTTTGACCAGGAATTTAAAGGGGAATTCTGGAGAACCAGATAACAATAGGGAACTTTGGAAAGGCCCAACATATACCTGGGGATCAAACAGGTGTGGTACAAGGCTGTGTGTATGCCCAGGAAGAACTTGAGAAAGAAGGCAGCTGACATTGAGACACTTCACAAGTAGGCAGCAAAAGTTAAGGCTGCCTTGTAAGCTGTTTAAAGTTTGAAGGTGTTCTTCTCTTACATATCTGTTGCAAAGGGTGGGAAACCTACAGGGGAGGTAGCTAAATAAATCATCTGACTAATGATTGGCTCAACATTAACATATACTGACTTAAGTGTGCCCACAGGCTTAAAAATGAAAACAAGAACTTAACAACCAAAACCAGCTAATAAAGAACTCATTGGCCACAGGAAATACACAATCTATAGAATTCGTTCAGGAGAGTTGATAAACAATTAAGCAGAAACAATAGAGTAAAAGGAGATTTTTTAAAAAAGTAACAATAACAAACCTTGGAGTAGGGGGTAAGGGGCGTTGACGAATCTGACACCATAGTTGTTATAATATGTTAGCTAGAATTTCCAGTGTTCGACAAAAAGGATTATGAGACATGAGAAGAAACAGGAAAGTATGCCACATATACATGGGAAAAAGATAAAATATCTCTGAGGAGGCTGAGATTTTTAACCTAATAGACAAAAACTCTAAATAAGCTCTAATAAACATGTCCAGAAAACTAAAAAAACATGTCAAAAGAAGGCATGACAATAATCTCACAAAACAGACCATGCTATTAAAGAGATCAAACCTAAAAATTAACCATATAAAATTCTGCAGTGGAAGATACAATTACCAAATTATATATTTACTACAGTGGCACAACAGTAGATTTCATCAGGCAGAGAAACATGAGCAGACATGAAGATAGCTCAGTAGAGATTATCCAAACTGAGAAGCAAAAGAAAACTAATGAAGAAAAATCAACAGAGCCTCATAGACCTGTAGACACCATAAAGCATACTGACAATATGCACAGTTAGAGCCCCAAAACTAACACAGATATAGACAAAAAGCTATTGATAAATAAAAGCAGAAAAAAAATCTGAAAAAATGACCAAAAACTTCCAAAATTTGTTGAAAAATGTTAATTGACACATTAAAGAAGCTCAACAAACTTCAAAAGCGATTTATTCAAAGTTATTCACATCTAGACACATCATGGCCAAAACGACAAAAGTCAAAGATAAAGATAAAAATGTGAAAGCAGGAAGAGAAAACTCCACCATGTACAACTCATACTCAATAGACATACAAATTGTATTATTTATATATAGAATCATAAGAAATCTTTTAGAACATTTTATTAGAACAAGTGAATTTGGCACCTGTTAAAATGCCTTGCTAACAGTAGATGTTCAATAAATCTCAATTAATACAATTAAATAGAAATAAATATGTGACAGATAAGGACACTATAAATATATATTATGCTCTATTTACCAAGTTAAGTTAGATTTTTAAATAAATTTTATTGTTCAGATACCATTTTTATGTAAATCCGTGGTAGCAATTAATACAAGTTTATAGTTTACACTGGCATTAATTAATGTAACACATTTTAGAAACGTTGGTCTCAATGTCTGAAATTGCATAAAAATTATTAAGAACAAAAAAATAAAAACTACTTAGAACAAAGAAGAGAACATTCTAGAAAATAGAAAAAAGTGTTTGGCAGTATGGTCGGATGTAAGATAAATATACAACATAATTGTACTTCTATGCACTAGTGACAAACAATTTGAAAATGAATTAATAAAACAATCTCATTTGTATAGGAGTGAAAGGAATAAAATACCTAGGAATAAACAACAAAAAAGTGCAAGATTTTTACACGGAAAACTACAAGACATTGCTGAAAGAAATGAGATCTATATAAATGGAGAGACACCCTATGTTCCTGAATTGTAAAACAGGCTTTTAAAAATGGCAATAATTGCCCAACTTATCCTCAAATTCAACACAATTCTTATTAAAATACCATTAGTTTTGTGGGGTTTTTTTGTGCTTTTGCTTTTTGGTTTTTTGGTTTTTTTTTTCTTTTTTTTTTTTTTTTGCAGAAATTGGCAAGCTGTCCCTAAAGTTCATATACTAGTGCAAGGGACCCAAAGTGCTGAACAATTTTGAAAACAAAAGAAAGTTGCAGGACTCACCTATCCCAATCTCAAAACATACTACAAACCTACAGCAATCAAGATAGAGTGGTATTAGCTTAAAGATAGAAATACAGATCAATGAAGTAGAATTGAGACCCAGGATAAACCCTCACATTTATGATCAATTGATTTGTCACAAGTGTTCCCGGACAATTTTATGAGGGAAAGAATAGTCGTTTCAAAAATGCCCAAGGTCTTAATAAGGAACAGTTCTTATTACCAGATCAAAATAAACAATGTCTATACAGCAGGCTTTCATTGCCATTACCTCCCGAAACATACATCAGCAGTCTTCCCATTACATGTGTTAACAGATAGGATAAGAATAGCAGGAAGAGAAAAATGTTCAATGAGGCTGACCATGCCCACTACTATTAAAACAAGTTGGTGTTCTTTGAAGTTAGTTTAATCTGGCAGCAAGGATTATTTTCCTTTGAAATGTTGAACACTTCACATTCAATTAATTATAGTGCTAAACCTTCCTATTTTTACCCTTTACAAAATCTTGCACCTAATGCCCAAGAATCAGCTTGGTAGGCTACGAAAAATACAAATTGCTTTTTGAGAAGGGTCATATAAGGATTTTATCATTGTTACTCTGGCAATTCTATTGTGATGAGAAGATTTGTTTTCTCTGTCTTTAAAAAGTAGAATACAAAAAAGAGAGCTAGTATGCATCCATAAAAATATGTGGTTCACAGGCTATTTCTGAACTATCAAAAACTTCTCTTCCAAGAGACATGCCCTATAATTATTTAAAACACAAATTACTTACCTCACATTGGATTTATTAATAAAGAAGCAGATACCTGCAGAAAGAGATCTTGATTCTGTTATTATATCTCATTACTTTTATAATTCCTTCTACTTTCTCTTAGATAAAAGCTTTTTTTTTTCTTTTAGCAACCTAAATAAATAAATAAATAAATAAATAAATAAATAAATAAATAAATAAATCATCTCTCTATTCAATGTAGTCTTTTTAACTTTGCCCTAATCGGTGTGCTTCTATAAAACTTAAAATATTTGACTTAACTAATTAAAATCATTATATCACTCATTTGCTCTCATTTTATCTATTTTCCATCTTTACATTCTCTCTTGAAACCACTGAATTTGGGGGCCTTTGTGTCCACTCACTACCACTCTTTTTTTGTTTGTTTTGTTGTTGTTGTTTTCAAACTTTATTTATTTTTTATAACAGCAAACTATGATTGCTTTATGAAACTGAGATTACAATTGACATATAACATATTTGTTTCAGGTGTACAACATAATGATATATATGTTCATATTGTGAAATGATCACCACGATAAGTTAACATTTGTCATCACACATATTTCCTTTTTTTTCTTGTGATGAGAACTTTTAAGATTTACTTTCTTAGCAATTAAACTATAATTTCTTTTTTTAACTCACCTTATTTTTTTTTTCACTCACTACCACTCTTAATGTTGCTGGTAATGTCCATGCTGTTAAATCAATTGGTGAATTCTCAGTTCTCATTTTAGTTGACATTTAAGCAAAACCTGCTGTAGCTGATAAATATGACATCCTTTCTTTAGCTAAATGTGATTCTCTCTTGGTATTCATACTTTCTCAATCTTTAGCCCAGTTCTTCCATATGTTTCATCTGTAATTGCTAGCGCAGCTAGTCTTCAGAGTCTTCTGGTCCTTAAATGCAATCCCTAGGTAGGCTAATCCAAACTTTTTGCCTTCCATATTATATATCATCTGGTAACTCCCAAATATCTAACTTTAATCCTGACCCATTTTCATAACTCCAGATTTCTATATCCAGCTGTTCATATGGCATGTTCAGTTGAATGCCTTATAAACATCTGAAAGACAATAATCCAAAAACCAAACTCTTAACGACCCTTACCCAAATCTGATTCATCTCAGATTTTCTATAGTTCAATAAATGGAAACGTATTTCTAATTGCTCAGTCAAAACAACCAGGATTATTTCTCAACTTTTCTTTTACCATAACAGCCCATATCTAACTAATCAGCAAAACCATTTTCCTATATTTTCAAAATATATCTGGAATCCAAGCACTTCTCACCACCACCATCATTGTCAATGTTATGTTTCATCATATTTAATGTAATAATATTCTAATATTCACCAACCTTCTGTGCTAACACCCCATAGAGTCTCTTCTCCAAACAACAGTAAATCTTACATCCCTCACATTATACCATGTCAATCTTATGCTCTATACTTTCCAGTGGTTTTCATTTAGAATAAAATCAGAAAAAAAAAATCAGAAGTAATTTACATGGCTTATAAGGCCCTATATAACTAGCACCTACTGGACTACCTTTCTGGTCTTATCTCATGATATCCTCTTCTTTATTTACTCAATTCTACTTTCATTGGCTTTATCACTAAATTTCTGATACACTAGCACCCTCTAACCTCAGAGACCCATTCCAGTGCCTGGAATAATACCCTCCCCCAGATATCCATTTGGCTCATACCATATCTGATAAACAAATGAAAAAATAATTGTTTTTGTTTCAGTTCTCAAAATATCGTCTATGAAACACATACTTAAAAGAGCCCATATTCTACTTTCCCCTCAAGACTTACACACTTGGAATTCCTAGGACTGTGATCCTAGAAAGTATACCTTAATATATCCTCTGAAATGACCTTGACGCATCAACAAATTTGAGAACCACTAATGAAGAGTTTCAGCCAGATTCAACATAACAAACATTACAAATAAGCTTATTTTTACATGAGAGAAAAGTTTCAGAGGTTCTGAATCCATACACCCATTGTTTAGCTTCAGACTTATACAGTTTGGCAGTAAAAAGGATGAGGGTTATGGAAGAAAAGGTAAATAATTTTGAAGTTGATTAACTGGTCTACTGTTCCTGGGCCTAAATTTAGTATTTTAATATATTCCTTTCCAGTTCTAGTTTCCCATGAAATAATACCAATTGCCAAAATCTTCAAAAATCCATATAAAAGTAATGTAAATAATTATGTCTATAGCATAATAAGGAAAGAGAAAACACTAAAGTTTTTCACATGTAAGTGGAGAGTGTCAATGTTTATGTAAGTGCAGGAAATATCCGAAATCACCAGAGCTGGGTTCAGAGCACGTGCCAAACAGGTACTCAGAGAGAGACTATGCAGAGAAGATACAAGGGATCCAAGCATAAGCAAAACACAGATATAATCATCCTCAGAAAGAGAGAGTCTGTGTCAAATATCAAGAATTAATTTGAAGTCAGATGAATCAGACCAATGTCTACTAAATAAGGACTTAAAAGTAAGTGGGACTAGTGGAGATAACCTTGGAAGGCAATGTTTCATAAGGAGAAGAAAATACCTTGGAAGAAGGGAGATGTTTCGAGGATCAGTGGTCAATTAAAAAAAAAAAAAAAAAAGGAAGCAAGTGATAGAAATTAAAAATTTTTAAAAAAACAGTGTCAAAAATTAGTAGACTTCTCACCCCAAAACAAAACAAAACAAAACAAAGCATCATCGATGAATGTGAAGCTTCACTGGTTAAAAAATATTCGGAGAATTTAGCAACCCAGGAATAGGGTACAAAAACAAGTTTGATTTAGACATCTAAAATATCAAAGACTCCATGAAACCAAAGGAGGGCAAGTCCATACATTGTTTAGTAAGTAATAGTCAGGTCATAACTTAAGCATTTGTACAAAGTACAAGCCAGTATTAGAAAACTGTTACAGTCCCTGATTGTTCCTTTATTGTTTATTGTGTACCTCCAGAGAGTATATTTATGTTTAGAAATAATGTTTGTATTCCATAAATTCTTACAAAGAGAGTACAAAATGTGTATTAGCTAAATCATAATAGACATTACACAATTTATTAGAAGTTAGTAATGCCAGAAAAATAAAGAAATTAAGCCATATTACCAAAAATGTGGTTTTACTTATCATCTTTGGTGTTTACTTAAAGCATGACCCTAAAGTCATAAGCCTAATAGTTGATGAGGCTCAAAAATCTTGTGACATATAACATTTTCACTCCTTTTAGATATGTCAGAAGTCCTGATCTTTTAACCCCTGTGTTAGAGGAAAACTCAATGGAATCTTTTGTGTCTCTAATAGAATAAATGGTTTTCTCAGGTGAGTGGTCATTTGTGATACTCGTTTGCTCAACAAAACACCCTTTTTTGATTGATGGTGCCCTAGGGACATTGAGCAGAAGTGCAGACTAACGTTGATTGATGAAAGAGAAGAATCTGTACTATAAAAACATGTAATCTACCGGGGTGGCTGTGGTTATGGATACCTGTTGTATGGTTTTCTTTTTTCATCCTGCTAAAATTCCTATAGACACATTTCAGGAAAAGGGATAAAATAGTAACAAACTCTCGACGACAGATATGTGGAATCTATTTGCATTGTTATCAGCTTTTGAGTAAATATGTATCTTGTCTTTAATATTACCAGATAAGTATTACTTATAGGCAACAATAAAATCTAATATATGCCTCAAAATTATTATTCACAAGAACATTCCAGTTATATTTGCCTCCCTTAGGTTTCAAAGACTTAACAAATATACAAATTCCCAGGAAACTAACAAATATCAAAAACATAAACACCTTGATATTGTTGTAAAATAAATACATGAATAGACTCACAATAAATGCATTCTGGGTAATATTAATTTAGTAAAATGTCATACTCTTAAATCAGTCTTAGACATTAATATTGCATATTGGAAATTATTACCATTAAAAAACTCCCTTCGAGACAACAATGCAACATTTTTAATACTTTACAAATTTATATTATCAAAGATCTGACCCTTCTGTACCACACCATACCTATGACACACACGTACACATACAGAGCACTCTGCAGACTAGTAATTATATTATACTACAGTAATTATATTCTAAACTAATGGTACTTGGAAACTGTCCTGTGTAACACTGCCTTTACTGAAAGTCATAGGATTCCAGAAATAGTTAACGATGGAGAATCAGAGTCAAATGGGTAATAAGCGGAGACTCCAATTATGCCATCTGTTTTGAGAAAAGCATTAAAAAACATTTGGATCCATTCATTTAGATGGTTAAGCAGAATTTACTCAATTTAGAATAAAGGTACATAACAGAGGTCCAATATTTGGAAGGTTGCCCAGTGTCTTTTCATTTGCAACATATTTAAAACCCTAGTAATCCCATACACATTCAGTGGCTTAATTAACCACTCATTAGTTCATTTAGCAAATATTAATTGATCACCTTTTGTGTGTCAGGTAATCTTTCAGATGGTCATGATTCAGACACTACACGTGGCGACAAGGACCTCAGGACGTTGGTGACGTTTCCTGCACTCAGGAGTGATGAAGTTCAGCAATTTGGAGCTTCCATTGGAATGACCACATTAAATATAATAGTTTGTTGACAATAATAGGCAAAAGGCTAGTTTTCAGAAATGTTGATATATTACAACTAAGATCGGAAAATTAATGATTAGTTAATTCCCTCTAATCACTACTATGAATTCCCTAGAAGGATTAACATTTACAAATATATAACAAGGGTCTTAGTGACGGTAGGATATTATATTGAAACATCTACTCACTTTTTTTCCCTAATTTTAAAATACTTTAGGATAAGAAACAAGATGTTCCATGTAGCTGTGTTTTTGGATTAAATGAATTGAAAGTCATCAGTAAAGCTCTACTTCTGTAATAGTTATTTATGTATTATAATAGACATCATTTATTGAGTTCTTCCTTATTTAGTGCTATCTATATGTATATAAATACTATTAATTCTGACAATAATGAGAAGTAGGTGCTAATACTTTGCCATTTAATATGTTAGGAAATTGAAGCAAACAGGTTACTAATTTGCCCGAGGCCTCACTTAATCTAGTGAGCAGGGGGAATGGTATTCCAATATTGACAGTCTGACTCCACTGGCTATGTCTTAATGTTGTCACTGTTTTGTATAAATGTATAAATATGTATATTTACATGTATGTATATAGTATTATGTGTTATTTATCCACCTATACATATGTTTTTAGGGTTTGTGTTTTGCTCTTGGTGAAGAGGCAATAACATATTGAATGGAAGAAGATAGGTGTTTGCAAGTGAAGTTGAAGAAAAAAACCAAAGCATGTCCAAATGTATTTATAAATTAAAATAATAAAAAACCTACTAAGTAGATAACAATAGAAGTTTGAATGCAGAACCTCTCCTTGCAATGAAAAAACAAAACAAAGTGAAAAAAGCATCGTTATCTATGTAAATGATTCATTATCAGATTCATTTAAATTCCCATATGTTTATATATTGATATTATATGTGTAGTTTATTAAAAAATGATATTTATTTTTACTTAATGCTTTATGACTCATTTCTTAACCATTTTGGATTATGATTTGTTTCTAAAAATCATACAAAATTGAATTTTCTCCCAAATGCTAAGCCTTACCATTGTCATCTGTCTGAAACTTGCAAGCCTCTAAACAGACAATCTTTCCTCATAACTTCATAATATGGTAAAATGAGAAGGTAGCATATGGTTTGATACAAGTATATTGATTGTAAACAACCTAAAGATGAACCATTCTAATGAAGACAAATAGTATATACACTTTCAATATCTTCCAATACTGAGATCAATACATTTCTCTAATGAAAGTGATTCTGATTCTCATTCAAATAGATATCACTTTTAATTCCATGTATGTTTAGGGAAACTATCAATTACATTTAGTTTAAATGATTTCATCTTTTGTAAGCTTTATCTTATTGTAAGTCTAAAGCTTTCAAGACTGGAAAGTAGTTTGATAGCATCCAATCCTTTAAGGTTTGCATATTTTTTACTTTAACCTTTAAAATGTTGTTATGATTTATGCATCACTTCATCTTTACAAAGGTTAAAAGCACAGTACAGCCATACATGGTACCAAGAGAATAGGCCACATTCCCTGTGTTTATTCTTATCTTCAAAATAGATTGGTCTCATGCATTTCAATGAAATTTAATTATATTTTTTCTAATTCCCTGAATGTTTTTATTAAACCAAGAAGTTCATAAGTTAATGGTTTCATTTTATCTTGCTGCTTGTGCATTTTCAGAATATAATGGTAACAAAGAACAGAAATTTCTACTAATAAATACACTTATTCTTTTCAATTCCATTATAAATCAGCACATAGGCTAGCATTTCAATGCTAACTATGACCTGCTTCGATTTATCATATGTTGTTTTCTCAGGAAATGCAAAATTTTCTGTTAGGAACAGAAACAATCATTTATTTTTATATACTTTGCTTCCACATTTAGTTTCACTGTAGTTTGGAAATTATCTGTATCATCTTTCCCAAGTTACATACATTCTAATTTGATATAGTACATAATCCCTTTTATATCATTATATAATTGGCCTTTGTGATAGAGCCATCATAATTTTTAAAAAGTGTACATGTGATATGTTTCAATCATTTTTCTGTGTGATTATTGATCTGTCTAATCCATGAAGATTTGAATGCTCATGGTTTTTGAAAGATAATAATTTATGCTTCCATGAGCTTACCTTTCGAACACCGGAGCAACAGATGATGCCAGGATTTACAACACTCACTGATTGATTGTCTGGGTCCAAAAGATGTTAGAGCCAAATCTTTATTAAGCATACTAACTCATTTTCAATGGTTAAACTGACACAGAGGATAAAGAAGGAGAGAACTACACATGCAGCCCAAAAGTGTCTGAAATCTTTTTATGGAGAGAAAAAAAAGGAAAAATGATTTAAATACAAAGAAAAATTGAAACTGTGATCTCTTAATGTACCATGATATCTCTCTCTCTGTGTCTCTCCCTTTCTCTCTCTCTCTCTCTCTCTCTCTCTCTCTCTCTCTCTCTCTCTCTCTCTCTCTCTCTCTATCTCTCTCTCTCTCTCTCTCTCTATCTATCTCTTTTTTTCTTGACACCAGTACATGTTTATTTTGCCTCGAAAATTCTCCTCATATAGGACCATCAACTTTGCCTCTGGAAATTCGTTAATTCTCATGTTAGATGCCGTTTCCTCTGAAAAGCTATCCTTTACTTCCGATATGAAATTGTTCATTTCACACTCTCATATGAGATTACTGTATGTATTCATCTCTTTTGCCTGTATGACCACTCTCTAGACAGACTTCATATGGGAGAAATCAGACACTCTTTTTTCTGTTCTGTACAAATTTATGCTCCAGAAATTGTGTAATAAATGGGGGATGGATGGATGAATGGATGGATAGATGGACGGACAGACGCAGCTAAAGAAGGAAGCTTTTGCAGAGAAATGAATTGGGACCCATATACCTTCTCCATATTCTTTAGCCTTCTAAGCAGTATTTATTTTGGGAAGTAACAGGCTCTCTCTAGAAACTCTCACATATCGGACCATTATTTCTTTCTGTTATATTAGCTTCTTCCCTCTATTTCCATTGTAAGTAGACATGCTTCGGAAAAAGATACTTCAAATATGCTGACATTTTCCATAAAATTAATCTGAGTGGAAGGTTCTTGATGATCTTATTTAAACTACTCCCCGGCAATAGAGGCCAGAAAGCCATGTTTCTTTTAGAACACGAAATATAATATGTGAAAATTATACCTAGCTTCTGTCAGTTTACTTCTTTTGATAAATTATGTCAATTTATTTATGACATTGAAATCATATTATTGATAATAAAAATAGGAATAATAGAAATTATACTTTGTGATGTACAATAAACTGCATGAAATGTTTACATGCACGTTAACCCTTACTAGCTTATCTTCTAGAAATTGTTCACAATTGGAAAGCAATGTGTGACCTAGATCTCTAGATGAGAAAAACAAAGAAATTCTATTAAATTCTTCAAAATATGAATATCTCCAGTTGTACCTGTTATTTTCCTGTTTATAAACAGTATTACTTAACACATTTTGATTAAATTGACCTATTATTCAACTGAATTGGTAAACCATTTTTATCCAAACAGTTGAAAAGTTTTTACATTTTGACAAAGCTGTGGTAAATTCTATCACAACAGCATAAAAATAGTTATGTCAAGGTGTGTGTGTGTGTGTGTGTGTATAAACAAAATATTGTAGTAATTTTACCTATTGCCCATAATGCAAGCTCAATATGAATAAATGACAGAATAACAGTAGGTCAAAGTAGACTGAAAATTGAAAAACATTTACTTAGTTAACTTCAGTAAAAGTCAATCAGAATAGCAACCTAAGAATATTTTCATATCAAAGGCCTTTTGTTTTGGTCTCTTAATTTCCCTCTTCTTACCATGCTCTGACCTCAAGAAAACATAAAGAAAAACAATAAAACCTTTTATCTTTATCCATTCCATACTGAAAGTATTATTTAGTTTACTTGGTCATATCTATCTTTTAATAAGAATGGAGAAGGAAAATGTTCTTAATATGTCTATTGCTTCCATTTGTCACCTTTCTTTGAAATTTTTGTAATTATTCGTTGCTTATTTTATTCAGTGAATTGACTTTTTTTGTAGAAATGGCTAATGAAGACAGAATTATCCATACTTACTATTCAATTCACTGTAATTGATTCTCTCCTAAATCATTCCCTTTAAATCATTCTCATCAAGGTCACCAGTAAAGATCTGGAGGGAAGAGTCACAGACTCTGTCAGGGGGCCTCCTTCTAAACTCCTTCTAATTAAGGTAACACTCCCTCTACTTGCCCCTTTAAGTAACAGGACATAAACATTAATAATGGCCCCACTTACCCTGTTTGTAAACCCGGGATACTGCACTACATCTTCTGTTTGCCTGTAAATTGTCGACACCTTTTAAAAGTATTGTTTTATTAATTTCTCCTCAAATAATTAAATTTGTGTATGCCATATATAGCCTTCAGCATCCTAACAGACCATCCCTTTTGTACTTAAAACCATTTCCTTTTATCTGCTCTAGTAGTACCCATTTCTGCTTTCCTTTCTAGAATCCTTCATGGAACCAATCATTTTCTACATCCTGGCCTTGCATTTAATGTTTTCTAGATGCCCATTCTTATAATTCTCTATTATTCACTACTCATTGTTTAAATTACAACCTATATTCTCATAAGTTACTTATATCTATCTGCAGCTCGGTTGTCCCCTTGAACAACACGAGGTGTATATTAAATGACTCCCAAACTAACCAAACTAACCATATCACCTTCCACCTCACACATTCATTTATTTCTGAGTTCCATCTACTATTCCATCTACTAAGTTGCCCAGACTAAAAAAACTGAGCTATCAGTGAATACTTCTGATTAATTCCCTACCTCTAGTCACTAAATTCTATCAATTACATCTCTTAATGTCTCTTCACTATTATTCCTTCATTGCACTTTTATTATTATTCTCTTAGTTCAAGCAGACTCCCATTTATGTGCTCCACTTCAGTGAAGGAGCTATCCTCTTTTGAAAGCTGCTTCTTCCCTTTCCTTCCTTGGTTACACACTTAAACATGTTTCTATAGGACGCGGTTCACACGTCTAGTAAAGCAGTTATCACAATGGTACATAAATACCTCTTCATGAGTCTTTGATACCCAGGATATTGACATATGCATCTTTACTAATATAGAAACTGCAACAGTATAAGCACACATTCTATGAAACATTACATGCATAAGGAAAAAAAAAAGATGTAAACCCTGTTCTCAAGTGACTTATGTTAGTAATGTGCAGATACATTATAATTCATGTAAGTTTTGGTAGCTTCACTGAAGTTAGCAGATTGATCCAGCATTCCATCTGACATGGACTAGTTTTTAAACATGAAATTCAAAATAGAATGAGGAAATTTAAAATCATTTTGAGGTTATGCAAGTGAAATATTAGCTGTTTAATATAATTTTCATTCTAAATAAATTCTTTTTTTTTAAAGGATACATCACTTTAAAGGGTTGATTTTACATAATGAGAGAATAAATTACTATAGGAAAGACAGCTGTGGATTAAGCTAATATTATTCTTAATTTTATTTCTCTTCAAAGTTCTCATTAATTGGGATATCTGTATCCTTTGAAAAGATAGTCGAAGTAAACTAGGGCTCAGATCAATTCTGCTTTCAGCCTGCAATAAAACTGTCATAGAGATTTACCAAATAAGATAAAATAATGATTGGCAAAGACTAGCAAGATCAGCAGCTCAGTCAAACTAATAATATTGAAGAGACTTGCCAGCCCGAAGAAAGAGGCAACGTAATGATAATAACAAAAAGTTGGAGTTGTTATTATGTGTTGATTTTTGTGTTTTCTGTTCAAGCTGTAAATTGCAGAATTCAGACTTCTAAGTATTTGTAGATGAAACAAGGAACATAAACTTAAATACTTCTCTTTGGAGAGTAATCAATAGTTACAGTTCACTTTTAAGTCAATATTTTATACTCTTAGGAAAAGAAGAGCTATATCAGTATTTTAACATCAGTGTTGTACTCATCCTTACTTAGCCACTTGTTTGTAAGTGTCCTCTGATGATAGTAAAAATGTCTGAGATAGTTTCCAAATAAAGCTTCTCAGTAAAAAATAATAGGCCATTAACAGTAACTTAATGAGGATATTTCTGCTTCCTAAACTTAGAATTTAATGATCACTGAATTATACAAGCATCATCTATCTAAAATTAAGAAATGCCACTAAATTTATGATGGGGAATACACCTTTCACAATAGCCTTTCATCTAATCACAATGACAAGAATTCAGATTTATTTTCACATTTTTAAATCTAATGCAATCATTAAATAAAAATAATATAAAACCATGCTATTTCAGAAATTTGATTCTAATTACTAAATGAAGATTACAAAGAAAACATACTCTAAATATCATTCAAACTTTAAAAAAGAAGGAAATCCTAACATTTACAGCAACATGGATGAACCTGAGGACATTATATCAAGTGAAATAAGCCAGTCACAGAAAGACAAATGCTGCATGATTCTACCTATATAAGGTGTCTAAAATAGTCAAACTTATAGACACGGAGAGTATAATAAATGTTTTCCAGGGGCTGTGAGGTGAGACAAATTTGGAGTTATTACACAATGGGTATAAAGTTTTAGTTATATCTGCTGCATAGCATAGTGCCTACAATTAACAATACCATATTGTTCACTTCAAAATTTGTTAAGATGATAGATCTCATATTGAGTACTCTTACCACAAAGAAAAATTAATACAACACACACAATACACAAAATGATGCTAGGAAACTCTGGGAGATGTCTATAACCTTAATTGTAGGGATGGCATCTTGGGAGTTAATGTATGTCCAAACTCATCAATTTATGCATATTAAACATGTACAGTCCTTTGTATATCAATTATTTTTCAATAAACCTATTAAAAATTAAATTAAATTTTAAGAAATAAATGCATGCTTACCATAACCGAAGGAAATATTTAGAGTTTACCTCATGAAGAATGCGTTGTGGGTTTAGTAGCCAGTTTTAGACAGTTGATTAAACTATATAACTAAGTAATTCATTAGTCATTGATTATTTTTCATATTTTAGTAAGATGATTATTTAGGTATTCATTAAGGTGAAATGAACAGGGTAGACACAGTGTAAAGTTACAGTAGCTTATAATAAAGTCAAGCCAGGATCTTGGTAGTCATGCCATCTTTTTATTTCTAATGAGAACTATTTGGTCTTTCTCTTTTAACTGAACTCTTCCCTCAGTACCTTAAATCAATTTTGGGTTTCATTTCTGACATTTCTAATGGCTTACCATTTTAAAGCCATAGATATTATTAATATGACTTGGTTTTTAGTAACTAAATTTTGCCCTTTCCCTCTATTCCCAAATTTCCTCTCTAGTTATCTGCCCACTATCCTAGTGCCTTTATCTGAAAGGATTCAGATCTACTTTTACTAGTCTCCATCCCAGAGAGTGAAAACTTACATGAGTTATACATCCCAATGCCACAGAATTTGATACATACTGACACACCTATTGGATGCTTGTCTGAACTTGAAGATGATCGGCATTCCTATATTCCTATATCACATTTTGAGATATCCATATTTTGAATTTGAAATCCAATCTGGGAGGTAAGTTTGAACATGTTTAAAAATAATTCACTATAATTTGCTATTCATGAATACAGGATCATTTCATAAATGACACCTATTTCCTAAAGCACAGCCACAATAAAGTGCTAAAGTCAATGAATTCTGGTCTAATGCAGAGGTGGCAGATAAAACCAAGTTCCACTTGTCCACCCCATTGTATAGAGACAGCCACACGACTCAGACTTCACTCCTGTCATCATGAGGACTGAATTCTGAAGAAGTGGCAGAACGTGGCTAGATGCCATGTTTTCTTCATAAAAGCAAAGTTTTGATTCCAAACCATGTGTATACCAGGCCCAGGCATAGAGATGATTGTTTCTCAAGTCAGTGTTTGCCAAATTGGTGGAGCAGAACCGGGAACCAGATTCCACAATGTCATATAATTGTAGCCTGAAGAACCTAGTCTTTATGTCACCTCAAGTGAGGTGGTTTTCTGCTGCCTCAGAGACAATCTCTGTGTGGCTAGAAGTTGGATACTAACTTTCAGTGACTGGAAGAGAAATCTATCTTTACAGGAGGACTGTAGTGGCATAGCCCAGTGTTCATCTTATATGTTCTAATTCAATGTTAATTGGGTCTATTCCAGGTCAACCTACCCAGTGGATTGAACCCTCATCAGAAGGAAACATCACTTTTTGCCCAAAGTAATGGCTCATTCCTTAGAGTCTACTTTATCTTATGGTAACACAGTTATACCAGCATTCTTTGGTGGGTATGTATGTGGTTTATCTCTTCTATTATTTTACTACCAATAACTTTCTTTCTTTAATTTAAAACCTGTCCTTAGAAGCCACAAATTTAAATTCCAGTTTTGAATATTAATAATTAAAATTTTAAGCCTTTTTTTAAGTAATTCTTAATTCACATTCATTTGATGTGATTAGTGATATAGAAATGGTGCCAAACAAATGTATACACATTTTAAGAAAGGAAAAAAACTGAATTCAAATTGTAATACTCAATATATACCAATAATAAAAGATGAATACAAGTCATGCGTATACATTTTTTTGGAACCCCTGGCATTTGGTTTCAGATCTACCTTCTCACAATATTTGACTTATCCATCATATTCCATTTTCTCCTTGTTTGCCTCTTTTGGAATGAATCAAATGCTTTATTTTATAATTTTAGTTTTATTTTTGCATTTTTTAAAAAAAACAGTTTTATTTGTTGTTATTTTACTGGGTAAATGATTTAAAAAATATATTCTTTATTTACTATATTAATAGTATAATAACAAGATTAATTTTATCCTGCCTTAGTACAATAGAACACAGAGCACTATATAGCCATTTCTAGCCCTCTAAGTGTTGGTACCATTTTATATTATTTTAAATGTTTTAATGCTACATATATATTTTAACTTCCAAGTACATTTCAATTATTGTTATGTAAGTAAATATTTATTTCTATTTAGTGCCATGGACAATTTTCTTTGTTCTTCCTTTTTCTATATTACCATGATTCTATCTAGAATTATTTTTCTTCCTAAAGAACTCTATTTAATATCTGGTTTAATGTGGCAATACAAGTAATGAATCGCCAAAGGTTTTATTTTTCTGGAAAAATGTCACTTTTTTCTTTTTGTTACTTATAAAAATTTCACTTTCTTTTTGGTTTATACAGGAGGTCAAAATGAAAACGATCCAAAGATCAAATATAATGATATAGATAAGTCTCAAAATCATGACGCTCAGTGTAAGTAGCCAGATAGGGGGAAAAAATCCTATATGATGTCATATTATTTATTTTTAAAAAACTAGAAAATGCGACCTATTCTGTAGTAACACAAAAGTAAGATGTAGGTGGAAACAGGGAAGGATGGACTATAAAAACACATAAGTAACTTTTTGGGAGGGTGATAGAGAATTCTGAATCTTAAGAGGGATTATTTCCCCATAGGTGAAACATGTCAGAATTCATCGAACAGTACATTTTAAATGCATATGGTTTACTGTACATGAATTAAATTATCAATATTTTTTTTAAAGAAGACCAAGTTAGGAGGATTATATTTCCCAGATATTAAGAATCATTGTTGTCACCAGTAGACGTCATCAAAAAAGCAGCATGAGGTGAGCCTCTGTAACGCTCCCCTGGAATTTACAACGAATCGAACAACAATAACTCCACAAAGGACTTGCTGCACAGCAGACAGGCAAGACGAAGAGGCCCAACACTAAATTCACCTAAAGGGTAGGAGAATCCTGCGAGCAGGGGAGGAGGGAAGGGAGAAGTGTGGAGACGAGCCACACGGGCTCAGGACTCAGACCTAGCTCAGTGCTCTGAGCTTGGTGAATCCCAGAACTACCGCAGCTTCAGGACAGGGAAGGACTCAGACTGCTAGGGCTCCACTTATGGCCCACAGGGCTGAGGGGGCAGCATATAACATTGCTGAACCCAACACTCACGGCAGAGACTTCGGAGAAAAGACTGAGGGAAAAAGGCTGAAAACGGTGGTTTAAGCGCTCCCTGCCAAGCAGAGAACGGAAGCCTTAGGCACTGAGACTAGCCGCCCCCTAGCTACCCTCCCAGAGCTCGCCCCGCCCCCACCTGCCCGGTGCTAGAAGCAGAACAGTAGCAGTGTCAGATCAAAGAACAGAATATTTGCTGATCTGAGAACTGTGGACCGCAGACACAGATTCGCAGCCAAACTAGTTCTGGCAAAGGGGAGGGAGCTGTGGAAGTGGGACCGACTATGGTGGTGGTCCCCGCCATTGCTGTTGGCCACCTCTCACAACTCACCCCGCCCCTAGCCCCACCTATCAGGGAGATCCCTGCAGGAGTAAACAGAACTGCTGAAACATAGGGGCTCTGAATCTGGTGCAGAAAGAGCTTTAGAACTTCAAAAGTTCTCCGCACCCCCACAGGGACATGGCGCCATATAACCCAGGTGAACTGTTAACAGAGGAGAAGCCTGTTTCCCATGGAATCCCCCCATTATGTGAGAAGCTGGAATAGTGCAGAGAAAACATAGCACTACTGTGTGAGAGAGGAAAAAAAAGGCTGCAGTCGGAGAAAAAATAAAACATTTTACCAACAAGTATTGGAAAACAAAAGAAAGACCTCTTCCTATCAACCTGTTGCAGAAACCACTCCTGTACATGTCTAAGAAGAGAAATAATAAATCAGTAATTGCCATGAATAACCAAGGCAACCAAAGAGCTCAGAAAGAAAGTGAAAAGTCTCCAGAAAAGGAACTTAAAGAAATGGAAATATGTGACTTAAATGACAGAGAATTCAAGATTGCAGTTCTGAAAAAATACAAAGAGATGCGAGAAAACACAGAAAGGCAATTTAATGCACTCAGAAAAGCAATCAAAGAACAATATGAACATTTTACAAAACAGACTGAAATTTTAAATAAGAACCAAATGGAATTTCTGAAGATTAAGAACTCAATAGAAGAAATTAAGAATGAAATAACCAGCTTAGGTAGTAGAGTTGACCAGACGAAGGAAAGATCAGTGACATCGAAGATAGAAAAATGGAAATGACACGTATGGAAGAAGAAAGAGACTTGAGACTTAAAAGAAATGAAAGAACTCTACAGGAACTTTCTGACTCCATAAAAAAGAGCAATATAAGAATAATAGACATACCAGAAAGAGAAGAAAGAGAAAAAGGAACAGATGGTATACTCAAACAAACAATCAATGAGAACTTCCCAAACTTGTGGAAAGAAGTGGTTCTTCAAATCCAAGAAACAAATAGAACACCTAATTACCTCAATCCCAACAGGCCTGTCTAAAATCAATGACAAAAAAAAAAAAAATCCTAAAGGCAGCCAAGAAAAAGAAGACGGTAACCTACAAAGGAAAGCCCATTAGATTATCATCAGATTTTTCAGCAGAAACTCCACAAGCCAGGAGGGAGTGGAACCAAATATTCAAACTATTAAAAGAGAGAAATTATGAGCCAACAATAACATATCCAGCAATGATATCCTTTAGATATGAAGGAGGAATAAAGACCTTTCCAGACATACAGAAGATGAAAGAATTTTCTAATACACGACCTGCACTACAAGAAACACAAAGGGAGGCTATTCTACCACCAACAACAGGGACAATTGGTGGCAACCAAAACATAAAAAGGGGGAGAGTAAAGGCATGAACTGGAATATGGAAATGGAGAAAGTAAGCGTGCTGAAGAACATGGAATACTCTAAATATCAAACTTTCTTTTACATATACTTAAGGGTAACCATTCAAAAAAAATCCAGAACTGATATATATATATATATATATATATATATATATATATATATATATATATATACTGTAATAAAAGAAGAAACAGAGGGATACATCATAGAATACCACCACACAAAAATAATAGACACAAGTATGGTTCAATATCCGCAAATTCATCAATGTGATACATCACATAAACAAAATAAAGGAAAAAAAAATCATATGATTATATCAGTTGATGCAGAAAACACATTTGATAAGATACAACATCCATTTATGATTAAAACACTTAATAAAATAGGTAGAGAAGAAAAATACCTTAACATAATAAAGGCCATACATGACAAGCTCTCAGATAACCTCATAATTAATGGTGAAAAACTGGAGCCCTTTGCTCTACTTTAAGGAACACGACAGGGCTGTCCCCTATCACCTCTGCTTTTCAACATAGTGTTGGAAGTCCTTGCCAGAGCAATCAGGCAAGAGAAAGAAATAAAAGGCATCCAAATTGGGAATGAAGAAGTTAAATTATCACTCTTTGCAGATGACATGATGCTATATATAGAAAACACTAAGGACTCCACCAAAATGCTGTTAGAAAAAATCAATGAATACAGTAAAGTTGCTGACTACAAAATCAACGTGAAAAAGTCCATTGCATTCCTATATACTAACAATTAAATCTCAGAAAAAGAAATACAAATAACAATTCCCTTTGCAATAGCAGCAAAAAGAATAAAATACCTAGGAATAAACTTAACCAAGGATGTGCAGGAACTATATGCTGAAAACCTAAGACACTTTTGAAAGAAATTGAAGAAAACACAAAGAAATGGAAAGACATTCCGTGCTCATGGATTGGAAGAATCAACATAGTTAAAATGGCCATGTTACCCAAAGCAATATACAGATTTAATGCAATCCCCATCAAAATCCCAATGTCATTTTTTAAAGATATAGAACAAATAATCATCAGATTTGTTTGGAACCACAAAAGACCCTGGATAGCCAAAGCAATCTTAAGAAAAAAAGACAATACTGGAGGTATCGAACTTCCTGACTTTAGCTTGTACTACAGGGCTACAATAATCAAAACAGCATGGTATTGGCAGCAAAACAGACACATAGACCAATGGAATAGAATTGAGAACACAAAAATAAAATCACATAAATATGGAGAGATAGTTTTTGACAAAGAAGCTAAAAACATACAATGGAGGAAAGACAGCCTCTTCAATAAATGGTGCTGGGAGAATTGCATGGCCAGGTACAAAAGAATGAAACTGGACTGCTATCTGTCACCAAGTACCAAAATTAATTCAAAATGGATCAAAGACTTAAGTATAAGACCTGACACAATAAACTGCATAGAAGAAAACATAAATACTAAACTTATGCACTTTGGGTTCAAAGAGAATTTTATGAATTTGACTCCAAAGGCAATGGAAGTAAAAGTTAAAATAAACAAATGGGACTTTATGAAACTTAAAAGCTTCTGCACAGCAAAAGAAACCATCGTCAAAATAAAGAGGCAACCAACTGAATGGGAGAAGATTTTTGCAAACAGTGCCTCCGATAAGGGGCTAATATCCAAAATATACAAGGAACTCATGAAGCTCAATTGAAAAATGGGCCGTGGACCTGAAGAGACATTTCTCCAAAGAGGACATACAAATGGCAAATAGACATATGAAAAAATGCTCAACATCACTAATCATCAGAGAAATGCAAATAAAAACCACAATGAGATATCACCTCGCCCCAGTCAGAATGGCTATCATCAACAAGACAAATAGTAATAAGTGTTGGAGAGGCTGTGGAGAAAAAGGAATCCTCATACACTGTTGGTGGGAATGCCGACTGGTGCAGCCGCTATCGAAGGCAGTGTGGAGGTTCCTCAAAAAATTATGAATAGAATTACCATATGATCCTGCAATCCCTCTCCTGGGTATCGACCCAAGAAATTTGAAAACATTTATACATAAAGACACGTGTGCTCCAATGTTCATTGCAGCTTTGTTTACAGTGGCCAAGACATGGAAACTACCAAAATGTCCTTCGATAGATGAATGGATAAAGAAGTTGTGGTATATATACACAATGGAATACTATTCGGCAGTAAGAAAAGATGATATAGGAACATTTGTGACAACATGGATGGATCTTGAGAATATAATTCTAAGCGAAATAATTCAGACAGAAAAAGTAGAGAACCCTATAATTTCACTGATATGTGGTGTATAAACCAAAAACAACAAAAGCACAAGACAAACAAATGAGAAACAAAAACTCATAGACACAAGGCAGGATCATAGACAATAGTTTAGTGGTTACCAGAAGGTAAGTGGGTGGGGGGAGGGAGATGAGGGTAAGGGGGATCAAATACACGGTGATGGAAGGAGAACTGACTCTGGGTGGTGAACACACAATGGGATTTATAGATGATGTAATACAGAATTGTACACCTGAAATCTATGTAATTTCACTAACAATTGTCACCCCAATAAATTTTTAAAAACTTTAAGAAAAGAATCATTGTAAATACACACACACACACACACACACACACTCACACACACAATGCCGAAAAATGTATACACGTTTTAAGAAAGGAAGGACTGTATTAAAAATTTAATACTTAATATATCAATAACAAAGATTAATACAAATCATGTGTGTATATATATATGTATATATATATGATATGTATCATATATATGTGTTATATATATATATATGGCATCTTATATATATGTGGCATATTTTTGACACAAAGAGATAAAATTTTGGTTTAAAGATTAGACCCACAAGAGACCGAACTCTTGCTGAAAAGGATAAATCAGAGGGCTGTGCTTCTGCTATGTATAAAGTGTAACAGCATAACAAATTAAAGCACTGTTAGTCATGAGGGAGAAAAAAATAACATAATTGTAATTCAAAAGAACAAGATAGAATTTTATTTACAAGGGTTGTAAATACCAGTTTAAAACCACTGGGCAAAATCAATTCTGCTATGTGATAATTTTAGTATATTAACATAATTCATAATTCTACTTTCTGTCAGATTCACCCAATTTTGTTCTTCCAAAATCTAGCTCTATAAAAAATGTCAAAGTTCTCTGATGTAGTAAGACTGTTTTTGCATTTTAGAAAGACCCTTGAAATGTCTTTTATTGTTTAAGTAGGTATTTTTTAAAAGCAAAATATTGATATATATGCTTTTGATGTACTTTACACATATCAGGTTAATCAAATACAACCATTTCTGAAACAACTGTATAAGAGATACTAATTAATGGATGAAAACATGGCAATAAATTTTGATAAAATCATAACGTCAGAAAAATTATCCTTTCATAAAACTTCTTTAAGTTTAAAAATGTAGACAAACTACCAAATCAGTTCCAGTAATTTCATGTCATTTTAGATAATGGGTTATAATTACATCCATTGATCTCTTTCAGCATATCCTTTACTCCTAAACTTCCAAAAAAACAAAATACTGTATTGTGAATAGTTTTTAAGAGGGCATATATGGCAGACTAAATAGCCAGATGAGGTTTTTTTGTTTTGTTTGTTCTGCTTTTTAACTAGTTACTAGAACTATTTAAATTAAACTAACGATTTGAGCATAAGAATACAATAAGGAAATAAATATTCAAACCTTAATGTGTCAGACTTTCAAAGCACACTATTTATATTATAATTGCAGAAGAACATCAAAATACAAGTGGTATAAATAATGATCAATACAGTTTATACTGGATCAAGTGAATCTATAATTGCAATAATTTTAAGTAATAAGCCATGTATCTCTTTTCAGAAATGCTTAACCCAAAATTTCCAATTCTTTTCCATTCCACCGCTGATCAACCAGCCTAGACATTGGTCATTGCTTATGGTATACACACACACAAACACACACACACAAACAAACACACCTTTCCACACAAAGTGAATGGCCAGTGTAACACTGCGGCTCTGGCCACATGGTCACTTGATGTCTATGGTCATATATTTGATTATACCAAGACTCAATAGTATGGTGAGACCCCAGGATACACTATTTATGGACTTGAAACAGTACTCCACTTTATTACCCATGTGCCCCAGGGCAAAGTGGTGGTGGAGGATGAAGTTCTTATATTGTGAAAATGCTTTACTTATTAATGAGTTATTTTGACAGATAAAACATTATTTCAAGCGTCATTTATTAAGCCTAAAAGATTAAAAGAAAATATGATTAAAATCCATTAAACAGTAAACATTTATTTAAGCAAAGTCCTGATATAAGCATAAAAAAAACTGTTACTTGAAAAATAAAACAAAATAGTAATAATAATAACCACTGATTAAAAAGTAGTACCATCTTGGGGGCAACAAACATCAGATTCTACATCCAATTAACTATCTAAATATCACAACAATTCCATGAGATAGGATGATCATCTTTATTTTACAGAGAAGGAGATTAAATTTTGCAATTGCTCATAAATAGTAAGTGACAGAGGCAGCATTCAAACTCAGGACTTACTGAAAGAGCCATTGGACTTTGATTGAGTTCATTAAAATTAATATGGTGCAAATCTAGTATAGGATAAAATTAAGGCAAAATTTATAGGATTTTGGAAAAACTTGATTTGAGACTATGAAGCTCACTAATATAAAATACAATATTTGGTAGTGTGTGCCAAGTTCCTGAAGTCACCAGCAAAGGACAAAGTCATGATGCTTTATAAAATGCCACTTGATATTTCTATCAGAGACTCCACAGATGAAGCAGGCCATGCGGTTGACCGAGTGTGGCCAAAAGTAGTCTGCCTTGTGTGATATCTTGCAAATAATAGGCAAACAAATATATACACATTTAAAATAAATAAGTACGGACATCTTAGAACTATCTTAAAAGAATGATAAGATATATTTATTTTCTTTTCTGGCATACATTAGAATAATTGGCATACACTATGTTATACTTTAGTTTAGAAAATTGGCACATACTATACTAAAAATCTACATATTTTTATCATAAAATCCTAAAAAAGCTATGGAGTAAATACCTCTTTTTACCTTTCTTACAGATGAGGGAACTGAATCACAAGAATATTAAAACGTTTTCCATTTATATACAGGTTGTGAATGGCACAGCAGGGACTCAAAATCAAATTGCCTGACTGTAAATCATCTAGCTATATTAGACCACAAAATATATTAGATGATGAAAAAAAAATGTGTTCAACTCACCACTAGTCAAGCATTTTATTCCATATAAAAGTTCTTGGGTAATAGTAATACCATCTGGTACTTTTCCTACACACACACACACACACACACACACACACACACACACACACACACTCATGCACACAAGTCAACCCAACACGTTTTACCTCATGCCGCCACCAACCAGACACCTAACACACACTTACAAAAGAAAGCAGCAGCAGTGGCTTTGCTGGAAAACTTGGCCAGAATACTGCTTCTTAAGGAATGTGAAACATCAACCTAGTGAAGACTTGGGCTTCTATTTGGGGTAGAGCTCACTGAGAAATCAGCAGATAAGAGCTGAATAGAACCCCAGTCATCTACACCAGAAAAGTAGGAGAAAGCATCATCAGGGCTGTACTTTCCCAGGAAGCTCCAAGTGATAATCCATCCCTGGGCTCTTTTGCTTTGCATGGCTCCAGGTATGTGGTGAAGTTTCTTGGCTTGTGGTAACATCACTCCAATTTCTGTCTTCATCTTCACATTGCTTCTCTGTGTGTCTCTGCTCTGCATGTCTTTTACAGGGGTATTTGTAGTGGATTTAGGGCCCATTCAGATAATCTTGGATGATCATTCTCAAAATCCTTAAAGTTATATCTTTTTTCTGATATAGAATGATATTCATGGGTTTGAGCTATTAGGATGTGAATGTTTAGTTTTCAGAGATAACCATTCACTCTAGCGTGCTAGGGAAATATATTTACATCAATATCTACTATATTTCTACATAAAATGTACAGAATACTAACTGAGATTTGTCCTCTGAGGAAAATTCACAAAAATGAGAAAAGGAAATAACTGCTATTTCTTTCTTTCATACGTACACACGGCTCCAGTTTCTGCACACTCTTAATGGCTCCTTGATGCCTTTAGTTGGTTATACTCATTTTTGTTTTAATAATTTGTCCAAAGTTTATAGTTGTATTCTGTGATAGGTTTCATTGGACAGGAGCTATTTCCCTATTCCTGGAAGAGAAAAGTCCCTAAATCCATTTAATTTGATTATTGATACTCAAATTGTTGTCTGTCTGACAACACCGTTATAAGCCCCTGTGTGATTGCTACAAGGTAGATTCTCAGTCCTCATTTCAGGGTGACTGAAATAAAATCTGCATTTTAACCAGGTCGCCAGTTGAATCTGGGCATATTAAAGGTTGATTGCTATCATTCACTAAAATATACTTTCTCCCAATTACAGAAACTCTGTATAACAGTAATTATGATTCTCAATATACCTTGAGAAAAATGAGGGAAATTTGTTATGTCTGCATGTACCAGAAGAGGTAAGGAAATTCTGAAAAACTGGAGACAAATTTAGATCATTAGAGATCATGTAGTGTTTCTTGTCACAGAGTAATTTGAACTAATTATATGTGGCCCTAAAAATTATGATGTCTTGAGGCTATTTAAATGTTTTCTTCATTACATATATTTTAAGATCGTCAATCTTAATGTTTTAAGATTTTCTATCTATACACATATTAGAGGAATAAAATTAACTATTATTACAGACTCCTAGAATTTTCAACTTAGAAACAACCTCATAATGACTTTATTAGAAGTTTGTAAAGTAATATAGAAATTTTAAAAACGTAACTGTGATTTTATTTCTGCTTATCTTTGAAATCTACACATACACACATATCACATGAAGCAATATACAAAATGATATAACATCAAGATATACCAAGTCCCTCCCCAATTAATACCAGTTTACTTTTCCTTCATTTTAATATTTTTTACTCAAAAATAGATATCCATTGAACTTACACTGCTAGTGAATAAAAAATGTCAGTGTGTGTCTTTTCCTTCAATATTATTCCAGATCACCAATCTAATGAAATTTTGACTATGTGTCTCATTTCAAAACTCTTTATGATTCAGATTCATTCTTAGCTAAGTATGTCTCTGGCTAGTTTCACCATAACTAGGATGTGACAAAACCTTAGGCTCTTCAGAATACGAGATGAATGTGAGGCACTGAGGAAAGCCAATAGTTTATTATCCAAGTTTGTAACTCCTTTGCAGATCTAACATACACACTGAAAGAACTAAAACCGGGATAATAGTACATTTAAGAATCAATTTTCCTATATAACTAATGTCCCTTGTCCCCTCAGAAAAAAAAAAAAAAATCCCAAATACACTAGTCCACTTATGTATATATTCTTTACAAATCACCTTTGATTTGAAATTTAATATACCTAATTATCTGTATCTATCTATCTATCTATCTATCTATCTATCTATCTATCTATCATCACATTACTTTGGGGAAGAGTCATTCCTCACATTTAAAAAGTGGTTTCTAAAGAAATTCTCTAATCATTATTTTTTTACATGAGTAATTATCATTTTTTATACATTTATGATGGGTATTTTTTATTAAATTCATTATAAAGGTGATTACTTTTACGAAAGGTAAATGTCAATTTAATTTACAAGAAATTTAAGAAAGTAATTATGACAGAGTTTAATTGAAATTTATGGAAATGCATTGACATAATTAAATGCTCAGAGAAGCCAGAGAAATTTTTAGAAAATACAATCAACTCCCTTATCTGTATTTGCACCATGGACAGTAGTCTACACACACACACACACACACACATACATACACCATCCTCATTTCTGAATGTGTGAATGCTGTTTTTATTTAATTTTTATTAAGTTTATTGGGATGATATTGGTTAGTAAAATTACCATTTCCCTGAAAATAAGACCTAGCCAGATCATCAATTCTAATGCATCTTTTGCAGCAAAAATTAATATAAGACCTGGTATTACATTACATTACATTGTATTATATTATATTATAGACCGGGTCTTACACTAATTTTTGCTCCAAAAGACACATTAGAGCTCATGGTCCAGCTAGGTCTTATTTTCGGGGAAACATGGTATATAGGTTTCAAGTGTACATTTCTGTAATATGTACAGTATATTACATATATTATATATATAAATATATATTTTATATATATATATATATATTGCTTCCACCACCCAGAGTCAGTTCTTCTATCACCATATACTTGACCCCCTTTATCCTTTTCTACACCATCTTACCCTTTGTCTGTGTCTATGAGTTTATGTTTGTTTGTCTTGTTTTTTTGTTGCTATCAGTTTTACATCCCACAAATGATTTCACTCATATGAATGCTGTTTTTCTATTTTTATTTTTTATAATGAAAAAAGTATGTTTTATATAAATAATGAAAGTTATCCTTTCAAAGACTGTGAATAATTTTTCTCTAATTTCCCATAGTAGCTGATATAGAATCATGCTGTCGTTTTTTTTGTTTTCATTTTTGTTTTTATTAGTTTTAGGTGTACAAAACAATGTAATAGTTAGAAATGCCTAATTTTTACATCTTATCTTTTTTAATCTTCCACTACGAACTCTTTATTTCAAAATCCGACCAGGCATTTATATCTGGCCAGAGCTTACTGTGCTCTGAATTTTATTTTTGCTTACATTCTCAAGATTTCATTCTCTTGGGTATTTATGGGAGAAATAAGACTTTTTGGTAATTTCTTAAAAGTAACAGTTCGAAATGGGAGAGGGGAGTAAGCCTAGAAAGTATGGGTGAAGCAAGATTTGACATATGTTGAAAACTTGAAACTGTGTTAGAAAGATACGGGAGTTTATTGTACTTTCTTTCTAGGTTTGTGCATGTGTAAAATTTTCCATAATAAAAAATTTAAAAATATACCTTTCTTTGGTAATCCCCACTCTCTTCTATATCCTCAAGCAGTCTTTTCTTTTTTTATGTTAATGATCCTTAGCATTCAAATATACACTATTATTAGCAGTCTTTAAAAAAATGAGCTCTCCAGTACTTGCTCAATATTCTCTTCTCTGTCTGCACTGGTGAGCCATTCTTGAGTTAGTACCTCCCAAATGTATTTACTTCTTTATACTTGAGACTCAGTATTCAGATGACTTATTTCCTTACTTTTCAATCATTCAGATGGCTTCCATATTCTGAATTTTTAAAATTTCATGTTGATCTATTTAACGCATATACACACAGATTCTCTGATATCACCTTCACTCATCCCCATGTTAGTAAATGGTACTAGATTATTTCTACCATGTCAGTCAAGGAGCTCAAAGACTATCTGTGATGTGTTCCTTTCTCTCAAATCCACCCCATTTTCTCCATAAGTAAATTGTATAATTTATACTTACATAGTACATCTGAAATTCAACCACTTATTTTGACCTCTACTGCTAATGGTCTGGTCTCAGATGTTATTATCAAATACCTAAGATTATTCCTACAACTATTGAATCAATAGTTGGGTCACAATCACACTACCAATCCATTTTCCTCACAGTAGACCCAAATTAGGGTTTTTTGCTTTTTTAAATTCATTTTTTTTAGGTACTCTAATAAAATTATCAAATCATGGAAATACAGAGATCTGTGCCTCTTGATTTTAATGTGAAAGAAAATGAAATTATCCTACTTCCTATTTACAGTACTTAAGACTGGATACAATGCATATCCTGGTTTTCTACTAGTGAGGTTTTGAGGGATATGTGATCTTTTGTTTTTAATTAAAATTTATTGGGGTGACAATTGTTAGTAAAGTTACATAATATCAATTGAAAGCTGCAAGCATTTGTTGAGCATTTATTCAGTGCCCAACAATGTTTATATGTTTACAAATATATATATATATATATATATATATATATATATATATATATATATACACACATATATATATATGAAAGTCAGTTCCTAGATTATTATTCTCAAAATCTTACCTGATGTCAAAGACTTAGACAAGCAAGAATTGGTATACAATGGCACATAAACACAACTCTCTTTCTTCATTCCACTATATATGTTAAATAAAATACTGAGTTGAATGTACACAAAAAAAAGTTATACCAGTGCTAAAATTCTTCAATTTTTTTATTGCACATGAGATAAAACACAAATTTCTTACTAGGATATTCAAGGTTTTGTATGTTCTTGTCCATATCTACCTCTGTGACTTCATGTGCTTTCTTCAGTCATCTATCTTAACCATCGAATCAGGGGTCACCTGATTTTTTTGTTTGTTTGTTTTCACATCCTTGAATATAACAGCTCTTTCTTATTTCAAAGTATTTTGCATTTTCTTTTCTGACTACAAGACAAATGTTTCACCCTACTCTTTCAATGGTTATATTTTTATTAATCTCAGTTTTTATTTAACTATTCAGAGATTTTTTTGACTACCTTATCTGAAATAATTCCCTTCATATTTTTTCTTAAAATACTATTTTCTCAACTGCACTTCAGTTTATAAATAGTTCACTTAATTGATTATTTGGTTTTGTATGCTCCTCTTTCTAATGTAACCTTTATGAGAGCAAACATTTTTATTTACTGCCTAGAGCAGTAGCTGGTATATGAGTGATCTTTAATGTATTTGTTGAGTGAATGAGTAAAACATAGATTTAAGTTTCCAGGAACTAAAATCTTTAGAGAACATTTCAATATTAATCTGTAATTAGTATATAGTATAAAGTTATCTGAGGTAGAAATGATAACATGCATTTATTAAAATGAAAACTGCTGTTTTTTTTAAAGTTACCTGCAAATTTTATGTCAGGGTAATATGATAAATTTTAGAAACTGTACTAATAGGCCCTTTAGAATTAAAAGGGAATGTTTGGAAATTAGACTTCTGGCATTTTCATGGGAAGGTTGCTCACATTGTTATTTTAGTTATGGAAGCAAAATGTTCCTTAAGAAATACAGAATGTTTATAAATACTAAATTTACCTATAGAACTTCCTAAAGTGATTTTCAACACAAAGTGGTATTATACACAGTAATTATTCTACCTTACAATCCTGTGATCTGGAAATTATTTCCTTCTTGTGTTACAAGAGTTTGACTTTCATATAGTTGGAATGGTTTGACCATATTCACACAGTTGGTACATAATAGAGACATGTCAGGAGAAATTGTGAGTCTTTAAAACGGGCAAAATATTCCTGGGAGTTCTTTCAACGATATTTTAGACTGCGTCATGTTTTTTGGACTTACTCTATGGGATCTGCAACTTTCATTTTCTTTGAGTCTGTAAGTTGCAGAATACTGAAGACAATACAAGTAGGGTTTTTTGTCCATAGAAATGCAAATTTCAAAAAAAAAAAAAAAGAAATGCAAATTTCAGGCATAGATACAACTATTTTCTACTTACTTGAAAAGGTAATTTCAAACATTATATTTTACATTATATTTACATTATATTTAAAAGGTAATTTCAAACATTATATTTTAGCCCTATAGATTTTAAAAACTTTACATCTCTTGGCAAATGCATTTGTCATTCCTGATTTTATATGTGTGTGTGTGTGTGCGCACGCGCGCTGTTCAGATGACTCCTTTGAACTGATAGGAACATTTTATTAGTTCCTTAACTAATTTATGTGTTAAAAGCTTTGACTGGTGACCATTATTATAAAGGTCACAATTTTACCTTTTAAAATCATTCTCTAGAAGCCAGCACACAAATCCTCATGAACTGACTATAGATTATGTGTGCTCTTCCCATTCATACCAGAGTTACTTGTCAGTGTAGGCTGTTTTTGTTAGGGATGCTGCCTGGAAAATGGAGAACTTCCATTTGGGAAGGGTTTGATAAGGCAGGAGAGAGAACAAAGTGTATTTCTTCTGATGACTGCCAAACATACTTTGCTGAAGTATCTTTCTGTGTGTGAATAATTCCTCATTAACTAGGAATATACTCCTTTAACTTAGCCTAGTCATATTTCATCAGAATTCTGGGAGCTAAATACTTTTATTGTTTTAACTTCACAGATTTAAAACACATTGCCGACAATGACAAGTAGTTGACTAGTGTCTACAATTGATTGAAAAACATGGTGTGCCCCAGCAGACAACTTTTAAGCAAGGAACCCTCATGACTCTAGACAACAAAAAGCCCAATTACACTCAAATATTTAGTTACACATAGTCTGGAAAGAGGGATAAACTCATTCAGACTGTCCCAGTAACGTGTTCTAATCCCACCCTGATGGCACAGGACTTCTATATTCCCACTAAAATCTCTCCATTTCTTACGTGGGGTCTTATGACCGACACACTTGCATTCATGAGCAGACCTCCCAGATTCTTTGGATCTAAGTCCCAACAATTATGCTTGCTGCCTGGGAACCCACTTAGATGAAATGCTTCACTGGTGCCATGAAGGAGACTACCATCATAGTAAGGATTTAGCAGCAACAGTCAGTCTTCAGAAGTACCTAACTGCAGATATCTTATGATAATAGAGGTGGTCTTTTTTCCCTTAATTTTTATTGGGCTTAACCCATGCTCATATGCATGACCCAGAGGACAGAATAAGCTCCTTTTCTACTCTGTTGCATTTTCTCACTTGAGCATCCAAATGACACTCCCTGGGCCACACAAATCTGTATTTTAAAAAGAACTCTCCTACAAACTAATGAAAACTGTTTTCATAGGGGACTCAAAAGAGGGAAGCAGATGGAGGCATTATCATTACAAGGTCCAAGCAATAATACATCCATCATTCCATTCTTGTCCTCTGTTCTTCCTATCTCACCTCTACCCTTCCATTCACAGACCTCGTAGCTTTCACATTCCTTTTCCAAATGCAAATGAACCTATCATCATAAGTGCATGAATGGTCTGATGGTAAGGGAGGAGGTCCCATATTCTTCATAAGTAGTTATGGTCACCTCCCAAGGAGCCTGGCTGTATTAGTTTTCTATGGTGTGTAACAAATTATCACAGACTGGTGGTTTAAAACAACACACATTTTGTGGGTGAAATAAGCACGGATTTATTGTGTTAAAGTTCTAGAAGCTAGAAGTCAAAACAATTGGTTCCAATAGGCCAAAGCCAAAGTGTTGTCAGGTCTATGTTTCCTCTGGAAGCTCTAGAGTAGAATCTGTTTCTTTGCCTTTACTAGATTTTAGACCAGCAATGCCAGAAAAAGCATTGTCAGATAATCTTCTCCGCTTCTGTGTATAGTCAAATCAGCGTCTATCTCCCTCTATGAGGACTGTGATTGTATTTATGTGACTGTGATTGTATTTATGGCCCACGTAGATAATCTAGGATAATCCTCCCATCTCAAAAATTTTAACTTGATATCCACAAAGTTACTTTGCCATACAAGGTAAGATGCACGGGTCCCAGGGATTCACACCTGGATACCTTTGGTGACTATTATTCAGCCTGTTGCAAAGAACAAAGAGGCTTAGGAATTTATTACCCTCAAAATAACAGCCCCAAATATTTAAAATTTAAGGGGGGTATTATAAGCATTCCTATGAGGTTCCTCGCTGACTACTTCCTATCTGGAGGTGGGATTCCCTCGTCTTATTTGGCCCTTGTCTGAACTCTCATGGTGACATGGGGGTGGAGACTTTTTCCCCGCCTACAATGTTAATAGTATTATAATTCATTATAATTAGCTAAAGGTCACCTTGAGGGGCAAGATGGCGTCCCAAGTCACCAAAGTCTAGTTCTGGTCAGTCTGGAAGCTGCACCTTTTCTTAAGAATGATCTCATCTCCTCTTTCCTTTGTCTCCTATCACCTCCTCCTTTCTTTCCTCCTCCCTCCCTCCCCCCGTCACTATAGTAACAAGCCCACCACACCTGCTTAGTTTTTAATACTGCTGTGGTTGCTGCCAAAGTTTCAAATAACAAATTACCAAATATTTGTAAGTGCTTTCATGCAAAAAATATCCAGAGGGAATTAAATGTAAACTTAAGGAAACAAAAATTAAAAACAAAAACTAATAAAATGGAAATACCATGTACTACCAGGAATATGTTAATTAAAAATCATGCTGAAAAAAATGATGTTGGCCATTTTTTGATAACAGAAAAATAATACTTCAAAAATGAAAAAATTGTTTTAATTTCCCAAAAAAAATAAACCATTAAATATTATCTTGAAAGAACAAACACAAATTTAAAGGCTATTTCCAAATGCCTGGGGGAGGGCAGTGAAGGAAATTTGTGAATCATAAATAGCAGAAAATGAACAAAAGTTTCACACATTGTATATGAAGCAAAACTGACCATGGTGCCAGAAATAACTACTGAGAAAAACAGAGGTACATATGCAGATTTGTATGTTCTAAGAGCTAAGAAAGGAATTCAGTAAAAACAACAGATGAAGATATGTTAGCATAATGCTTATTTTAAAAAAATCTTTATCTGAAGACTTGTTCAGAAATAGAATGATAAAAGCAGATTACATAAACTTAAATAGACTCCAAACTTTCAAATAACATAGATTGAATCTTCTAGTTTTTCTCTTAAATAGGAAAATATTTTCTCTAGAACTCTTTTATTTTTTAAATTAATTTATTGGGGTAACATTGGTTAGTAAAATTACATAGGTTTCAAGTGTACAATTATATAATACAACAGCTCTATATCACATTGTGTGTTCACCACCCAGAGTCAGTTCTCCTTCCATCACCATGTAATGACCCACTTTATCCTCTCCTACCATCCCCCTCCCCACTTGCCCTCTGATAACCACTAAACTGTTGTCTATATCTATGAGATTTGGTTTCTTTGTTTGTCTTGTTCCTTTGTTGCTTTCAGTATTATATCTCACGTATGAGTGAAGTCATATGGTTTTCGACTATTTACTTCTGACTTATTTCACTTAGCATGATAATCTCAAAAGCCATCCATGTGTCCCAAATGGCCATATTTTGTTTTTTCTTATGGCTGAGTAGTATTCCATTGGGTACATATACCACATCTTTTTTATCCAATCATCTATTGAAGGACACTGGTTGTTTCCATGTCTTGGTCACTGTAAATAAAGCTGCAATGAACATTGGAGCACATGTACCTTTACAGATAAATGCTTTCAGATTTTTTTTGGATAGATACTCAGAAGAAAGATTGCTGTGTCATATGGTAATTCTATTCTTAATTTTTTGAGGAACGTCCATACTACTTTCCATAGTGGCTCTACCAATTTACATTCCCACCAGCTGTGCATGAGGGCTCCTTTTTCTCCACAGAACTCTTGACATTCCTTTCATAAGTCATGAAAAGCACTTGCTAACATGTATGGAAGACTGACAAAGAACTCCTCTTGAGGATAACCCAGAAAGAATAATATGTCAACTTTTATATGTAATATTAAAATATTTTATAGCAATTTGTACATACATATTAACATGTTTTAAGTTTACCTTGAATTAGTTTCCTGGGGCTGCCATAACAAAGTACTAAATACCGGGTTGCTTAAGATTCAGAAAAGTACTGTCTAACAGTTCTGAGAGCTGCAAATCCAAAATCAAAATTTCAGCAGAATTGGTTCCTTCTGGGGAATGTGAGAATCTATTCCATGAGTATCTCGTAGATTCTGATTGCATCAGCTGTTCCTTGGTTTATAGATGGCATTCTCCCATCTTCATGGAATGTTCTCTTTACGCATGTCTTTCTGTGTGTCCAAATGTCCCCTTTATAAATACTTTTGTATTTCCCTTAATGATATTTTCTGAACTTGATCTTCTGCAAAAATCATATCACCAATAAAGTTATATTCATACGTAAGAGATCAAAACTTCAACATCTTGTGGGGAGACACAGTTTGTTGATTCATTCACTTGGACATCAGCCATTTCTTGCTCTCAGAGAAAGTAGGGAAGCCAATAGTTTGATCAAAATTATTAAGAAAAATTTTGAAATGGAGAAAAACTGTGTGTCTATTCCTCTAAGAGTTGGGATAGGATCAAGTAAGATTAATCTAATTTAAGCAGTAAGATACCACAGTCTAGTTTATTTAAAAAATATTTAGATTTTAAAGCAATTCTCTCATGAGGGATTACAATTTCCTAAACCAGACTGAATTAAGATGAATTTCAAGTGTCCATGATAAACAAAGTCACAAACTCAGCTCTCTGCAGGCTTGCCTATGTGTACAGACTCATGTGCACATTAAGGCTCACATTTCCCCTTTTATTATTTCATGAGTTCCATTTGAAAAAAGGGAAAGAATGTCAAACCCAGTTTCTAAGACTTTTATTAAAACCTTTCTCTAACATGTTCTTTAATAGATTCTATACATTTCCTTTAAATACATTAAAAAAAAATCCTTGTGATGATTCTGATTTTTTTTTTGTACTCTGCAATTCCTCCTGCTATCTAGTTCTTTCCAAACGTACTTCATATTTTGCTTCCCAAATCAGTTACCATGCCTAAATTCAGTTGTGAATCCTCAATGTCCAATCCAGGTATAACTCTCTGTTAAATATTTTAAAAAATAATTCATGACCAAATCGTAAACTATTTTATAGAACTTAGGCTCTGAAAATTATAGAAGATATCCTTCCTATTCTTAAGGGTCTTCAGGGAATAATTGCAAATTTTGGTGTCCAAAAGTTAATGGCTTGCATAGTATAAACTTAGATCTTCAGAAAAGAAACAAGTGGTTGTCTAAGAATATATGAAAGCATAATCTGTGAAGTGCAAAGTATCAATTTAGAGTCATCCTAGCCAATTCAATGCCAACAGGAGTCCCCAGTTTGGTGTGTGGTGATGGCAGAGAGACTTTATTCAGTGCAAACAGCTCGATTGTGAAATAGCGCAGCTGCAGAACAGCATGGCTGTGAGACAGCTCAATAGTGATACACTTCAATTATGATACAGCACAGCTGTGAAACACCTCAGGCAAGGAGTCCCTGGTGAGAAGGCCTCTGTTACTGCTCTGGGGTGATGTTGCAGCTCCAGCCTTCAATGGAAACTGAAAGTGCACCCCACAGAGACAGAGTTGAAGCTGGTTTATGTGGAGAAGAGTCCCCACTCCTGGTCCCTGATTGGTCTATTCTCATGTAAATGAGAATTCCAAATCCTCACAGTTTGATTGGTGCAAAGAGCACTATCCTGGTGGGGCAGAATGGAGCTAGTCTGGTTGGTAAAGATGCAGATGAAATACAGCCATGTAGCTCCCATTAGATGGGGAAAGGCTTAGTCAGATTTTGATCTTAGGAGCTCTCTTATAAGAGTCAACTTGGATGGCAGGAGCACAGTGCAGGAGGCTTGGCAGCCACTCTGTGGCTTTCTCTGAAATGCAGCATGTGTGAGGGACCTCTGTAAACAGTGGGTGCTAGACTGTAGTTATCAATTGGAGTCCAGTTAACCAAAAGATGTCCTTTGGGCAGGTATATTCTTCTTGGAGTCGAAATAGGAATGGACAGAGAGTTACACCTGGATTGGACATTGAGGATTCACAACTGAATTTAGGCATGGTAACTGATTTGGGAAGCAAAATATGAAGTACTTTTGGCCCGTATTATTAGCTATGTTTATTAGGCCCGTATTATTAGCTATGCATTGTGCTAGTTGGTGCCATTCCTTGCTTGTAGACAGATGATTACAACATAAGTGAGGTGCACTCAAATTTCAGGATTGTAACTCCATGCCTGCTTATGATTAACAGTCAGGGTGTAGTCTGCTTATGTGGGTGATGATCACTTTCACCTAAAAGTGAGTTTTTATAATCCATTCTTCTACTATAACTCAGAGCCAGAAGGCATATTCTGCATTACAGTAGATCAAGGGATTTTCAGAGCTCACTTGTAAGTGGTGGCAATTTCAGACATGAAGATGTCAATTCAAGGACTATAAAGTAGGCCACCTTCCCACAGTAAAGCAGCATCAATACAAATTGGTATCACTGATACATGTCCTTTGTCAGATCAGAGGAAATGCCTCACAATTACACCACAATTAAGCAAGTCATAGCACAAAATTGGGTGGTATTAACCATTTCATGTTTCTTATCCTTTTCTGAGAGAAACGTCATTAGTTCGCCACCCCTTGCATAATGGTCCTTACAGAGCTTAATAAAAATATACTTCTAGGAACCCTACACCAAGCAAAAATGGTCAATGGAAAGTAATTGATACTGCATCATTTTACAAATAATGAATCCTTTTTGTGTACAAAGTTTTTGATTAGCTAATGTGCAGTCATTTCAGAGCTAAATTGGAGACAATCTTTAAACAAAGTTATTTCTGGCCAAGTTGTCTTCGTAATACTGGGTAACGTGACAGCATTATTTTTTTTAACTCGTAAATCATCTGTAATTTATTTTGTCTATTCCATATGCATGCTTACCATGGAGAATGTCTACTATTTGGTTTGTACTTATTATTCCATACAACATATGCTGCTATAACATGATAATTGATATAAATACTAGTAGATTGATATAAATACTACTAGTAAATACTCCATTAGTCAGGGTTCTCCATACAATCAAAGTACTAGGATTTTGGAAGGTAATCTGTTTTATTGAGAGTCTTCTGATTTAAATGTTAATCACATCTAAAACATGCCTTCACAGCAACATCTGGACTGGTGTTTGACCAAACATCTGGATATCACAGTCTAGTCAAGTTAGCACATAAAGTTAACCATCACAGGTGCTTAATCTGCTACAATATGTGCTCCTAGGGGACAACAATTCTATTTTACGTATGCTTCTTATCTGTAACAATATTACTATACCTGGCAAATGGAGATCATATCAAATCTGATGCAGGAATGTATAATTGATCCTCATTATTTGCAGATTCTATATTTGAGAATTCTCCTACTTACTAAAATTGATTGTAACCCCCAAATCAATAATCACAGTGCTTTAGATTCCGCATATAAGTGAGATCATATGGTACTTGTCTTTCTCTTTCTGACTTATTTCACTTAACATAATGTTCTCTAGATCCATCCATGTTGTTGCAAATGATAAGATTTCTTTTTTTTTTCTTTATGGCTGCGCAATACTCCATTGTATAAATGTACCACAGCACGGTGTGAGGGATGTAAAAATAAAATAAAATAAAATAAAAAAATAAAAATTAAAAAAAAAATCACAGTGCTTTCTTAGTCATTCACATAGATACATAGATTGTCAAACGTATTATTTGCCTCAACTGTGCATGTTCCTAGGAAAGGTCTAATAAGACAATACCCTTCCTTCTCATTTCAACCCTCATCCTATAAACAAGTGTCCTTTTCAAAGTCTATTTAGTGCTATTTAAAAAATATGTATTTTTTGTGGTTTTATTCATGATTCTGCTGTTTAAAATGATCCCAAAGTGTATAGCTGACTAATGTTCTCAAATGCAAGAAGGCCATAAATATGCTTTACAGTGAAAACACATGTGTTAGAGTCACTGGCTGTGAGTTCAATGTCAAAAAGTGTCTTTAAACAGAAAGATAGACCAAACAATGTTATGCATTGATCAGCTGGTGAAAACGCTGTGAACAGAGGCTTTTAGGAACCTAAGCCTGTATTTCTCCTAGGTGCAATGCCTCAGTGTTCACTAATTCAGTGTTTGCAGTGAGTTTCTAAGACATCTACTGTAAACAATGAGAATTGACTGTAAGAAATCCCTGTCTACTTGCATTAATGTTCCTTTTGTCTAAATGCATTAATGTTTTTTATGTCCTTATCTTATATTATTGTGAATTTTAAGGAGAATTTGCTCTAAACACACAGTTGTATTTATTCTGAAGACATGGAGATATTAGATAAAATAGATGATAGACAGATACAGAAATATGAAGAAATACATAAACATAAATAAAAAATGCATACATATATACATACATAAACACATACAAACATGCATATATGCATACATTTTCTGTCTATTTCAGTGAAAATGACTAGAAGGAACACCCAGTAGTACTGAGCATACGTAGGGCCCAAATCTTTGTTTCCAATTAATTTTTATTACTAAAAGAAACAGGCCTCCATAGAGAAATGATTGATTTTTAAGGCTGGGAAAATGGAAGCACAAAACACACTTGTGCTGTATTGTGTCAGGGATTCAAAATGTGATCAATGATAAAGATATGTCAAAAAATTATAGGAGCCATCTTGACGGTAGTTCCTTCAAGTGACAAATCTGGGACAATTTGAACATCCCATCAAATCAACTTAGAATTCATGAATTAAATTTTATATAAATAAATACATTGAAAAGAACAAAAACTTTTTACTCCTTACTTCTTACTCAGAATGCAAACTTATAAATATATAAGACATGACAAAGTTACCAAATTACGACTTGGCTACCATAATAATTGAGACAATAAAAATCAATGAATATAAAACGAATGAAAGATGAATAAAGAATATTTATTTGTTTTAAAAGTGTATCCCCACACAGTATATAATTTAGAAAATAAAAATAGCAATTTTTCTGTGAAGAATTCTGACAAGTCCTCAACCGAGTAACAAAGTTAACGTCGCCAGTAATAAGAGAAATCATGTGCCCCCATATGACACACAGAAAAGAACACTAAATCACTTTTATGGCACTCTGCCAAGAATATGTCAGGCAATGTCAAATTTAGGGTCATTCTTGAGGAATACTCCATATATGCCAAAAATTTAAACATCATGAAATACAAAGAATGACTGAAGAAGTATTACAGAATAAGAGATAATTTTTTTTCAAATATAATAAATGACATCACCAATTAAATGTTCTATCTTTAATTTGCTCCAAAATCTGTGATTGTTAAGTTTATTCCTAGGTATTTTATTCTTTTCATTGCAATTGCAAAAGGAAATGTTTTTGTTTCATTTCTTTTTCTGAAATTTCAATGGATTTTTCTACATTGATTTTGCATCCTGCAACTTTCCTGTATTTGTTTATTGCTTCTAATAGTCTTTTGGTGGAGCCTTTAGGGTTTTCTATATTAAGAATCATGTCGTCTGCAAAAAGTGACAATTTTACTTCTTCATTCCCAATTTGGTTGCCTTTTATTTATTTCTCTTGCCTGATTGCACTGGCTAGGCCTTCCTGTACTGTGCTAAATAACAGTGGTGAGAGGAGTCATCTCTGTCTTGTTTCTGATCGTAGGGGAAAAGCTTTCAGTTTTTCACTATTAAGTATGATATTAGCTAAAGGATTGTCATATGTGGCCTTTATTATGTTGAAGTACTTTCCTTCTATACACATTTTATTAAGTGTTTTAATCATAACTGGATGTTGTATCTTGTCAATGCTTTTTCTGCACTTATTGATATGATCCTATGATTGTTATCCTTTATTTTGTTTATGTGGTGTATCACATTGATCTATTTGTGATTGTCCCTGTTAGTGTTACTATAAGTTAAAATAGACCATGTACAGTATGAGTATTTTGTCTCAGTACCCAGTTGAAAATAAAACAAAAAAAGGAGCATGTATCCCAATATTATAGGCAAACTGTTTCCACAGATGATATTAAAAGACAGTCATGGTGGCATTAGGTAACCTCCATTTTATGAGTATCTAAGATGCAACTTGAATACTTAACAGATACAGAATTTTTATAGTTAGAATTTTAATGAGATTGTTGCTGGAGCATAGTATCTACTCCAACCACTCCCAGGCAAATTGAGTGAGGTCATAGGCAAAGCAATAAAAGTGTTTGGCATTTCTTTTGGAATTTGAAAGATGTAGAGATTGGTACCTGGAATTAAAAAAATCTGAGATACATGCTGTGGCTACCGTGATCTCTGGTAATAGAATAGAGAGAGGAAGGCCTGGATTATGAAAGAGACCACACATTTTCACCAACTATACAATAAATCAGTCAAGAGTCACCATAAACGATCCCACTCTAGAGGGTTTCATACACTGGGGGAATCTGAAATCTTAGTTGACAGGTTCATCCTGTATACTAAGAAACCTTCCAAACATCAAAACACCATCCAAAACACACATACCACACACACCCCTCAGACAATTACATGCTTTCACAAATCACCATAACAGACTACCAAATGTGAAGCCATTGAAAAATGCAAAAACAAGGCTGCTAATAATACAGAAACCAAATGCAAAGCTTAAAGTATTTACAATTGTTTCAACTATAGGTGAGGAATAAAAAAATTGATAAAGTTTGAAAGAAGAACTGTGAAAAAATTAAATCCTATTACATTATTACATACTATTTATTAATATTACTATATTAGTGCATTAACATTAATATGCTAAATTAATTTTGATTGATATTAAATATTATGGTATAACTGATATTGATATAGTAATATCAATATTGTAATATATAGTATTAATGTTATATATTAACATTATTATAATACATTCACTCTTTCTGAACTCAAGTCATTCAATAAACCAATGCATCCTAAATACTTTAAGAACATGTCTCACTTTCAGAATATTTAATAAAGCCACTTAAACTTATTTTGCCTTAAGTTTCAAAACACATCATTTGCTTTGATGCAATAGATCTCTACATTATGATAAGCCAATATGAATCAGCATATTTTTATTGTCTATATTTGCTTTTGATACTCTTCTAGATATTACTTTTTCATCTTGCCTAACGTTTTCTCACTTTCAAGAGTTAGTAAAATCTCATCACCTCCTGGAAAAGCCTCAGATTTCTTGATTTAATACATTAAAAGTACATATAAAGGTCTTATAATTACATTCTTTTTCACTAACCTTTTACACGTTAGCCTGCAGATTCCATTAGAGAAAAAGTTCCTTGGATGCAAACATCAAGTTCTCCAATCCTGAGTGAAACAGTCCTGTGTGCAATGGGAATTCAATACTTATTCAATGATTGTTGTTCTATTCCAAAATTCAAAATCATTATAAAGAATGTGCAATGAGGAAATACTTTAATAAATTTTGGAAGTATTTCATGATTCTACTTTGAAATTTTCACACATTCAATGTCTGTAGAGAATTTATTTTTAAAAAGTGATAATGGAAAGTTCAATACATTAGTGGTCAGCAAAACAAATTACCCAGAAGAATTTTAAATCTTCTACAGTACACTGGCGATACAACCAGTATCTAGGCATACTAGTGCACTATTAATAAATTCCCAGAATTTATATACTTTTATGAATATTTCTAGATGTCTTTTATACTCTCAGGAAGTACACAGGTAGTGAGATAAAGTAAATGAAAATTATGGCACAACTGATCACAAAGTGAATGTTTTCGACATGAAATATGGTAACGTAAACTTTATCTAGCTATAGCAAACGCTAGAACATCAATTTTAAATTCTTATAAAATCCTTGTGTTAGGGATAGACTGGTATACGCCAATGGCAGATCTGTTAAACTGTGAGCTTCTAATATGATATTTAAAATATAAATGCACATTTGATGAGCAAAGACCTAGTAAATCCATAAATGTGTGATTCATCCATCCATTCATCATCTATGCATGAATCCATCCATTTATCCCTTCCTTTATTCCTGGAAATATGAGTGCATAAGTTAGTCAGCCTCAGTATCTTAGGGTACTAGTTGGATGCATGGTTAAGGCAGTAATTTGTGCATCTTCTTCATTAAAAAGAAAACAAATTACTCAGTTCTTGTGACTGTAATATTTTTATTGTATTACCTATCTGCATCTATCCTTTATTCATAATATTTTCATTTAGTAAAAGTGCAAAAAAAAGTGCACTTATCCCTTTGAATAGCCTGCATTCCATAAAAGTATATTGAACATAAAAAATGTATGTGTGAAATAAATATTCTACTGCAATCAAATTATAATACATATAGTAGTAAACTAAGAAGAAAACATCTTTAGTCAAGAAATTGGGGAAGAAAAGCAGGAAAGCTAGGTCTAGAGATCCTGTTATCTGAGTTGAATATCAAGTTCCCATAAATTCAACTAATTTGATGATCTGGAATATCTCATGCTGTAAAACTTTATTCAAAATTCACAAGGATTCCAGTAAAAAAGACAATAAGAGAGTAGGTTATTTCCACATGAAGACAAAGTAGTCTATTTTTGTTTATCCTAATAGCTCTGCTTAGGGATGACACAATAGGATGCAATTTATTACTGTATTTGCTACATTAATGGCCATTTTTAAAGAACAATCTTCCAAGCAAGATTTACAAATTGAGTACGTTCATCTGGAAATGTTTGAATTAGTCTGTATGCTGACAAACAAATGCAAAACGATAAAACTCATTCTTGCATATAAAGAACAGGAGAGCTGGAACATGAAGACACCATCATTTATAGATAAAGAAATACAAGAGATTAAATTATAATCTCAGACATTCAGTTAAATTTCTATACTTTAGTAACATTATAACAAGGACATTAACAATTATGATGGTGAACTATTGCCAAAATTTTATAAAATAATAAAATGTGTAATCTGTCCAAAGAAAATTGTCGCGTCCTGCACAACACAAGCGAGTGGGAAAGGACGAGGGAGGCGGCGAGGGTTAAGGTTTATTAAAGAAAGAGACAAGAGACACTGAATGCAAAGAAACCACAGAGGACCAAGGGACTCACAGCCTTAAGAGACTGGAGCCCCGAATCGGGTAGTCGTGGGTATTTATTGATTTTTTACAATAGGCATCACATGATTCTGGGCAGGGTCTGCAAAACTCTGACACCACCAATACAATTAGCATATTTCCAATCACCCAATCATTTTGTCCCAAAGCAACCTGTACATGTCGTCCCCACATGACCAAGGTGCGGGTGTGTGTGATCCCTGGGGGAGCGGATCTCTCAAAGCAATTATCCCATGAGGTCAGCGCAGAGCAAGATGGTTTCGCTCAATTACTGTTCCTTGCACAATAGGGTGCCGGACATCTGAAGCATGCGTCAGCAGCTTCCCAGAAAGTGTTGGAGGATGGGCACACCTCACAACTTAAGGTTAACTCATGGGGGTCCCTGGGGTCCCGCCTGGCTTAAGTTGTCCCTCCCTTGAGGGATCTTATTCGTCTTTGGCTGCAGACCCAGCATGTTGGGACCATGAGAGAGAACTTATAAAACTCAACCCCTAAAGGGACAACCCCGCAACCCTCTTTCCCTAAGGAAAGGGTGGAAGGGACAGACGGTTAGGATGCTGTGTGACAACAGAAAATAAATTATTTAAAGTGAATAAATTAAGATATTTTTATGGTAGAGTAGTATTCCGCTGTGTATATATAATCTGCCATAAGAAAAAAATGAAATACTGCCATCTGCAACAAAATGGATGGATCCTGAGATGATTATGCTAAGCAAAATGAGTCACAAAAAAAGTCAAGAACTATATGATCTCATTGATATGTGGGATATAAAACTGAAAGCAACAAATGAACAAGACAAACAAAGAAACAAAAACTCGTAGACACAGACAACCGTTTAGTGGTTACAAGAGGGTAAGGGGGGAGGGTGATAGATGAGGGTAAAGGGGGTCGAATACATGGTGATGGAAAGAGAACTGACTCTGGGTGGTGAACATATATAGATGATGTATTACAGAATTGTACACTTGAAACCAATGTAATTTTACTAACCACTGTCACAGCAATAAATTTTAATAAAAAAATGAAATAAAGATTTTCTAAAGAACCCCCTGCATATTAGACCAGTGAAAACACTGTCACAGACCATCACTAATGCTGGGGTAAGTGTTTGGGATCATAGGTCTATTTTATCAGTGCAAAAACTGTATTTCCTAACTAAATTTCCTACGGTCTAGTTTAAGTTTTTCCCAACCTACTGAAGGAACCCAGGCAAGATTTTTATCATTCCTCTTCTTTTCAAGAATTTTCTTTTATTTTTCTATTTGTTCAAAGATACTTTGAATATTATAGTTACAATGGAAAGCTTATTGATTTTCTTTTATGTTTACAAAAGCACTTAAGCATCTCATGACATGCCATGTTTCCCCGAAAATAAAAGCTATCAGCTCTAATACATCTTTTGGAGCAAAAATTAATATAAGACACGGTCTTATATTACATTACATAAGACCGGATATTATATTTTATATTATATTATATTATATTATATTATATTATATTATATTATATTATATTATATTATATTATATTATATTACATTACATTATACCCGGTCTTATACTATAGTAAAATAAAACTGGGTCTTATATTAATTTTTGCTCCAAAAGACATATTAAAGCTGATTGTCCAGCAGGGTCTTATTTTCGGGGAAACACGGTAATGTACAGGCATACCTCAGGGATACTGTAAGTTTGTTTCCACGCAATCACAATAAAGGTATTATCTCAATAAAGTGGGTCATAAACTTTTTGTTAGTAGAGGGTCTTGCCTTCACTTTATAAAAAAAATACAGTATCTGTGAAGCACAATAAACTGAAGCACAATAAAATGAGGTAGACTTGTAATCTGAAAAGTACTCTCACTTCCAGGTATGCAGCACTGAGTTAATTCTATCCTGCATATGTGATTGCATTAGCTTTCTATTTCTGATGTAAAAAATTTGTCACAGACTAGGTAGCTTAAACAATACTAATTTATTGTCTTAGATTTATACAGGTAAAAATTCCACTGTGTCTCATCAGGGAAAAATGAAGTGTTAGCAGGCCTGCATTCTTTTCTGGAGGCTCTAAGAGAGAAAGGGGATAAAGTATGTGTTCCATGGCAATATGTAGTTGGAATCCAACATTTTTATTTTAGATATGAGGACTAGGCCAATTTTGTTATCAACATTAAAAGCATTTATATATAGATCTGAATTTTGACCGTATTTCACGTATTTTGTTATGCTATTATTTTAATTTTTATTATTAAAATTTTAAAACGTGCACAAAGTTAGAAAGGAAAACAATGAGTTCTCATGTACTCACTTCCGAACTTTTTTTTTCTCATTTTTTCTATTTTTGACAATGCCTTTAAAAAACAAAAGTTACAACGGAACATCATACACTCCTTCTGTTGAAGGCAGTTCTCAGTATCCTTGGTCAAAGCTCTCTAGCCCTTGGCTGCCCTCAGTTCTGTAACCTTCGCCATCTGTTACTGGTTGAATTCCATCTTCCAAAATATATGCTGAAGTCCTAATCATCAGTACCTCAGAATGCGATGTTATTTAGAAATAGGATCTTTGCAGATTTAATTCGTTAAATCGAAGTCACACTGAAGTAGAGTAAGCTCCTAACTGCATAACGACTGGCATCACTATGAGAAGATGGTTGCATGGGACAGAGACACAGGGGAAATATCTTGAAAATATGGAGGCAGAGATTGGAGTAATGTTGTTACAAGCCAGGGAACAGTTGGAGCTACCACAAGCTTGAAGTGGCAAGAAAGGAGCCCCTCTAGAGACTTCAGAGAGAGCACCACCAGCTGACACCTTGATTTTGTACTTACAGCCTCCAGAAATGCTAAAGAAAAATTTATGTTGTTTTAAGTCACTGAGTTTTTGCCACTGTGTTACCACATCCCTAGGAAACTGATACACCAACCATTTAAGGAACACACTCTTCACATCAAATGTCCAAAACCTTGGTAATCCGAAATCAGTGAGATTTAGAGGCTTAAGGTATCAGTTATGCCTTGCTCTGTCACCAGTCAATTCTGTGATATGATCCAACACAATATAAAATGAAGGCATCTGACAAGAGCAATTTATTTTCCATGCACAATAGTATACATCATAGGTCACCTAGTAACAAGAGCATTAAAAAATATTAAATATGATGAAACTTCAGATCTATATATAAATGTTTTTGTTCTCTTTTTGAAGTTTTCACTAGTCTTTTAATCTGATAAGGTGAGAAAATATGTCTGTTTCTACTCAAAAGAATAGAGAGGGTTAAAGGGTTCAAATACAAGGCAATGGAAGGAGAACTGACTCTGGGTGGTGAACACACAATATAAATGCTTTTAATGTTGATAACAAAATTGATCTAGTCCTCACATCTAAAATAGGAAAGTGGGCGGTGACCAGATGGCTCAGTTGATAAGAGCATGAGCTCTGAACAACAGGGTTGCTGGTTTGATTCCCACATGAGCCAGTGAGCTGCACCCTCCACAACTAGATTGAAGACAACGAGCTGCCATTGAGCTTCCGGATTGGCAGCCTGGTGGCTCGATTGGTTAGAGCACGAGCTCTCAACAACAAGGTTGCCGGTTCAATACCTGCAAGGGATGGTAGGCTGTGCCCCTTGCAACTAAAGATTGAAAACAGCAATTGGACATGGAGCTGAGCTGCACCCTCCACAACTAGACTGAAGGACAACAACTTGGAGTGGGCCCTGGAGAAACACACTGTTCCCCAATATTCCCCAATAAAATTAAAAAAATAAATAGAATACGAAAGTGGGATTCCTGCAAAATATCACCACTGAACCCATATTTTATCCCTTTCTCTTCCAAAATGCCTCTACAGTTAATAACTAAGAAGGTGATGAGAATAGGTATGCTTTGTTTTGTGGTCAGCTCTGAGGACTGTTTCTAGTGAATTCCTTCCCATAACATACACGGAAGTTATCTGATAAGAACAATTTCAGTGCAGAACCCTGTATACCCTCTATCACCTAGTAACTAAAGTATGCAAATAAGACAGATAGATAAACTGTAAATGTGATTAATAAAAGGAGAAAAAAATAAAATATTTTATTAAGATAATCTAGATTTTCATGTATAAAATCTCTCACCAAATGCATATGAAGGATACTTATTATACTTCCATGATTTATTTATATCCTAAATTATTTATCAAACACCTGTCTTTCTCCCTCATAATTAGTCAATTAAAATATTTTCTAAATCATTCTATATTCCAGTGTGTTGTGCACAAGTCCATTATGTAAAGGGTATAAGTATAATACTATTAATCAAAATTCTGCAAACTTAAGTTCCTTTACATTTATTTTGCAGTATAGGAAGAGAATGTACTGGATATGTTGGCCCATTCCCAGCGATAGATATACAATATTTTCTAACATAGAATATGTTTTGTTTCCTTAAAACAGCTATATATGTTATATCCACTTATTTTTTTGTCTTATTTCTACATCTCACTCCTGGGTTGTGTTTGATTTTGTACAAAAATATATTGTAGTCACAAGGCATCATATATAGCTATATTTATGCATATGTGCATACTATATTTAAATATTAGACACAACAAAGGATAATTTGCATCAAGCAGGCAAATAGTATAATTGGTTTACATGTGTGGGTGGAAAACACAGAACTTATTAAAAGTAACTTGCTATTGTTACAGAAACTTATTACAGGAAATTTGTTTACCTGTTACATAAACTTTCATACTCTCTAATCCTTGAGAACATAACATCAGATAGCTATTATAGCTAAAGGAAGTGCCACAATTTATATTTTCTGGGGTGTGAAGAAATTTTGAGAATTAAAAACCAGGCATTTTTCTTGCTAGTATTTTCTTTTTAACCAGGAATGAGTTTCTGGATATATCTGTAAAGGATAAAACCACCATTCTGTCTCAACACAACTATGTACAATTACAAAATTGAAATCATTCATGTAGAAAAGATATAATTAAAAATAACTAAATATCTTACATTGGTGATTAAATGAAGTAAACATCAGAAATAAGAACACCTCTGACTTCACACACACAAAAAAATTGTGACATTGTGCGCTCAACCATTACAGTTACAGGAATGAGATTGTTGCTAAGCAACAAGTCGTTTATAATCTTGTGAGGCTTTTGTATTTGAGGAAAATTGAGGCAAAGAAAAGTTTGGAAAGCTAATGAGGAAGAAATGGCTTCAGTGAAAATCGATCAATAGTGCACCTGACCAGAAAATCAACTATTAATGGGAATAAAGGAAGAAAGACTACTTAGAGCTACTTGAGAGCAAATTTATTATCACCAGGTAGTTTAATTGTCTGCACTCTAATTCCCTGTTATCATTCTGTCTTCTGTGTGCATAGCAATACTTTCTTATGTGGGAGTTCAATAATATGCAGCAGCATTTCTATGCAGTGCATTTAACAATAACTCTAAACAATGTTTTGATCACTTCATTTTCTGTATCATTTAAGAATTCAATACACTGAAATTGGCCTACTTTCATGCTATGGTTACATGACTGGCAATAAAGTGCAATTTGAACTGAGCTCTGCTGTCTGCGAAAATGTAGTCATGTCATTGACATTACAGTAAATCAACCTCGGAGACGTTTTCTCTAATAAGAAGTTCAGAGTCTGGGGATCGAGATATGGGTAGGAGTCAAGAACAGAGTTATAGGCAAATTCTGCGGTGTTCTCCTAGTTCTGTCTGTGATGTAAAAGGATATATGGCCAAACTTGAGTGGCCAAGTCTTTAAGCAGTAGCAGAGGGACATTCCAGAAAAGTTCAAGCATTAGTGCTTGAAAGGTCCTTCTGTTGATCTGAGCTGGACCACATGTCAATTACCAGCACTCTTTTAACTAGAGTAGAAGCAAGCATAGTGGTCTTAAGCAAACAGGAGGTCTTGAATGAATATGAAAGTACCTCCAAAGATTTTTCAGAAATCCTTGGAGGAAAAAAACTTGATAAATCAGTATTCACTAAGGCACCTAAGAAGGAAGCTTAGATTAGGTTATTCGGCTTTTAAAGAAAATAATGACCTCTATAGGCTTGTAGAATTGGAAAATATACAAACTAAATAAAAATAACCGGGTATCTGGATGATAACAAAGTTTGGGAGATGATACGTAAAAGACAATGGAATGAAAGTTTAGAAAACACAAAACCAAAATGAGGCCCAAAGGAAAAAGTAAGGAGGCCTTGTCTCTTTGTCTAATCTCATTAATGCTTGACTCACACTCAGTGTGCTGTCTCAGAATGTGCACTGATGAAAACCATCTCATGAAATTTAGGTGACATTTGATTGTTTGAATAACTACAAAACTTCAGTGTTGGTGTTCCATAAAACACTAGAGCTGTGTTTCTTTCATTTAACCATAAATTTAATCCTAACAATGCAAGATCACCGCATGATCACTGCCACACAGTGACCTATTTCACTAACAGCATTTTACTGATGATTACATTTATCATTTCCTTCTACACTTTATATAATTTAACTGTTTGAAATAGAAAGAATCCATATATTAAAAAATAAAGTAACATCACTATTTAATGTTTACTTTAAAACACATAGCTATTGATTCATTTGTTTCTGTTTGCAACTGTCTATAAGGCTTATTGGAGAACTAATTTCATGAGAAACTAATGGATTTCAAAATAGTTACATTGACATTCCATTGTCTCTAGCCTGTGGCTGAAATGGAAGACTGGAAGTCAGGAAACATACATTTATGCAGCAGCCTTCATAGAGGCAAAATCAAACCCATTCACATTGAAGAAAAATGCCCTACCACCCAATACCTTTCTTCCACAAACACTCCCATTCCAAAGGTGTTTGATTAAAACTGTGTAAGTAATTTCAGAAATTTTACATATAATAAAATGAATACAATTATTTTTCAAAACCTGAAATAAAAAGGCCTGACTTCCATTTCCAGCTCTGCCAATGCCTAGTTTGACTTTAAGCAAGTCATTTTTGGGGACTTTGTCCCCTCCACTGTAAAGTGGGGAGTTTGGATAATGATTGCAAAAGTCCATTCAAAACCAAATATTCTATGATGTTTTGTAATCAATAAAACAGTCTTCCCTTATGCCTAACTAATGCCCTTTCAAATGCAATTAAAAAACAACTTATCCTCTAGAGAGGAAAGGAGAATATATGAAACACTGTATTTCAGTGTAAGGAGGGAGAAGAAATTACCTCATAATTTTACAAATGTAATTTAATTTGCATAAAGTATTTAAATTAATTATTATATTTTGTAAGAATTATTCACCCCTAAAATATATCTTTAAAATTGTGCAATTAGCAATATAGACATCAAAATAAATTTACATATAAGACTTGTCTATAATATGCAAAGGCTGGCATTTTAAAAAAGAATAAGCAATTTAACTTAACCTAATCAAAGTTTTTTGTAAGTATGTTTATTCTTTCATTCTTAACATACTTTTTCAATTATCATCTTCAGAGATGATCAGGGGAAACTAATTTTAGATTAAGAAATTGCCTAAATATATATGAATTCATTCTACCACAAAATGACAACTGGCCAAAATTTTTCAGTCTAAGATTATATATATTATCAAAACATTTAGGCAGGCTACAGATGGATAATTATCAACAGTGCTTCTACATCTCTACCCAGTAAATAAAAATTCTGAAACTAGACACAAGGCTCTATTTTTCTAAATTAAATTATTATATTATCCTATTTGTTTCCACAGAAGTTATCTCCTAAGGAGAATAGACAATCGCTTATATTTACTAGTAAAACCATACAAATAATCCAGTCTGGTTTGTAGTTTCATTTTATCAAGGTATAGAAGCATTATTTAGTTTTACAAATGTAGAGGTACACAGTGACTTGAAACTAAATTATTCCAAATTATCATAAAGAATTCTAAAAAATATCCCTCGTGGCCTTGAGTCGTGGTTCACACTTATGTCTATTACATGTAATAACTTATCATTACTTTGTATTACATAGCAATTTTACACCTATAAGCAAGAGACATTATTTTAGGTCACCCACAGAAGCATACAAATATTTATTAAACTTCTATTACATTAACTTCATATTTATATATTATTTAACTTATTCTCCTAAGAGATCTATATTATAGGTATCGTTAATATCATTCTATGGATGAGAATACTGAGATACCAGAAGGTTAAATATTATAACTTGTCCGAGTCCATGCTGCAACTCACATGAATTTGACATCAGTGAAACTGACAATTGATTTTGTACTACTATCAAGTTATCCAGCCCCCTTAAATAAAACAAATTTTTATTACCTATTCAAATGTAATTTGCTTTAAATCCTACTGCACAGAAATTGCTCATTGGGGCTCCCTATGCCTCTCCTGTGCAGTTGTGTATGTGATTTTAGACACACACACACACACACACACACACACACTCTCAGTGCAGAATTGGGGACAGGCCCTCTGCTCTGTAGGCCACACTGGGTACTGCTCATGCTCATAAGACTACAAGGGACAGTAGACACCCCGAAACCTAGTCCTGCTTGTGCTTGTACTTTGTCTCCTAAAAAGACACCCAAGATCCATAATTTTTAGTGTTTATTCCCCACCTCTCACTCCAATCTTCAAGAATCTTCCGGAGAAAATCCCTTTTCAGTGTGCTATGTGTGAATCCCTTTAGAAATTGGATACATCTTTTCCTTTTTATAAAAATGCTCTGCTTCCCTTTGTCCCAGTCCTATCATCTCCCCATCTTGAACTCCAAGACTTGGGCTCCATTCCATTTGGGAGAATACATCATTGCAGATGTTTCCTTTTCATCCCCACCAATGAAGTCAGGTTTTATACATAAAAAGAAAAGAAAAACTTTAATTATAAATTCAATTAATTATACTAATACTGAGAAAAGATGAAAAATATCTCTCATCTAAGAAGCGTTCACTGAATTAATACAGCCAGTGAGTTCAGAGAGGCTTTTACTTGTTTCAGAAAAACAAACAAATAACAAACAAGGCCATTGCTATCAACCCCATGATTGGATGATTCAAGTTTATGGAGCAGAATTATTTATCACAAAGAGCCATGTGGTAGTCAAAAAACCTAGCTTTATAATTCCCTTTTGGGGAATTCGTAATTCCCTTTTGGGGTGCCCTTGACAAAAATTGATCCTTAGTTTTCTGATTTGAAAATGGAGAAGTGGATAATAATGGTATATATTGAGCACTTTCAATGCCCAAAATATTGCAGTATTTTTCCTTTAAAAATCATATTATCTCTTTAATTCACACATATACTCTGTGAGGTATATATTCTTCTTATTCTCCATCTCCCAGATGAGAAAACTTGAGAGTTAGAGACACTACAACACTTACACATTTATCTAGCACAGGACAACATATATGATAAATGAATAGCTGAGTTTCAAACCCAGATTTGTTGGAATTCAAAGTCAAGACCTTAACGGACATGCTATTCTCCTCCCAGAGTCAATTTAAAGAAAGGCAAAATAAAATCTCAAACACTATTGCATTGTGGACTTTATAGAACTTTATAGAGAAAAGCTTTTTAATTACCATTATTTTTGGCTCCCCAAGTATATTACAACTATGCTCATTGTAAGATCCAACGCTTTTACTTTCTTTAGTTGAACTTTGTTAATTCTCCTAACTTAATAAATACACAATAATGTACTCACACCCTCTAACAGATTTAATTATGATTAAAATTTGTGCTTTATGAGATTGTCATTTTAAAGAAAGCAAAAAAAGAAAAAAAGAAAAAATAGTAAAACCTTTCTCTGCCACAGACTTAATGTTTAAATGTGTTATTTGATAGGTCATCAAAATGGCGGCGTCAGGTGAGCCTCTGTAAAGCTCCCCTGCAATTTACAACTAATCGAACAACAATAACTCCACAAAGGACTCCCTGCACAGCAGACAGGCAAGACGAACAGGCCTATTACTGAATTCAACTAAAGGTGGGAGAGTCACGCAAGCCAGGGGAGGAAGGAAGGGAGAAGTGCGGAGACTGAGCCGCGTGGGCGCAGGACGCAGACCTGACTCAGTGCTCCGAGCTCACTGCATCCTGGAACTACTGCAGCTGCGGGAGAGGGAAGAACTCGGACTGCTGGGGCTCCGCTTATGACCCGCTGGGCTGAGGGGGTAGCATATAACACGGCTGAGCCCAAAGCTCACGGCAGAGACCTCGGAGAAAAGACTGAGGGAAGAAGGCTGAAAATGGTGGTTTAAGCCCTCACTGCCAAGCAGAGAATGGAAGCCTTAGGCACGGAGACTAGCCGCCCCTCCCTTCCATCCTAGAGCTCGCCCTGCCCCCACATGCCTGGTGCTAGAGGCCGAATGGTAGCAGTGTCAGATCAAAAGAACAGAATATTTGCTGTTCTGAGAACTGTGGACCACAGACACAGATTCACAGCCCAACTAGTTCTGGCAAAGGGGAGGGAGCTGTGGAAGCCTGACCGGCTGTGGTGGTGGTCGCCGCCATTCCTCTGGGCCAATTCTCACAACTCACCCTGCCCCTAACCCCACCTATCTGGGTGGATCCCTACAGGAGTATACAGAACTGATGAAACATATGGGCTCTAAATCTGGTGCAGAAAAAACTTTGGAACTTCAAAAGCTCTCCGCATCCCCACAGGGACATGGCGCCCTATGACCCTGGCGAACTGTTAACAGAGGAGAAGCCCATTTCCCAGGGAATACCCCCATAGTGTGAGAAGCTGGAATAGTGCAGAGAAAACGTAGCACTACTGTGTGAGAGAGGGATAAAAAAGGCTGCAGTCGAAAGGAAAATAAAACATTCTACCAATAAGTATTAGAAAACAAAAGAAAGACTCTTCTTATCAACCTGTTGCAGAAGCCACTACTGTAGATATCTAGGAACAGAAATAATCAATGAGTAATGGCCATGAATGACCAAGGCAACAAAACAGCTCAGAAAGAAAGTGAAAAGTCTCCAGAAAAGGAACTTAAAGAAATGGAAATATGTGACTTAAATGACAGAGAATTCAAGATTGCAGTTCTGAAAAAATACAACGAGATGCGAGAAAACACAGAAAGGCAATTTAATGCACTCAGAAAAGCAATCAAAGAACAATATGAACATTTTACAAAACAGACTGAAATTTTAAATAAGAACCAAATGGAATTTCTGGAGAATAAGAACTCAATAGAAGAAATTAAGAATGAAATAACCAGCTTAGGTAGTAGAGTTGACCAGATGGAGGTAAGAATCAGTGACATCGAAGATAGAAAGCTGGAAATGACACAGATGGAGGAAGAAAGAGGCTTGAGACTTAAAAGAAATTAAAGAAATCTACAAGAACTTTCTAACTCCATCAGAAAGAGTAATATAGGAATAATGGGCATACCAGAAGGAGAAGAAAGAGAGAAGGGAACACAGAATATATTCAAACAAATTGTTGATGAGAACTTGCCAAACTTGTGGACAGAACTGGATCCTCGAATCCAAGAAGCAAATAGAACACCTAATTACCTCAATCCCAACACGCCTTCTCCAAGGTACATTGTATTCAAGCTGTCTAAAATCAACAACAAAGAAAGAATCCTCAAGGCAGCAAGGAAAAAGAAGACGATCACCTACAAAGAAAAGCCCTTTACATTATCATCAGATATTTCAGAAGAAACTGTACAAGCCAGGAGGAAGTGGAACCAAATATTTAAACTATTGAAAGAGAGAAATGTGAGCCAAGAATAATATATCCACCAAAGATATCTTTTGGATATGAAGGAGGAATAAAGACAATTGCAGACATACAAAACCTGAGGGAATTCTCTAATACATGACATGCACTACAAGAATACTAAAGGAGGCTATTCGACCACCATAAACAGGGACAATTTGTGGCAACATAAAAAGGGGGAGAGTAAAGGACTGAACTGAAATATGGAAACAGAGAAAGTAAGCGTGCTGAAGAAAATGGAATACTCTAAATATCAAACTTTCTTTTACATAAATTAAAGGGTAACCACTCAAAAAAAAATCCAGAACTGAAATACATACTGTAATAAAAGAAGAAACAGAGGGTAACATCAAAGAATATCACCACACAGAAATAACAGACAACAACAAAAAGGCAAAGAAACAATGGAGACACAGACTTACCAGAAAACTAAAGATAAAATGACAGGAAATCCTCATGTATCAATAATCACCCTAAATGTAAATGGACTGAACTCACCAATAAAAAGGCACAAAGTAGCAGACTGGATCAGAAAACTAAACCCAATCATAGGCTGTCTCCCAGAGACACAAGGACAAGCATAGACTCAAACAGAAAGGGTGGAAATTGAAACTCCAAGCAAATGGTACCCAGAGAAAATCAGGTGTAGCCATAATGATATCAGATAAAAAAGACTTCATGGTGAGAAAGGTAACAAGAGACAAAGATGGACATTTCATAATAATAAAGGGGAATATACAACAAGAAGACATAATAGTCATCAATATTTATGCCCCCAATCAGTGTGCACCAAAATATACCAAGCAACTACTAACTGAACTAAAGGGAGAAATTGACCAAAACACAATTATACTAGGGAACTTAAATACATCATTGACAGCTATGGATAGATCATCCAAACAGAAAATAAATAACGGAATAGCAGCCTTAAATGACACATTAGATGAACTGGACATAACTGACATATATGGAGCACTTCATCCTAAAACATCATTCCTTTTGAGTGTACTGTAACATTCTCAAGGATAGACCATATATTGGGACGTAAAATCAGCTGCAGCAAATTTAAGAAGATTGAAATCATACCGAGCATATTCTCTGATCACAAGTCTTTGAAATTGGATATCACTGCGAAAAGAAAGCAGGAAAAGCACAAATACATGGAGATTAAACAACACACTTTTAAAGAATGACTGGGTCAAAGAAGAAATTAGAGGAGACATCAAAAAATACATAGAAACAAATGACAATGAAAATACATCCTACCAAAATTTTTGGGATGCAGCTGAAGCAGTTTTAAGAGGGAAATTAATATCATTACAGGCCTATCTCAAGAAACAAGAAAAATCCCAAATAAATAACCTCATGTTACACCTTAAAGAACTAGAAAAAGAAGAACAAGTGAAACCCAAGGTCAGCAGAAGAAATAAAATAACAAAAATCAGAGCAGAACTAACTCAAATAGAGAACAAAAAGACAATAGAACAAATTAATGTGACAAAGACCTGGTTCTTGAAAAGATTAACAAAATCGACAAACCCTTGGCTAGACTCACTAATAAAAAGAGAGAAGACACTAATTAACAAAATCATAAATGAAAAAGGGGAAGTTATCACGGACACCACAGAAATACAAAGGATCATGCAAGAACACTATGAAGGACTATATGCCACCAAATTCAATAATCTAGAAGAAATGGACAAGTTCTTAGAAACATATAGCCTTCCAAGGATGAACCATGAAGAACTGGAAAATCTAAACAGACCGATCACCATGAATGAAATTGAATCAGTCATGCAAAACTTTCCCAAATGCAAAAGTCCAGGACCAGATGGCTTCAGTAGTGATTTCTAACAAACCTTCAAACAGGATCTAATACAAATCCTGCTCAAACTCTTCCAAAAAATTGAAGAGACAGTACTCCCTAACTTATTTTATGAGTCCAGCATTACCTTGATACCAAAACCTGGTAAGGACAAAATAATAAAAGAAAACTACAGAGCAATATCTCTGATGAATACTGATGCAAAAATCCTAAACAAAATTCTAGCAAATCGAATACAACAATGCATTAAAAAGATTATTCATCACAAGTGGGGTTCATACCCAGGGCACGAGGATGGTTCAACATCCACAAATCCATCAATGTGATACATCACATAAACAAAATAAAGGTCAAAAATTATATGATTATATCAATTGATGCAGAAATAGCATTTGACAAGATACAACATCATTTATCATTAAAATACTTAATAAAATAGGTATAGAAGGAAAATATCTTAACATAATAAAGGCCATGTATGACAAGCCCTCAGCTAATCTCATAATTAATGGTGAAAAACTGAAGCCCTTTGCTCTACGTTCAATAACACAACAGGGCTGTACTCTATCACCTCTTCTTTTCAACATAGTTTTGGAAGTCCTCGCCAGAGCAATCAGGCAAGAGAAAGAAATAAAAGGCATCCAAATTGGGAATGAAGAAGTTAAATTGTCACTCTTTGCAGATGACATGATGCTATATATAGAAAACTCTAAAGACTCCACCAAAACCTGTTAGAAACAATCAACGAATATAGTAAAGTTGCTGGCTACAAAATCAACATACAAAAGTCCATTGCATTCCTATATACTAACAATGAAATCTCAGAAAAAGAAATACAAAAAACAATTCCCTTTGCAATTGCAGCAAAAAGAATAAAATACCTAAGAATAAACAAAACCAAGGATGTGAAGGACCTATATGCTGAAAACTATAAGACATTTTTGAAAGAAATTGAAGAAGACACAAAGAAATGGAAAGACATTCTGTGCTCATGGATTGGAAGAATCAACATAGTTAAAATGGCCATATTACCCAAAGCAATATACAGATTTAATGCAATCCCCATCAAAATTCCAATGGCATTTTTTAAAGAAATAGAACAAAAAATCATCAAATTTTATGGAACCACAAAAGACTGCGAAGAGCCAAAGCAATCTTTAAAAAAAAGAACAATACTGGAGGTATCGTACTCCCTGACTTTAGCTTGTACTACAGGGCTACAATCATCAAAACAGCATGGTACTGGCAGAAAAACAGACACATAGACCAATGGAATAGAATTGAGAACACAAAAATAAAATCCCATAAATAAGGACAATTTTGACAAAGAAGTGAAAAACATACAATGGAGGAAAGACAGCCTCTTCAATAAATGGTGCTGGGAGAATTGGATAGCCACGTGCAAAAGAATGAAACTGGAGTGCTATCTGTCACTATGTACCAAAATTAATTCAAAATGGATCAAAGACTTAAGCATAAGACCTGACACAATAAACTGCATAGAAGAAAACATAGGTACGAAACTTATGGTCCTTGGGTTCAAAGAGCATTTTATGAATTTGACTCCAAAGGCAATGGAAGTAAAAGCTAAAATAAACGAATGGGATTATATGAAACTTAAAAGCTTCTGCACAGCAAAAGAAACCATCGTCAAAACAAAGAGGCAACCAACTTAATGGGAGAAGATTTTTGCAAATAGTGCCTCCAATAAGGGGCTAATATCCAAAATATACAAGGAACTCATGAAGCTCAACAACAAAAAAACAAACAACCCAATTGAAAAATGAGCAGAGGACCTGAAGAGACATTTTTCCGAAGGGGACATACAAATGGCAAATAGAGATATGAAATAATGCTCAACATCACTAATCATCAGAGAAATGCAAATAAAAACCACAATGAGATATCACCTCACCCCAGTCAGAATGTCTATCATCAACAAGACAAATAGAAACAATTGTTGTAGAGGCTATGGAGAAAAAGGAACCCTCAGACACTGTTGGTGGGAATGCAGACTGGTGCAGCTGTTATGGAAGGCAGAGTGGAGGCTCCTCAAAAAATTACGAATAGAATTGCCATACGACCCAGTAATCCCTCTCCTGGGTATCTACCAAAAAAAATTGAAAACATTTATACATAAAGGCATGTGTGCGCCAATGTTCATTGCAGCTTTGTTTACGGTGGCCAAGACATGGAAACAACCAAAATGTCTTTCGATAGACGAACGGATAAAGAAGTTGTGGTACATATACACAATGGAATACTATTCGGCAGTAAGAATAGATGATATAGGAACATTTGTGACCACATGGATGGATCTTGAAAGTATAATTCTCAGCGAAATAAGTCTGACCGAAAAAGCAGAGAACTCTATGATTTCACTGATATGTGGTATATAAACCAAAAACAACAAAAGAACAAGACAAACAGATGAGAAATAAGAACTCATAGACACAGACAATAATTTAGTGGTTACCAGAGGGTAAAGGGGGTGGGGGGAGGGAGATGAGGGTAAGGGGGATCAAATATATGGTTACGGAAGGAGAACTGACTCTGGGTGGTGAACAAACAATGGGATTTATAGATAATGCATTACAGAATTGTACACCTGAAATCTATGTGATTTCACTAACAATTGTCACCCCAATAAACTTCTAAAAAAAGGAAAATGAAATGGAATTCAATGAAAAATTGCATAATAAAGGAAGTGCTATTTTTTCTCTGAAAAAAAATGTTATTTGCTAAATCAAATCAAGAAAACAGATATAATTGAACTGGCCACCATACCTATACTTTATACTATATAGATTTTTGTCATTATTTGTCTTTTTTATTTATTTATTTTTTGTATATAGAAGCACAACTTTGATTCACTAATAATAGCATCAAGATTATGACACTACTTTTTGGCCTGAAATGTTCTATTTCCCTGTAACAGAAAAGTACTAAATATGAATTACAAGTTCTCTATTAATTTTTAAAAGTTTCTAGAAGTATACCTTATTTTAAAATTAAACAATTATACACCCTTTATTTCAAGTCTCAGCTCTCATTTCTTCACATATAAATCATTTCATTTACAGATGATTATCCTATATGGTTTGTGTCGTGATGATTTTTCTCTTTCTAGTATCATATATAATATGCTGTATAAAAAAACATTTTTTTTTCGAAAGTGTGTGGGAGTAAACAGGTTTCTGCTAGTCCAGAGTTTACTAAAGATTGTTCTTTACTCTTCGTACACCAAGATTATATGGCTCCCCTCTCACTTTGAGCAGTGACTAGTTCCCAGCCAAAGCCATTTGGGAAATTTTTATTTATAAATGTACGTCTTACAGTTGGAATTTTCTTTGCTAATCGACCTTAAACTTCAGAGCAAACCCACTTTTGGTGCCTCTGTGAATAAGAGTAAACTTTCTGTCAGTAGAGGTTTCCAATCCTCCCTAATTTTCCTTTTTTGCTTGCCTGCTCTATCTCCAATGTACACCCCTCTAATAAACCTGAGCTTTTCTCACTATCCAAAATTAAGTCACTCATTCTATTTCTATTAGTCACATAATCATCTATATGAAAGTTTTCTAGTTGCTGGAAAAAATAAGCACAAGTGCTAATTCCTCATTGTACAATGGTAGTTTTCAGTTTTCTTCAATTCAGACAATTAATACACACTATTTGACCTCATTCCATTCCTCATAGTCCTTGAATTACATAATAAAGTACTGTCTCTATCCTTAGCCTTATTTAGTGTTTTCTATCAATACATGAAATTTATTATGCTTAAATAGAAATAAAATGTAATTCTGCTGATACAAGTCAAAATTTCATTACATATATACAATGATTATTTAAAGCAAAGTTATGAGATGCAAAAGATAAGCACTAAAACAAAAGAATGATTATTTTTGTTGTCCTTTGCATTTTTTAATAGTAACTGCAAGTGTCATATCCTTTTGCAAAGAGTTTCTTTTGTTGTTGGTATTTTTTTTGTTTGTTTGTTTGTTTGTTTGTTTTTTTCCCCAAAACAAATTAAAAGTCATACCGGACTCAGAGATTTACCCTTTAACACAATTTTTGACTTGACTTAGATTAGTGAAACAGAAAATAAACAAAACTGCTTTGATGATATATTGCTGTAATGCATCATCAGAGTACTGCTCATGTGATAAACTATAATATTAGTATAATTCATCATCAAGAGTGCTGTCACTCTAAAAAAGTATTAGTGTAATACATCACCAGCCATCACCATGCACTGCCACTTCCAGCAATGTTTCAGGAATTCTCTCACGCTACTTTTATCTGCCAGGGACAAAAGAACACTCTTCCTAAACATGAACCTAATGGATTAATTTTATTTTGAAAGTGTCTGTAGAAAGCCACCTGTTTTCCACATTTCTCTGTCTTCTCTACTTTATTTAACTTTTCTACCCCTTCAATTCCTTATTGTACCTTATTCACAAATTAATCCATGAGATACTGCATTTCAGAAACTGCCTTAGTATCTCATCTTCACTCTCAAATTTTCAGACAGGGGATAGCCCTCTGTTTTGCTGCAAATAGGCCCATAAGGGACTATGAATGGGCACTAGACTGGCTTCTCTATAACAGGGCTTTTTATTACTGGACTTATTCTTTCCTGGTCATTGTATAACAGCTTCTGATATTCCACAATAGATTCTCATAAAATAACACCGGAAACTTCCCTGAGGCCATGGGCACACGTTTTATATAAATGCTTCCCTTTCCATACATGTCACTAAACTTTCTTCGATCATACTATCCCACCCTCCAATAAACATCTGCCTCTCTAATTATTTCTTTCATTCTCTCCTGAAGAGATCAATATCTACTTTCAGTATTTTTGTGTTTCTCCAGTAACGATGGGTGTCTTTTATCTTCTCATTATGGTCTAATACTCTGAATGATGTGCATTGGCTACATATCTCTTTTCTAAGCTGTTTTTAAAGATGTTGCCTCATATATGGTCATAAAAACATGTGCATAGGGGTGCTCTAATAGCCAGGCAGAAGATAGACTCTTAGGAGGGCTTATTTTTTTTTAATCACTCACTGTTAGCGATGTATCTCTCTGCCTTTTTATCCCAGCTAAGTCACAATACCTTAGAAATACTAAAATAAACTTAGTATCAGATACTAGCAGTAATTATTAATTTTAGGTGTTTGTGATATAAAATATATTGGAGAGTATCTATTTTTTGAGATATGTTATGAATTTTTAGGGGTTAAGTGTTAGGTAGGACCTTTGCAATGTACTTTACAATAGTTTAGCAATATAGTTAGATGATTTGATAGGTAGACGGATATATTTATTAAATATAACAAAATGGTGGCAATTGAACCTAGATTCCAGGTAAACAGAGGTTCATTGCATTATTTGCTTCTACTATCATTTATACATAAAAATTTACTCAAAAAGTTGCACAAAACAAACTTAAGAAACAGAAGAAAAGGTAACATGAAGACCTTGTTTGTATCTTAGCCCTAACAAATCAAATATACAACTATTTTGTAAACAATTAATGTAATTTTTAAATGCATAGAATATTAACTGAATTTAAGGAATCATTAATTTGTTAGCTATAACTGCACTGTATTGGGAATGTCCTTAATTTTAGAAATACACATTAATATATTTAGAAATGAAATGATGTGATTTGCAATTTATTTTTAGACACAGATGAAACAGAATAATGAAATATAATAACAATTACTTATTACAATAATGTTAAATGATTTTTGTCAGTAATAAATATTGATACTTGTAGAACATGCATGTTGCTGTTCTTTACATTATTTTCTATTGTTTTCTGAATGTTAAAAATGTGTATGTTAATACTAAAGGAATACCCACAGTAACTTTCTTCCAGCTAAATTTCAACAATTAAGCACAGAGATATCTACCATTTACTGCTGATAAACTAATTTCCAGGTATTTAGCTGGTTTCTTCCTGTTCATTTAGTTATGCATAAAAATGACATGAGAATATATCATCACTCATGCCTCCAAATACAGGAGTTGAAGCTCAGAGAGGTTAAGTAATGAGTTAGAGGTGACATAACTGGTATGAAGGAACCATCTCAAGTGGTCAGCAAATCCCTACTTCATGCCATCTCTCCAGAATTTACAGGCCTGCAGAAGCCGGTACCTGGGACATTTTTGGCCTTGGTGTAGAAAACAGAAACATGACAAGCTCAGAGCTAACTGTGAAAGCTTCTCTCAGAAAAGACATGATGTCTGCCACTCATGTTCATAACTATACTGACCAAATTAAGTCATTTAGGCAAAAGAGTTATCAAAGAGGAAAAGGATAATATAATCCTCTTACAGCTCAGAGATGGTATACTAATACGAGATCACAACCATGTTACTGAAATTATTCAACATCACAAACATTACTGCCAATGTATACAAAACCAATATGCTACCATAAGCATAACATGAAATATTGTGCAAGTAGTTTCTACTAAGTTACTCACTTTACAGAAGTAGGAATTATTATTTTAGAATTTATTATGTGAGTCACATGACATAATTTGAAATTCAGGAGAAAAGTAATAATAGGATTTACAATGTTAGGGGATTTTTATCATTTTCCCTAAGTATAATTCTTTGAATCCACCTTATTCTGTGTGAAATGCCATTTAAAACCATTTGCATTATTCTGAGATATGCACTTTTGCTGAGAAACATAAAGCATACCATTGCAAATAAACACTATGTTGAAATATAATCATTATTGTGAATAAATCTTTTAGATTGCAAAGTGAATGAATTCCAGAAAGCCAGTTGGAGGTTCAGATTGAAAAAAAAATGGTTTTTCTTATATTTCTCAAGTTATTGGGAATTAAATATTTTTATATTGCTAATGATGAATTTACAAGAATAAAATCACTTGCATTTGTAGATTGAAAATCAATTTAGTACCTGACTATAGATGAAATAAATTACGGTTGCAATTTAATTTATTTGAGATCCTTTGGAAGAATTTTCATTGTCTTCAAATAATTCACTCATATTTCATAAAAGTGTTAAAAGAAGAGAATAACATGATATGAGACATTCAAATGTGTAGAAACATTTGTTTATTGAGCCCATACTATGTGCCAAGCAGTGTTTAAATTCTGGGAATAAAATAATAAGACACAGACCTGTCCTCAATAAGCTAGTATAAGGAAGAATACAATATTATGGTCCGGTTTAATAGCATGTGGTAAGTGCTATGATACAGGGTACTCTGGAAAGGAAAGTAACAATAAGCAGATAGTAACAACACTGAGTCATCTGCTAAGGCTCCTGACAGGTGATGTCTAAGAAAAAACATGAGAAGTGAGCAGGGATTTTTTCTGTGAAAATTAGGGGCAAACTTAGCCAAGCTGGTTAAGCCAAAACAAACAATTTTGCAAAGACGCAAAGTTAAACAAAGTCGGGTATACCTGCGACCTTTAGTAACACCACAAGGCTAGAGAGTTGATTGACATGTTAGGCTGGAGGGGAAAACAGGAAATCTGGCAAATATCCAAGAGCTCTGAAAGAGCACACAATGTGATATACAGATGACGTATTATAGAAACCTACTCATACACTTGAAACCATGTTATTTTACTAACCATTGTCACCCCAATACATTTAATTTAAAAAAGAGAAAGGTACAGTTGGACAAGGAATCATTTAAAAGTTTTTAAACAAAGGTGAGAAATTATCATATTTGAAAAAAAAACATTAGAATGCTTTCTACATATAACTAGTTTACTTAGAAAACTCTGTTGTGATAATGTAGTTAAGACTAATGGGAAAATGGCATTTTTTGACTACACTGAGGATTGAAAAAAGTGCTTCTAAATTTAATTATTAAAATACTTTTTTAAACCCTTCTTTATCCTTGGTGACTAATTTTTAAAAAATAGTTGGTTTTTTTATGTTATTATTTTTGGTTCATTTTTCATGAGAAGGTCTATTTTAAGACTCAACAGAACACTATATTATATGTTTCTTAGGGCTCCCATATGCAAAATTACTTTGAGAAACTTTTCAAATGATTTGGATGCATTCTAATGATTCCCTTCTTTAATAATAAGGAAATATTTCTGTATTTACACATTTTTATCATTATGTGTTAAAATTTACTTTCTTTAGGTTGAAAGTTATCTGGTAAAATTCATGTGGTGAAAAGCAAAAATTAAACATAAAATAGAATAATAATGTTTCATTTATTTTATTTAGCACCAGTGAGAAATAATGACTTTCATTAAACTACTTTTCAATAACCTAAATATAATCAAGGTGCTCTATAAATAAAAAATAAAGTTTCCTTGCCAAATATATATCATGAATTTTACTATCGCTCTAAATAAAGTGTGTTAAAAACAAGTTACTTTATTGATAGCTTAGAATCACTACAGACATCAAATTTATTATATCAGTTATTCTCCTATGTCCCATTGAAATTTATAAGGAATTTCTTCTATTCTATTCATTTATGTTGAGTGTTTTGTGTGTTTTTTTCTTTTCTCTTCGTGTTTTCTTTCTTTTTTTCTTTCTTTTTCCTTTTTTTTTCTTTTTTTTTTTTTTTCTGAGTAAAGTGCTTGGAGGGAAGTTCGATTGTTGTCAGCCTCTAGCATTACATGTTACCAGATTATTTTCCCTTCCTTTTTTTGATATCAATACATGTTCCTCTGTCATTCTTATTATAGATTGAATTAAGGACCCTAAAAAAGATATGTTGAAGTCTGAAATCTCAACATCTCAAAGTGCAACATTATTTGGAAATAGAATCTTCATAGAAGAAATCAAATGAGTTCATTAAGGTAGGCCCTAATCCTGTGTGACTGGTGTCCCCATAAAAAGGGGGCAATTTGAACATAGAGACAGACATGTACAAATGCAACAGAATGTAAAGATGACCGTGTGAAGATAGAAGAAAACACTGGACTGAACAGTTGCAAGCCAAGGAATGCCAAGAATTTCAGGCCACCACCAAAAGTTAGAAGAAGATAAGGAAGGATTCTACTCAGTCTCAAAGGTAGAATGGCCTAAAGACACCTAGATTTTGGACTGCAAGATTGCAGAGTTGTGAGACAGACAATAAATTTCTGTCATTTTAAGCCACCCAGTTTGTGGTACTTTGTTATGGCAGTCCCAACAAGCTGGTAGAGTCCCATTTTCACGTTTCAATGAAGCTGTACATTGAAAAATAGATAAATAAACTTGTTAGGATTTTTGTACAACCTTAGTGAATAGGTTTGGAGTAAAATGAAAGGGTTTTTTTATAACTTATTTTCATTTTATAATACAAATTCTGTGGACTATTGACTTAATTTGTAGATTGCTAAATTTTCAGAAATGATAAACTTTAGACAACGTCAGTTATATGACCCTGTGTGAAGCAGGGTTAATATGAAAAGAGAAAAATTTGTCATGATAATAATGTTATGCTATCTGAAATAACATTGTCCTGTGCAATTGATCAACAAATTGATCAATACTTTAATAATGTAGAGAATTACATCAAATATAAAAATTTAATATTTCAGAAGTAAAAAAATTGTTGCTAATGATAGCCTAATTCACTATGCTTCTGAGGTAGCTTATCACAGTATATAAAGGTAAAGAACATTGAAATTATTAACTTTATGCCTGGAAGCAAATCAAAGAAAAAAATTATCATATAAAGTATCAATCACTTTAAAAGTAAGAAAATACAAAATAATAGTTTAACATCAATTAAAATCAATAGAAGACAATACCTACTTATTAGATTCCTCTGGTAGTTCTACACATATGCTTTAAATGTGTACAACTGCATAAGTTCATCTATACCTACATATAATCAATTACATATTAAATACATATATCTAACTGCTTCAAATCCCATTAGGTTATTTCCATTTCTGCTATTAAGTAAAAGTTCCTGGGTAATTCAAATTGGACCTTTAACATAACTTAAGTTGAAAGAAGATTCATATTAAAACATCATGAGAAGAATTTATTTTTCAATTAAAAATGTTTGAAAATTGTCTTTATCTGCAATTGGAAATGATTTTACATTTCAACAGTGCATTATAACATTTATAGTTTCTTACAATAAACACCTCTCTCTCTCTCTCTCTCTCTCTCTCTCTCTCTCTCTCTCTCTCTCTCACACACACACACACACACACGCACACACACACACACACACACTGCTGCAACAGGAGGTATTAAGCTTGACTTAGTGGTCATTTTAAAGGTCTTTTCTTCTTTAACCACTGTGATTTCTGCCATAAAACATGAATGATTTGCTAGTTTTCAGTTTTGAAAAATGGCCTTTGAGGAAAAGTGACTTGGGTTAAAAACAAACAAACAAACAAACAAAAAACAAAAAACAAAAAAACAAACCTCTATTAATCTCTATTAGATGTTCATAAATTTTACATCTAATGAGATAGTCACAATTCAATTTCTTGAATATATCCATTATTAGATATTGTTGAAAATGCTAATTCTATAAAAATGAACAGCCACTACATTTGAAAAACAGGTGTGTTTTAAGATAGTTGGAAGATACATGACAAATATTATAAGGGAACATTTAGAAAAAAAAATCTTACATAAGAAAACGTGAACCTTGACACAGACCAGCCTACTTCAAAATTTCTTCCCCAATGAATGGTGATATTATATGAAAGTGGGTGCCATTCTGATGAAGGTTCCCGAACAGAGAAGTGTTCTAAAATTTTACTTTGTAGAGGACATCTGATAACTTAAATTACTCATCATCTATCTGTTTTGATTTCAGTTAATAGACAATTACTTTTCTTTGGGGAATAATCCTCCCTGAATAATACAGCACATCTGGTTTGAGTATATTCAACAATGCCCATAAAACAATAGGAGAGCTTTTCAGGAAGGATCTTTAAATCACCAAGTGGCATAATACAGGTAGTAGGTTTCTTTGCTGGATTCAAAGGGCAGGATTTCTTGGCCTTTATCACAAATATGCTAATTGGTTTGCAGTAACTGTATCCTTTACTGTATATCTCTATCTACATTCATGTAACTGGTATTAATTTGCATGGTTTAAGACAGCCACGTTCTATCAATCACATCACCTTGGAAAGAATCATGAAATAAGGTAACCAGATTTTTGTTACAGAAATTTCAACAGAAGTTAAAATATAATCAAGCATAATTTTATGTTTGCTAACAAGTTCCATTAATATTAAAATGCATTTTTCCTGTACTATATTCAATACTATTGCTTGGCTGGGCCCTAAGCAATCTGCAGTAAAAGAGAAAATTATGTAAGTATGCTCAAAGTTTAAACAATCTATTTCACCAGGAAACATTTTTCTATTATGTTATCTTCAGGAAAAGTTTTACTTTACCATAAGTTGAGAATTACCTCAACCAAAGATCCAATCAATAACCTGACATCCTCATGACAATATTGTGACTATTAATTTGTACTTTCTAATCCCCTCACTTTCTCCCTCATCCCCACAGCCCTCACATCTAGCAACCATCAGTTGTTTGTTGGTTTGTTTTATTGTCACAGGGATATAAAATACAGTTTGGGAAATATAATCAATAATGTTGTAAAGATTTGGTAGGGTGTCAGATGGGCACTTGTCTTATTAGGGAGACCACATCATAGACGGTGTAGATCCTGACCATTGAGCTGTACACCTGAAGCTGAAGTTGAATAATATTGAATGTCAACTATAATTTTACATATATATATATATATATATATATATATATATATTTAATTATAGAGAAAACTTCTGTTTCTCTAGCATTGAAAATCTTGAATTTTTTTTATTCTCTTAACCTTTTTAAGTGGTTAGATGATTTGGGGAGGATGTTTTATTCTGCCATTTATGTTTGTTTATGAAAGTTCCGTCATCTCTTAACAACTTCTCTAATATATATATATGAGATATATATATCTCATATATATATATGATATATATGAGATATATATAATATACATAAGATATATATAAGATATATATATATATATTATGTGTATATATATGTTTATATACACATATGTATATATGGTCACGGGATGTGCAATACAGCATAGGGAATATAGTCAATGGAATTGTAACAGCTATATAAGATGTCAGAGGGATAGTAGACTGGGGAGGAGGCGGTTATCACTTTGTGAGGGGTGTAAATGTCTAACTATTACATTGTTTTGTACACCTGGAACTAATTTTTAAATAAATAAATAACATTGTAACTGCCATTTCATATGTTCTTTTTCATTGCCCAAGTGAAATGTATCAGATCATTTACTCAGTTTTACCAATTATACAACATGTATTACTCTAGTCCTCACTTTTAGTATTATATGTCAAAAAGGTATGGGTCACCCTAAATGTACAGTGCCATATTAATGCCAGATAATATGCTTACTCCCATATTTGCTCTTTCAAAACAAAACAAAATAAATTGATTTCATGCAGCCCAGGAGAAACACAACAAAATTTGCAGCTACCTGGGAAGAATAATATTAGAACTTCTATTCCTACTTATTTTTATCTTTATTTTGTTTACATTCTCTATGTTCTTCATAGATAACCTGTAGTACCTATGTATAAAAATCCACATACCTATGGCTTGTGCACAGATTTTTACTAATAGGGTGGAGGCTGTAAAATTTGGAAATCATTTTCATGGGAAATAAAAATTATTTACCTTTAAACTGAATATTTCATTTTTAATTGATTACTGAATCATTCAATAAATATTTATTTACTATCTAATATGTACCAACAATATAAATTGAGGTATTATAGATTCATCAGTTAAGATAAAACAACAACCAAAACCAAATTAAAACATCAAAATCTGTGGCTACGTGGAGCTGACATTCTGGGCTTTAGTTGGAAAACTAAATAAAACAAAAGTCAGAAATATCTGCTGACTTGCCTTTCTTCCCCACTGAAATATTAGTTTCTATAAGGTAAGGAAAGTAAATGTCTTCTGGCTACTTTATGCTCAGTGCAGTATTTGCCATTTGATAAATGTTTAATACGTGTTTGTTTGTGTTGGTTTTTTTTTTTTTTTGAAGTATATTGAACTAAACTCTCTGTTTCTCTAGCATTGATTATCTTGAAACTTTTTTATTCTCTTAACCTTCTTAAACGTTTAGATGATTTGGGGAGGATGTTTTACTCTGCCATTTATGTTTGTTTATGAAAGTTCCATCATCTTTTAACAACTTCTCTAATTTCATCTAATGTTACTAGAGGCTTGTTTCTTTGTTCTTCCCTACAGACCATCTCCATTTCTTCACTTATGGAAATGCACACTTTTATATCAACAACAATCACTATCTGGACCATAATTTTCACATTCATCTTTTTACCTATTTAGAGACTTGCTTTTCATTGCATAAACTGTAGACTCCATTTTGGCTATTGTCAATGCAAAATTACTTTGGATGATGGAAATTCTATCACATTGTTCTCCCCTAATTACTTAGTGGAGTTAGTTTCTGTAATTACATATTTACTTAATTAAACAGGCAAAAGTCAGTGAATTGTTCCAGAGTCTTTAAGAATAATTTGTTCTCATTTACTATAGGAAGGAATCTGAAGCTAAAAAGAAAAGAGAATAAACTGCCTTTTATTTGCCACTCTACTATTTTTCAGATCTTTCATGTATTTTTTCTTGTTTTAACCTTACCAACCTAAAAATAAGACTTGTAATTCAGTGTCTTAGATAAAGAAGCTTGTCTCAGTTCTCGCAGTTCTGTAATGACTCTGAAGACCTCTTCATGCCATTTGTAACCCTAACCCATAACATCATACCAATCAAATGTGAAGTTAAGAGATTGAATTTGACACAAGTAACCATGACTTTCAGCCACTTTATTTCACTTTAAAACATACTCTGTTTATTCATTTTAAATTGCTCCATACAATATATTTCCTCTCATCTCTTTAATTGAAAGGATGAGTGTAAAAGATTGCATTTTTTTTTTCCTGAGGAAGACACAAAATGCACTTTATTAAACTCGAAACTTCCTTCTCTCCCTCCAGGATAAAACCTAGACATACCTGATCTTCTTGCCATGAATTCAGTAGATATCTCTCTAAGTCTAAAATAGTTGACAATAGTTCTCACCTCTGTGTTCTATGAGAAAAATAATGACTAACTGTAAGTGATCATAAAGTCTCAGAACATAAAGTCTATTTTAGAACACATCTAAATATGCTACCCTTTCATTTTTCCAGGAAGAAAGTTACTTGTCTTTCTCCTGAGATAAATAGAGGGGTTGTGCTGCAAGAAAAGCTTGATCAGACAAGAACACAGAAATGACCATTACTTGCAGGACGACTTACTACTATCCACTGCTAATATTTCCCCTTCCGAGATAATACATCCTTACTTTCTAAATATTTTTCAATTTTTTTTTTACATCCCTCACACCGTGAACCCCCCTTCCCCCATCCACCATCACCCCGACCTCACACCGAGCCATAACATTATACACATAAAATTATAGTTGGCATTCATTAATGTCCAGCCTCTGGTGTACAATGCCATGACCAGGCATCCACAGCATCCCTGAGGTGGTCTCCCAAACAGGACACATGTCCATCGGACACCCAACAAAATCCCCAAACACTATTGAATAAGTTCCCCAAAGTAATTCTCAAAAAACCCTGAGGCCATCCTGTGGTCACCAGCTGCCCCCCAATCCCTTCACCCTTAACATTGCATATTTTCTGTGTCCTGAGGAACTAGAGTGCTCGCTGGTGATTTCAGGACTGTCGTTTCATTAAACTTACGTCTTATGAATATAACAACATTTGGCTATTTTTTTGTAATTATGCTGATGTTACCAATGGGAAATGATTAGCATGGGTACCTACTTTTAGAAGCCTGAATCAAAATTTGGCAATTCTGAATATCCATTCACATCAGTCTGCCTCTTTTCCTTATGAGTTATATAGATCAGTGGTCACAGACCTTACTTTGTGTCACTTGAAAATATGTCAGGTGGTGCTGTGACTGACCACATCTGACTAGATTCATAAGTAATACATATGTTTAGTTTTCCTCCCTTGCTTTATTCATACAAATGTGCCATATACAAATAACTAACATGTTTGTGTGTAGGAAAGGAAAAACAGACCAAAAACAAAATATAAGCAGGTTAGTAAAAGTAAAATTCTGCTGATGGTAACCACTCCGAGCACCTCTTGCAATTGCAGAAATCAAACGTGACTTATATTCATCCTTTGTTATAGGTATACATGGAGTATTACAATTTTAATAGTTTTTTCCTTTCTTAAAATGTGTATACATTATATATATGATATATATTTTATATATATGTAATATATAAATATAAATATATATATATGTACAAATTTAAACTGAACTGCAAAGGAGACATAGTAAACTATATGTTAATTTCTTAAAGCTGTTTTTTTCTATTGAATAAACTATATTTGATTATATATGTATAATGTTTAAATTGTACCTCAATTGCAAATCAGAAATGCAAAATGAGATGATAGCTAGATTGACCATATGGCATATATGCTTTGGGAGATTAGGTGATTCAACAAATAAAACTATTTATCAATTAAATGTTATTTATCATGAAAAAAGATAAAACACCAAAAGCCTACTTACACAGCAGTATTATTTTTCTTAACACTCTCTGATTAAGTTATCATTTGCTACACATAAAGATAAAATTATTTCAATAATTTTTTATCACAATATTTGTTGTTCTTACATAGCACCACCTCCATTGAGCCTCTTTTAATTCCCAGAAGTAAAACATTTAGCAATTCTTTCTTCACCCCAATACATCCCAACCTGAGCCATTGAGTGCTGAGCACATGTCAATGTTTGTTTTAGTGTCTCCTTTCCCCCACTGGAGTAAAAGCTTTCTAAGGCACAAGACTGAGTTATGGGCAGCCAGAAAACCCCAGCACAGAGCATTGTACCTAGCACAAAATACCATTGCCCTTAAAGTGAGATGAAGAAAGTCTGTCTCAATAAACATTATAACTACAGCACAGTTTTGATAACATAAAATTAAAGGAGCTTGGTAACTTTCTCTGATAATACGAGTATATAACCTGGCAGACCAAGATCTCTAGCTAATAACTTTAAGGTCTCATAATTTTCTAATAATTGTCCAGTTCCTTTTTCTACCTTCCAGCCCCATTTGTTACAGTTCCATCAGTCAGAAAACAAAGAACACAGCTTTGTAACTTGATTCTTGATTAGAGATCCTTGAATTCAGTTAAGCCAATAAAGTATTGTGAGAGTCATTCTTGTGCTGAACCAGCCTACCTAACCCATCTAAATATACATGTCCTGCCAGGAAGTATCATTTTCCTCATTTGGCACTGTTTGAAAATCTCAGTACATACCTTTCTTTTTTTTTTTTAACTCACCTTTTTTTATTAGTTTCAGGTGTACCAAACAGTGTAATAATTAGACATTTACACCCCTCACAAAGTGATAACCTCCCTCCCCCAGTATACTACCACTATGCAGTAGTATATGACATCATATGTGGCTGTTATAGTACATACCTTTCTAAAGGCAAAAGTGAAAGAGGTTTTGCAAAAACAAAGCATCTGCATCAAGTCATGGGTAAAAAATTGTTTTCTATGTGCCTAATTACTTGTAGCTGGGGTCCTTGCTCCAGCAACAGATCATGGTGTGTATGACAGCAGGCAGTGTTTAGTTTTTCCTTTACATAAATGCTTTTAGCAACATCCGCAGACAAGCCAGGTTTTTCTGCTAACCTTCATGAAGCTATTTCATTGATTCTGTAATAAACTATGTCACATTTATTTTCACACACTGCACAGAGAGCTTAATGCTATTCGGGGCAACGAGCACAACTATGCTTTCTTTTTCTACCCTGTCTTTTTTTATTGGAAACATTTCAAAAAGAATAAAAATGGATAATATGAGGTCGGACAATTAAGTTTTTCTCATCCTAGAAAAAGTGCTACCGTGTTTCCCCCAAAATAAAACCTAGCCGAACAATCAGCTCTAATGCGTCTTTTGGGGCAAAAAATAATAAAAGACCCGGTATTATATTATATTATATTATATTATATTATATTATATTATATTATATTATATTATATTATATTATATTATATTAATTATATTATATATGGTCTTATACTAAAATAACAACCGGTCTTATATTAATTTTTGCTCCAAAAGACGCATTAGAGAGTGTTCAGGTAGGTCTTATTTCCAGGGAAACATGGTACATATCTCATTGCTGAATATCACTACAGTCATCTTCAAAGTACTCCCCTTGGGAAGCTATGCACCGACACCAGCGCCTAGTCCACTCTTCAGAGCAATTTTGCAACTTTTTCTGGAATGGCCCTCAGAGATGTCGTCACATTACCCTTGATGTCCTGAATGTCATCAAAATGGCTTCCTTTCAATATTTCCTTTATCTTTGGGTAAAGAAAGAAGTCTCTGGGGGCCAGATCGGGTGAATAGGGAGGGTGTTCCAATACAGTTATCTATTTACTGGCTAAAAACCCCCTCACAGACAGTGCCGTGTGAGCTGGTGCATTGTCGTAATGCAAGAGCCATGAATTGTTGGTGAAAAGTTCAGGTCATCTAACTTTTTCATGCAGTCTTTTCAGCACTTCCAAATAATAAACTTGGTTAACTGTGTCCAGTTGGTACAAATTTATAATGAATAATACCTGTGATATCAAAAAAGGTTAGCAATGTTCCCAAATGTAATTAATTGTCAGACCTCATATATAATATCTAGAGTGAGACAGAGATACACACAAATATATAAATGTTAAATTAATAAAAGACAACTGATGATTACTTTCTACTCCTTGATATAAAATTGGTGCCCAATTAAATAAACTTGAAGGATTCTTTTCTGTTGCAGATGTTTACTCAAATGTGAAAATCACCCTACAACTTAAAACTTAATTTTCTGACTTCAGATATCATGGCCTATGCACTTCCATATATCTATTGTATTAATCAGCGTGGACTATATAACATGCCATAGACTAAGTGGTTTAAATGACAAAATATATTTTCTCACAGCTCTGAAGGCTAACGTCTGAGATCTGGTTGCCAGAATGGTCAGATTCTGGTGAATGCTCTCTTCCTGGCATTCAAAAGGCCGTCTTCTCATTGTGCCTTCACATGATGGAGAGAGGGAGGGAGAATGAGAGGAAGAAAAGGAGGAAGAGAGGGAGAGACAGGCAGAGAGAGGCCTCTTGCAAGACCATAGTCCTATCTGATTAAGACCTCTCTCTTATGATTTCATTTAGCCTTAGTTACCTTCTAAAGACCCTGTCTCCTCATTGGGGATTAGGGCTTTCACATATGAATTTTGGGGAGAAAAAAATTCAGTCCATAGCCTCTATATAGCAAGGTAGCTATTTTCTATGAATTTGTGAAACAAACACATTTTTTTTTTCAGGCAGTCCATGAATATATACATTTAGATGCCTGTCATTAACTTATTCTATACTCGTATAACTTTCATATTCAAACACTTTTTATTTAGAGTGGTAAGGTTAAAGATAGTGTATACTTTTGCAGCAGTTTTATTGAACAATATAATATTATGTTATATATGTATACACATATAAACCCCTGAGAAATCGTCATCACAATCAACATAATTAACATATCCATCACCCTTTCTCATTACTCTTTATAAAACCTGTCTTTCCTCATCTTTTCATCCCGAGGCAACTGATCCGTTTTTTGTCAGAATAGTTGAGTTTTATAAAATTTTATACAAATACAATCATACAGGATGTACTTCGGGGCGGGGGGAGGCCTCTTTTTAATCAATAAAATTATTTTGATCTTCCTCTATGTTTTCAGTGCATATAGTGTATTCCTTTTTATTCTTTTTTTAAGATTAAAATTTATTGGGGTGACAATGGTTAGTAAAGTTACATAGGTTTCAGGTGTACAATTCTGTAATACATCATCTATATATCACATTATGTGTTCACCACCCAGAGTCAGTTCTACTTCCATCACCATATATTTGATCCCTTTACACTCATCTACCCCTCGCCCTCCCTTTCCATTTAGGGCCATTCCACATTTGTCAATTCACCTATTGGTGGACATTTGTTATGTCCATTTTTTGGCAAACACAGATGCTATGAACTTTTGTATATAAATACATATGTGAATATATGTCTTACATTCCCTTAGGTAAATATTTAAGAGCAGAATCTTAGGCTAGTATGAAATGTGTAACATTTAAAGAATATTCGAACTCTTTTCCAAAATACTTATGCCATGTACATTTCCTCCAGCAGTGTATGAGGGTTCCAGTTACCACATAACCTGAACATTCCATATGGTCAATCTTTCCCAATTTAAATAATCTATTAGGTGTGTTGTGGTATCTCATTGTAGTTTTAGTTTGCATTCCCTAAGGACTAATACTGTTGCACATATTATCATGTGTTTCTCATTCATACTCTATATCTTCTTTTATAAAGTGCATGTCTAACTCATTTTCTCTTTTTTAGTGATTTGTTTTCTTATTGTTAAGTTTTGAAAATTTTATATATATCCCAAATACAAATCCTTTGTCAGACATGTGATTTACAAGTAATTTCTTCCAGTCTATGGCTGTCATTTCATTTTTTTAATAGTATCTTTTGCAAAGCAAACATTTTTAATTTTGATGAAATCCAGTTTACTAGTTTTTTGAGAGATCATGCTTTTTTATTGTATTAAAATAATCTATGCTTTACGAATATCACAAAAATATTTCCCTATGTTATCTTCTAGAAATTTTACAGTTTTAGGTTTTATGTTTAAGCCTACGTTCTATATTGAATATTGACTAAGTTTTTACATGTGGTGTAAGGTATAGATCAATGTTTATCCATGTTGTTTATCAATGTATATCAACATGTTGATGTACATATGTATGTTTATCTATTTGTCTATCATCTATCTATCTATCTATCTATCTATCTATCTATCTATCTATCTATCTATCCATCATCTATCTATCTCAAATTGGTCCAGCACCATTGTGAAAAATTTTGTTTTGTTTTAATATCAGAGTAATGCTCACTTCACAGTAAATGTCGGGAAGTACTTATTCCTCTTCCTTTTTCTGGAAGAGTTATATAGAAATGATATTAATTCTTAAAAATGATATAGAGTCACCAGTGAAACTATCTGGGACTATCTTTTCAAATATAAATCTGATGTATTTACTATAGGGAGGCTTATTCAGCTGATCTATTCTTGAATGAGCTTTAAGTTTGTTATTTTTGAGGAATTTGTCCATTTTATGTAAGTCATCAAATTTGTTGGCATAAAGTTACTGATAATATTCTAGAGTTTACTTTTAATATCAGTAGAATTTGGAGCAATGTCACCTCTCACATTTCTCATATTAGTAACATGTGTCTTCTGTCTTATTTTTCCAAGTTAATTTGGTTATAGTTTTATCAATTTATATTCTTGTCTGGAAGGACATGCATTTGGTTTTATTGGTTTACTTATTATTTTTCTGTTTTCCATTTTATTGATTTCCATACTGACCTTTTGTATTTATTTTCTGCTGATTAATTAAGGTTTAATTTGGTCATTTTTTAAACCTGTTTTTGTAAAGTGGAAGGTCATTATTTGAGATGCTTTTTTACTGTTATCATGGTTCTATTTTATTATTAGTTATTATTGTTAATCTCTTAATGTGTCTCATTACAAATTAAAGTTTATCATAGGTATGCATGTATAGAAAAAAACATATTATATATATAGGGTTCAGTACTATCCATGCTTTCAAGCATCCACTGGATGTCTTGGGACATATCCCCCACGAATGAGGAGGGACAACTGAAACTCTTAATTTCTTTAGGCGGCATTTGCCTAGTAGTACACCTTTATCTACCCTTTCATTTTCAAGGTTTTGAATAACTTTATTTTGGTTGCATCATTGTATACAGCTTAGAATTTGTTTCTGCACTGTGAGCCAACCTGAAAATATTTTCTTTAAAAAAAAATAAATGTATTTCTTTTCTTTACTTATGAAAAATATGACAGATATTATATAATATTTTCAGTTTTCTGTTAAAGGCTTTGAAAAGTCTTTCATTATAGAGCTGTCTGCCTTGAACATTTGTATGTAGCATTTTAAAAAGATTTTTATTAAAATATAGCTAACATACAATATTATATTAGTTTAAGGTGGACAACATAGTTATTCAACATTTATATACCTAAAGAAATGATCACCATGATAAGTCCAGCAACCATCTAACCATGTTATAACAATTATTTTTTACTATATTCCTTATGTTGTACATTACATTCCCATGACTTATTTGACCTAGAAATTGAAACTTCTTATTCTCCTTTACCTTCTCTCCCTTTCAAATTTTTCAACTACAGTTGACACTCAATATTATTTTTATATTAATTTCTGTTGTACAGCATAATGGTTAGACATTTATATAATTTAAGAAGTGATCTTCCGACTAGTCTAGTACCTACCTGGCACTATGCATAGTTATTACCATATTACTGACTATATTCCCTATGCTTTACTTTATATTCCCTTTCCCTTTTTCATCCTGCCCCCTTTTTCACCCCTCCCCTTTTTTACCCTGCCCCCATCCCCAGTCCCATCTTTCACCCTGTTAAATCTAGGACCCATGTGACACCATACATGTTATTACAATATAATTGATTTTAGTCCTTATGCTATACCCTACATCCTCCATGTCTACTTTGTAACAACCAATTTGTACTTATTTTCAGGTGCACAAAACAACATAGTGATTAGACATTTACACCCCTCACAAAGTGATAACCTCAACAACTCTACCACCTATCTGACACTATGCATAGCTATTACAATAACATTGACTATATTCCCTATACTGTACTTTGTAGTCCATGAGTATATATTTTTAATTATAGTTGACATTCAGTATTATTTTATATTAGCTTCAGGTGTACAGTGTAGTGGTTAAAAATTTATGTAATTTACGAAGTAAATCCCCCGAGAAGTCTGGTACTCATCTAACACTATGCATAGTTTTTACAATATTATTGACTATATTTTCCACACTGCATTTTACATCCTTGTGACTATTTTGTAACTACCAAATTATACTTCTTAATCCCTTCCCATTTTTCACCACCATCCCCAACACCCCTCCCATCTGGCAACCATCAAAATGTTCTCTGTTATCTATGAGTTTGTTTCTGTTTTCTTTGTTTGTTTTCTTTGTTCTTCAGATTCCACATATAAGAGAAATCACATTGCAGCTGTCCTTCTCTGTCTGACATACTCCACTCAGCACAATACCCTCTAGGTCCATCCATGTCATCACAGGTGGCAAGAACCCATTCCCTTGCCAAGAAATATTCCATTGCATACATGCACCACCTACTCTTTATCCATTCAGCCATTGATGGACACCCAGGCTAACCCCAAATCTTGGCCATTGTAAACAATGCTGCAATGAACATATGGATACACACTTGTCTCCTTGTAGTAACATTTTGGGTTTCTTCAGATAAATACCCAGACGTGGGATCATTAGGTCCTTCTTTGTCTCTTTTTATAGCCTTCGTTTTAAAGTCTCTCTTGCATGGTATAAGTATTGCTACCTCATTTTTTTTCAATTTCCATTTTTATGAAATATCTTTTTCCCACCCCTTTATCTTCAGTCTGTGTGTGCCTTTCAATCTGAAGTGAGTGATTTTTAGGCAGCATATCTAAGGGTCTTGTTTGTTTGCTTGTTCTTTTATCCATTCAGCCACCCTATCTTTTGATGGTGCCTTTAATCTATTTACATTCAATACAATTGTTGAGAGACATGCAATTATTTGCATTTTATTGTGTGTGTGTGTGTGTGTGTGTGTGTGTGTGTGTGTGTGTGTCTTAAATAAGTTCCTCTAGATTCCTTGCAATTCTGGTTAGGTAGTGATGAATTCTTTTAGCTTTTTCTTGTCTGGGAATCTCTTTATCTGTCCTTCCATTCTAAATGTTAGCTTTGCTGGGTAGAGCAATCTTGGCTGATTCTTGCTCAGTAACATCAGCCTCAGCACAATGGCTACTCCCTGTAGTCACAGCCAGTCCTTATAACCAATCAGCCTACGAGTCAATCCCTTCCATTGACAGACTGTGCAGGCACCAGAGTCCTTTGGGTGTGTCATCCTTGGAGGCAGCTGGCTGATGCTCCAGCTATGTCTGAAGTTGGCCACCACACTGCTAGTCCTGACTTTCTGAGAGGGGGCCTGCTACAGGCTAATTAAGCTTCAGCCTGTGCCCTGCCTGGGGCTACCTGGCATTAGCCACAAAACAATCAATCCACAGAGACTGCTACTCATGCTGGGCTTGGAAGTGCCTGTAGAGATTAAACCATGAACTGCGGCCAGTTGCTGCTAATACCGGGCTTGGGGCTTCTCAACAAGATGTACAGAACATGCTGAAGCTAGATACTACTTGTTTAGGTTTTCTGAACATTTGAGAGCCTTTAGAAAAATTCACAGCATGAGCCAAGACAGTCCATTGGTATGGAAAAGCAACTGTAAGAGGCTTGGGTAAGCCTGAAATTTGGGTGGGGTGGGGTCTCAGGGAATGTCCAGGACAGGAGAGATGCTCGGTGTTAGCTAGGTTGATGGAGACTCAACAGCAGCAGCTACCTGCATCTGCACACCTCGAGTGGGACGGGCTCAGAAAAGAAGCAATGGATTCTGACAGAACTTCTGTCTGGGAGAGAACTGCCCCTCTAGCTCTCACCCTGAAGTCAGACAACTCAATTCCTCCCCATATGTCTCTAGCACTTTTCAAGTTGTTGTCCCAGCACTAGAGCTCAGAGAGAGTGAGTTGTCAGCAAGTAAGTCTGTGTGTGGGCCTTTAAAAGGAATGCCTGGGACTCTAACCACCATTCTTCTTATCCAGCCAAAATAACTGCTGGTTTTCACAGCCAGAAGTTATGGGGAATTCTCTCCCGAGCACTGGAAACCTGATCTGGGGAGCCTTGTGTGGGACTGGGATTCCTCTCCTCTGAGGAGGACCTCCACAGTCAACATATCCCTCCTAGAACTGACTCTGGGTGGTGAACACACAATGCGATTTATAGATGATACTAACAAATGTCACCCCCAAAAAAGATATTCCTCCTAATTGTTAACAATCACATGTTGGTATGGGACCAGACCATTCTACATTCTGCCCATTCTACCAGTCTCAAGGTGGCTTCTACTGTATATCCTTAGTTGTAGGACTTCTGTTCAGCTAGACTTCAGGCTATTCTCAATGATGGTTGTTCTGTAGTTTAGTTCTAATTTTCATGTTGTCATGAGGGGAAGCAAACACAATGTTTACCTATTCTGCCATCTTGTCCAGAAATCCAAGACACTTCTCTTTTATAATAAAGGCACTCAGTGCTATAAATTTCCCTCAAAGTAATGCTTTACTTTCATCCCAGGTTTTGAAAAGTTCTATTTTCATTTTCATTGAGTTAAATATGTATTTAATTGCCATTTTGATTGTATTTCTGAGGTATAGGTTTAAAAGTGTATTATTTAATATCTAAATATTTGAGAATTTTTCAAATTTATTTCTGTTATTCAGTTGTAATTATTATCTTTATAGCCTTAGAACATGTTTTCTGTGATTGGATTGCATGGAAATTAATTTAGATTTGCTTTATGGTCCAGAAAATTGCACTTGGTAAATTTTCTTTTGTTTACTTGAAAACAATTTGTACCCTATTGTTATTAAGTGGAGTGTCACACTGTGAAGTCAAACTGTTATTAGAACACAAAGCACTTATTAATATTATATTTTCATTATGAATTTACTAATCACTACTAAATGGACATCTTTATACTTGATAATATTTTGCTATGAAATCTATTTTGTCTGATATTAATATAATTATTTCAGGCTTCTTTGGTTAGTATTAGCATAGTATATATTTTTCCTCCTTTTGCTTTTACCTATTTTTGTGTTTAAATTTAATTTTCTTTTTTTTTTGTCGCTATATAGTTTAATCTTGTGTTTATTTATCCAGTTGGATAACTACTGTCTTTTAATTGAGATCTTTAAATCATGCATCTTTAGTGTAAGTATTGATATGATTGTTTTATTATATATAATATTGCTATTTGTTTTATATTTTTTTCTATTTGTTTGTGCCTTTCAAAAGTTGCTCCCTTCTTTTTTCTTTCTATGCTAAATGTGACCATTGAGTTCTTGAAGTGTGGGAAGTTCAAAGTGAATTATTTTCCAAGTATCAAAGATTTAGAAAAATAAGTGAAATATTTCATTATTTTGTAAATATATTACGTTTTAATAAAATTAATTTTGATGTAAAGATTAATAGCATTATTAAAATTAATTTTGCTTATTTATTTTTAGATTTTTTTTAATGTGGTTTCTAGAAAATTTTAAATTATACATGTAGTTCACATTATATTTCTAATATATAACGCAGTCATAGACCATAAGTCAGAAAACGATGTTTTATAAAGGGCCTAAAGCAAACTCAGTTGGCTTTACAGGCCTACAGTCTGTCACAATGCCTCCCCTGCAGTATCAAAGCAACCTTAGAAAACAGCTCATAATTAATGGAAGTAATTGTGTTCCGAAACAACTTTATTTACGCAATCTGGTGGACACCAGATTTGGCCTGTGGAACTTAATGTGGTGATCTCTTTTTGGACAATAACTTTGAGAATTGAAACCATGTGTAATTTACAAGCAAGGAACAGAAGGAAATAAGCCTTAAATCCTAATATTGGGAGGTAAAACAGCACCCTTGATTAAAAATTTCTCAGGTGTGACAATAATAAACTGCTTTCTTATTTAAGCCTCTGTTATTCTTTTTTAGATATATGTAGCTAAATATAATTCTAACTATATTTTCATTTCAGGAATCCATTATACGATTTTTACAAGTTTAAAATTTATAATTCCTCAGTTCATCATCCGTCCAGCGTTGGCCACTCACGTTCACTTTCATTTCTTTAATTAATAGCTAACTTGCCCTTATCTTTTTATCATCAACCAATATCTATGAGATTTGTTTTATATTCAGTTAGTGTTTAATAAGTACTAGTTGAATAAACAATAGTATCATGTTCAAAAAAAAATGTCTGTCACTAAAGTTTCTACAGCTAAGGAACTGACCTTAGTTAACAAAGAAAACTGAAGATTCAATTAGCCTGTTTCCCCGAAAATAAGACCTAGCCGGACAATCAGCTCTAATGCGTCTTTTGGAGCAAAACTTAATGTAAGACCCCATCTTATACTACTATATTATATTGTATTGTATTGTATTGTATTATATTATATTTTATTATATTATATTATATTATATTATATTATATTATATTATATTATATTATATTATATTATATTATATTATGTTATGTTATGTTATACCCGGTCTTATAGTAAAATAAGACTGGGTCTTATACTAATTTTTGCTCCAAAAGATGCATTAGAGCTGATTGTCCGGCTACATCTTATTTTCGGAGAAACAGGGTAGTAAAATACTATCAAACATTAAAAGTGCATTATTCAAAATATTGTTTAAGAAAATTTCTTCATAGTTACAATCCATAAGAAAATTTATTCTCATTAAATATGAGAGTCAAAATAATTCATCAGCTGAGATGTTTTTTTATAGCCTGATTATGATACAAAACAATATAACTGACTATTTTTTAAACCTAGTTACCTGTACAAATTGTATGGCTTTTTGTTAAATTTATATTATATGTGCCCAAACATCAGATGACTTAGCAGTTGTGGCCAGCTCATCTGAGGTTAAATGAAGCCAGGTTCAACATATTCTAAATGATATAGCAGGAAAATAAATAGCAATTAAGTGACATGAATTACCACAACTGTGTGGGTATAGAGTTCATGCTAAGGGTACTCTTACAGAAGGCAGGTAGAACTCTAGAGACAAAACATTTGGCTCTGTTCATAAGTAAACCAATAAACAAGAAAAAAAAAAAGTATTCCCGGTGCCTTATTTCAATGTGTAAATTTTCAACAACCTACAATGAGAGACTAAAATGGAGCTAAACAGATTGGTTTTATTAAGACCCAGACTCTATCATTAGAAACTCCAATTCATATCCCTTGAGAATGATGTCTATCAGAAGAGAACAGCAGTAGGTTAAATAGCAGCAAACTTCATTCATTGCACCCCGGTTTGCTCAGCTCATTCTGTAGTCCTCATGACACCCTTGCATTCTAGAAAATTCCATCCCACTATATAAAGAAATAGGCATATCAGAAAGGTTAAGCAACATGTGTAATGTCGCTGAGCTAGTACACAGATGTAAATTCAAGTCTGGTTAATGTGAAAACGGATAACTTGACAACACAGTACAAGGTAGTAGATGATAGATATGCCTTTCTGTGAATTACAGTCTCTTGTAGGCAAAGTAATTACTTTCAGTTACCAATGAGGAAAGAATGAATTGTCCAATTGTCACTGCTTGTATCACAGTGGTGTCAGTGAACTTATATGAGAAAAAACACCCAATTGTTTGTTTGTTTGTTTGTTTTGTTTTGGTGTGTTTTGTGTGTGTGTGTGTTGCTAGAAGTCAGCTAGCACCAGTACAAATGTGACATGTATAATACCTAACTTATTTTTTCTTGTCAGGGCATTTTTGATGATAATTTGAAATATTACCAGTGTGCAACTTGTTTGAATTGACTTCATACCCCCAGGAATAAAACTGAGGTTACTTCTTCATTATAACCTCAATTTCCAATGGCTCCAGGCTCTACTCCTGTTTGATTATCACATTCTCTATTGATTTTTCTGACATATCTATCTTCACATATTTTGAAAAAAAATTCTTAATGTACTTTCAAATGCCCAACAAATTCAATAACAATGAATTGATAACTTAAAATAAGTATCATGAATATTGAGGAAAATCTGTAGCTATCATAATCATCAATTGAGATACAGGTTGAGATACTAAAAATTCTCTCTGGTAATTGCTCTTTTACTATTCTCTCTCTCTCTCTCTCTCTCTCTCTCTCTCTCTCTCTCTCTCTCTCTCTCTCTCTCTCTCTCTGTAACTAGCTTGGGATGGGTCCTAGAAATAGCTATAGTTTATTTTTGGGTTTTTTTTTTGGTAACAGCAAAAAAATCTTTTGACACTTAAGTCCTAATGCTGAATCCAATTCAATCCCTGGACTTTCCCTTCCCTTATAACATGCTGGGTTTGCTCTCAGAAAATCCTACTGTCCTTTCCTTTGCTGAGACATCAATCAACTGCACCTACAGCACCCACCTACCTTTGTCCATGTCAAACATTTTTCTTTTCACATGCTTTAACCTTAACTGGGTAAGGATTTAAGACCTTATCTAGTTAAGGTTAAAGAGCGTTGCAAGCTACTCTATATAAATAAATAAATGCAGATGTTTACATAGGGAAAATGTGCTGCCTTGTTGCACACATTGGTTTTGACAAAATCCTTAATACTGTATAAATCGATTAGGATGACACCTACCTCAATACACCAACCAAATAAAATTTTCATCCCTCTGCTCAGCCAAATATTCCACTTGATACACACATGTGTGTGTGAACATTCATGCACACGTGTGCTTCCCTCCCCACCCACACATACAGTCCCTCATTTTTATTTAATTTTTTTTGAATAGTAGTATTACTTTCTGAAAGGAAAGAGAAAGTATGAAGATAAACTGTTTAAATGCTCTGTCTGTTTCAAGTTATTATAAAACACAGACTAAAGCAATAATAGGTTGGGGGTGCAAAATCTGATGAAAGTAATTCTCGGGAAAGAGGTTCAAATATCTGTTGGAATTAAAGAGATATTAGTATGTTGGGATTTTACCTATGGTCCATGAAACTCTACTGGGGTGCAATATATCTAAGGTTAATGCAACACTTAACAGACTGAGGATGGTTGTGAATCCTCTGGAAGAGACCTGCATCAAATGCAATGTAATTCTGGGCTTTTAAAGATTCACCAAGTGGGATCCCTCTCAGAAGAGTTTGGCAGTTTTATGCTGTCTCACACTGGGTTTTGTGATTTGCCTGAGAATAAAAACCATACTTTTTGTTTCCTGCTATTAAGAAAAGCAGAACAACCTCCAAAATTGTCCAGCAAGCACAAAGCTTGGTAAAGATATATCTTATGCCAATAATGACCATAGCTTATGAAAACTGGAAGTTTCTTAAGGTATAAATATTAAATATTTATACAATTTGTCCATCATGTTGTTGTTTTTCTGGTATTCCCAATGCCAATACAATCAGAGGTTTTAAAAAAGACACTTGACTGGGTTGAAGCACAGGTACCAGTCTCACACAAATAGAAGGCTAAAAAAATGGGAAGGAAAATTGCAAAGTAAAAGAGATAAATCAGATAAGAACAACAAATACTGTAGTTCCCTGGGGACCTGGATGGAGTGCATGGAGGGACTTCAAAATGCTTGGCCCTTTATAAATCCTGTGTGATCCTGCTATTTCAAAACATGATTTCAATATCTGATGAGTGGTTCTGTGAATACTGATTATTTAAACAAATAAAAATTATTGGGACTCTGCAGGAGTTTTTCAGATTTTTTTTTTTTTACGTAAAAGTCTATTTTACCAATTAAACTTTATAAAGTAATGCTGAGTTATGAGATACATGCAATTTATTCACAATATCTGAAATACACATACATAAAAATTAATTTCTGAATAGCATTTCCCCAGTACTAAAGGATAGGTAGAAGCTTTTTTTTTATTTTTTAGATTTTTTAAATTAAATTTATTGGGGTGACATTGGTTAATATACATTTCAAGTGTACAGTTCTATAATATATCACCAGTGTGTTCCATTGTGTGCTCACCACTCAAAGTTTACTCTCCTTCAATCACCAAATATTTGACACTTTTTCAACCTCCTCCCACTTCCTTCCCCTCTGAGAACCACAATCCTTTTATCTGTATCTATGAATTTTTGTTTGTTTGTTTTGTTTTGTTTGTTCATTTGTTGCTTTCTGTGTTATATCCTACATCGGAGTGAAATCATATGGTTCTTGACTTTTTTTGTCTTTTATTTCACTTAGCATGATACTCTGAAGATCCATCCATGTTATTGCAAGTGGCAATATTTCACAATTTCTTACGACTGAGTAGTATTCCATTGCACATATGTCCCACGTGTTTAACCAAACATTTTATTAAGTTACAAAAATTTTGTGGCCTATTATGGGAATTAGGATGGGGGATTTTTCTTCTATATTATTTCCAAGTCATAGGTTTGGTTTAGAAATCTGGAATGACCACCTAATAACACTTCATCAAGTTATTTAAAACATCTGTTTCTTTGTCCCCTTTTCTGTAAAAAGAATAAGAGGAGGTGGTACATATATACAATGGAATAATGCTCAATCACGGAAGGGCATGGGTTTCAGCCATCTACAACAGCATGGATAGACCTGGAGGGTATTGTGCTGCATGGAGCATGTCAGACAGTGAAAGACAGATGCAATATAATTTTTCTTATATGTGGAATCTAAAGAACAAAATAAACCAAACAGAAGCAAACTCATAGATATAGAGAACATTTTGATGGTTGCCAGACTGGAGTAGGGTTGGGGGTGCGGGTGAAAGGAAGGAAAGGGATTAAGAAGTACAAATTGGTTGTTACAAAGTAGTTATGAGGATGTAGGGTATAGCATAAGGAATATAGTCAATAATATTGTAATAACTCTGTATGACGTCAGATGGATACTAGATTTGTAGGGGTGATAGGTGAGAGGAACTTGAGGGGAGGGCAGTGAAAAAGGTAAGGAGATAAAAAAGTGCAAATTGGTAGTTAAAAAACAATCATGGGGATGTAAAGTACAGTATAGGGAATATAGTCAATAATATGGCAATAACTATGTATAGTGCCAAGTGGGTACTAGACTAATAGGGCAATCACTTGTTAAACTATGTGAATATCTAACCACTATGCTGTATACGTGTATTTAATATAAAATATTGAATGTCAAAAAAAGAATATTAATATCTATTTCAGGGGATTGTTTTAGGATTAAATGAGATAATGGCAAACACACAGCACTCACTATGTGCCAAGCACTGTTCATGTATTATCAAATCATCATAGCAACTTAGGATTTCTTATTACCCTCATGAACAATTAACACAATTAAGGCACAGAAAAGTTAAATAACTTTCCCAAGGTCCCATACTATGTGATAAAGCTTGGATATAAATGTGAGCAGTCTAGCCCCAAACTATGTATCTTCAACCACTGTGCATGTTTTTTCTATCAAATAGAACATATCAGTGCCGAGCACAAAATGCCTCCTTTAAACTAAGCTTGCAAGTGATATCCATTATTATTAAAAATTAATAGTGTCATTTATAATTTGGTATAAGTGTTTGAGAAGCAAAATTTCAATATAACTTCTGTTTTCAGCTCTAACATATAAAAAGCTTGGATGTAATTATTTCTATCCTTACAGTAAGAAAAGGTTGCAAAAGAAATAGTCACAGATAATCAATGAAAGGTTCTTGGACTCATCAGAGGAGGAGGTCACTGGCCAAGTCACTGCCCTGAAATCTGGAGAGACAAGCAAATCCAGAATCACTCCTGAGATCAGTTTACCATAGTAGAAGTCCCTGGAATCATTAACTGGTAGGAATATGTAAATGATAAATTTGCTGAATTGCTGGAGGCTAGCATATACTGATTTGAGCATAAGAAACTTTTGGGGCTTTATGGGGACTTCCATATTTTTCAGGCTTTTCACTCCAAGAACACCACCAGGTTCTCAAAGTGAAAAAAACAAGAAAGATTTCCGAATAGCACTGACAAGGGCAAGGGAAAAGTAACCATGGAAATATGCCCAGATTAGCATGATAATCTCAAGATCCACCCATGTTGTTGCAAATGGTACACCTGAAATCTATGTAACTTTATTAACAATTGTCACCCCAATAAACTTTAATTGAAAAAAAAAAGAAAGAAAGAAAAAGAAATATGCCCAGATTGTTGTCCATAACACAGCCTATTCTACAGAGGGGAAGCCCTTTCCAGAGCCTTTTGTCACATATAGGAAAGGCATTTCCCACGCTGGCCTCCTCTAGAATTTCCACTCTACCTAAGGGGTGGGGAGCCAGAAACACTTGTTAAGGCCACAACCAAGGTACACAAACCTGCCTGCTAAAATACTGAGATTTAATCATAGGATTATAGAAAGCATCACATCAACAGAGCCCAGTGCAATAACAGTGGTTTACAGCTGAAAAAGCTGCAAGACACAGACACCTGAGGAGCAGTTGTTGGGGAAGCCCAAAGACTACAGAGGAGGCAAAAATAAGGACACTTGTATTTGAAGCTTCTGGCACCTACACCTACAGCAAACATTAAAAACAGTTCAACTCTCAAGCAGATTAGTTTGTATAAAGCCTCACAATAATGACCTATTTACCTCAATTGCTATTACCCAATTTCAACAATACATTACAAGCATGTTAAATGGCAAGAAAAAAATCAGTCTAAACAGGCAAGAATCAGAGCAAAACTAAGAGAAGATACAGAATTTGAAATTATCAGATAAGAAATTTGAAATAACTATGATTAATATATTAAGCATTCTAATAGAAAAGGTAGATAACAGTGCAAGAACAGATGGGTGCTATAAGCAAAGAGATGGAAGCTTCAAAAAAAATAAAAAAGAAATGCTAGAAATAAAAAAAAAAATGAAGAATAGGTTAGTAGTAGATTGAACACAGCTGAAAAAGGATCAGTGAGCTTGAAAATGTGAATAAAAACTGCAATCGAAAATGCAAAGAAAAAATGAAAATAATAAAGAATAGAAGATGCACAAACTATAGAACAATATTTTTTTAAATATAGCATACACATAATAGAAATACTAGAAGAGAGAAGGAGCAGATGAATATTTGAAGTAAACATGACTGAGAACTTTCCAAAAGTAATAACAGACAGCATCCTAATGGTACGGAAAACTTAGAGAACACCAAGAAGGATAAATACAAAGATACATACACCTTGTATATCATATTCAAATTGCAAAAAAAATCCAAAACGAAGAAAAATCTTTAAAGAAGGCAGAGAGGGAAAAATTATACCTTGCTTATAGAGGAACAAAGATAAGAATTACACTGGACTTCTCTAGAAGACCCATGCAGGCAGGAAGAGAGTGGAGTGAAATATTTAAAACCTTGAAAGGAAAATTGCAATGCAGTGAATATTATTATCTAAGTATTCATTATGCACAGAAGCAACAATAATCATAACGTGAACATATATACTAATAATCTGAGCATTCATAATATTAGTCCCTGTTACAGACTGAATTGTGTTCCCTCAAAATTTATGTGGTGTAGCCCTAACCCCCAATGTGACTATATTTTGAGATAGGACCTTTAAGAAGTAATTAAACTTAAATGAGGTCATAATTGTGGAGCCCTAATCCCTTAGGCCTGGTGTCCTTATAATAAGAGGACAAGACGTCAATGATCATTTTCTCTCCATGCATGCACAGAGAAAAGACCATGTGAGGACACAATGAGAAAGTGGCCATCTACAAGCCAGGAAGAGAGATCTCACTAGAAACCAACTTTCCTGGTGCGTTGATCTTGGACTTCTAGTCTCCAAAACTGTGGCAAAATTAATTTTTGTTGTGTAAGCCTCCCAATCTGTGGTATTTGGTTATGGCAGCCCAAGCTAACACATTTTTCCTCCAATCAGCCATCCTTGTTTTACACTAATGTTTCTCTCTGCCTTGTTGGTCAGTATAATTTTTCTATACAGTAAATGTCAAAAAGTATAATGGAAATGAAATGCAAATTCATTAGCAAATGAAAAGACAAATTCTGTCTAACATACAGGATTTCAGGAAGCTGATAAAAACAATGTTACAGAACTTCTAGAATTACATGCAAAATCATTATCTAGCTGAGCTAGGCCTTTTAAAAATGGGAAGAATACTATATTCTTCTCAGGAAAATATTTTCATTATTAAGGAATTATAATAGGATAATCAAAATTTAATAATGCCTTAATATTTTATTAATTCACTTTATATCACATGAGTAAGATAATTGCAGTTTTTATGATAAATTGTTAAATTTTTTCAAGAAAAATAGAAATTGTACTTAATTTTACAGAGATGTTTCCATATTTTAATAAATTGTCAATCTGAGGTTTGTAACTAAAATGTATATTGTGGTACTTTAATAAAGCATTACTCCCTGACTTAAAAAAAATTAAACTGGAAATATTTGATTAAATTTTTATTGATGACAAGAACCAAGAAGAATCTTACTGAGATTTTCTCTAGATACTCATTTCTAATTACCCTAGGAAATTGTGAATTTAAAATATAAAAATAATAGATGGTATTCTTTCTTATGGTATTATGTGTAAGTAGTTTTGTGAGGATAGTATTAAAAATATATAGTCAAATTTATTATACATTCAATAAACATGAAGCCAGAGCAGAGATGCCATGTACCTTATGAATCTTAAGATTCAGGGCTATTTGCTTACACAGCCTCTTCAAAAGGGGAGACCCCAGCATTGCTTCACATGGCTCTACAATTATGGTAAATCTGCACAATTAAAATAGTTTAACCACAGCTAGTCAAGATCAATAATCTCTTTAAACAAGAACTTCACCGCTGTCATACCTCTCCTCTGTCACGAAACATTGGAGCGGCTATGGGCAATTCTGCTATCTGGGTAGCAGAAGTTGAGCTGGGGATACATAAAATTTGTGTTTAGTGGATAAAACTATTTTCACGAACAAATACATCGTACAGGAATGGTGACATTTCTAAGGGCCACTGTGCTGAGTCTCCATTATCATGCCACAAAGGCTGAGGGACATAGATCATGATGGTATGTAAATGTGTTCCAGGATACTCAACAACACAAGTATGTAAAGAATGGAGGTATGACCATATATTTGAACCCGTTTACCCTCGTCTACCACTCCCTCCACCCTTACCCTCTGGTAACCACTAAACTATTGTCTGTGTCTATGAGTTTTGTTTCTTTATTTGTTTGTCTTGTTCTTTGTTGCTGATGGAAGAAGAACTGATTCTGGATGGTGAACACACATTGTGATATATAGACGATGTAGTACAGAACTGTATATCTGAAACCTAAGTAACTTTACTAACAATTGTCACCCCAATAAACATTAATTTAAAAAAATGGAGGTATGAAAACTACAAAGCTCAAAAGGCTTTTTTTGTTGAAATATTCTTGTAGTCATTAAGAAGTATGAAATTGCAATAGGAGTATTCATTTCTCATCAGCACCTAATCACAAGAGAATTTCTCTCTCAGGCATATACTCGATAATGCATATGACTACAAAGAATCCACACATTCTCAAAAAAGGGGAATTATGTGAAATAGCATTTCTTAAAATTCCTGTGTTTATAGGACACAGACCTGCAGCAATACTACAGAGAGTACATTTGAAATATTTTATATACAAAAGAAACTTGATGGAAATTTCCCAAGTTTGAAAATAATCTTTAAAACCCCCATGACATACTCAATACTTATAAAATTTAAAGAACCTTTTCTAAATTGTCAATAATTTTAAAATAATCACTTTACTTGTGGGGAGACTTAATATTTTCATTCTCTCTAAAGAAAACAACATTTGAAAAGTATTATAAAGAAGTGAGCAGAGAATATACAGCCAAAGCCAAAGTACAATAAAATATGTGTCAGGAAGTTGATAAAAAAGAGTGCAGATTTTATGTATGTGGAATTTCTCAGGTTCTTCAAATGTATATTTCAATGTGATTTCTTTGTTAATTCTAAGTAAGTATTCACAATCATTCCTAATTTGCACTGTTTTCCATAAAGAACACTCCCAGTCGTTTAGTTTTAGGTCCCCAAAAACCTAGATCTATCCCTGTTTGTGAGGCAGAAATAATTTTATCATTACAGAGATCGAACCTCAGAAAAATTAAGCATCTGACCCTAATTTACCAGGAAATAAATATTGAAACTGGAATTTGCATCCAAGATTAAGTCATTTCAGAGCCCAGGCTGATGCCACCACTTTTCTAGACACTTCTCAGCTAGGGTGAGGGGAATAATAGCTCTCTAATGAAAGGTAGAGACACTTGCAGGGTCCATCTCCCTTAACCCTCAGCCAGCTACTGACTACCACTAAATGCTCCTAAGACAAGCACATTAGAGGACACTCCAAAAGAAGAAATGCTTTCTATTAGAGGCATTTTTGCTTTGAATAACTGGTCACACTGTGTGAACATCCTACGATATGATGGGTACCAAGTTTTGAGAAGCTGGTAAGCTATAAGATTTCCCCCCCTAAATGCATCTACAATGTTAAGAATGAATGAAATTTTAATTAAAGCACTCAAATATGCTTTGTGTTTTATTATGTGGGAAGTATTGAACTCAACGAATACCACTTGTATCATAGCCTATAATGTATTCTGCTCACACCTCTTAAGGTAAGCTGTGCCATGATCCACTACTATCCTAATTGCTCTAATTAAACAGTCAATGTTATCCTGGCATTGCATCTTAATTATATGTACAGAACAGTACACTTACTTTACATATGCAAACCAATTAGTTGTCAAAGCAAATGCAGATTGTATTCTGCAAGTACAGGCTTTAATTTCCTGTCTAAAATTTCTAGGACTATTCTTTAAATGAAACTAATATTCAAATTAAAATGTTTAGCTCAAAAACATTAGTTTCTTTGTATCCTAAACATCATCAAGAATACAACTATGATATTTCATTGACATTAAATAAAACAGTGGAATTCCTACTGCCTCCAAGCTGCAAACTTAAAAACGTCTCAGGCAGAGGGTAGAATATTGGATTTGAAACCATGGATTTACCTTATGTTTGCGGGCACTTAACTCTTCTAAACTTTACATCCATCAATCATAAAATGGGCATAATAAGTCTGCACCAATGTGGATGCTTTATCTGTTATTCAGAATCTTGTCATATGATGTAAGTGGAAGCCAGCATAGTGTAAACTCATTTCTAGGTCATCAATGGCCTGTTTTATACAGACACATACACAACCCATTCTGTTCGCAAGGTTAACATCAAAGCAAACATCAGAAAGAGAATTATATTCCTGATGCATTTAGTCAGAACAATGCAGATATAAATGTGCAAAAAAAAAGACAAATGACAAGCACTTCTTCAGAAAAAAATGAACTCCCTTTTTCTTACTTGTCAAAGAGTCATGTATTCCAACAATTTTTATATACATAATTGAGTTCTAGTTTACCTAGAAATTAACTTTTTGTTGTTTTTATTGTTTAAATGAAAATGATTCTGTCTCTTCCCTCAAGGCTTTCTTTTCCTAAAAGTTTAACAGAGATGTGAAAAATACATTGCTTCTGCTTTTTCATTATTGTCCAAATGATATGTGTCTTACCATCAAGGAAAATAGCACTTTGAACTTTAATGGAAGAATCAACTAATCTTCTCACAATCAAAAAGTCTTCCCAAACCATGCCAAGATCACACAAAACTCCTCACACATATTTGGAGGAATATTATTTTTTAATACTCTACCAATCCAACACATCGTTTAATTTCTCCATGGCAGAGTTTCACCTGGAGGAATATATTTTCTATTTTGGTGAATCACCCAATTCCTACTCTGCTCCCCAATTGCCCCAACAAGAAGTTGGAACTTTTATCTTTTGCTTCTTTTATCACTCCTCAATCATAAAGTTTTGTTTATTTCACTGCTTTAATGTCTGCTGGCTCCTCCTGCTTTCTTTATATCCTTTTGCCACTAAGTATCTGTAATCCTAGTGACTTTAAACTAGATGTTAGCAACTATTCTGAATTATGTGTTTGTCTTTGCATTACCATTACCCATTACATTGAAAGTGTTCTTAAAATTTTTTTAAGTCATTTTCCTTTCCACTTCCGACCACGAAGGAATGGCAAGAATAGGATTACCTTCATACCTTAAACCACCACAACCTCAAAAAAAATTATAAAGCAATGGTTTTCAATGGTTTTCAGACACTGGACACACAACCAGCACAGGACAGTGATTTGGGGGGAGGATGGAAACAAACAAGGTAATTCCTTTGATTTCTTTACTTCAACTATCAGGAGGCAATTTTGAGGCCACAGCACAAAATGGCAGAAGCCCTAAAGCCTGTAAGGGTTAAGGGGACTAGGGTTTGGAAAAAACAAAGTAGTTAAAATTTGCCAGGTCAAATATTAGAGAATAGGTCGCTGGAGAGAGAGAGAGAGAGAGAGAGAGAGAGAGAAAGAGAGAGAGAGAGAGAGAAACACTTTGGAGATTTGCAGACAGATTTCTTTAAGTTTTTCACTGATTGCTGGTATGATATATCAGGAAATAAACAGAGACCAAAGAAAAAACCACTGGAAAGGAGTAGAAGAATAATTTCAAGAGTTCACACAGTGCTAAGAATAGTTTGTGGTCACACCATACAGAGTGGAAAGGTCTTGTAATACATAAAGCATCAAATAGAAACCACGCAATGATATTATGTACATGATGAGGTGAAATATGGCCATGACCTAAAAGTCACTCTGGCCATACCTTAACAAAGCTTCTCCCAGGTTCTCAGTTAATTCTACCCCAAGAAACAAGTGTATTTGAAGTCCTGAGTGTACCAATAGTTAAAGCTGAAGTCATGGGCAGATGGAGCTTGAACAGAGTGAACTGGGGTATTGGGGTAAGGCAAGGCACAGCAGGAACAAGGTCAAGCATGTAGTGGTGAGTTCTACATTCATCCTGAGTTGCAGCTTTTTTCTGAAACTCTACCATATTGAATATTCTTTGGAACCCTTTCAAAAATCATTTGACTGTATGTGTGTGAGATAATTTCTGGTCTCTCTATTCCATTAATCTCTAAGTCTGTCTTTATGCCAGTACCACACACTGTGATTGCTTTAGCTTTGTAGTTAAGTTTTGAAATTAGAAAGTAAATCTACCACCTGCTTCCAGACTTTATATTGGACTTCTGCCTGGAACTCTTTCCAATCTGCTTTGTCAACTTTCTATTCAGAAGAAGTTTCTATTTCTGTTTCAGCTTATAGTTGAAGTCTTCATACAAACAAGGCATATTACCTAGAACCATGGTACAGTCATGACCTTGACTCAGAAAATCCCATGGGCCCGAAGGGGTGGATACTGGATCCAGCTCACCAGTTGAAATCCCTTTCACTCCACATCAGTTATTTGACCGTATACCTGTTGTGGTTCTGCAGACACTGTGATTTAGAAACTTCATTGCCTACTACTCAACTCCAACCTCAATGGCAGTCAATGTTACACATACCTAGATAAATGATTTTGTATCTGACCCTAATATTCCCATTGGCATGCAAAGAAACTGGGATATATGACCCATAAGGAAGAAAACAGCATTCAATTGAAAACAATCCAGAACTGACACAGATGTTACATTAGTAGACAAGGACATTAAAACAACTTCTGTAATTGTATTCCATATGTTAAAAAAAAAAAAAAAAAAACTTAATTAGAGCTATTAAAAAAAAAGAGCCAAATCAAATTTTTGAAACTAAAACTATAACATCGGGGATGAAGAATACAGTGAATAGCATTAGTGGAATATTAGACATTGTAGAAAAGAAGATTACCAAAGTTGAATATATCGCAATGTAAATGATCTAATGATAAACAGAAAGAAAAAAGAAATTGCAGTGAACTGTGAAACAACTTTAAGTAAACTAACATATGGATAATTGGAGTCCCTGAAAAAAAGAAAAGGCATGTGTTTGTGCTATGACAGTGGAGAAGTCATGACATAAAGAGAGGAAGCCGTTAAGGAAGATAAAACTGAACTGAGAATCTGATGGGTCATAAGTAAGAAGGAAGATGAGGAAAATTTTGAAGTTTGTAGAAATTAGGACCTAGCCACTAGAAAGATCATAATCCCAAGTATAATCAATAATTTAATATAATAATGAGAAAATAATACATTATTTAATAATCTAAACTATAAAGACTATTGGAGGATTGATGGAAGTTCATACAGATCTTGTTGGGCTCTTTTCTTTACAGAGTTTAATTCTTTTTGTCTCCCAAGACTTCATGATGACTTATTTGCACTTAGACTTTTGAGCTCTGTGATAAAATGACCCAGATAAAATGCAAAACAATTTTGAAAAATTCTCCCCAGGGATATTCAGATTGTGATTCCATATTATTGGCTAAACTTTTAATTGACACTGATTTTTTCCCCCTGGTTATATGCTATCTAATTTTATTAATCATTGTCAGAAAAAAATAAAATTTATCATATATTCTTTTTTCAAATGTTATACCTAATTCATCTGTTATGGTTAGAGATCCTTATCTTCTCTAAATATTTATAAGATTCTTGGAAGAATGAAGAGATCTGCACAGTTAGCCTAAATCTTTAAGATCTCAATTACCTTTTTCTAGTTGAAAGAATAGAAAGTCCACATGCACAAAATTACAAACTTGTCCAAAAAATATATTTTCTATGCATAGTACACTCCCTGACTAAATAATAATGCCTACAATTTTCTGCAAAAATTGAGCCAACTTCACAATAAATATTTAAAACATGAAATCACAATAATATAAACAAAAACAGTGGCAAAAAAATTTATTGAACACAGAGGAGTATTGTCAAACTAAATATATTCTTCTAAGAATACATAACCTCAAATGTTATATTGTTTACTATATAAAATAGTACTGTTGTAAACTGTTGTTTTTTTTATTTATGAGAAAATTCAATTTTATAATATGAATATATTCATTTCATATTTGATTAATAACATTGTAATTATAAATTTATTTATTATGATTTTGTTGAATTATTATACTGAGTGATAATGAAAAAATGTTCAATTCATATCCATAATTCCTTTACAGAAAAAAAATTCTTAGTACTTTTATATATATTCCTCCAAGTTTCTCTCTCTCTGTCTCTCTCTCTGTCTCTGTCTCTCTCTCTCTCTCTCTCTCTCTCACTCTCTCTCACTCTCTCTCTCTCTCTCACACACACACACACACACACACACACACACACACACACACACTTAAAAATACATCATGGGTTGAATTTTGACAGGATTATCTCTATCAAAATACCAATGACATTTTTCACAAAGCTAGAACAAATAATCCTAAAATTGATATGGAACCACAAAAGACTCAGAATAGCCATAGCAATCTTGAGAAAGAAGAACAAAGTTGGATGTATCACACTACCTGATATCAAATCATACTACAAGGCTATAGTAATCAAAACAGCATGGTAGTGGCATAAAAACAGATTAGTAGATCAATGGAACAAAATGAACAACCCAGAAATAAACCTGTGTCCTTATGGTCAGTTTAATCTATGACAAATTAGGCAAGAATCTGCAATGGGATAAAGACAGTCTATTCAATAAATTGTGTTGGGAAAACTAGACAGATACCTGTAAAAAAATTAATCTACACAACCTTCTTATACCATATACAAGGATAAACCCAAAATGGATTGAAGACTTAAATGTAAGTCCCAAAACCATAAAACTTTTAGAAGAAAACATAGGCAGTAAACTTTCTGACATTGCTAGTCATAATATTTTTTCTGATATATCTCTTCAGTTAAGGGAAACAAACTAACAAAAAAAATAAACAATTGGGAGTACATCAAACTAAAATGTTTTTCCACAGCAAAGGAAACCGTCAACAAAATTATAAGACCACCTACTGAATGGGAGAAGATATTCACTAATAATATATCTGATAAGGGGTAATATCTAAAACTTATAGAAAACTCGCACAATTCAACACCAAAAAAAAAAAAAAATCCAATTAAAAAAGGGCAGAGGACCTGAATAGATAGCTCTCCAAAGAGGACATACAGATGGCTGATAGACATATGAAAAGAGGCTCAATGTCACTAATCATCAGAGAAATGCAAATTAAAACCACAGTGAGATATCATCTCACACTTGTTAGAATGTCTATCGTCAATAAATTAACAAACAAGTGCTGGTGAGAAGGTGGAGACAAGGGAACACTTGTAAAATGTTGGTGGGACTGCAAATTGGTGCAGCCACTGTAGAAAATGGTCTGGAGGTTCCTCAAAAGAATAAAAGAATAGAATTATAATACTATATGACCCAGCAATTCCACTTCTGGGTGTTTACATGCAGAAATCCAAAACACTAATTCAACATATATATACACCCCTATGTTCATTCCAGTATTATTTACAATAGACAAGATACGGAAGCAACCTATGTGCCCATCAATACATGGTTGGATAAAGAAGTGGTACATATCTGCAATAGAATATTACACTGTCATAAAAAAGAATCTCTGTCATAAAAAAAAAAAATCTTACCATTTGCGATAACATGGATGGACTTACCAGTAAGGGTATTATGCTGAGTGAAATAAGTCAGATGGAGAAAGACAAATACCACATGATCTCATACGTGGAATCTAAAGAGCAAAATACATGAACAAACAAAACAGAAACAGATTCATAGACACAGAGAACAAACTGATGGTTGCCAGATGGGTAAGGGGCTTGGGGGTCTGGGTCAAAACGGTGAAGAGATTAAGAAGTACAAATTGGTAGCTTCAAAATAGTCATCAGGGTGTACAGTTTAGAGAATATAGTCAATAATACTGTAATAATCATTTATGGAACAAGGTGATACTAGACTAATCAGGTGGGTCATTTCATAAATTATATGTCTAACCACTATGTTGTACACTTGAAACTAATATGCAGTAATATCAAATGTTAACTGTAATGCAAAAATTAAAGAGAAAAATTTTAAAAGAGATTAAGTAGCATATTAATAAGAAAAAACAACAATATAATCCATGTAAAAAATACATCTTTTTTCTGTCAGAAATTATAACTGCAACGTCATTTTTAGTAATTACATACTATTTATTTTATTAGGATAGTATTGATGGAGATTTAAATTGTCTTCTATCTCACTATTATAAATAGCTCAGAGATGAACATTATAACATGAATATGTTTGCACATATTATGCTATTCATTTACACATGTAACTGTTGTCTACATTTTGGTCCATATCTTTTCAGATAGCCTGATTTCAATATCTCGTGTGATTTCCACTCCTACCACCACAGAGAGCCATGATGAATCTCAAGAATGTGTAGGTTGGTTTAAAGTGGGAGAAAGTCTAGGAAGCTTTTAGTCAGAATAATTCTAATAAACGGAGATGATAACATATACTCAAGCAGTGAGCACCAAATAGACAGGAGAGAAAAATCTGAGAGACATTTCTGATATGGAAAGAGACTCTCTAGATTAAGAACTCCTTGAGGACAGAGACTTTGGCTCATTTTTTTCCATTCTCATTTATTATTATAGTGACTAGCACATAATAAGGGGTTAAGAAATGAAACAATACAAGATGGAATGAATGACAAGAGAATTTACAGCAAAGGATGCCTAAATTATATGGATACTGAGTGAAAGTAAGAAAATGAAGACAACTGTTTTTATTTCTTTGTTCAAGTGTCTATTTTGAAAAAAGGAGGAGCCATGCTCACGTTGCTATTTCTGCTTTGAATGCCTTTTTTTCATCATTGCATGTATTCATGAAAACACTTTCTAAGGATCTTTTTCTGTTTTTCAAATCATTACCACAGGAAGCATAAATTTATTCTCTTCCAAATGATTATAAACATTTGCTATTAATTTCTACTCCGTGTTAAACTACTTTATTTCCTCTACTTGATGGCAATTTACTCGACAAGTACCTTGATTTTTATACTTAAATCTCCCACAAGGCCTAGTGCAATACCTCGCATACTGTATTTTTAAATTTGTAAATGAAAGAATATTTAGTATAGCTGTATTCTATATTATTTAAGTTCTTAATGATATTGTTTAGTTTTAAAATAAATGAGTTTAGTTTATTTACTTGTTTTTTCATCATTATGTTTTGTTAGTCAGCAGACTGTGTTTCCCCAACACTCACCTGCTGTTTGATTTATGGCATGCTGAGTCAGACTAAAACTTTCCACAATCCATGCTCAGGCACCCCTGTAATTGACTCACCAGTCAATTGTATTTAGAAGCTAGACAGGTAATATTAAAGTGTGTGAAAGCAAAGACAGGAAACAAAAGCGTGTAAAAGCAAGATATTCTATGTACTTTAAACATGATTCTTGTTACTAAACATTCATTTCTCAATGCAGTACCTTAATGTCTTACTAAAGACTTTGCATATTTCATTCTGGAGTGAAACATAACAATTATTATCCCTTAAATAAAGGAATTGGAAGGTTATATAGTACTGACTTTGCAGGCTAGGAGAGAACATCTTACACAAATAATTGATATCATTTTAAAATTATGTAGTTTCTCTTGATGATCTGTAGCTTTGGTAATTATTTTGGATTCCGGTAAAATATCAAGCTAAAATAATTTCCATCTTACCCATGAAGCATTCTCACAGAAAGCCCAAAATCCTGATCTTTGGATATAAGTGTGGGCTCTGTAATCACAATGTGTTTTTTTGATTCTTGGCTCTGTTATTTTACTAGTTGTAGGGCCATAGGCAAGTTACTTAACCTCAGTGGGTGTAAATTTTCACAAATCTGTTAATAGAGATAGTAATATTAACTAAGAGTTAGATTGTAGGGATTAAAAGAAATAAAACAGATGATGTTCTCATACTGCCTGGCACATAGAAAGTGATGAATAAATATTAGCTTCTGTATTTATCAGTGGTACCAAGTTAAGGATTCTCACCACAGCCTCTAATACATTTCAGGTTGAATAAACACACATCTTTTCTGTACTCTCCCACTATTTGACATATTGGAGTTATTGCACCTCAAATGTGACCTTTATTAAATGGATTACATTACTTAATTATAGCTTTTATTTGAGAATGCTCTAATAGCATGACCAGAAATAAATAATTAATCAAGAGGCCATTGCAGATTTTTCTCATGGAGAGAAATACCTTCATATAGAGAAATGTCCAATCGATATGGATGAGTATATAAATAACATTCTCTAGGCTTGGCTCGAATGAGCTGGAATGAAAAATAAGTCTGAAGGGAGAAAAGCAAGCCCACAGAAATTATCTGTGGAAATACATGGCTGAAAATTTTTGAAGAATAGAAAATATTTTATACTGTTTATTTTATTGATATGCTATGGTTTATATTTTCTCTCAAATCAAAATACTAGAAAAATTTGCATAGCATTTTTAATAAATCTTGGAAGCAGGGATATGTTTCATATTTGGCTAAACATTAAGGCATAGAAAAGGCTATAGGCATTATCAGAAATGCAGTTATTAAAATAAGAATAAGAAATTGAAAAATGGGGACCTTGGAAATGAGAATGTAAGCCACTTGTAGACATTTATGTTGGGTATTAGATTTTTCACAGGACATAGATGGGAATTCAAGCCAATTTTATTTAAATTGTATATATCAATATTAAGGTGACACTTTATCACGTATCTTTTTAGTAGCACATTAATTGCAGAATACTATGTACCCTCAGTAGTATGCTTTTTAATTTAATCACATGTGTTGATTTAATGTTTATTATCAATCTTCTAGTACATATCTAATATTGTTATCATAATTATCCTGTATACCCTTCTGAGTAGGCTTAAAGAAAACTCATTGCTGCTCATTTATGTTTCCCCATCCTGGATATGTATTTCACATCTTCTTGGTAATAATTATATCAAGACAATTTGAAAGACAATTTTTCCCCAGAGACAACATAACTTGCAAAATATTAGAACTGGATGATATTCTGCCACTTTTAAAGGTTAATCTTTTCTGAGTTCAATTATATGCCAGCACTATGAACAGTCATATTTAGACAATAAGCTTGTCTCCCCAGTACATTTCTATGATAGGAGTAGATACTGTCAAAAGCAGAGCTGAGCTGGAGAGAGCTGAGCTGCCAGATGGTGTAGTAGTCAATTAAAAAAAAAACCAAAAAAACAAAAAACAAAAAAAAAACTAAAGTAACAGTCAAGCCTTTAATCCCTTACTGGTATAGTATGAGAGGATAAATCAATCTGGAGAAAAGCACAGTTCCTCTACGGTTCCATTTCTTCCCATGGAACTGTACTAGAAAGAAGTTAGGTGGATCGACACAGATGTGGAGATCCTCTCACTGACGAGGAAGATTTAAAGAAAAGGTTTCTGCTATTTAGGGACCCAGGAACCCGGATGGTGGAAAGGGGAAGTGCTAGGAATAAAAACATCCGTAGTACTGAATCTGAGCAGAGAAAAGTGTCTTCAAGCTTCCCCCATGGGGAGACTTCCAAAATGGAGGCACTTAGGCAAGGAGTGTGGATGTGCATAAGAGCTTAAATGGCAAGGGGGTCCTGAGTACTTGAGTGTAACTCACTTCAGAGACTGCAATGACCTAGATGTGCACCAGGTGTGCTGTGGTCAGCTTTTTCCCATGAGGCACTGCCAGGTAAACCTGTATAATTTCCTGTGATCAGGCCTGTATAATCACACATAGACTATGACCCAGACCACTTAGATACTTGACACAAATAGTAGGTCTGTTACTACCCTTATCCAGTCCCTGACATTTGGCCATAGTTTGTGGATCCATAGTGTGATACCTGATCTCATAAGAAGATAAATGTCACTTAGTCTCAAGTGGTTACACCAAATCATAAAATACAAAGTTACTAAAAAAACAATAAAAGTCTACTGTACCCAACCCATGGGTTAAATAAGCAAAAGTAGTGGGTTAGTAAAGAAAAAAAAATGAAGTCAAAGGAGTACAGTAATGGGGAGCTGAACAAAACAGTTTCCATGTAATCTGAGAGTGTGGCTATAATTAATTATTGACATCCAGATAGAGCCTTGTATCTTACCTCTACGGATATTTGTTGTTATTATCCAATATATTTCAATATATTCAACATATGCATTAAACCACTTTGAAGTAGCTAAAGTGATTTTGTTATTTAAAAGCAAGAGCTACAGGAAACACAAGTGTGTACATAAAGAGAAAATAAAAACAATAATGTCCTCTTTGAAATTTTTGAAACATACATATCCAGTTCTTGAATTTTTTTCTGAGATTTGGCAAAGCCATTTATTGTACATATAGACTGAATCTCTCTATATATTTTAATACATTCTATACAAGTCTGTAATACATCATCTGTATACCACATTGTGTGTTCACCACCCAGAGTCAGTTGTCCTTCCATCACCATGTATTTGATCCCTTTTACCCTCATCTATCAAGCCCCTATCCTCTGGTAACCACTCAACTGTTGTGTGTGTCTATGAGTTTTTGTTTCTTCATTTGTTTGTCTTGTTCCTTTGTTTTCAGTTTTATGTAACACATATCAGTAAAATCGTATGGTTCTCGACTTTTTCTGACTTATTTCGCTTAGCATAATAATCTCAAGATCCATCCATGTTGTCTCAAATAGCACTATTTCATCTTTTTTTGTGGCAGATATAAGCAACATTTTTAAATGATTTTTCCATTTTTAACTTAGTGTTAATCAGATTGAGTTTCTCAGACACACTAAAGAAAGTCTGACATAATCACTTAAAATAATCTACAAATCTAAAATATTACCCTAATATTATCATCCACTGTTGTTGTTTTTCTTATTTTCGGAAGAAAATATTATATTTTCATATTTGTGGCATGTATTTGATTATAAGTTCACTTTAATTTTATGATAACAAAATGTTCTCATATTGCTTTCCTATTTTATAATATTGTATCATCTTATTCAAAATGAAAAATATTCATTTATATTACACATGATAATTTTGGTGTTATGCATATTTTGATAAATTTTGGTTACATAAAATAAAAATAATTAACATAGGGGTACATGTATCTTTACTGATAAATATTTTCAATTTGGGTGGATAGATACACAGAAGAGGGATTGCTGGGGCACATAGTAGTTCTATTATTATTCTGAGGACCCTTCATACTGTTTTTTTACAGTGGCTGTATCAATTCAGATGCCCACCTGCAGTGTATAAGGGTTCATTTTTCCACACAACCTCTCCAACACTTGTTATTACTTGTCTTGTTGATAATATGATGTATTATAGAATTGAATACTTAAAACCTATATAATTTTATTAATCAATGGCACCCCCAATTCATTTAAATAAATAAATAAATAAATAAATAAATAAATAAATAAATAAAATGAACCTGCATTGGTAGAAAATATTTTGGATTAAATCCAATTAATAACTATGTATTGCCATTTCCCAACAAGGCATAAAAATATTTTCTCCATATTTATCACACATATTTTTATTTAATATTTTGAACGATGAGGAATGAATTAGAATTTAGGAGTGAACATACAATGTGACAACAGTTTTCTTGTGGTGAGGTTGAAACTGAAGAATTTAGCTTTCTGTACTAATGGAAAAATAAAGGTTAAACTGGGTCCTATCAGATTAGGAGAATTTGTATTAGCAGATCACAACACAAGTATTTAAAAATACTTAAGGGAGTATGGATATTTTAACTATATTAATTCTTCCTATCCATAAACATGGTATGTGTTTCCATCTATTTGTATCTCTTTCATTTCTTTCTTCAGTGTCTTATAATTTTCTGAGTACAGATCTTTTACTTCTTTGGTTAAATTTATTCCCAGGTATTTTATAGTCTTTGGAGCAATTGTAAATGGGATTGCTTTTTTAATTTCTCCTTCTGATGTTTTATTATTGGTATATACAAATGCAACTGATTTCTGAATATTAATTTTGTACCCTGCTACTTTATTAAATTCATCTATCAGCTCTAATAGTTTCTTGGTGGAGTCTTTAGGGTTCTCTCCATATCATCTGCATATAATGACAATTTTACTTCCTCCTTACCAATTTGGATGCCTTTTATTTTTTTTTTCTTGTCTGATTGCTATGGCTAGAACTTCCAGCACTATGTTGAGTAGAAGTGGAGATAGTGGGCAACCTTGCCTTGTTCCTGATCTCAGGGGGAATGGTGTTAGCTTTTCCCCATTGAGTATGATGTTAGCTGTGGGTTTATCATATATGACCTTTATTATGTTGAGACATGATCCCTCTATTTCCACTTTCTTAAGGTTTTTATCATAAATGGCTGCTGGATTTTATCAAATGCTTTTTCTGCATCTATTGATATGATCATGTGATTTTTATTTTTCATTTTGTTAATGTGGTGTATCACATTAATTGATTTGGGGATGTTGAACCACCCTTGCATACCCGGATGAATCCCACTTGATCATGGTGTATGATATTTTTAATGTTTTGCTGAATTCTGTTCACTAATATTTTCTTGAGGATTTTTGCTTCTATGTTCATTAGAGATATCGGCATGTAGTTTTCTTTTTTTGTGGTGTCGTTGTCTGATTTTGGGATCAGGGTGATAGTAGCTTCGTAAAAAGTGTTTGGGAGTCTTCCCTCCTTCTGGATTTTTTTGGAAAAGCTTGAGGAGAATAGGTGATAATTCTTTTTGGAACATTTTGTAAAATTCACCTGTAAAGCCATCTGGTCCAGGGCTTTTGTTTGTTCTGAGATTATTGATTACTGATTCAATTTCCCTGGTGGTAATCAGTCTATTCAGGTTTTCTGCTTCTTCTTGAGTTAGCCATGGAAGGTTGTACGCCTCTAGTAAATTGTCCATTTCTCCCAGATTGTCAAATTTGTTGGCATATAGTTGCTCATAGTAATTTCTTTAAAGTTTTTTGTATTTCTGTGGTGTCTGTATTCAGCACAATTCCTATCAAACTACCAATGACGTTTTTCACAGAAATAGAACATATAATCCTAAAATTTATATGGGACCATAAAATACCCCGGATAGCCTCAGCAATCTTGAGAAATAAGAACAAAGTGGGAAGTATAATGATACCTGACTTCAAACTATACTACAAGGCTACAGTAATCAAAACAGCATGGTACTGGCATAAAAACAGACACATAGATCAATGGAACAGAATAGAGAGTCCCGAAATAAATCCATGCTTATATGGCCATTTAACCTATGACAATGGAAGCAAGAATGTACGGTTGGGTAAAGACAGTCTATTCAATAAATGGTGCTGGGAAACCTGGACAGACACATGCAAAGAAAATGAAGCTGGACTACCTTCTTACACCATATACAAAAATAAATTCAAAATGGCTTAAGGACTGAAATGTAAGATCTGAAACCATAAAATACCTAGAAGAAAATATAGAAAGAAACTTCACAGACATCACCTGGAGTAAGAGTTTTACTTACATAACCCCTCACGCAAGGGAAGTAAGAGAAAAAATAAACATGTGGGATTACATCAAACTAAAAAGTTTTTTCACAGCAAAGGAAACAATCAATAAAACAAAAAGTAATCCTACTGAATGGGAAAAGATATTTGCCAATGATATATCTGATAAGGGGTTAATAGCACAAATTTATAAAAAACTCATTCAACTCAACTCCAAAAGAACAAACAACCCAATTAAAAAATGGGCAGAGGACGTGAAGAGACATTTTTCTAAAAAGGACATACAAATGGCAAACAGACATATGAAGAAATGCTCAACCTCACTAACCATCAGAGGAATGCAAATAAAAACCACAATGAGATACTACCTCATCCCAGTCAAATTGACTATCATCAATAAATCAACAAACAAGTGCTGGCGCGGATGTGGAGAAAAGGGAACACTTGTCTACTGTTGGTGGGATTTCAGATTGGTGTAGCCACTGTGGAAAACAGTATGGAGGTATCTCAAAAATCTGAAAATGGAACTACCTTATGATGCAGCAATTCTACTCCTAGGTATCTATCCGGAGAAATCCAAAATTCCAATTCAAAAATCTTTATGCACTCCTATGTTTATTGCAGCACTATACACAATAGCCAAGACATGGAAACAACTAAAATGCCCATCAGTAGATGACTGGATTAAGAAACTGTGGTACATTTATACAATGGAGTATTACGCAGCCATAAAGAAAAAAGCAATCTTACCATTTGCAACAACATGGATGGACCTAGAGAACATTATGTTCAGTGAAATAAGTCAGACAGAGAAAGACAAATACCATATGATCTCACTTATATGCAGAATCTAAAGAAAAGAATAAGTGAATGAACTAAACAGAAACAGTTTTGGAGACAAAGAGGAAAAACTGACGGTTGCTAGATGGGCGGGGGGGGGGATAAGGGGAAAGGTGAGGGGATTAGAAAACAGTCGGTAACCACAAGATGGCCATGGGGTTTTGAAAATTAATTTGGGGAATGTAATCAATAATGTTGTAAAGATTTTGTAGGGTATCCGATGGACACGTGTCCCATTTGGGAGACCACCTCAGGGAAGATGTAGATGCCTGATCCCTGCAATGTACACCTGAAGCTGAACAATAATGAATGCCAACTATAATTTTACATATATATACACATATATATATATATATATATGTATATATATGTATGTATATACTTACAAGAAGCGGAGTACAGAATTAGGAATAGAGACAGTGGAAATGTAATGGCTCTGTGTGATGTCAGAGGGATAGTGGATGGGGGAGGGGGGTTCACACAGTGTGAGGGATATAAACGTCTAAGTATTACTTTGTCTTGTGCACCTGAAACTAATTTAAAAAAATCACAAGTTTACTCTCTTAACACACACACACAAAATATTTAAGGACATAAGTATATATATATATACTTATTGCATATATATATACATATATATGCAATAATATATATATATATATGCAATAAGTATACTAAGCAAATAAGATAGAGAGAAAAGAAAGCAAAGCAAAGATGTTTCCTTTTTCTACAAAACTTAAATATGTTGTGATATTTTAAAATGTGGGGCTTTCTATTTGTTTTTCCCTTTAGGTGTCAGCTTATTCATAAATTCTTAAAGAGAAACATGATGTATACACAATCTCATCACACAGAACATCTACAATGAATATAAACTTACCTTGTCAAAATATTTTTAAAAATATAAGTAGCCTAGGCTTATTGGAGCAAAAAGTTCGACTTTGTGCTAACCGACAAGTGAAAAAAAGACTTGAAATACTACTGGAAGTTTACATTCAGTGAGTATTTTAATTCTACACTGGTAGTTGAGTTTCTTAGAACCAAACACTGTGTTAGAAACAAAACCCAGTTAAAGCTACAGAGAGTTACTGCCCTTAATGTACAAGCATATGTTTATCAATCAGCTTAGGCTAGTTTATACTGCATTAAAAAACAACCCCCAAGATCTCAGTGGCTTCCATCAAACATTTCTATTGTTTTGTGTTACATTGTAAGTCAGCAGAAGAAGTCTCTAGGATAAAAGGGCCTTTATCTGTGGCAGAAAGATAAATGCAATAGTGGGGCTATCAAAGATTCCCAGAGCTTATGTTCTGCAGTCCCACCCATCTCATCTACTTCCATTCATGGCTGAAGCAAATCATATGATCAATCCCCAGGTAAGAAGAGTGGGTAAAAATAAATCTCATGGCAGGAAGTAGAGTTAAATAACTGGAAATATTGTCAACTACAGATGAATTAGAAAAAGTTCATCATCCCAGTAGAAAAATATTCAAGGTACGTAAACATGTTTTCTATAATAAGGATCATTCAAATGACTATAATAACATAAAATGTGGTTCAAAATCATTAGTATTAAAATAAAGGCAAATTAAAATGATGAGGCATAATTTTTCAACTACAAAAGTAATAGAGTTTAAAATGTACAGCTAAAATATAGTGTTGGAGATACGAGGAAATAAATATTTTTTATTTTTTTGGAGTATTAATTACAATATTTATTTGGGGGTTATTTTGAAGGTTAGTATTAGAATGTAAAATATGCTTTGATTTAGCAATAAAACTGCAGAATCAATATTGAGAAAAGAATTATACAAGTAAAGAGATATTCTTGCACAAAGACAATTTCATTATTGTTTATAGTAGACCAAAATTAGAAATATAAAAATTTTCCATCAGTGAGAGTCCAATTAAACAGTTCACACATAAAATACAATTCTATACTATGGAGACAGTTAAATTGAGTAGAAAATTACCTCTCTATCTATTTATTCTTTTTCTATCTCCATGATATATTTTCTACATAAAAACTTTAAAAACAGCAGTGTGTGTGTGTGTGTGTGTGTGTGTGTGTGTGAAATTATATTTATTTTTATTTTATATTTTTATTTACCCAGAGGTATGTGGTAGGAAATAATTGGAAGGAATATCACCAAAAACCTCACTTGAGTGTTTGTAGTGCTAATTAAAATAATTCATTATAGAGAAACTGTTTGTTTTACAATAAATAAGTACAATCTTCATTCTCAGAAGAAAATACATGTACTTTTTTTTAATATAAGACTCTGAACACAGCAGCAGCTCCAGTCAGTCATTATTTTCTCTAATGAGTTAAGGTAGACCTCAGAAGCCATGTATCCCTGCAGTTGCCAATGATACTGGCACCATCTATTCCTATGTAGGTGACTTCCAGCATGGGGAATTGGAGATAACTGCCAATGATTTGCTGGATGACCTGAAACTATGTTACCTTAACTGATACTGCACAATTGTTTGGTGGTGTATTTCAAAGAATCAGATTGTGTTTGTTTAGACACAGATTTGACAATGTTGTTGTCCAATGTAATATGAATCATTGGCCCTTCTTGGTGGTAAATGATACAAGAAGACAGGTAGTCCAGGTGGAATACAAGGGAAAGTCCAAAAGCTTCTATTCAGAAGAGGTATCATGGAAGCCTACCTTAGAAAGACTATCAAATACTATTGTCATGACATTAAGTTTATTAATGAATCTCAACATCAAGTTTCCAAAGATGACAGACTGATTGCTGGTCTCAGTATTCTCAGAAGCACCAAAGCATCGCTGACTGCTACTATTGCTTATGAGTTGAACAAGATTTTGGTGGAGAAAAAAATATGTTGATCTTTTTTCTTACATGTACTTTTAATGTATGGATCTTCACTATTGAATATGAAATCTTTCTGGTCAAATCTACAGCTGAAGACTAATGCTTAGATGGAGATTTTGACAAACAAAAGGTATTTTTGCAAATTTCAAGTCCAAGCATAAGAAGGACAAGAGAATTGATTGTATCCTCTGTACTACTTGTAAACATGCTAAACATACTTAACAAAAAACGTCAAAATTGATATTGATTCTAAGAAAGGGTTGACTTCCACGCTTCCATTATGTGTGCCAGTTTGAAGAATTGAATCCTGACCAGTGGCATTCTGGACCCTGTGGAGACAGCCTTTCACTATGCCAAGTTAGACAAGTAACATGTACATGTCCTTGTCCCAATGAATGATTACACACATATCTCAAATATTCAGAAACTTCCATAAGACTACTTCAATGGAAAATAATCGAAAATAACAAAGAACATCAACCCCTATGAGGCTAGAGGCTATTGTTGATGACATATCTGTCCAGGCAGCCATCTTAATTTGGACAAATCTGACAATGTGCAAGATTAACTGTTCATGGATATCACTACCTTTTCCTTTGACACTGAAACTCTGGGCAAAGTCACAATTGCCATGATCAAACATAATTCCAACATGCCCACAAAGCAGACACAGACCATCACTACTTAATCAGACAACCATCTCAGTATTCTTCTTCAGGTTTATAAAGGTGGACGTGCCATAGCAACCTCTTTAGCAAGTTTTAATCATAGTCATAAAACTGTTTTTTTTGTGGTATGTCTCAGATCATAGCCTGTGGATAACAATACAAGAAAAAAGAACAAGATTTCCATTACAAATGACAAGTGTCCACTGAGAAAGGAAACACTGAGGGTACAATTCATGAGGTTAAGAAACACAAAGTTGAACAGAAAACCAAAGAGACCAAGTGTCTTCTAAGTGTCCTCTTAAATCCTACACCTTCAACCTGAAAGCTAGAGTTAAGGGTAAAAAATATCAAAGGCAATATCATTGATAAGGACAAATAGATGATTTTTGACAAGTGTAACGAAATCATCACATGGCTCAGTAAAAATCACATTGCAGAGAAGAAGATGTGTGTATATCAGCAGAAAGAGTTGGAGAATGTCTGCAGCCCAATCATTACCAAGCTGTACCAGAATACAGAAGTATAGTAGGAAAAACAACTATGTAGGTGCTTCCCTGAGGCAGAGATCTTTCATCTAGAGTTATTTCTTCTGGATCCATCACTGATGAGATTGATCAAGCAAACAACAGCATAGAAACCTTAGCATTTTTCTACAATAAAGAAATGAAAAACCCATATGTGTAGCAAATTCAGTGACAGTTAAAAATATTAAACTGATATACTAAAACTTTGACACTCTCAATATATAAACAAATGTATAGAGAAAGGGAAACAGTACAGTTTATCACCACTGTCAGTTAGTAAAACAAAAAAAAAAAATCAATGACTTAAATGAAAACGGAAGATTTGCAGAAAAAAAATTTTAGTACAGAATACTAAAAAGAAAAATCTGGTAAAATAAAAATCAACACATACAATTCACATTTAGCATTTGAATTTCAGATCATAGGTCACGATTGCTAAATTTTTAAAATAAATCCCCCCCTTTCCAAATTGATAGGGGATTAGTTGACATGGCTGTTTGCTGTTGCTTCTTTGCAGAGTCAAGGTGAAAACAAAGTACAGATACAGGGAGAAGATAAAACAAACATAAGAACGAAAAAAGAGATGAATTAATCATTTTAATCAGTATCATAATTTCTATGTTTCCTATTCGTAATTTCCTCTTTTAAAAAAAATTTAGCAAATTGATACCAAAAGATAAAATTAAGCATTTATTATCTTTTAAATATGGCATTTGGCTTACTATATTTTCTCCTTCCCTGATACTAATATTTTTGATAAATGAGTTAAACACAAGATACTATTAATCAAAAAGTAGAGAAAATAATTCCACACACTTATCTCATTTCTGGTTATATTACTTACGGGCATATAAGAAAACAAGAACTGGGAAAATATGAAGCAGAATGATTAGCGCTGGATATGCACAGTCTATCAGAAAAGGGATTTTTTTAATTTATTTTATTTTTCATTTTGAGATGTAAAATTGCTTTGCTGCCCTTGTCAGCAGGATCAATAAATAACAGTTTAATGGCATGAAGGCTTTAACACTAAGAGAAGAATTATATGCTCTCTGTAGTTGAACAGCAGCCAGACTACTTATCGTCTTTTTTAGGTACTCCTATTAGTTTCATCTGCTATAGGTACACAAAGGGAAGATTTGCATGCACTTATTCATACATAACTCAAACACATGCTAATTAGTAGATTTAAGCATATTTTAACTGGGTAAGAGTAAATCTATTGCCACCATATATACAGGCGTCAACTTAGCACAAAGCATCAAGAATAGATTAGAAATTACTTTTTACAATATTTCAAAAAGTTTTTCCACATATTAACCTAGATGCTATTTTTCTTGTGAAATTTAGGTTGCACTTAAATTGATAATTATAATCTATGGAGAACATAGGGAGAGAAAGACCAGTCAGGAAAAGTAATAGCAGGGGAATTTAGTGATAAATATAAGATACACGAAAATATAAGGAGTACAGATATCTGTAATCTTAAGATTGAAGATTAAAAAGAATTTCCCCTTGGCTCTTTAATAATGATGCATTCCAGAGAAACAAGAATTTATGCTAGAAATAGCAATAACAATCAATAAAAATCATTGAACAGTTGAAATTATCAGGCACTGTGCTCTCCATTCCATAGTATCATACACACACACAATATCACGTCATTTCACACACACACACAATATCACGTCATTTCACACACACACAATATCACATCATTTCACACACACACACACACACACACCATGAGAGCATTGCTGTTTTTCCTATGTAGTATATATAAACCCTAATTCATGTACTTAAGGGACTCTCTATTACTACCTTGCAAAGCCTAACTTTGAACTTTGGGAATTTTTGTTGAGAGTGAGGATTTTCTCTCCTTGTTCCTCCAACAGCTATTGCTACCCAGATTTGGTTGCGTGACATTGACACTGTTAAGAATCAGGGAAACTATAATTTAATCACAGGATGTCACCTGATGTGGAGTACAGCATAGGGAATAGAGTCAGTGGAACAGTAACAACTATATACGATGTCAGAGGGGCAGTAGATTGGGGGCGGAAGCTATCACTTTGTGAGGGGTGTAAATGTCTAACTATTACATTGTTTTGTACACCAAACTAATAAAAAAAAAAAAGAATCAGGGAAAGAGTCTCACTGCTCCAGCCTTCTCCCGCCCCCCACACTGAACCCCCCCAGACTATTTTCTTTCTCGTTCTTACAGGAAATATCCATATTCCTCTCTCCACTATAGCTTTTCCTTGCCCCATCAAAAACTTTTTTTTTTCTTTTTTCTTCATAGTACGTACTTATGACCTATGAGCGACCAAAAGATATCAGCAAACAACAAACCAGAGAACAAAGAGAGGTTTGGTGTTATTTAAAATCAAACAAACAAAAAAGAACCCATGCCTTCCCCTACCCCAAAATAAAAGAAACAAAATAAAACCCCTTAAATAGGCAAATGTTCCATATTGTGGCTTTTTAATGACCACATACAACATTTAGGTTAGTTTGAGGTAAGTCAGAGTTCTTAACCGCAGCAACCTGGAAATTATATAACATTTGCTAAACACACAAAGACACGGAAATCAGACTGGCTAACCTCAGTTCCCAGTTTCACGACGTGCTAGCTCTGTGACCTTGTAATTCTTGGTATGTCTCAATTTTCCTTTAAAAGTTAATAATTACTGTACCGACAGAACTTGTCTTCTTGGTTTGTTGTGACAATTAAACGAAATGATAAATAAGAAGAGCTTATAGCTGTGTGTGGAGCATAGTCAACCTTCTGAAAATATTAGTCTATTGTTTGGGTGACAACATACACCTGCCATGACAGTGCCTTCCTTCCTCTTTACTCATGCAAGCCATGACCACTGATGCAGCCTGACTCATACCTTTTTGTGTCTGTCAGACATTGATTTGGGTACCCAATGTTAGAGTGTGAGGGAAGCACAGGTTTTGGAGAAATGTCCACTGTGTGATTTTCGGTGAAATACTAAAACCTTCAACATGGTCTTCTTCATCAGTATAACTGGAAACTACAAGTGTAATATTTACTAGGTTTTCTGTGAGAGTAAGTGAGCTAATATAATACAGAACTTTTGTCAGACAAGGTTACTAGTAGTACTGTTAGTACTATTACTAATACATCAGGAACAGCAACCACCACCTGGTAAATACTTACATGTTCCAGATATTTTTGAGTCATTTTTTAAAAGTCATTCTATATAACTTTCACAATTATTGGCTTAAGAAGTTATTAATATTAACACTTTAAAATCAAAATTCTGAGTCTCAGCCATTCCAATGATTAAGAGAGTTGTCCAAAGGCCTGTCTACTCACCAGGACCTTGAAATAAGATAATTCTGAAATCCATACTCAAGTATTACATAGTTACATAATTCAAGCCAGTGGTCATTGTCATTTATATGTGCTAGGAATTGGGAGAAGTATAACTTAAGTGTATCATGGCTTCTAGTTGCAGGATAATCACCATTAGTTACTCTAAAAAGAAAGATTTATTAGAAGATACTCAGAGGTTTTCAGACTCAAAGATAGGATCATACAAGGGGTGATCAAAATATATGGTGAATTTTAAATTTAAAAAATTCATTACAGTAAAAGACACATTGCCATTAATTTCCCTCAAAATATATTCCCCCGCCCCTTGCATCGAGCACACTTATCCCATCATTCTTGCCACTTTCTGAAGAAGTTCTGGAAGTCCTCTTTCGTGAGTGTCTTTACTTCATCCTCCATCATGACAATGCTCCATGTCATGCATCACTTCTGGCACAGCAATTTCTGTCAAATAAAAACATTAAGGTGCGTCCTCATCCACCTTATTCACCAGATCTGGCACCATGCGACTTCTGGCTCTTCCCCAAAGTAAAAATGATTCAGGACATGACTCAGGATGTCTTTAGTTGGCAGCCACGACAGCGTAACTAAAGATACAAATGAAAGAGGACTTCCAGAACTGCTTCAGAAAGTGACAAGAACAATGGGATAAGTGTGTTTGAAGTGAGAGGGGGGGTATTTTGAGGGGGGTTAATGGCAATGTGTCTTTTACTGTAATATTATTATTTTTTTAATTTAAACATTCACCGTATTTGATCATGCCTTGTAGAGTTAGGATTGGAGGCTACTCCAGCAATGACCTCCTGGTCCGATGGGCATTCACCCTGCAGTTCACAATGCTGACGGTGGGCATTGTGTAGTAAAATCTCCAGTGTGCTGCTACTTCTGAACGCCAGACTCCTGTGTGCTACCACACCAGAAATGGATTTCCTGGTGTTATCTGCATATCAGTCTCTTCTGAACCGATGTCTCATGTAAATCTGTTTGATTGACAAACAAGCTATATTCCTGAAACCAAGCCTCAGAGGAGGTAGGAAGCCAATTATGCCTCTTCCTGGGGAGACAGGACTTATAATAATTTAAATAAAGTGAAATCTTGCCAATTGTGATGACATGGATGGACCTAGAGGGTATTATGCTAAGTAAAATACATCAGACAAAAAAGACAAATACCATATGGTTTCATTTATACCTGGAATCTAAAACAAACAAACAGAACAAAACCAGACTCTTAGGAAATTAAACCAAATGGATGGTTGCCAGAACAGAGGGGAATGGGAGCATGGGTGAAAAAGGTGTAGACGAATATAGTTAATAATATCGTGATAAGTTTGCACAATAACATTGTGACAGCTGATTACTAGAATTGGTGGGGTGATCATATTGTAAGGTATAAAAAGGTCAAATCACTGTATCCTACAACTAAAACAAATATATCTAATACCAACAATACCAACTATACCTAAATTTAAAAAGTTATTGCCTATATAAATTTCCCTTGCTTGTAGATCTATTCGTTCTTTCTTTACCACAGAACAACTAGTACCAGGTATGTAGAAGCAATCACAAAACTTGTCATGGTGGATTTCCTTGATAAAAGCTTAGCTCTATGAAGGAGTGTGATTTTAAAAGTTAAAAATCTAGAAATGAAAGGTCTCATTTCTTAGTGCACTGAGTAATCACTGAAAATGTCTCTTTTCAGTTTTACATTGAGAAACATGAACTGTCGAACGTTAGAGCCCCTACATGGCGGAAATCAAACCTCACCACTGTCTCTAAAATTTCTTTCTTACTTGTTTGCAAAGAATTACCCAGGATTCTGAGCTGATCATTTGATTCAATTATCATTTAATAGATCAGTACAATGATTGGGGAGTAAAAGGACTTTGATGAACAGCAGTCAGAGAAATGAAGCTTCTTAAGCTTCCTGAGGAGTTACTCTCTTGGGAAAACTATTTTTTTTTTAAATTAATTTTCAAACTAGCTCATTGAAAAGAGCCAATACAACCATAATTCCTTTCAATTGAATTATATAATTTTTAATGCTACCGTCCATCATAAAGAAGTTACCATTGTAGTTTACATGGATTTTAAAATCCCAATTACATCACACAATATAGCGGATATATAAACAACAACAGAATAATTCTGACATATCTACCATTTTACTCACTAGCCATAGGAAATCTCACAGCAGGCAGGCAGCTGAAGAACTTTTTGGGTGTCCCCACTTCCAGTTAGGACTGATATAAATATTTAAGACATGAAATTAATTTAAAATATTAATATCTAAAATTTATAGTTACTTTATACCAAGCACAGCTCTAAGTCCTTTGTATCCAATCTTGTATACATCAGTTCCACAAGGTTGCCATGATCATCATTTAAAAATGAGAAAAAACAAAACAAACAAAAGTAAATCCCAGGACATGAAGAGCTTAAGAAAATTCCCAAAGGGTACATGGTAATTAGTTGTGAAGCTCTTAAAATTCTTTACTATATGGGTTAATTTTTAGTTATTTGACAAAATTTTGGGAATGTGCATGCAGTATTTGTAAAACATTGAGGGGAACATAAAAATGTGTTAAAACTTTGTTCTTAATTTTGGACTTTACTTAATTCATAAGTAGTGGTAGATTGAGTATTTTGAGAAGTAGACGTCTATTCAACGTGAATAATACTATGTCATGAATATGCTCTTGTGGTAGAAATACTCAATTCTATTTGCAATGAAGGTGAACAAATAAGTAATTTGTAGGCAGATAAATGGGGGCTTATGAAGAGGTTCTGAGGACATGTTTCAGGACTTTAAATTATGAGATTGTACAAATACAAATAAGATCCTCAATATGATCATAATAATGTGGTAAGGAATTGGGGAGAATTAGGAAATATAGCTTGAAAAGTTGTCTAAGGCTAGTTGGGAAAATAATTTGAATTCTATATTTTAAGCAATTCTTAAGCAATTCTTTAAGCAATGAGAAGAATGAATAGATATTTAGATATGACATTTTGACCCTGACAATATTTTACTTTTAAAGACCAAGTTTAATACTTAAAAATACTTCAACACTTATTAGTCTCTGTTAAAAATGTATTAAACCCTTTCCATGTGTTATATTTTCATTTATTTTATTAAACACTACTGTTAAATGTATTATTTTCTGTAAATATTTTTAAAAAATTATTTTATGCATTACTTTTTTTCATTTTCAAATTTTACTCTTTATAGCTTCTGCCACTGTAAGTCTGTGTGCGTGTGTGTGTGTGTGTGTGAGTGTGTGTGTGTGTGTGTGTGAGTGTGCGTGCGCTACTACATCTAATGGTTAAGGGCAAAAATATTACAGAACTAATTTTTATAATGAGAAGTTTCGGTCATTGTTCATTTTACTTTATATTAAAGACAGGTGTTAGTAATATTCATTGTGCATTGTGGTGTTTCTTCCTTATTTAACCAATGGGGAAAATATGGCAAATTGCCTTCAGCTCACTAGAAATGTTTCTACTGACCAGATTGCTTATGTTCTATCACACTCTGTTCTTCATCAGTCTTCTCATTGCTTTGCACAATGAAATCTTAGAACTCTTTCCAGCAGTAGCACCAGTAGCGGAGCAAAGGTGAAACAAAGTCTCAACCGGTGAAGGCAAAATGCCTTTGAGTGTAAAAATGAAAAGGTTAAATATTTTGCTATGGAATGATCCATCACAGTTGTTTGAAAAGGGAAATGTAATTTAAAATTTTAAGAATGATGGTAGCATCATGGGCAAAGGTGAAAGTATAGAAAGACTAAAAATAGGAAGACTAATAAAGTTGTGATAACTGCTAAAAGTAATGAGTCTGAATTTTCCTTAAGAAATAAAGTTAGATATGTGAGAAAAAGGGATATGGAAAAGAAAAGAAAAAAAAAAAAACTGCAGAAAACTAATTAAGTCCACGAGATGTTTTTAGGGGAGGGAGATATGTGATATACAACAGAAATCACTGATTTTTCAAGTGGCTCAAAACTATGAAAATGAAATTCCAACTAAATACAACCTTGAGAATGAAAAAAAAAAAAAGATCTTATATATAATTGTCAACTCTTAAGTGCAGAAAAGCAGAATTCAATCAATACCAGTTTAGTCCAGTTAACAATTAAAGGTATATATTCCACATTGTTCCCAAGATTCCTAAATATTTCCGTGGAATTATATTTTCATAATTGCTGTGGCTTTTGATTCCTTGTAAATTTCCATCCCAAATAAGTCCCTTGTATGTACAATTCTTCTCTCATTTAGGCTCACTCAATTGTTTCTTTCACACACACTCGTACAAACATATCCTGAGAGGAAGATTGATTTGATGTCAATGATTTTAGAAACTGTATATTAAGCATATTTTCTTACAATTCCTTTAGCTTCTTTCAATTTTTAAGAGGTTTCAGCCTCTTTCAATTGCTAAAGCCCTCTAAGTCCTTCTTTTTCTCTCTTCTTCTCTCCTAAATTCCTATGTATTTTTTCTTTTTCGTTCTTTCTTATTAGTTTCAGGTGTACAAAACAACATAATGATTAGACATTCACACCTCTCACAAAGTGATAACACACCCCCAAGTCTACTACCCCGCTGACATTGTACACAGTTATTACAATACCATTGACTATATTCCGTATGCTGTACTTGATCTTTTTCTTTCCGATACATTTTTTTTTTAATTTATTAGTTTCAGGTGTACAAGACAAGGTAATACTTAGACGTTCATCATTTATATCCCTCACACTGTGAACCCCACCCCCCATCCACTATCCCTCCGACCTCACACCAAGCCATCACATTATATATATAATATTATAGTTGGTATTCATTAATGTTTAGCTTCTGGTGTACAGTGCTGTGATCAGGCACCCACAGTATCCCTGAGGTGGTCTCCCAAATAGGACACATGTCCATCGGATACCCAACAAAATCTTTACAACATTATTGAATACGTTCCCCAAATTAATTTTCCAGGTTAAATACATAGGAATTTTCAAAAACCCTGGTAACCACAAGATGGCCTCAGGGTTTTTGAAAATTCTTATATATTTAACCTGGAAATTTCCTTAGCTATCCAGTTGGATCTCCCTCTAATCCATGACTGAAGTAAAGCCCTACCTTATGATGTCAAATAGTAAGTATTCCTAAATTTGACAGTTCTGTTTCCCAAAAAGTGTTTTTTTGTTGTTGTTGTTTTATTTTGTTTTTTTGTTTTGTTTTTTTTGTTGTTTTTTTTTTTTTACTGTGGTTGTTTAGATATATTTCCAAAATGTACTTTGTACTGCTAAGTTTTGTTCTATGGTTATTTTTGCATGCTATATTTCTACTCTAGAATTTGGGTCTTTAACCACTCTGTTTATAAAGACAATGTCTCTCCACATCCAAATGTTAACTTCTTCATTTCATTTTATTTTCAACCTGTTTTACCAAACATCTAAAAAACTTTTAGTGATGGCTTAAAAAAAATCAGCAAGAATTGTTATTCCTGCGGACAATGAATGCCATTGTAATAAGGGTGCGTGAACCTGCTCTTTCTACACAATGCAGTCCTTTATTACTCAAAATCTTATGTTTAAGTAAGTTTCCATTCATTATTTGTTTGAGTGAGGATTCTGGGCAATGTCAGTCATGCTGTTGCTCTTATAGACTCTAAAAAACATGGATCCTCTCAAATCTTCTCCACTAACTGATAGAGTTGGAATTTCCAGCTCACATGTCCCATGAAACTGGTGACTGGAATAGAGAAAGTGATATAAGCCTGGCGATGCTACAGGAATCTATGTAGTTTATTTGAGCTGCAATCCTCAAAAAGGCCACAGGTGACCATGACTGTGAACACATTGAAGACAACAGACCAAGTTTTCAAAGTGCTGCATCCATCAGGGCCAGAAAAATAGGAAGTAACCACTGCCCTCTTCACACACACAAAAATTAGTTAATTCATTCAGTCACGAAACACTGCAAAGCTTTGGGAACTAGAAGCTTGAGATTACATATTATGTGTCTCAATAAATCATTTATCACATCTACGTATCAAAAGTCTAGGGGTGGTTTTATTTGACCTTCTCATTTCTCATGAGTGTGTGGTGAGAATGAATGAGATAGGGTAAAAGATTGGTTTTGAATTTCCTGAAATAAACATTCTATACCTACCCTAGGAACTATTTCAAAAGATGGATTTCAGACCCTAGAATTTTAAATTGCCTGCTGTGTGACATGCTGCAGCATAATGTCTTGGAATCTTCCCTTTGCCATGGGGCAGTATATTGCCCAATATTTTTCAAGCTGTGACACAGTTATGAACTCTGGAGGCACATTGTAAAAACAAATAGAACTTTTCAGAGATGCCTCAACATTAAGGGAAATTGTATTTATAGATCCTCTGCCATGCAAATGCATCATGTAAAGTTCCTTACGTATAGAATTATATTTAACATTTCCCACAATTCTATACAATAGGTATTATTTTGCCGCACACCAGGGGACAGACTGTTTTAATTGTCAAGCTGGTTTTCAGGCCACAAGTTGTACTATATTAAGAAAAACAGCCTAACTTTTATGATTGGCTGTGAGGTTAAGGATGCTTTACCATCTGTCACCATGATGGCTAAGTGCTTTCTCCCAGCATTCCTCAATTATTAATAAGCATTCTCTGTCAAAGAGAGCAGTCTTCCTAGATTTAAATTGGCGCTTTAACTGAAAGTTGGTTACGGTAAAGAATTGGCTAGAACGTTCAAGCAGAATTTGAAGATCCATTTTTAGGAAATGTATTAAATCTTAGTTTCTGTCCTTCCAAATTTCTGCTTATCATGAAGCTATTCAGTCCTTCAAATTAATCATATACGTAAATTTGCATGACAATATTTAAAATATAACACAATTATAACATCATTAACAGTCATTACTACAAATAACAGAGGAAAGAGTGAGTTAGGGAGAAAACAAAGTTAAAAAAAATGTGGGTGAAAAAGCAAAATTGTATATATATGTATTTATATATATGTGTGTATATAGATAGATAGATAGATAGATAGATAGATAGATAGATAGATAGACAGATACATACATACATACATACATACATACATACACACACACACACAGGTGAAGGATTACTGTTTAGCAATTCTGACCACACTTTTAAAATCAAGGTCAGTCAACTGAGTCCTGCTATGCTACACACAGGATCACGAACATGGACGTGAACAACTCTACGTGATGCCAATCTTTCTGCCACACAGACAAATCCGATGTGACCACCCAATAAATTACTTAAGACTTCTGAAAGTTGGGAAAGTCACAGTTCTGTATAGTTTGGTTTAACATAATTAGAATTTACCATTCCTCTTCCGAAATCTGAAAATAATATGTGGTATCCAGAAAGCTTCAAGTCCTATATGACATTTCCAATTTCTTACAAAGCTGATTAGGTTCTGATGAATACTGTCCTTTGCTTGATAAAACTAGGTGTAGCATATAAAGTGCCTTAAAAGACATATTTTCCTCCTTGATTAGTCACTGATTTATTTTAAAAAAATAGTGTTTATTGAGTAGCCATGGCACAGTACAGTGTTTATTAAGTGATTTTTGTGCTCAGTGTGCTAGCATAGCAAGGTAGAAATCATGTGGTGTTGAATAACAATTATCCAACTGAAGACTTAGTGGGCCGGGTCTGTGCTCAATGCTCAGTCATTACTAAGTATAATCCTTATAACACCTCAGTGAGGCTGACACTACAATTGCTGCTTTATAGATAAGGAATATGGAGTACCAAGTTTTATGTGTGTTGCCCAATCCACTTTATGGAGTTTGTAGCAGACCTGCTGTTTGAAATGCTATGAGTCTAATGTTGAGACACCCCATTACATAAAAGCATTTGGGGAGCAAAACCATATTCACAAACAAGCTATTCTTTCTAAAAACAATCCATCTGTAACTTTATATTTTTTTCACTTGTTACAGTCATTGTTTTATGTTTTATGTTTATAGAATTTGGTTTGAATAAAATAATCTTATATATACACAAAGATTTTCACAAATGTTAATTGTGAAAATCCATATATTCCTTTATATCACACCAATTATGCTGTATGAAATTTCTAAAACATGGGTTAAATTTAAAATTCTAATTGGATTTTAATCAAGTTGTTTAATTAAACATTAATTTTAACTAATGCAGAATCTAAATATTTTAATAGACCTATATATAATTACGAGTGCTGATATTCTAAAGCTAAAGTTAGTAATTGAGTCACAGTATTTAATGTTAAAAATTATTTTTTAAAAAAACTCAGTGGTTTTCTTGTTATAACAAAATTATTTCGTATATGGAAAAAATGGTAAACACCACCAACCATCAGGAAAATGCAAGTGAATACCACAATGAGATATCACCTCACCACATCTGTTAGGATGTCTACATTAAAAAAAATAAAGAAAAATAAAAGAAAGGATAACAAGAGTTAGCAAGGCTTTGGAGAAATTGGAACTCCCTGCACTGTTGGGAACAAAAAATGGTATTGTTGCTATGGAAAACACTATTGAGGTTCCTCAAAAAATTAAAAATAGGAATACCATATGATCCTTCAATCCCACTTTGGGGTATTAACCAAAATAATTGAAATTTGGATTTCAAAGATAGATTTGCATGTCTATGTTCATTGAAGTGCAATAGCCAAGATGAAGAAACAAGCTGAATGTCTATTTACGAGTGAGTGGATACAAAAAAATGCCATATATACATATAGTATTACTCAGCATAATTCCGCTTATATGAGGTATATAAAATACTGAAAATCACAGAAGCAAAAAGTAGAATGTTACTCACCAGGGGCTGCAGAGAGGAGTAAATGGAGAGTTGGTCTTCAATGGATATAAATATTCAGTTATACAAAATGAAGCAATTCTAGAGATCTGCCATACAATATAGTGCCAATGCATAACAAGACAGCACTGTGCACTCCAAAAGATACAGCAAGTGTTCTTACTACACATGCACACACACACACACACAAAAAAAAAAAAAAAAAAAAAAAAACCAACAACAACAACAAAAAAACTCTGGCGGGTGTTGAATATGTCTGTTACCTTGACTGTGGAAATGGTACCACAGTTGTTTGCATTATGTACAAACACATCAAATTGTACACATTAAATATGTACAATATTTTTATATAAAATTTCAATAGTGCTGTTTTAAATTTAAGAAAAGTTAAATAAATAAATGAATAAATAAATAAATAAATAAATAAGCAAGCAAGCAAACACTCCCTGAAAAATAAGAGACCGGAGAAAAAGTTGAGATAGTCTCTGAAATAATGCTGGGGGTGTGTCAGCAAGGTAAGATTATACATTACATTTTAGGGCATACTAAGGATTTTGACCTTTTCTTGAAGAGTACTTGGAAGCAATTAGAGAGTTTTGAGAGAGAGGGAATGAAATGACATTATAAAATTCGCTTTACAATTTGCTTTTTGTAAAGACAAGTAATAACTGTGACTATATTAAGGAGAACTGATTGAATGGGGGAAAAATTGATGTGGAATGACTTGTTCAGAGGTTATGTAAACAATATAGATGAGAGATTATCAAGCCCTGAAATAGGGAATAATAAACAAAATGCAGAGAAAGAAACAGAATCGAGATACATCAGTAGAATGCTTAGAAATTGGGAGATGAATTAGAAATGGGAAATGAGCAGAAAGAAGACATCCAAATAGATTCTTTTATGTTGATTTGCACTACTAGATAGATGGTATTGCTATTCATTTAGAAAAAAATCCAAGTATAGAGTGAATGATCATGATTCTTTATGTATATGTTTAGTTTAAAGTGACACTGAAACTTCCAAGAATAGATTTTGAATGGATATAAGGGTCTAGACTTCAAAGGAGATACAGGCTAAAGATATAAAACAGTGAATAAGTTGAATCTGAAGTATTAATTAAAGAATGTAAGAGATGTAATTTTAGAGAGATTATGTTTTGAGAAGAAAACCTAAGACCAACTCTTAAAAAACTCCAACTTGCAAGAGTTGAATAAGTGAGAATGAATCCATAAGAGATAAAAGGAAATAATAGTAGCTAGGTAAGTGTGACAATGCCAAAGGGTGTAGTATTACTAAAATTAAGTGAATCTGAATACATTATTACTAGGGTGAACACGTAATGTGACATATAGATGATGTATGATAGAACTGTACACTTGAAACCTGAATAACTTTACTCACCATTGACACCGCATAAAATTAAATTAAAAGAAAAGAACAGAAATCAATGAAAGCTGCCCAAGAGTCAAGAAAGGAGAAATATCAAAAAAGTTTACATTGATGAACTTAGTGAAATCATGGGTCAGAAGTCAAATTGAAGTGCATTGAGCAGTGAATGAGAAATGATGAAATAAAAAGTAAAGGCAATTCTTATCGGAATTTTTGGTGAGGAAGGATGAGAAAGAAGAAAGCTACAATTAGAAATTAATTTGTTTAGTGGAGGGAAATTTACAAAATTACGATGTCATGCTTCCTCCCCCATGCTCTCTAAGTGTTTTATGTGCAGAAGATGACATCAATGACTGAGATGTAGTTGGAAATTTTAGGCAGAAATTTTGGAAGAGTAAAGAATTAACTGGTAGTGGAGAGGCTGAGAATGGGTTGAAAAAGAGAGAAGTAACAGAATGACCAGAGAATAAAGGTTTGAGTTTTGTGACCATAAATTTATAGTGGTACCAAAAATATAACTGTCCTGCAGGAGTCAACTACTTAGATAGAAGTATGGTTAAAATGGATCACTGGTTTGATCCATGTTTTGAGAATGGGTTGCATCTTATTTTTGAATAAGCGAAGGAGCTTATGGTTTTGTCCAAAATTTATAATTTTATATAAATAAATGTAAAAACTTAAGTGAATAAGTAAAAATAACATTTATAATAAACACATATAAAATGTATTTGTTTTACATACATATTTGAAAAAATATAATTTGTAATAATAATGATTATATATAAATTATATGTTAATTTCTACCAATCAAGATTTAAGATTTTACATATATTAAGTCATCTCGCCCTCAACACAACCCTATGAAATAAGTACTTTAGTTGAGAACAGTAGGAACAGAAATTTAAGGACAAAGTTAACCATCCAGAAGCTTCAGGGGTGGGAGTTCTTTATCTTTCTTGAACTCTCTGTTTTTTTGTAACTCATTCCTTTTTATCTCCTGCAGACAAGAACCTCTCTTTCCTAGATTGCAACATTTTTTAAGTGTGCGGGTAGTGGAGCTGCTGCAGCAAAGTTACTGAGATCCTTAGTAGTTGTAGTATTTGTTTAACCTCATAGCCCTCTCCTCCTGAACTAGCAGGTATTGAAAGAGAGGACAATTGCTGTGAAGCTGTGTTAGCAATGTTATCATGTACCAGTGACCACAGCACAATCACAACTTCAGAGCTACTGCTGAGTCTCTTCCCCCTGCCACACTTGCTGCTTGCATTCTCCCTCAGCCCTCTCTGAAGCTACCTTTCAGAAATCCACCCCTGAGATGCAATGCAATATATAACTCAATATGTCAGGTATGTTAGGTTATATCTGATCAGGGTTCAAGGTCTTGGCCATTGGGTTCCTGGACCATTAGTAAATCAAGAAATTTGGGCAGGCAACTGTTTAAACCTCCTTAAACATTCTGTGAGAGTTAAAGATTTTTTTTAGATAGCTTTATTTAGATAGTCTTTAAAAATATCTAAGAGGGTTGTTTCTAACCTAGAGTTTTTGTTTTGTTTTGTTTTTAATTTTAGTAATTTTTACTATTCTTAACAACAAGAATATTATTAAAATATGCATATACAAATGTAGAATGCTCCCATTGAGCAATGTGATCAAATTTTGCATAGTCTTTTTTTTTTTTTCCTCCAGGTGATCCTTCAGTGGCCCTTAGATGTTGAGTTAGCTTAAGTGTCTTCACAAGACTTTGTATAATTCTGGTGTTTTATAAAAAATGCCTCACCCCATCATAGTTTTTGTGTGTTTTTTGTCCTTTTCTAAAAAGCCTAAAGTCACAATTTTTCTTTCATATCTGCTACAACTTTGATTTACCATCAACACAAACATGTGGATAAGCTAAAATAGACAGAGAGCTAAAGCCCAACACCAACAGATCATGAGGAAAACACAGACACACATGGAGTATTGTTATCAGCTTCATCTGAGCAGAGCAGACTGGAACATTAACTTCAACCTCCTCACCTCACTGATTATGGGCTAAAGCTTTCAAATGTGGTGTTGATTTTGAACTCGATTAGTCTTTTCTGCTCAGGCTGTGAGAAGATTCATTCTCATGCAAAGCCCAGAACTGGTTGCTAATAAAATCCTACCCTGACAAATAAATGGACGGTAATATAACCTGCTTCAGGGCAGTGAAATCTCAACCACTCAAATATCATCTGTAGCAAAATAATATTTAGCTCACTACTGTTCCCCCAGCAATTCCCACGGAATGTTTATCTCTTTTCTTGTCCCAAATTTTGCCATTAATGAAACTAAAACCAGACATCATCTGCCAAAGAATTTTAATGCTCTCTTGTGATTTCTAAGGTGTGCAAACAGAATAGCTATTTAATACAAAGCTCCTGTTAGAGCGGTATCAACAAAATTTTAGGATTTTTTTTGCGTGTGTCAATCAGCATGATGAAGATTGAATCAGGAGTAACATAGGTTCTCCATAATAAGCTGCAACACTTGAAATATACGTCTTTCATTTTTATTGTGAACTAAAATAAAACAAAATTTCTGTTGAAGTACATAGTAGTATCTATGTATCCAAACTTTGTGATTATAATTTACCAAAATATGAAATACATAAAATAGAAGTATGAGACAGGTATTTAAGAATGATTATGCTGAGAAGAAGAGGTTAAGAAGATGTATAAAGTACGCCCTACAGAATTTTCTTCCTTGTTTTCCTGTCAGGGATGCTGTGAGAATCAAATGTTGGGGGAGATTACGTTACACATTATAAACCAATAGACAGATCCACAGTATTATTTTTACCAAATTGAATATGGTCAGTCCTTAACAGACATAATAATCATTCACTAAATTCCATTTCAGCTCTGAATCTAGTAGAGATTTTTTATAAATCATATGTCATTTTACTATCTTAGCACCATAAAATGTAACAGTATTGCAAAATGAAAAAAAAAAGAGCTTGAACGCATATTTTATTGCTTAGGGAATTTACATAGTTCCCCACAGATATAACAATAATGTTTATCTTTCTTTCTAGTGAAACTTTCTGAGTAACTCTCTTCATACTCATTAGTGGTAAGCTTTTTCCTTGTTTTTATCACAATAAAGAATTCCCAGGTACAATCTTACTATAAATTCACAGTTTTCCTGAGTTCTGAACATAGATTCCTTTTACAATTGTGTGATTTCATGTTTTCTTGACAGAGAGGTTCAGCTGAAGCAGGCCCACTCAAGGTGTCCATCATCATCAGACTAGAACATCATGAAGCACAAACTCATATAGGGAGAGAAAACAAAGAAAGATAAAAGAAGAGGATGAGAAAACTCAGGGTCGTCAATCAAGGGAGGCTTTTTGGAGGACTGCAGCCATGAAGGAAGAAGAAGTGGTGGGCTGGGGAGCAGGGTTGCAGACATGGCAGGGAGAGACAACACCACACAACATCAATAAGGCAATTTAGGTGAGATCTGTGCAAGAGCATCTGGTTGTCCTGTATCACAGCTGGACAAGTAGATGAAACCCAAAGGAGATTGGTAAAAGATGAAGTTGTAGAAATTATTTCAAGGCCTCAAGACCTTGGAACCTTTTAGAGTGAAACAAAAAATTATATTTTAGCTGAATTGAAACAATGTGTGTGACCTTGCACGGATCACTTAGCATCTCAAGTGTTGGTATTCTCAGCTGTAACATGAAGATAATAATAACTGCAATCAGTATCATTATGAGGTGCTCACTAGTTAGCAATATTATTACTTAACAATCATTGAATAAAAAGTGAAACTGTTATGCAATATTTGAGGAAGATAATGAAGATAATGAAGATTTTTTAGAAAATAAATGGTTTTCATTTTCTTCCAGTTATAAAGTTCTCCAACTGTAACTGAATCACATATGAATCATAGGTCATGGTAGTCATTTTACTAGGAAATTTTTCAAGGATAAAAACATTGTATATTAGGAAAAAAATAGACTTAATCAATCCAGAAATGTCTTCAAATCAAGTATCTCTCATTTATTGTGTGGTTTTGTACAAAGTTTGTTTGTACAAATAATAAGTTGTATAGTTGTATTTGTAACTAAAGTACAGCATGATGACTACAGTTGAAATACTGTATTTGAAAAGGAAGATATATGGCCCATAATTCTATCAATGTGAACAATTAATCTGATGTCAAATGAATATTAAATGTAGACTGAAACTCTAAAAGTATTCAGCAACTTTCATCAGAGAAAACTGTTTAGTCTTGTTCAATCAAAAATGAAAATCATCTACTTCAGACTTTCGTTACCTGAAAATTTGGGGTCATTTAATGTTTGGTAGCATTTCAAGACATTGTTTTGCTGAAACTCTTAGCATAGTTTTTTGAAAGAGAGACGGGAAACAATATAGAAACTGTTTGTTTACACGAGATCATTCGTTCACCTCTATCTCAGGCAACATTCACATGATACTTTTTCTAAGAAAAGCGAACAGTCTGTAATTCTCTACACAGGCATAGGAAATTATTCCAAAAATGTTATCAAATTACAGCCTGAACTACTTCATAAATTTCTTGTTTTGGGTAATAATAATTCATAATGTAGGATTAACTTTTTACAAAAAAATCCAAATTAATTGGGTGAAAATGCAAGGATCATAACATAACGGGTAATAACTAAATATTACAACCAAAAAGGTGCTGAAAAGTATTACAAACACTTTAAAATGAAGCACTCATGGGTTCAAAGACTGCTGCCCTGTCAGCACCTGATGTTTGGGTCAGTATTATGCCTAACTGAGCCTTGGCTTATTTATTAATCACTTAGTTATTAGTTATTCATTATTTACTAGTTATTGTGTGTTCTTTATCACATGATTACTTCAATCATAATCCTTAGTCTACTCAATTTCTTAGATTGTGAGCTACTTAAGAAACACTCTCTGCCTTTATTTATTTGTCACTGAGCTCACCCTTTGTGTTTAGTGAAAGAGTAAATTAACCAACATATAGGACGTGACTATTCTATGAATTTTGGATTAAGAAGAAAGTTAGAATAAACCACTAGAAAGCAAGGCCATTCCATTGGAACTCATACTCGAGTGATATTGGCGAAAAGAGACTGTGGAGCTGAGTTTCCTTTATGAGCATAAACTCCTTTGTCACATTTAATGTATTCTACATTCTTCTACAGTACAAACTACATTCTTCGACAATACATGCACGAGATATGATTTGTGGACTTTTCCAGGATAGATTTAATGAGAATAAGTTTGTAGGAAATATTAAAAAGGATGGAACCAGAAGCCTAGACTTCCATAAATGCAAGATTCTTGGTAATGCAGATAACAAACGGTCAGCCCATCCCAACAGTCTCAGTGCCCTTAAGCAAAACACTTAAATACCCTGTGCCTCTATTTTCCATCTTCATAACGAGGACTTGGATATATTGGCCTTTTAGTACCCTTCTAGATCAAACTTTCTATGCTAGTCTACCTCTCATCACTTCTATTTTCCCTTTTCTTTTTTGCACTCAGAAGGTAATGGGACATTTTCTTTCTAAAGGATGTGTTGCCATCTAAACTAGAGAAAAAGATGGTTCATCATCATGGAGGAAAATGAACTCCACATTAGATTATTTCTGGCTAGTGTGAATCAGGTAAGACCCCTAAAAAAAAAAAAATGTTCTGTTACTGTTCTATCTTCCAGTTTGAAAAAATATCTGTTTTTGCCATGATCTGATTAGTCTCTATGACTTATGTCCAACAGCTCTTTCTCGATGCTTTAAATCACACCATTACCAATGATTAATGGCCATTTATAGAATCACTTTGATGAATATCAAACTAGTGCTGATTCACCCAGTGTCTCACAAGTCACAGAAAGCAAAAGGGAAGCAAACTGAGAATGCACTTTCTGCTCCGGGTCCTGACTCTAGCGATTGGATGAAAGTTGTCTTTTCTTTCTTTCCATGGTGGACATACTGGATAAAAAACCTGCTCTTTGACAGCACAGCCTCTCTCTGTGTTCACTTCAGCTACGTAAATATAGAGACGCTATGGAAGGGAGGTCAGAAACAAAATCTAAATCCATCATTCTTTTAGCTTCTCAAGCTGATGCCTAGAGCTCTCTGGCTGAGAGCTATTTCAATTTTCATTCTGAGGCTCCCATTCCCCTAAGATTATGTACGTATGACCCAAGCTGGGAAGTGCTACTGAAAGGACCATGGGAAGAGAGGTATTTCGAGAATGTTTCAAGGAATATTTGCAAAGATATTAAAATCATCTTTCTCACTGTGATTGCTGTGATGCTTGCACCCTTTTCCCTTAGCTATAGAAGAAAATATAAATGGGAAAGCATTTTTTATACTGTGGCACAGCGAGGAGCTGGCAGTACGGAAGAACAATGAACTAAGGACAGGCTCTATAGCAAAGGTGTTACTAGAGCTTTGGCAGCACAGGAATTGGATTTGCTTTTGAGAGCAAAGAAAGCTAGTTAGGGGCTTTCATTAGTGTCTCTTTTTATGATACAGAAACAAATGATTTCATAAAAATTATGAATTTTGACCATGTGGTAAAATGTAATATTTTATGTTTCTCAAATACATCTCTCTCTTAAAACACCAATTTCATTTGGAAAACTAAGCTGTAAAACCAAAAAACAAACAAACAAAGCCAAACAAACTAGTTGTGCTTCTGTGTTGTAATAAAGCTATAACTGATCCCTGTAAGCCAGATGTGTTTTAACGATAAAAGGACAATGACAACTGTGATAAATTTCACAAAAACAGAAAAGTGTGGTCATCGCTGGTGTGCCATAGGAATTTAGTGGCTGTTCTTTCAGTTAAGCTTCCATGAATATAAATTTTCTGACCTACATCTTAAAACAACCATCTAAGAAATTTAGCAGATGTTATAAACAACATCATCAGTATCCTATAAGTAGGTCTGTATTCATATTTATATATCATATTTAGATAAGTGTTTAGCTGATTTTTAGTTCACCTTTCAAATTTCTAATGACCTTTACAATAATAGCTTGCTATTAAAAAAGAGGGAGAGGGTGAAATTGTAAGAGTTGATTCCAGCAATGGGAGAAATATGTGCTAGTAGAAATCAAAAAGTTCAAATCAGGAATGGACTTCATGTCCCCAGGGCTCCAGTGAGAACTTAACAAAATAACTGACTTAATTAAATCACAGAAACAGCATCATATATTGAAATCAAGCACTTGGCTAATTTAATCTCAAAATTGACCTTTTTACCTTCAGGCAGAGGGGTGACTTATTTCCTTATTATACGGTAGAAAGCCTGAGGCTACCAGGCAATTCAGCCCAGAATCCCCTATCGGCTCTGCCAGCAGCTTTCTGTCTTTCTACATTTCACTTCCTGTCATTTTCACAACATAAAATCACAACTGGAGTCACTAAAGTGGCCAATATTATTTAATTGAAATCCTCATTTTCCAAAAATGGGTTAGTGCCAAACCCACCCATGAGATAAGTTATAAACATAAATATCTGTTGATTTTATTTTAAAATTATTTTCACAGAAAGATAAAGCCTTAAAATGTATAAAGGACATCACCCAAAGAAATGATAGGCACCAAAACCCACTGTGATTATATTATCATATTCCCTTTTAAGAAAGAAATTTTACTTTAATGCGTACATACTCACTGACCCATCCTTTTGTAGCCCTTTCTTGCTTAGACTTTTCTATATTTTCCAGGGGCATCATAGCCTTATTTGTAATGGTTTCTATGTGATAGTAATAGTTCATGACTTAAGAAGAGCTCTAATTATTATTTTGAGAATATTATGCTCATATATTAATAACAATTCCAACATGTCAACTCGTAGTTTGTTTTCAATTTTTCTCTATTGTACATGACATGGTAATGAATTTTTTTCTATTATGCCAATATTGACTCAAATATAGAGTATAGATGTTTCCATTGCCATGCCAGGCATGTCCAGATTTATAAAATAATTATTTATACTTAGATATGAGAAAATTATATCAAATTTTTAAATTACCATTTCTTCAGTTATTCATTAACTATGATGTCTCATGGTTCTTGATCAGTTGCATTACATTTTCTATCAATTATTTTTACTTCTTGCATTTTATTAGAATTAAGGTGTCAATTATTTTCTGTTTTATAAAGCACTTTATGTCTTAAAGCTCTCAATCTTTATGGTAAATATGCCCTTGATGATGTCCAGTTTGGTTTTTAATTTTGTTTAGCAATATTTCCTGTGACCTCTTTTGCATGACTAATGTTTCCAAATCAGAAAAAAAAATATATTAAAAAATAGGGAAAACTTTATATTCTTGGGTTAACAAAACCTTGACATTTTTACAACTTTTAACATGTTCTTCTCACACAGTGGTAAGCTGATCCTTACATTGTTTGGACTTCTTCACATATCAAGACTGTGGACACTTCAGTAACAGTTAGGCTGCTATTGAGATCGAAGGAAAGGCAACAACAGGCTGACTTTTCTTATAATCTACTTCCAGTTCGTCTTCAAATTCCTAACTAAAAACACCAGCTGTCATGGTGATTATACTGTTCTAGTTAGTTGATAATGAGATACATGTATGTACATCTGTTAGAACACTTAAAAATCCAGTCCATAATCATTTATTTATAGGTATTTCTTCCGAACAAACCATGAGCTACTGAGGAACATGTATTTTTTGCTCTAATATTATGTCTAGTCCAGAATACTTGTCCAATTACTATTAAACGATAGCATAATTGCCTAATTAGTTAAATGACAAGAAGCAATTAGAGAGTGAGATATAGAGGGACAGGAGTAGAAAGGAAATACATAATTATACCATTCTTTAGCATGCTATGGATGGGCTAGCAAATCATGACACTGGCAGGCACCAAAGAGAAACTGTACTCTGCCACTAAATCACCTCTTCAGACAGAAAGGACACTGAGTGGGCTTAGAGTAGCCTGTGCATTGATCCAGCCTTTGATTTCCTGTGTGAGATATTATCATCATAATCGTTCTGCTACTAGCCAACTTCATCGGAACACTGTGTTGTCCTTGCATTCTTTGGAACCATGCTCCTTTCCAGACCTGCTTTCTCATATTTCTACTATTATGATTACGACCAAACAAGAGAGGTATGACCTTGAGTGGAGTACAATTCCATTTCCTTGTAAAGACCTATAGCGAAGCCTCATATGCCATGTGGCAGCTTACTCTCCTGCAAAGAGTAATCCACCATACGATCAGCCACTTTTCAAGAGAATCGTGACAACTGCATCACACGGATGTTTTAAAAGAAAACACAGGAAATAGGAATTAAATTAAGGAACAAAACGGATAAAAAGAAGTAAAATATTGTGATAATCAAGCACATAAAACAGATAAAAAATAGCCTTCAGGGAAAGAGAATGTTAAGTTCTAAAAACATCAAAACCAGGATATTTCTGTAAAGGTGAGTTTTCTGAAGGAGTGGATACATTAATCATGTTATTCATAAAATGACTCAAATGCTCACAAGGTAACATTAAACTCAACAATTTGCAGAAATCATCCATTATTTGTGAAGATCCTATCATTAACCAATTAACTATAATCTAGGGAGACTAGTTAGAACTGTTTCCTTAGAGAAGCTAGAGCTTCTCATCAGTTTCAGCATTTTCAATCATACCATCTTTTGTTGAACTCCTATATTAACCAAAGTATAATAGGAATTCAAAATTTATATAATTCAACTGATAAGCAAAAATATAACAGAGATTACTGCTAATGGACACTGGTTCTTTATCATCTCCATATCCATTTTCAGAAGAAAAATAAAAAGGTTTCACGTAAGGCATTTAGCCATGTTTGAGTTTAAACGTTGTCTTATTGTTCCAGTTTTAAAATGGCAATGAGAGAAGGAAGTAAATGATTTACCCATTTCTTCCTGGATTTCACATAAAATCAACAATGACTGAAAAACACTATCCTCAGCAAAACTCTGATATATCCATAAGACCAAATCTAATAAATGAGGAAGGACTAACAAATTTAGTGAGGACAGATAATGAGGTTCATGATTGATTGTAAGTCTCACAAAGTTAAAATTCCCACATTAACAATACATCCTGTCGGGGGGAAAAAAAAAAGTTCCTCATTTTTAACGAAGGAACCCAAAGCCAGCGCTGCAGCAAAGACATCTATAGACCCCGTTGGGCAAGACTGGAGAGACAGATGGGATGAACTGTACTAGGAAGCACCCACACAAGTCATTTTGCAGAAAGCAAACTATCTATGTATTAGTGTATAAAGACCACACTGTATTTTTTTTTTTTTTTTTTTTTTTTACCAACCCTTTTCAGTCTGCTGGAGAGACAAAAGAGCTTAGAGAAAGACACACTCAAAACAACTCGTCAAGTGAATCGTCAAGTGAAATTCTGCTACCATGGGGCCTTCTTCAAATAACTGGTCCAGGAAAATACTACTACTTCCAAAGATGAGTAATATTACAAAATGGAAACAGAAATAGATCTATTCAAAGACACTACTTTCTATAAGGGGGAAAAAAAGTAAGAAGAAGGGAAAGAGAGAAAAAAAGAAAAACGGAAAAAAATAGAAATGTACAAAAATGTTGCCAAAGACAAAATGGAAATTATAACATATTTATATGTATAAATAAATAATCAGGGCAACAGCATCCATCTCTCAGAACTCACTGTAGCTATCCTATCAAATGGTTTCTACAAGGCCTCCAACAGGTCACTTGGAGAAAGACAACAAGGTGTGGTGACTGCTGCCAGGGATCAGGGCTTCTGGACTATAACCCTGCTCTCCTCTCTCTAGACTCTTCCTTCTAGTTTCAGAAGGAGATTACATCTTCTTTCTAGTGTCAAGAATGATGACAAACCTTCCCACTATGATTTACTGGAAACTTCCATGCTCTAGTTTTCCAGGCTTGGTGCCCTCCAAAGGTATTGTTTGAACTTTCAAAAACTGTGCTTTGCAGATTAAAATGCTTGTTTGAGACGTGCACTTGAAAACCTTGTTTTCCAAACCCAAACTGTATGTCTACCTACTTTAGGCTCTCAATTGGAGGAGAAGATAGAGGTAACTAGGAACAAGTATAAGTTACTAGGCATATAAATACTTCAGCTTAATATATTAAAAAATACATTTAAAAAACTTAAAAAAAACAACTTTGCAGATCATCGAAGTGTAATCTGCAGTGGGAAATTTGAATACATGAATATCATAACAAATTAATTTCTTACTCCATAGTACAAATACATTCAGAAAATACTGTGAAAAAATTTACTATATCTAATTTATATATTAATTCAAAAATATTTACAGCATTTCTACTATGTCCCAGGCATTGTGCTAGGCACTAGAAACAAAAAGATGAATAAGACACACCTATCTTCTTTTATTTCTTCCTCACTGGCCTAGAGTGGAGGGTTACTGTCTTATCCTTTGAAATTTATCTTCATTCTATCATTTTATTCTGGTGAGAGACATAAGATCAACAAGCAACATGTTTGGGAAAATATGTTTATTCCACAAATTGTGTCTCTTTAAATTCAGTAAGCAAGACTTTGAAAATAGCCTGTAGATATGGTACTAATGTACACTGAGATGCTAAAAGTGGAATATTTATTCACATTCATGTTCCGCAAATGAAAAGTATTTCCTCACTCAGCCTTCTGGGGATTGTTCCACATTCTCTTAGTGTGCTCACCTGCTGATCTTAACCGCCCTCTCACATTAAATCAATCCGATTCATTTTTCATGGCACATACGCTATTGCCACCCTGAAGGAATGCAAAGCCAGAAACATTTTGCTTATCTTTGTCCCATTGTCTTGGGGCAAGAAACTCTTGACTAGTGATTAATTCATGTCAAAGTTCTTTCGATTTATGTTCTTTGAGTGATTTCTGAAAATAAGTTCATACATTTTTCAGAGTGCACGGAGAATTGGATATGACTCACTGTAGTTTTTATGGTTTCCACTGTTAGGTAAAAACTGAGTAGCCCATTTTCCGAGAAAAGTTTACGGACACCACATTTATTATAATAAAATAATAATAATAATAATAATAATATAATAGGAAACAGTATAACCTCATTTGATCATCACAACATTCCTATGTGGTAAATACTATTATTACCCTTGTTTAAAGGGTGAAAATGATGGACAAGCAGTTTGCTGGTACTTTGATCACACTTACACAATTAATTAGTAGCAGATTCAAGATTCCATCCCACGAATCTGGCTTCAGGTGTCCAGCGCCAAGCTTCTGCATTACAACCTCAAGTCTCCCTGTTCTCTCTGGTAGTATTTCAATCCTCTGGGCCCTTGGGATCCTATAAGGCTTCCCTCAGAAAAAAAAAAAAAAAAAAAAAAAAAAAAAAAGAAAGAAAAAAGAAAGATGTGACTAGGGAAAAGGAGATCTGGGGGTCTGGAGAAAATCATTCAGACAGTCTAAGTCAGGATAAAGCATGTTCACTAAGAAGTGGGAAGAAAAGATTTAGTTTTGAGAGGAGAAAGGTTCTTAGCAACTAAGACAGGAATAAAACTACAAAGACTGATAGTTACAGTAACTTTGTCACCTAATCAGACAAAAAAAAAAAAAATTCTAAAATCACCAAACAAGAAAAGGGACAGAAAATACATTTCATCTCATGTTACAAACAAAATGCCCACATCTTTACTTTTTCTCAGCCTGACATAAGATGCATGGACCACAAAAAATATTCTTGATATTGAAGATTCCACACTCCACTCTTTAAACAAATATATCCAATGTATATTCTATGTAACTAAAAGGACGGAATTTCTACAGGCTTTAAAAACTTTCTAAATTCTTCATTCACCTTTAACACAGTGCCCAATATTTCCCATCTGCTAAATAAATATGTAATTAGTTAGATTTGGTAAGTGTGCAGGCATTTGTGGAACAACTTCCAGGATGTAGCTATATTACAAATACAAGAAATAAAAAAAATATGGTTTGGCACTTTGGAAGCAGAAGGCAGAAGCCTATTGTCTGTTTCTGATCCAGTTGAGGTTGCAAAGCTCTACTGTGGGCAACAACATATTAAATATTCAATCTTCTGTTACGTAGATCAATTTATATATAAAGAGCTGTGATGTCACAGACATCAAGATATCTCTGCATCGAGTAGTTTTCTTTTCATTGCAGTACCAACAGATTTAGACTAGAGGGAAAGATATTCATATGAAAGAGATGGAAATTGGATGCCTAAATATTAGCATTTTATGAGTTAAGTAAAATCAGCACTATAGATTTTTATGTATAAAGTTAATATTTTGAAGTATACCACTCCCAATTTATTGAGAATACTGATCTAGAGATTGGAGTAGTAAAGGGTTATAGTCTGCCTAAGGCTAAGCAAATGGCCCAAATATGCAGACTAAGCAAAGTATCAAGTAAAACAACAAAAACAGTTTGTAAAGTTTCCTTACTCTAGACATTTCAATCAGTGTTCTCATTGTCTGAGGCCTTGAAAGCCAGCAGTAGGCAATATTATAAAAAACAGAAATTACCCTTCTACCATATCTGTGAACTTCCTACAGTTTCAGCAATTTTTCCAAATCTACGTTTCTTTTACAGTTATTGGAGAATCCTGCCTCTTACAATAATTTACACGTTACCTGTAAATTATTAGAAGGACAGTATTCAGATGCTCATAAATCTGTTATCAATGATAAGTATGATAACATAATGACTATTTGCCATATATTTATCTAAGCCTCATGCATTAAATTTAACAGTTAGTGAGGCTTTATTACAGAGTTAAATATTTTACATATATTATTGTATGTAACCCTGAGAACCACCCTCTAAATCAGTTACTGTTATTTTATTATATTTCAGTTGCAGAAACCAAGGTTTGGAGGTTTTTAATCTAACTCATCAGCTTTATCCCTAGCATCTGTTCTAAGCCATTATCATCATCTCTTGCCTCATCAATTATTCTCCATGCCATTTTCTTGATTTACTTTCCTCTGTCATTTAACACCTAACATCCTGTTTTATATATACTCATGATTTCTTTATTGTCTCTCTTTCCTTTTATCGTACCAAAGTGAAATGCATGCCTTTTAGGTAGAAGGATGGGATTTGACTGTGGAGAAAAGATATTCTGAAATCTATTTTTTTCTTACCAGAAAGATTATTACTTCAAACCCTGGAGTTAAAAGCTTTCAGTTCTGTGATTACATTGGATTGAAGTTGATCCTTAACTTGAGAATTTTACATTGGGATTTTATCTAATTATTCATTTAATCAATGTATAAACATTTATTGAGCATAACTTTATTCAAGGCAATGTGTTAGGGGTATAGAAAACTAAGTTTAAATATGATGATGCTTCTTCCTTTATTTAAGGAGCTCATAGACTATAGAAAATTAAATTATGCCACTAGATTCCCATTCAAAATGTATCTGTTCACTCAAGCATTCTACAAATATTTATTGAGTGTCTACTATTTGCCAGGCACTGTTCTAGTACTAGACAAAGAGACTTGAATACAAGAGACAAACTTCTCTGATTTCATTGAGCTTGTATTCCAGGAGAGGTAGGCAAACAGTAACAGTTAATATGTCAGATAGAAACATATTATGGAGCATAATAAAGCAGGGAAGCGAAGTAAGGAATGTCATCTTAGTATGAATGCCAATATATAGGACAGCCAAGAGAAGCCTCACCAATGAAGTGATATTTGAGCCCACACCTGGGGAAGATTAGAAGCAAATCATACAGATAGACATGGAAAATAGCTTTTCATCATGAGTAAATAATAAGTTATAAACCAAAATAGACTGTCTTCACATGAGTATGTGAGAAAACAACATGTAATAATGAAATATTTAAAACCACGAGAATTAATAAAATTGTTGCAGCACTAAATAGCCATGTATTCCTTTGTTTGGTGCTGTCTGACTGTTCCAAATGGAATGAATACAAAATAATTGAAAATATATTATTTTGTAAGTTATAAATTTTCTGATCTCTGAGTCAAATAACTACCTGAGAGGAAGATGGAAGAAAGTTATATCTAAACAAGTATTATTTTCATGCGTTGGATCACATTACCCTGTGCTTTTTCCAGAAGAAATTTTTACCTCCAACATAGTGCTGTGCATCACAGTAATGGATAGCTCCAGAAATCCTGTCTAGTGATTTTTTTTTAACTATGTAAAGATTTTCCAAATTAAAAATTTATCTATACCTTACACTAAAAGCAAACAGACAAAATCTTAAATGGCCACATACTATGAACATTTTCCAGGATTATCTGGATGATTTTTCTTCTATTAAAATTAATGTATTTTAAGGTTCATATGTATGTAGAAAATATCCTACAAAAACTCTACCAACAAGAATTAAAAAAGCAAATGCCTGACGCAACGGCTGACCTAGGGTAGGAGTCACTCATTATTTGTTGAATAAAAAAACAAATGAGTGAATGAATGATTGAATAATGAATGGAGATACAAAAATTTAAGGCATTTCTGAGGAGATGTACCGACAATTACAAATCGTGATTAGTGGTACAATGTACTTGTCTACAGCTGAGATATTTTCATAATGACCTAACCTCTGTAATGTATCTATGTATTAATACATTATCACAGTGTACAGCACACACTAAATTTGTAGATTTTTCATGCTAATCTTGTAATGAATTCCTTGTTGACATACTAGGACCTGTTTTAAAAATATGAATGATACTTAAAGGGCAGAGCCAAGCAGATACCCAGATAGAGAGAAAAGGAAATGTATCTAGTGAAGAAAAAGAAGAAAAATAAACAGTATTATATAAAAATATATTCAAAGGTAAATTATTAATTTGGATTTTGATGCGAAAGATGGTAGAATGGCACTGATTTGTTCTCACAATATTGTTCACTTTATTGAAGTATAATCAGTGTATCATATTCTATTAGTTTCAGATGTACCGTATTTCCCCAAAAATAAGCCTTACACCCAAAATAAGCCCCAGTTAAGATTGTCAGCCAGATGGACACATTTAGTAGTCCATTGCAATAGACGATGGACATACTGAATTGTAAAATAAAAATATTAATATATAATAAAATATAAATAAATAATATTGGCATTAATACTTAAATCATAATATAAATTATAATTAAGTGTTTGTAAATACTCAAGAGTGCACCTTTGGACAAAAGGCAAATTCCTATTTAAACAGATGAACTCGAGATTTATTGCCAAATGACCAATCAGAGTACAGAAACAACGCACGAGAAACGTGTGCATTTGATAATGAAAAGATATGGTTGTGTCTAATATTATCTTCATAATTCAATACATCGTGTGTTGTAACAGATGTATTTAATGCACTTGTGTGAAATAAAGAAATGTTTTCTGAATTTTGGTGCCTGCAATTTTTCGTCATTTTTGTGTGGACCTTCATTCTTAACTGTCATAATTTTTGTTGCCACTCCTTTCTTGTCAGTCTTCAATTAACACCTGACTTAATGGTAGATTTAAGGGGAATAATATTTTGACCCCCAAACAAGAAGAGTGCAAAAAGAAAGAGCTATTCTGTCAAGTACAAGACAGGAACCATGGAGGACTCCCAGAGCAATAATTTTTTGGCTTTCTGCAAAGAGAAGTTGGATCTCCAAATGGTCCTAAAATGGAGAGCAGAGTACGATAACCTCAGTCAACAAGTAGACAGGGAAACGTTAAGAAGCGCCAAGTGTGGACCAAGTCAGCAACCATGATTTCCTGAGCTGGAAGACATCATCTGTGAATGGATTGCTGACAGGAGAACAAAGGCTTTGGTTGTGCACAGGGCTGATATTCAAGCATTTGCCCTTGCAATGGCACCACAGTTAGAAATATCCCCAGAAGAATTCAAAGCATCACAAAACTGGCTGGATGATTTCCTTCAGCGATATGAACTGTCTCTAAGAAGATGGACAACACTGTTCAAGCTGGAAGACACTGAGTTATTAAATGTGCACATGCATTCAAGTCGTTTGTTGATGGCATCGACTTTTCTAAATACCAACTCTCCAACATGTTTGTGATGGATGAAACTGCAGTGTTTATGGGCCAAGGATCTCAAATGACAATTAATCAGAGGGGTGCCTCATCAATCTACATTTCTTCCACTGGTTACAAAAGTGCCTGTGTTACCTGTATTTTGGTAATTCGTCTGGATGGAAAGAAAGACCCACCTCCAATCATCACTAAGGGCAAGAAAGATAAGGTTGAACGTGTTTCAGGCATTCATATTCTTGAAACCAAAAAGCTTGGTGCACACAAACAGTTATAAGGAAGTGGGTCGATTTAATGCTGCCACTTGTTTTGCAAGGTGGCCAAAGAGGTCTGCTAGTCTGGGATCCAGCCAACCCTCCCTGCACTAAAGACATGAAGAACTTCCTTGCAGAGAGAAAAATAGATCAAATAATGACTCCTGCAGAAACGACTGCCTATCTCCAGACTCTTGATATTGCAATAAACAAGCCATTCAAGGACAATTTGCACATGGAAATCAATGACTACATTGAAAACAGAATGGAGAGAAATCAGCGTGGAAAACTTTGTGAATCCTAGCCTGCAAGAGGTCGTGACTTGGGTGAAGAATTCATGGGATAAAATCACTGACAGCTGTATTCCCAATGCATTACAAGCAGGCTACATGGACAAGAAGTGCTCATTTAAGAAGAGCTCTATTGCTGGACACGAGAGATTGGGACCAATGGTTCTATAAGAAATGAAGTTGCAAGAAATTCAAGCTGGAATTCGGGGTTTGTAGAGTTATGACGATGTTCCAGAAAAAGATGACATGACTGTATTTGAATAAATGTAGATTGTTGTACATGAATAAATGTACATTGCTGTACATGAAAAAATAAGATGTCCTCTGAAAATAAGGCCTCATACATCTTTTGGAGCAACAATTAATATAAAACTCGGTCTTATTTTCAGGAAAACATGGTACATCATAGTGATTTGATATTTATATGCATTACAAAATGATCACCGCAATAAGTCTAGTTAGTATACAAAGTTATTATAAGATTGTTGACTATATTCCCTATGATGTGTATTATATCCCCATGACGTATTTATTTTATAGCTAGAAGTTTGTACCTCTTAATCTCTTTCACCTAATTCATCCCCAACCCCCCAAACCACTACTACATCTGGTAACCTCCAGTGTGTTTTCAGTATATATGAATCTGTTTCTGTTTTGTTTGTTCATTTCTTTTGGATTTTATATTCCACATAAAAGTGAAATCATACAGTATTTTTCTTTCTCTATTGGACATATTTCACTTGGCATAATGCCCTCTGGGTCCATCCATATTGTTTAAAATGGCAAGATAGCATCCTTTTTTATAACTGACTAATATGTATCGTGTGTGTGTGTGTGTGTACACACACACATCTTCTTTATGCATTCATCTATCAAGAGAGTCTTAGGTTGTTGTTTCCATATCTTGGCTATTGTAAATACTGCTGCAATGAACATAGGGACACATATAGCTCTTCAAATTAGTGTTTTCATTTTCTTTGGATAGATACCCAGAATTGGAATTACTGGATCATATGGTAGTTCTATTTGTAATTTTCTGAGGAACCTCCATACTGTTTTCCATAGTGGCTGCACCAATTTACATTCCCACCAACAGTGTATGAGGGTTCAGTTCACTTTTCTACGTATCCTCAACATTATTTTTTCATTTTTTGTCTTTTTATTAACAGCCATTCTGATAGGAGTGAAGTGGTATCTCATTGTGGTAATGATTTGCATTTCCCTGATGATTATTAGTGATATTGAACATGTTTCAGGTGCCTACTGGCCATCTGTATGTCTTTGGGGAAAAAATTCATTCTAGTCCTCTGCCCATTTTTGTAATTGGGGTGTTTGTTTTTTATGATTTCATGTAAGTTCTTTATAAATTTTGGATTTTAACCCCTTATTGGGTGTATGATTTGCAAATCTTCTATTCAGTAGGTTGCCTGTCCATTTTATTGATGGTTTCCTTCACTGTTGAAAAACTTTTAGTTTGACGTAATCCTATTTGTTTATTTTTCTTTTTCTTTCCCTTGCCTGAACAGACTGGTCCAAAAAAATATTGCTAAGACCAATGTCAAAAAGCTTACTGCCTATATTTTCTTCTAAAAGTTTTATGGTCTCAGGTCTTAGGTCCAAGCCTTTAAGGCATTTTGAATTTATTTTTGTATACAGTGTAACGCAGTGTTCCAATTTCATTCTTTTGCATGTAGGTGTCCAGTTTCCCCAACACATTTGTTGAAGAGACTGTCTTTACCATTGTATATCTTCTCTTCCTTTGTCAAGATTGACAACATATGTGGTGGATTTATTTCTGGTTTTTTTATCTAGTCTATTCCATTGATCTATGTGTCTGTTTTTGTGCCACTACCATACTGCTTTGCTTACTATATTTTTGTAGTATAGTTTGAAATCAGGTAGCATGATGCCTCCACCTTTGTTCTTTCTCAAAATTGCTTTGGTTTTTCAGGGTATTTTGTTGTTCCGTACAAAGCTGAGGAGTCTTTGTTCTAGTTCTGCAAAAAATTCCACTGGTATTTTGATAGGGATTGCATTGAATCTATATATTGCCTTGGGTAATAAGAAAATTTTAATATTAGTTCTTCCAATCTATTAGCATGATATATCTTTCTATTTATTTGTGTCATCTTCAATTTGTTTCATCAATGTTTTCTAATTTTCAGAGTACAGGTATTTCACCTCCTTTTTAAATTTGTTCCTATGTATTGTACTTATTTTTATGCAATTTTAAATGGAATTGTTTTCTTAATCTCTCTCTCCAATACCTCATTATTAATGTGTAGAAATGCCACTGACCTCTGTATATGAATTTTGTGTTCTACACTTCACTGAATTCATTTATTAGTTCTAATAGGTTTTTTTGGTGGCATATTTAGTGTTTTCTGCATACAATATCAGGTCATCTGTGAATAGTGACAGTTTTACATGTTTCTTTCCAATTTGGATGACTTTTTCTAAAAAAAAAAAAAAAAAAAAATCCCAAATGATACACTGATTTCATACAGGTAGATAAGGTGCTTATCCTCAAAGGAAGGGAAGACACAAGGTCGGTTTTTCTCTGCTAAGATTTGTATGGTCAAGTCTTCTGACATATAAACTTTTTTTTTATAGTGTTCTGTGGCAACTAGAAATTAGACAGTTCTCGGGACTAACTCTTTTAGTTATACCATCAAGTCACTGATAGCAAAGTCATGGTATTGAATTTTTACTGTCATTGTAGCTCTGATGGCCTCAATGTTCCCAGTCATAATTTGTCTCTTGCCAAGCCTAAAAATAAGGAAATGAGGACTGATCAGAAGGATAGTGGAAGGAAGTTGTAGTTTTACTTCAACTTAAAAAGAAAAAACAAAATAGCTCAATTTAGAGCATGAACTTTATTACTGGTGATTTATATGTACCTTTCTACCAGAACAGGTAGAGAATGGTCACTGTTACTAACATATTTTTCCATAGCACAGTGATTGGTAGGCTCAGTAATTCTTTTCTGAGTTACAAGCAGCACATTACCTTCCCAAAGAGACCTTAATATAAGAGATTGAAAATAAGATGTCGCATAAGAACAAAGAGCATTCACTGTATATCTCTTTAACTCCTATGATTTGCACAATATCTAGCTACTACAGAATAGTCAGCCTGAAAAATATGTATGGATTTATTGTTCCTTCTTTCAAGATTCAAAAAAATAATAACATTAAGTTTACAATGGGATATCTTTTGATAACTTTACATGTTTATTATGTTTTCTAAGTTTGGAGGGACACAATTAGTAATTAGGTATGAATCACTGGTAAAAGGAAAAGAAGGTAGAAGAGTTTCTGAGAAATTAAAGAATAATATATTAATATTATACATCTCGTAATAATAATTGTTTCAAAAATTATTTTTAAATGTTATATTTCTAATATGTATTTAAGCAAAAGGAATGGTAGGTCTTTCAATGACATGTGCAAAGTAATTAATTGCCGGGGTAAGCCAAACTCTACTTTTAATGCTTGTGAAATTAAAATGCTTGCAAAATATGAATATTATTATTCAAAAGTGATTGATTTTTGATAAAAATCTGATATGGCAACTAGGTGATGGATTCAATGAAGTTTGGTAGTTATTGCTACTCATTAATGAAAAATGGAAAAAAATATATTTTAATACAAGTAAAAGCCAGATACCATAAAAGGCCTGTGAAGATTTCTGCTATCATCTGGTATGGTTCACAATGGTGGAATCACTTGTTTCAGAACAAATCTTCTGTAAAGTTTGGTCAGAAATATATAGAAAAATGTAAAATTTGAAGATGCTGGGAAGCCCGAAGGCAGTTAGGAATTGGAGGGCCAAGATCCAGGAAGTAAAGGGGGTCCAGAGAAGGGAGTAAAGAGTAACATTTACTCTTGAGAAACTAAAAGACTGAGCAATTGCAAAGAAATTGAATGCTTAAAAGCTGAGAACATAATGACAGCTTTAGACCATGTCACAGACCTGGAAAAATATTTTGAGTTCAGGGTCCTCTGAGGAAGAGAACTTTCAGGCTTTCAGCTGAAACCTCCAGAGTGCTAAAATCCAAGGTGTTAAAAGAAACTAAAAATATACCAACCCCTAAAAACAAATGCTAGAAATTTCACTGTCAACTTCTAAGTGTATACAAGTGAAAGTACTCTTTTAAAATGGAGACAACACAAATATATTTTTAGACAGAAGCTCAGAGAATTCATTATCCATAGGCCAAAACCAAAGGAAGTGCTAAAGCCATTTTCAGGCGAAAAGAAAATGATCCAAGATGGAAACATGGTGATATCTGAGGAATGATAAGCAAAGGTTAAGGAAGAATAGATATTTAAAGAAGCCTAAATGAATATTGAATTTACACACTAATAATAATGATGATGTGAGTGGTTTAAAATGTAAATATAAATAAAACATAGTGGCAGTAACTAAAATGGCAAGAGGCATAAATCTGAAGTCTTAAGAAATTCATTGAAGTATTAATTTATGATAGACTATAATTAATGACTCATGTTCTAATTCATATAATATTATTAAAATGTTTAGGAATATATAATAAGTTAATAGAGCAGAAAAAATAATCAAAATAAATAAGTGAAAATAATATAGTATAAATAGAACAAACATAAAACTAAGGGCAAAGTGCAGATTTAAACTTAAATATATTAGCAATTACATTAAATATAAATGGTTTAAAAAATATTTAAACATATATCAAACAACTTAATCATAGGATTCCTTACAATCTGCTCTTACAAGTATACGGAAAAGGGACAATTAAAATTCACTGAAAACCATAAAGAAGAGAATGGGGAGGGAAACAGACAATGCAGAAAAGGAAAAGAAAACCAAAGAAAGACAATATAAGGGACAGTGTGAGGTAAAAAATAGAAGATAATTAGACATGGCGATGTGGATGAAAAGAGAGAACATTGCACATAAAACTAAGATCTGAACCACAAATTATATAAATTTAAATTCATTTCCATTCTAAATAGAAAATAATTGAAATAAACCAAGGATTTGTGTATATTTTTTGCAAAAATTCAGAAATATTGAATTTTGGAAAGTTTTCATTTTTATTTTATTTTAAAGCTAATTGACAGAACTCTCCAAAAGAGATGAGAAAAAATATTCCTTTATCCCAGAAAACTCTTTTTAAAATATACATAACATTGTGTAAGAGTCAAGGTTTTATAGTAAAGCTCTATATAAGAGGGCCTGGGATATTTTGAAAGATAGCTCAAATCATCTCCTAAAAAAAGATCAATACATTTCCATGCTTTTGATGGATTTACTCTAAGGATCCACTTTTTTTTTTTTTTTTAGCTTCATCAATCATGCAGTACATGAAGAAATGTGATATCTATGTTTAAAGAAAAGGGTAGATAATGTATTTTCATGCACTGTATAGTATTGACTTATTTAAAAGATCTTCAGAAAATCAACTTAGAGTTTCACTTTCTTAACTGGCCAAAATAGGCTGAGGCACAGTGAACTGGGAGTGAATGAGAGAATAAATCCTGATGAGGTAGTTAATTTAGCTGGTCTTATGATCCAAATACCTAAAATCATAGAATTTTTACATCTAGGAAAAGCTTTATTAATTATCTATGGTAGCTCATTTACTTGTATGTTAAACAATTTATGTAATGCTTACTTTGTTATCAGGTGTTTTGTTAAATGTTGGAAATTGAAAATGAAAATATGAATTTGACTCCAAAGGCAATGGAAGTAAAAACTAAAATAAACAAATGGGATTATATGAAACTGAAAAGCTTCTGCACAGCAAAAGAAACTATTGACAAAATAATGAGGCAACCAACTGAATGGGAGAAGATTTTTGCAAACAGTGCCTCTGATAAGGGGCTAATATCCAAAATATACAAGGAACTCATGAAACTCAACAACAAAAAAACAAACAACCCAATTGAAAAATGGACAGAGGACCTGAAGAGACATTTCTCCAAAGAGGATATACAAATGGCAAATAGACATATGAAAAAATGCTCAACATCGCTAATCATCAGAGAAATGCAAATGAAAACCACAATGAGATATCACCTCACCTCAGTCAGAATGGCTTTCATCAATAAGACAAATACTAACAAGTGTTGGAGAGGCTGTGGAGAAAAAGGAACCCTCATACACTGTTGGTGGGAATGCAGACTGGTGCAGCCGTTATGGAAGGCAGTGTGGAGGTTTCTCAAGAAATTACGAATAGAATTATCATATGACCCAGCAATCGCTCTCCTGGGTATCTACCCAAAAAAATCTGAAAGCATTTCTCTATAGAGACACGTGTACTCCAATGTTCATTGCAGCTTTGTTTACGGTGGCCAAGACATGGAAACAACCAAAATGTCCTTCAATAGATGAATGGATAAAGAAGTTGTTGTATATATACACAATGGAATACTATTCCGCGTTAAGGAAAGATGATATAGGAGCATTTGTGACAACATGGATGGATCTTGAGAGTATAATGCTAAGTGAAATAAGTCAGAAGACAAAGCAGAGAACCCTATGATTTCACTGATATGTGGTATATAAACCAAAAAGAACAAGACAAACAAATGAGAAAGAAAAACTCATAGACACAGACAATAATTTAGTGGTTACCAGAGGGTAAGGGGGTGGGGGGTGGGTGATGAGGGTAAAGGGGATCAAATATATGGTGATGGAAGGAGAACTGACTCTGGGTGGTGAACACACAATGGGATTTATAGACGATGTAATACAGAATTGTACACCTGAAATCTATGTAAATTTACTAACAATTGTCACCCCAATAAATTTAATAAAAAAAAAGAAAATATACCTACTGATTCTCAGATGTTGTTCTGAAATAAAATAGTCTGAGTAATACATCAATGTGTTCACAGTACAGCTGAATAAAAAATGAATATATTAAATTTAATGGGATGAAAGGCATTGGAAAACATTATATGGAGAAGTCAAACAGAATTTTGCAAAACTACCAGATGCTGTCCAGTTGGAAAAAAAAAGAGAAGGGGATTTAAGTAAGAAGGAAAGGCGTGAGCAAAGGCATGGAGGGATGTGGGAAATGAGAGATGTAAGAGAAGTGGCAAGACACACAGAATCCTTGGCATGTTACGCTAGGTAGTTTAAGAAAGTTTTCCATGAGGGTGGTATGATTAAATTTGCATTTTATCTAGGTATTTATGGCAAAACAGATCAAGGGTGAATTTGAAGAGTATGAGATTTCAAGAAAGGAGACCAATTAGGAGATTAAAGATTATCAAAATAATCCAAAGGGATACATTTTAGGGGTAAAGAATTTTGGAGATGAGAGAAGAGTGGAGATATAGAAGACACATATTAGAGGCTGCAGAAAGGAATCTTATACATCATTGGGATGTGATTTTTAAATATATTATAAAGTATGTACACTATATTTTTGCTCAAAACACTAATTTCTGAGTGTGCATAACTTTAAGTGGGAAGTCAGTCACTTTAAAACTAATTCTCTATTCCTGGAAATATTGTAAACTCCAGAGATAGCGCAGATAGTGTGCAAATTTGTGTTTTAAATCTATTCTGTCATTAAACAAATAATATCCATCATGGGATATCAATTGTGCTAATAAGATAAAGAAAAGATTAAAGATGAGATAAATAATATCATTTTCCTTATTTGCTATATGATCCAAGAATTATGTATGTGTGTGGAGGGGTATAAACCTGCATATTACATTTTAACTAGCATGACCATTGAATCAGCAATTGTGGAAAAATAGATTATATTGGAAAGCTATTTGTACACCAATAGCAAACATTCAACATTAGATCAATAGATGATCAATTAATATAATTCAATATGGCAAAGCAAGTTTTTAATCTCTAGAACACTGTGAAAATTGAAAATGCTACCAAATCCCAGAAAAATCTCAAAAGTATCTTGCATTAAACTGTCAGTCAATGGCAACAAGGACGTTATCTGTTAGCGGTTTTATGCGACTGGACCAATGCAATTACTAATAGCATCCTTTTTCAGTTTCTAAAGTGACCACTTTGTATGATAAATTATCTATTCACTCTAATTTTAGGCTTCTCTGATTTTTCCCTGAATCTTATCAGCTCCTTGTATTTATGTCCTGACTCTCTCTTGTCTTTGCTTTATACATCAAAACCAGCAATTCTTTGTGACTTATTTTATAGCAGCAAAAGTGTGTGTGTGTGTGTGTGTGTGTGTGTGTGTGTGTGTGTGTGTGTGAAGTTGCAGGGAAGGTGCAGTTTTATTTCTGCATATGTGCCTTCTTCATTTTAATGGAGAAGATATCCCACTGTAGGGATCAAACTCCAGAAGAATGAGCCATAAAAGACAGGTAATAGAAAACATTAATTTTTATCCAATTAACAGTGGCTAAATATTTAATAACATATACTTATTAAAACCGTCCATATTCACTTTTATAGTAGATAGATTTTATTTATGAAACTAAATTAATGAAATTCAAACTGCATTTTAGCCTACAGCAGTTTGAGTAACATTAGGGGAATTTAAAATGTTAAAGGTTTATGTAGGAAAATGTTAATAAGCAGGGTTTGAATACATGCAAAAATTTCTTTCTTGGTAATGAAAGCAGTTTCTTAAAACTTAGCATTATAAATATCCTCTTGATCATCTTTCATGGTACACTAAGCATATTAATAGTAAAGAAAGTTCCAGAGCTGATTTCTCAAGAGTCCTTCAACATAAATTATACCACTTGTCCAGTCTTTTTCACAATCATTATGTAAAACACACGCTATTGTGATTAAAACATATGTAGATACATGAATTTCTCCATATTTTGAAGCATTTATTAATTTTATGTTTGAGACCACATCGATATATTTTTCCACTGCAAATATCTTACTCCAGAATATTTGTTCAATAAAGTTTGCTGGTTGACCAGAGAATGAATTCTAGAAACTCGAGGATGAATGGAATAATAGTGTTAGAAAATAGGATAGTACAATGCTTTTCTTATACAAAATATCATCAATTGTGTTATAAATATAATACAATGAAAATTAAATTTAATGAGCCTACACAGCCAAGTAAACTGGAAATGATATAACTTACAGGTACTACTACAAGGTGTCATGCATATATTGAGAAAGATCTCAAAGCAAACTTGATGTATTAAAAGTTTTGCCAAAAGGCTAGGGATGTGACACTCTCTAAAGTAATCACATGCTATCAGCAATTTGCCATGGTCAAAGTTTCCTCAGAATTAAATATCTGATGTCTGGTAAGGCATAAGTTTGGATGAGGAAAAAGATTTTCAACTTCAGATTTCTTACATGAAATTTTCTGTTAATTAAACTTCTGAATATAATTCTCAGCTCAAGAATTATGGCTTGATAAGGTGTTCATGTAAATAACCTAGGTTCCTGAGTAAAGTAATATATTCAACTCAAAAATGATTAGAGAAAGTTATTGCAACTATTACAAGAATTAAAAAAGATAAACTGTAAACATGTTCACATTTTATTTTGCATATATTTGTATATATTACATACACATGTATATTTACACACATTCTAGATATGTACATACAGACACATACATACATACAATCTAAATCTTCCTCAGTAGTTGCCATTTATTTTTATTAATATTTGATCAAAATTTAAAAAGAATAATTATCAGCTATTTCTAAGTGCTCTTTGACAATTTATACTACTTCATATTTTAAAGGTTAAATTTGAATCTTTTCAAAAACATTCATTGAATCCTTTGGAAAATCCCTGGAAGATTTTCAATGACTTTTGAAGAATTAAGATACTCCTACCTGAGTTAAACATGATAAATGACATGAAGCAATATCATCACACTTAATAAGACTGCTGGCTATCTTTAATTCCCAAACCAAAAACTATTCTGAATTCCCATAGATTAGATGTGCCTATACTATTTAAAAGTCAGTGGACTTATTTGGGATTATGGTGAAAATGAAAGTACTGACTACCAGTCACAGACAAGCGGAATGAATATGCATGTTGCTGAACACTATACTTCAATATAAAAATAAAAACCAAAACTCAGCCCAACACCAAAGACCCACTCTCCAATTACACATTTGTTTCCCAAGCTCACATTTACTTGCCCTGTTTATTAGAGGTTAATAAATATACCACCACGTGTTCAATAAATATTCTTAATAACTGACTGATGTGGTTTATTGAAATGGAAAAATATAATCATTGATCAATAATGTATTAGGGAAGTTGCAGGGAAGGTGCAGTTTTATTTCTGCACATATGTCTTCTTCATTTTAATGGAGGGATCCATTTGACCCATTGTAGGGATCAAACTCCAGAACAAATTTTTTTTAAAAATTACATAGTAGAAAATTACAAAATGTACTTGGAGGAGGCAGATTTTTAAAAGGAACATTAGGTTATTGAGATGACATCCTTAAACCTTACAACTCATAATCATTGGAGGGAATTTTCACTCTCCCTTAGAAAATCCATTCATAACATGCTCAAAATACATAAACATGTACTGAATAATTTTAGAAATTACTACTGATGGCTATTCTAGTTGTTATTTAGACAATTCCAAAAGTCAAAATATATAAAATTATTTTAAATCGCTTAGTATAATGGAAACTTGGTTCCTTTGGATATAAACATAAAGCATTAGATTACCATTCAAAGTTAATGAAATCAAATCAAATGATAAACAACATCCTTAAGCTGAAGAGTATAGGAAACATTACCATGTCAAAAATTTCACTCCAGAAATACACACACACAGAGACACAACCAACTTGCACGAGTAGTTTACAGTTTCCATAATCCAAGAAGGAGGTCACTGTGGTTTAAGTGAAGCAAAAGGAAGAATAAGAAGAAATCCCACCATTTCAGTGATCTTTTGGACAAAGTCAAAGCAATTTACTGAACTTTTGCTTTTTTTGCAATCTGTGCTCTGTAGGGCCAGGACTTGATACATCTTGAGGCAAATATTTCTTTTATCATCCTTGTCATCTTGGTCTGTTTGGTTCTGGTGAGGTGAGGCAAAGATGCCTTTTATCATGGTCTGTTTGATCTGAGGGGAGTGTACCTATCATAAGGTTATTAACTCTTCAGAGAGGACTTTCTTCTAGTAAAGCAATGAAAATGTCAGCTTCAGAAAACCTTTGTAAACCTTTCATGCCACTTTTTGCTTTTTTCCCTGATAAAGAAAGCCATAAATTCAATTACATAATATTATTCAATAATCCATTATTTATTACCAATGTTTTTACCAATATAATGAGTTTGGTGAAGAGTCTTACTATCCTGGGGTATAAAAATATATAATGGATTTATTTTCTCCAATCATTATTTTCAACCATGTTCTGTAAAATCACCTTTTGCTATCTCTTGGCAATAGTGGGAACAGGTCTCATAAATTAGTAGTCATATTTAATTATTAAAATTTAGCAAACTTTCAGTCTTTCATCTCAAGACAAATTCAAAGTTGTCCCATCTCTCAGTGCAGGCTTATGTGGATTGAGGGTTTGGGAGCACGTACTGGTCATATCCTTCTTTTTACATACATTACCCCACCCCCATCTCTAGGCTTGGAGAGTTTCCACTACTGTGTGGAGAGGAGGAAGAGAGGCCTGGTGTCTCTTAGCAAAGTAGGTGAAGTAGCAATATGTTTCTTTTCTGTTTGTCTTGTTCTGTTTGGGTTTGTACTTCTCTAACACACCATTCCCAGCCATGGAAGCTACTCATACATTGCAGGTGTTCAAGTACTGATTGTCCCTTGTGCATGGATATGCATTCTCCAGAGTACCCTGAAAGACCTTCTCATTGCACAGTTCTCTGCTGTGGGAAATATGTTTTAAAATTAATCTCTTATCCCTCCATATAAATTACGATTTATAGTCCAGCATGAAACATTTATTGTTGAGAGCCTCTACAAAATGACTAAATGACAAAAGCCTAGTTACTTTCCACGGCAAACACTCAGTCTACAGGAGTTTCACAAATTCTTGACAAACCAAAGCATGAATCTTTAGGCTACTGCATTGCTAATCCTTCCTTTCTGCAGCCCTCCTTTCTCCAATTCTCCTATGTTTGTTCGGGTAACATACAAAATATATGAGCACACAAAATGCCTAATTAGAGGCACAATCCAGGAACGAAATGGCAACCCACTCCTCTTTCTAACACTTCCTTCAACTTTTTTGAGTACTTCCATTCATTTGGTTTGGGGAAGGGAATCATTCTTCTTTTTCTGGGAGAAACTTTGACCACAAATATGATCATTCAATTATCTCTCAATTCATTCTTGCCTTCAACTGTATACAGAGAGATTTGTAGGGTTCTCATGTTGAATCAGACATGGGATAATAAATGCCCTTTGAGAAATCCTGGTGGTGGGGGTGATATTTTCTTGAAAAAATGAGAATATATCCCACCTTAGCCACAATTCTAGGACAACAGAAAAATTTTCATTCAACCTAATATTACAATAATATATTTTTCAAGTTATCCATTCATATTATCCTTGAGTTTCATATGGGTACAAATTCCTCAAGCATACTATTAGCTAAAACTATTGGTTCAAAACTTACTCCTACAATTGATATTAGAATTCCTATCTAGTAGATTTTCCAACATTTATAATTACTGAATTGCTGCTCCTTGACATAGGGTTTTGGTTTGATTCACTGTTGGTGGAAGTATCAATATTCCACCTAAAACAATTTTTCCCCCCAGAAAATAATTTTATACGATTCAAACTAATGTTTAGCTGAAATAAAAGGTCAAAATAAGACCAAACATAGAAAAATGATGTATACACGTAGGTGAAATTATATGTGGCTACCATGCTATGTTTTTTTTGTTTTTTAAACGAAACCCTTTGCTTATCTTTCTCCTGATCTTAAGAAAAATACTCTATATTTCTGTAATAAACAAAAACACCTTTGACTATTATGTTTATACCCTTTGTAAATGACAGAGAAGAGAAAGGTGTAAACAATAAGAAGGAATATCTGAGAGAGATAGTAAGTGAAAGGCTCAAGACATATGAAGAAAAGGGTCTGCTAGTCTCTCATAGTTTCATGTAGCTTATCTCATGTGCATATTTAAGTCCTGTCTTTGGTCCAACTCTCTTTTCTCACCCATCTAAACAGATGGCTATAGCCAGATGTGCAGGAAGGACTACCATTCCAAAATAAGGAAGGTTAGACAATTAAGTTCTGGAACTCATCCTAGAAAAAGTGCTACATGCCTCATTGCTGAATATCACTACAGTCACTTTTGAAGTACTCCCCTGGGGAAGCTATGCACCGACAGTGCCTAGTCCACCCTTCAAAGCAATTTGTAAACTCTTTCTGGAATGGCCATCAGAGTTGTCGTCATATTACCCTTGATGTCCTGAATGTCATCAAAATGTCTTCCTTTCAATATTTCCTTTATCTTTGGGTAAAGAAAGAAGTCATTGGGGGTCAGATCAGGTGATTAGGGAGTGTGTTCCAATACAGTTATTTGTTTACTGGCTAAAAACTCCCTCACAGACAGTGCCGTGTGAGCTGGTGCATTGTCGTGATGCAAGAGCCATGAATTGTTGGTGAAAAGTTCAGGTCGTCTAACTTTTTCATTCAGCCTTGTCAGCACTTCCAAATAGTAAACTTGGTTAACTGTTTGTCCAGTTGGTACAAATTCATAATGAATAATCCCTCTGATATCAAAAAAGGTTAGGAACAGTGTTGCAAGAAGTTCGTGAACTTAATTGTCAGACCTCATACATTTGACTCTCCAAGAATTTTGAATATATATATATATATATATATATATATATATATATATATATATATGATCTCAAACTTGTAAGACCTATTTTAGCTTATCTAAAACAACTCTGGCCTTTAGATTAACTTCTTATAGAATCTTATCTGTTCTCAGATTTATGCCTTTAGTTTATTAAATTATCATTTATTTCTCTTCAATCCACTCCTACCTTTATTTCTAATAAAAGTAGCTTTAACTTCCAAATTCCTTTTAGAAGATATCATGCATGAGTTTTTCTGAAGTGTTATATGTGTACCACCAGAGTACTGACAATGCTTTCAGGTAGCATATAGATGAATATACAATGTTTGCTTTACTGTATTTATCTTTGTTATTTTGTATTGCCCTTATGCCATTCTAGACACTTGGTTGTGTGCAACAAAAATGTACTTGGGTTGATTAATGGAGGAAAATATTCTACCAAAAATAACTGGGAAAATGAATGAATGATTAGGATTTTGAAGAAATCATCTCAGAAAAAAAATGAGAATACAGGGAGATAGTCAGACAGAATTATCTAGAAAAGTATGCGAGCAAATGAGTATCCCAACGATTCTGTTTCTGCAGCCACAGCTACTGAACCACCTACCATAGTGTTCACCATCGCCACCCACAGCTCAGACTCCAGCTCTAGTGCAGGCAGCTCTGCCACTGTTGCTTTTCTTCTAGAAATGGCCTGTTGCTATTGCTACTGCCTCAAACAAAATTAATTCTCCCATACAGAACTGGCTCCAGATAAGAAATCCAATTCAGGTGCCTCAATCAGCAAGATGTCTGATGGTTGGGAAAGCATTTCCAGTTGCTATGGTACAAGGAATACTCTGTCTACCACCAAGATTCACACTGAGAGGAATTTTCTCAAGAAAGCAGGAAATTATACATAATGGACAGTCAAAAGCTGCAAAATGCAAAATATGCATATTGTTCATTAGGATACTACAATAAAATGTCCTTTGTACATCAATTTATTTAGATTAAAAACATATTTATTTACAAAATATAAATAAATAAATAACAATTATGGTGGTATACCAACATGGTAATATTTATAAGGTGGTACCGAAATGCTAGGATTTGGGCTAAAACATCATTGGCGCTCAGTGTGTTCAACTCTAGTGGATCTGGCATGAACACAGGGCTTCTGATGCTGTGTCTGTAGTGTATGTACCCTGGTTAACTTATTTTTACATTTCCTCTGCAGGTCAATGTAATCCAGGTTAAGATGCTAATTTGAAGAACTCTGGGTCTTACACTCTTAAAGCAAAAAGTATCACACAGGTATCAGTTTATGGGATTAAAAGGCATGTTGGTCATTATAAAAAGGTACGAAAGTAATAGCTGAGATAAAAGGGATGTCATGGCTTTAATATCTATGTAACGTTCCATTTGCTAAACTAACAGGTGGGTGAAAATAACCATAGAATTTTCAAATACATAAAAATGAAGAGAAAAGCTATGTAGTTTGTCTGAATTTTCATTCAGGAATGGGGAAGATTATTCACACTGAATTAAATTTAAGGGAGAGTGGAAGGTAAAAATAATGATACAGGTGTGTATAACCACAAATACTGTTTGTTCATGTTTCCAGTTACAGATGAATTGAAAAACTCACAAAAATGTCAAACAGATTCAGGCTATCAGTTTTCTTCCTAGAAAGGCTATTGGATATGTGACTACAACTAGGCTTTAATTTATCATGTCCTAACATCCCAAGTACCAACTGGGGATAGAGTCTTCCAGCAGACCCTAATCCATCAGTTGCCAGAATTGCTACTTCAGCCTCATCTTTCCCCAGTAGTGAATCAGTTATAGACAGGTCCCCTGAGCTGTGTCTGGAAACCCATTCTGCACCAAGTGTGCATATTGTCAGAAGCCAGAAAAAAAAAAAAAAAAGGAGAATACCTTTATCCTGTAGGCAGCCTATCCTAGAAAGACAAGTAAATAATTCTATCTTCACAGACCTTGTTTCCAATATTATTGATAAGATCAGTGTAACTGCTCCTAATTATGTACGATGGAGAAAGGGACCAGAAATATAACTCCAATACTTTTTTCTGAAAGCCAATAACCCCTTCCAGAATTCCGAGAACAAAAGGATAGCATTCTTAATATTTTTTGGATTTAGTTTTCTAAACCCATCAGGCCTAGCAGTTCAGGTTGTTATTAACCCTGAGGTTGTCCCTTTGGAGGAAGAGCACAGAAATCTAATGCAAGCTTTCTCTCACGTTCTTTAGACCACCCCCAAAAGCCAACCACATTTCCTTCATGCATCTTCTACAAACCACTGTTGAGCAATACAACATTTGCCTTGGGGGACTCTGATATATCAATTAATTTTAGACCCTATAGGCTGGAGCTCCATTTCCTCATCTATTCCTCATTTCAGATTCTACCCAGCCAACTTGTCCAATACAGTTCCCTGGACATTATATCATGACAAAAATCTGCAATATCAACCTGACAGAATTTGTTCAATAGAAGCCTCTTTCTATTATCAAATACATAGGCATAGAAATCCAATGCCTTGTAAGATAAAACCAAAGTACATAAATGCCTACTTTTCTTCCAACCCACGTTCTTAACTCTAATCAGTCTTAGCCACTGTTAGATACCTGGGTGAAACTGGGGTTAATTGGCAGCTTTATTGGTTATTTTTTGCTTAAGATTTTTAGTGTTAAGTCAGAATCTTCAATATGTTTACTATTTAAAAAAGCCAAACGGTGATAATGTATGTAGGATCATTAGAGTTTAAAAAATTATAAATATGTAAAAAAATTTGCCAGCCCTACAATCACTCTAGGAAAAATGCTAGCTATGTAATGCTTCCATATCTTAAGATATAGTTTAATCCAGACTCACATGCTTACTATTGGTGTATTAGAGGAATATACACTTGAAACCTATATAATTTTACTAACTATGTCACCCCAATAAATTTAATTTTTACAAAAGAGAGTCAGAAGTTTCTAAGGGATGGATAGCAGTAAAAACCTCGAAGGAAAATATTTCCTGCATTCAGCCTTGCCATGATTCTAGTCTATTGCAATTTCCAAAATCAATGAATCTAAACACAGTTGTGAGAAATCACCCATCAAGTGGTTGATTATGGTACTATGATTAACATATCTGAAGGAAAATCTGCCAAAGCTCCCTGTTTTCCTTTATAGAGAGGAATACCCAACACATTTCTGCCTTCTTGAAAAATTCTACAAAACTACAGTGATGACCCCGTTTGTCATCTCCTTAAGGGTTGAATCATCCCCGCGCCACATACTTAAAATCTCTTTATTCATTTTCCTCCTTTAAACCCTTTCTTGTATGTCCCAATGCTGCATAAAATGTGGACTTTCTTTAAGGCCATTTTCTCTCTCTCAGAAGACATTTTTCAGTGCTTTTGATTTGGGCTTTTTCTATTGCCTACCTTTTGTTCCTAAATATTATAAAACTCAAAACTTATTTGGTGTGATTTCCCCATTGTGCTCACATTTCGGTCTGGTGGAGAATTACCCATCATAGAATCTTGAAATTAGGCTTCTATTAGGATATTTGAAGAGGATTTCCTTAGAGTCCTAGTGAGAAGAAACCCCCTCTGCTATGTGCTTACCCTGTCTCCCCAAACTCAAAAATGTTTCCCTGAGATCTTCAATTTTTCCCAGAATTGAGTAACTTTTGCTAACTTCAATGACAGCAGAAACATTTTGCTGCCAAAATTCATAATCCTCCATCATTCCATTTTTCTTCTGTTCCAACAATACCCCTTTCTGGAAAACTCAGTGGAGTCTCTTAATTTCATAAACTTCTTAATTCACTCTCTTTTCTTTTCTACTAAGTATGGGGCTGGTACTGTTTATAGGACTTGAGTGCTTGTTTTCATTTTTCTTTTCCTTTTAGTTACAATCCAGACTTTTTTTTTTCCCCCTGGCATACTTTTCTATAAGTCAAGAGTTTATAGAGTTTACCAAAATTATCCATTTTTCAAATGCATTAAACTCCCCTGCTTTGAATAGCCCTACTGAGGAAATACATCAGATCCCAGATCACACACAGGCCTGGGTTTAATATGTTGATATTATCTCTAAGTTCTCTGTAGAGTGACTCATTATATTAGTGCTTCCCTCAGTATTCTAACTCCATAAAGTTCCTAGTCATGATTTCTTTGTACCAGCTCCTGTAATGGCTGTGTTACCTTGAAACTCAATAGTGCTCTCAAACCTGTCTAAATTTTGTCTCTCACTTCACATAGCTTTCAAAATTTTAAGGGTGAATTTTCCACTGCTCATATTAGTGATTCCCTATCTATATATTTTTTTAAATGTGTCTTTATATTTTCCCCTCTCTGAGTTCTCTCTGGGCCCTTTACATTCAAAACCATGATTAAAACCTATGTATTAAAAACCCATAACACGCTAGCTGGATAAGATCAAGAAATTTAGGACATAGCAGCCTCTATCCCTCCCATAGAAAAAAGATATCCATATTCCCTTGGTCCCAGATAGTCTGAAATAATACAAAAGGAATAGCGTTTTTTAAAATGCTGCTTACTTATTTAAGTTGAGATTTCATGCACAGTTGAATACCTATTATTACTAAGAAATGGGCTAGTGATTATAAATATGGCCTTATTAAATCTGTATAATGATCTATAATGTATATATTATTACACATATGCCACAGATAAAGAAACTCAAGTTCAGAAACTATAAAAAAACAAACAAACAAACAACAACAACAACAGAAAATAGGGTCACCCACGAAGTAAGTGGACTTACTTCAGAATTTGAAACCAGAGCTGTCTTTAAAGCCAAGATATTTTTATATACTATCTCCATGAAAAGATAATAATTAAAAAAAAACCTATGAACAAATATTGTATTGGCATTAATGCTTGAAATTTAAATCAAATGCTTTTGATTGTATTATACTTCATTCAGTTTTATTCATGTACAAGATTTATAGATTAAGCGAAAATTAGAAAAAAAACTTAGAATCAAAATACTAATACGCCTAGAAAGTTTAAATTTTTTATGTAGCAAAGTAAATCACTTAAATGTAAAAAAGTAAAGAGTAATTAAATAACATTTATTTTGCAAATACTATGTGCTATGCTCTTTCCAATATTTCACTTCATTATTTTATACTAAAACTCTAGACTATAGATATCCAAACTCATCATGATAAAAATCAAAGCCCAGGGAATACAAACTGGGAGGGAGATGACATTGAAACTCAGAACTAACACTTCCAAACCAGTTTTTTTGTTTGTTTGTTTTTTATTTAATTTTATTTTCATTTAGTGATAGATCCTAATTCTGCTCCAAGTGTTAAGTAACATGTTTTGATTTTTTGTTGTTGTTTTGCATGTTTTTTGTTTTTTATAACACCTTTTTTGTTTTTTATAACACCTTGTAACATGCTTTGGTTTTTTGTTGTTTTGCGTGTTTTTTTTTTTTGTTTTTATAACACCTTAATCACAAATTTAAAGGACATTAAATGTTGGTCCTAAAAACAAAGTTAAACAAAAGAGGAATAATGTCAAAAGATCATGTCCCATAATCTTAAATTAAACTAAATCTTATTTTCAAATGGAAACCAGGGTACTTCTGAATTTGACCATAGCATTCTGTTTGATACTGCAAATTTTGATTTACAAATGTGCTAACCTATTTTATATGTTACTATTTATTAATAGTGTCAGTATGCTTCCACCCAAAGTATGTGATAAAACCAAGAGGGAAAGAACAGGCTAACAACATATACCATGAATGAGTTAGGTCCTACACACATGTTATCTGATTTTATCCTCATTATAACCCTATCAGGGAGATATTTTTAATTATATTTAACTGAGAAATATTTATAACTGAGACATAGAGATGTTATAGAGCTGTTGGTATACATCACATTTTTTATTGTGTTCAATTACACACAAGATATATTGCAAAGCATCACAATTTCCCTTCATATCACCAGTTTCTGCATAGCCTACACTTCCTAATATCCTACGGGCAGGAAGAATTTGGAAGCTCACCACCCGAGGTGCTATACACTTACATGGCAAGAGTTAGCAAGATGAAGATGAGGACTTGCATGGTACCAAGCCCTGTGCCCTGGAATGAAACTATGACAATTGTTTCCTCATGCTTCTATACCCATTTTTACAAGCAATCTTAGGGGAAAAACAAAACAAAACAAACGAAAACAAAACCTTTCTGCCCATTTTTATAAATAATATATGTAAAAAATTATTTGAAAATAATCTGTAGGGAAAGGTGAATGATTTCCTTTCTAGGAAAGTTTGAAGTTGTTCTTGTCTTTGTTACAGGAGAGTTTCATGAGGACAATAAAATCTCTCAAGTCACTGCTACCTGTATTGCTGCCTGTCCTCATTATGTTACTTAAAGTTTCAACACAGATTTCACTAGAAAAAACGGATTGCATTGTAATACATTTTACCTTATTAATCATATAAATTATCACATTGAACTAAATCTATACGTTTACATGTCTGACATTCCCACTACCTGCTAGCTTTTTGAGTTCCTTAAAAGCAGGAGACATTTCTTATTTTCTTTGTCTGCTAACACTTAACCCAGAAATTACTCAAATCACTTATTGACCCAAACTACATAGAATCCTTTAGTACGAAAATAACTTTGTCTTAGAAATAATGAACCAATTTTCTTTTAAACTACTTCGGTGCTTTAATATTCCCTCAGGAGGCTGATTTACACATGAGGAATCATTCTGAATACACAGAGGACTAACATAGACACACACCTTGTAATGGAGGTCATCCTCTTGACTTTCCCCAAATAGAACACAATTTTTCCTCACCAAGGGGAGCTATTCCACATATCATTAGAATCAAGGGAAATGCAGGAGGTGATAATGATTTCATAAAGTATCAAGTTACAATTTAAACATACATGAGAAGTAGAGGGTCTTATTTGAGATGCTTACTTACAATCACTAAGACAATTTTATTGGGAGGGATAGATGCAGAAACAGAAATAGAGCCTCTGGACACAGGGCCTCTGTATGTCCTTTAAGAGATGAAAAATATTTTCTCCCAGTGAGGGAATTTTTGTGTAGATATGTTCCTTTACTAGAATGAATGAACTAGTATTTTAAAGTAAATGAATCAAGATTAGGAAAATAGTTAGGACTTAATAAATTAATAAGTGATACATTGGATAAAAGTATCCACAACCAGTCTCAATTCTAAAATAAATGTAAAATAAATGGTGAAGGATTCAACTCATTTCGCATGTCATAATTGGCAGTTTCCTACATATAATGAACAGAATGCCATTTGATGAAGCAGGAATGATTCTGAGGAAGATGAATTCTATATTTAAATATTATTCATCTGTGAACAAATAGTTATTAGGGACTGATGTTTCTCAATAATGTTACTTTGCATTTGGTGTCTTCCTGTAGATTAAAAAAAAAAAAAACGCATACCTGGTTTCTAGAAATGTCTCATGAATAAAACAATTAATTAATTGGTTCTGCATACAGAAGCATACAAAACAAAGGAAAATTCAGAGTTTTTACTTTGTGTTTTCAAAGGCATCTTCCTAAACACTTATCCAATTCATCGGGATCCAATAATTGGGCAAATATTTTGTAAGGATTCAATGATTCAACAAACGTTTATCAAATACTATGTATGAAGCTCTGTCCTAGGATCTGGCAATAGACATGAGCAAAATCAAGACCTACTATCATGGTATTTAAATTGCAGGGGAGGAGGGGAAATAATCCAAAATGAAATCAATGAATGTTTAACATAATTTCCACTGGTGATAAACACCTGTGAAAATAAAAATTGAAGGTAAGTGAGACAATGAAGAGTAACAGGGTCTTACACAGGGTGATTAGGGAAGGCCTACATAAGGTGGTGACATGTAAAAAGAGCCCTGAATTATGTGAAACTACCAGGTGGCTAGAGACCCATGGGAACTACAGGTAGAAACTACAACAGCAAAGACAGAGGTACAACAACAAGCGGGTAGTTTTAAGAATAGCAAGAAAGCCTGTGTGGCTAGAGCAAAGTGAAACCAAACACAATACTACGGCATGAGATTGTTCAGATAGTCAGCTTTTGGATCACGGATATTCCCACAGGTGATGGTAAGGGTCTTAGAGTTTAAGCAGTAAATAAGGTTATCAAATTTCCTTTGAAAATATCTTTTCGATGGGATGCTGCGAAAGCAGTCCTAAGAGGGAAGTTCATAGCACTGCAGGCCTACCTAAAGAAACAAGAAACATCACTAATTGACAGTTTATCTTCACACTTAAGGGATCTGGAAAAAGAACAGCAAAATAAGCCCAAAGGGAGCACAAGGAAGGAGATAATAAGGATCAGAGCAGAAATAAATGAAATAGAAACCAGAAAAACAGTACAAAAGATCAATGAATCCAAGAGCTGGTTCTTAGAGAAGATAAACAAAATTGACAAACCTTTAGCCAGACTCATTAAAAAAAGGAGAGAGGGGACCCAAATTAATAAAATCAGAAACGAAAGAGGAGAAGTGACAACAGACACCACAGAAATACAAAAAATTTTAAAAAATTACTATGAGCAACTATATGCCAACAAATTTGACAATCTGGAAGAAATGGACAATTTCCTAGAGGTGCACAACCTTCCAAGGCTAACTCAAGAAGAAACAGAAAGCCTGAACAGTCTGATTACCACCAGGGAAATTGAATCAGTAATCAATAATCTCCCAACAAACAAAAGCCCTGGACCAGATGGCTTTACAGGTGAATTTTTCAAAACATTCAAAAAAGAATTATCACCTATTCTCCTCAAGCTCTTCCAAAAAATCCAGAAGGAAGGAAGACTCCCAAACACTTTTTACGAAGCCACTATCACCCTGATCTCAAAAGCAGACAAAGACACCACACAAAAAAAAAAAACTACAGGCCGATATCTCTAATGAACATAGATGCAAAAATTCTCAACAAAATATTAGCGAATATAATTCAGCAATACGTTAAAAACACCATACACCATGATCAAGTGGGATTCATCCCTGGTATGCAGGGGTGGTTTAACATCCGCAAATCAATTAATGTGATACACCACATTAACAAAATGAAAAATAAAAATCACATGATCATATCAATAGATGCAGAAAAAGCATTTGATAAAATACAGCAACCTTTTATGATAAAAACCTTTAAGAAAGTGGGAACAGAGGGATCATATCTTAACATAATAAAGGCCGTATATGACAAACCCACATCTAACATAATACTCAATGTGGGAAAGCTAAAACCATTCCCCCTAAGATCAGGAACAAGACAAAGTTACCCACTTTCTCCACTTCTATTCAACATAGTGCTGGAAGTTCTAGCCACAGCAATCAGACAAGAGAAAGAAATAAAAGGCATCCAAATTGGTAAGGAGGAAGTAAAATTATCACTATATGCAGATGATATGATACTATATAGAGAGAACCCTAAAGACTCCACCAAGAAACTATTAGAACTGATAGATGAATTTAGTAAAGTAGCAGGATATAAAATTAATATTCGGAAATCAGTTGCATTTGTATACACCAATGATAAAATATCAGAAGGAGAAATTAAAAAAACAATTCAATTTACAATTGCTCCAAAGACTATAAAATATCTGGGAATAAATCTAACCAAAGATGTAAAAGATCTGTACTCAGAAAATTATACGACACTGAAGAAAGAAATGAAAGAAGACATAAATAGATGGAAACACATTCCATGTTCATGGATAGGAAGAATTGATATAGTTAAAATGTCCATACTGCCTAAGGCAATATACATATTCAATTCAATTCCTATCAAACTACCAACGACGTTTTTCACAGAAATAGAACATATAATCCTGAAATTTATATGGGACCATAAAAGACCCCGGATAGCCTCAGCAATCTTGAGAAATAAGAACAAAGTGGGAGGTATAACGATACCTGATTTCAAACTATACTACAAGGCTACAGTAGTCAAAACAGCATGGTACTGGCATAAAAATAGACACATAGATCAATGGAACAGAATAGAGAGTCCAGAAGTAAATCCATGCCTATATGCCCATCTAATCTACGACAATGGAAGCAAGAATGTACGATGGGGTAAAGACAGTCTGTTCAATAAGTGCTGTTGGGAAACCTGGACAGACACATGAAGAAAATGAAGCTGGACCACCTCCTTACACCATATACAAAAATAAATTCAAAATGGCTTAAAGACTTAAATGTAAGATCTGAAACCATAAAATATCTAGAAGAAAATATAGGAAGAAACTTCATGGACATTACCCGGAGTAAGATTTTCACTGATATATCCCCTCGCGCGAGGGAAGTAAGAGAAAAAATAAACATGTGGGATTACATCAAACTAAAAAGTTTTTTCACAGCAAAGGAAACCATCAATAAAACAAAAAGGGATCCTACGGAATGGGAAAAGATATTTGCCAATGATATACCCGATAAGGGATTAATATCACAAATCTATAAAAACTCACTCAACTCCAAAATAACAAACAACCCAATTAAAAAATGGGCACAGGACTTGAGGAGACATTTTTCTAAAAAGGACACACAGAAGGCAAGAAGACATATGAAGAAATGCTCAACCTCACTAACCATCAGAGAAATTCAAATAAAAAAGACAATGAGATACCACCTCACCCCAGTCAAAATGGCTATCATCAATAAATCAACAAACAACAAATGCTGGCAGGGATGTGGAGAAAAGGGAATGCTAGTGCACTATTGGTGGGATTGCAGATTAGTGCAGCCACTATGGAAAACAGTATGGAGGTATCTCAGGAATCTGAAAATGGAACTACCCTATGATCCAGTAATTCCACTCCTAGGCATCTACCCGGAGAAATCCAAAACTCCAATTCAAAAATCTGTATGCACTCCTATGTTTATTGCAGAACTTTACACAATAGCCAAGATATGGAAACAACCGAAATTCCCATCGGTCGATGACTGGATTAAGAAGCTGTGGTACATTTATACAATGGAGTATTATGCAGCCATAAAGAAAAAAGAAATCTTATCATTTGCAACAACATGGATGGATCTAGAGAACATTATGTTAAGTGAAATAAGTCAGAAAGAGAAAGACAAGTACCATATGATCTCACTTATATGCGGAATCTAAAGAAAAGAGTATGTGAATGAAATAATCAGAGACAGTTTTGGGGACACAAAAAACCGAGTGTTGTTAGATGGGCAGGGGGGAGGGGGTTGGGGATGGGGGGAAGAGTGAAGGGATTGGGGGGTGGCTGGTGACCACAGGATGGCCTCAGGGTTTTTTGAGAATTACTTTGGGGAACTTATTCAATAGTGTTTGGGGATTTTGTTGGGTGTCCGATGGACATGTGTCCCGTTTGGGAGACCACCTCAGGTATGCTGTGGATGCCTGGTCATGGCATTGTACACCAGAGACTGGACATTAATGAATGACAACTATAATTTTATGTGTATAATGTGATGGCTCGGTGTGAGGTCGGGGTGGTGGTGGATGGGGGGAGGGGGGTTCACGGTGTGAGGGATGTAAAAATAAAATAAAGAAATATATATATATAAAACCCAAAAAATATATATATATCTTTTTGGATATAGTGTGGGTAAAAGATACAATGGGTGTAGGAGCAAAGGCTAGGAAATTAATCAGGAGGATATTATAGGGTTATTGGAAATTATCTGAAGTAGGCTTATAGCAGTCATATTACAAAAACATTTTATATGTAAGGTAAGCATGACAACAATGAATTGGATGTAAGTTTGGGAATAAAGAAAAGGACCAAGGAGAATTCTATGAGATATCCAAATACATTGGAATATATGGATTTGAAGCTCAGTTGAGAAGTGAGTATCCCATATCTAAAATTTCATTGGTACTTGTTTTCTCTTTCTGACTTATTTCACTTAACATAATGTTCTCTACATCCATCCATGTTGTTGCAAATGATAAGATTTCTTTCTTCTTTATGGCTGCGTAATACGCCATTGTATAAATGTACCACAGCTTCTCAATGGAATATATGGATTTGAAGCTCAGTTGAGAAGTGAGTATCCCATATCTAAAATTTAGTTCTATGCATGTAATATTGAAAATCTTTTTTTTAATTTATTCTTTTTAATTTATTGGGGTGACAATTGTTTGTAAAATTCCATAGATTTCAGGTCTACAATTCTGTATTACATCATCTATAAATCCCATTGTGTGTTCACCACCCAGAGTCAGTTCTCCTTCCATCACCATATATTTGATGCCCCTTACCCTTATCTCCCTACACCCACACACATTACCCTCTGGTAACCATTAAACTATTGTCTGTGTCTATGAGTTTTTGTTTCTCATTTGTCTTGTTCTTTTGTTGTTTTTGATTTATATACCACATATCAGTGAAATCATAGGTTTCTATGATTTTTCTGTCTGACTTATTTCACTTAGCATTATACTCTCAAGATCCACCTATGTTGTCACAAATGTTCCTATATCATCTTTTCTTACCGCCGAATAGTATTCCATAGTGTATATATACCACAACTTCTTTATCCATTCATCTATCGAAGGACATTTTGGTTGTTTCCATGTCTTTGCCACCGTAAAGAAAGCAATGAACATTAAAGGACACGTGTCTTTATGGATAAATGTTTTCAGATTTTTTGGATACATACCCAGGAGAGGGATTGCTGGGTCATATGGTAATTCTAGTCATAATTTTTTGAGGAACCTCCACACTGCCTTCCATAGTGGCTGCATTCCCACCAACATTGTATGAGGATTCCTTTTTCTCCACAGCCTCTCCAACACTTGTTATTATACTTCTTGTTCATGAAAGCCATTCTGACTGGGGTGAGGTGATATCTCATTGTGGTTTTTATTTCATTTCTCTGATGATTAGTGATGTTGAGCATTTTTTCGTATGTCTATTTGCCATTTGTAAGTCCTCTTTGGAGAAATGTCTCTTCAGGTCCTCCGCCCATTTTTCAATTGGGTTGTTTGTTTTTTTGTCGTTGAGTTTCCTGAGTTCCTTGTATATTTTGGATATTAGCCCCTTATCAGAGGAACTGTTTGCAACCTCCCATTCAGTTGGTTGTCCCTTTATTTTGTCGATGGTTTCTTTTGCTGCGCAGAAGCTTTTAAGTTTGATATAGTCCCATTTATTTATTTTAGCTTTTACTTCCCTTGCCTTTGGAGTCTAATTCATAAAATGCTTTTTGAACCCAAGGTCCATAAGTTTAGTACCTATGTTTTCTTCTATGCAGTTTATTCTGTCAGGTCTTATGCTTAAGTCCTTGATCCATTTTGAATTAATTTTGGTACTTGGTGACAGATAGCAGTCCAGTTTCATTCTTTTGCACGTGCCTATCCAATTCTCCCAGCACCATTTTATTGAAGAGGCTGTCTTTCCTCCATTGTATGTTTTTAGCTTCTTTGTCAAAAATTATCTGTCCATATTTATGTGGTTTTATTTCTGGGTTCTCGATTCTATTCCATTGTCCATGTGTCTGTTTTTCTGCTAATACCATTCTGTTTTGATTATTGCAGCCCTGTAGTACAAGCTAAAGTCACGGAGTGTGATACCTCCAGTTTTGTTCTTTTTACTTAAGATTGCTTTGGCTATTCGGGGTCTTTTGTGCTTCCAAACAAATCTGATGATTTTTTGTTCTATATCTTTTAAAAATGCCATTGGGATTTTGATGGGGATTGCATTAAATCTGTATCCTGCTTTGGGTGATACGGCCAATCCGTATCAATTGTTGATTCTTCCAATCCAAGAGCACGGAATGTCTTTCCATTTCTTTGTGTCTTCTTCAATTTCTTTCAAAAATGTCTTATAATTTTCACCATATAGGTCCTGCATGTCCTTGGTTAAGTTTATTCCTAGGTATTTTATCCTTTTCGCGGCAATTCCAAAAGGATTTTTTTTTTTGTACTTCTTTTTCTGAGATTTCATTGTTGGTATATAGGAATGCAATGGACTTTTGCATGTTGATTTTTTAGCCTGTAACTTTATTGTATTCGTTGATTGTTTCTAATAGCTTTTTGGTGGAGTCCTTAGGGTTTTCTATTTATAGCATCATGTCATGTGCAAAGAGTGATAATTTTACTTCTTCATTCCCAATTTGGTTGCCTTTTATTTCTTTCTCTTGCCTGATTACTCTGGAAAGGACTTCCAACACTATGTTGAAAAGCAGAGATGATAGGGGACAGCTCTGTCGTGTTCCGGAACGTAGAGCAAAGTGCTCCAGTTTTCACCATTAATTATGAGATTATCTGAGGGCTTGTCACATATGGCCTTTACTACGTTAAGGTATTTTCCTTCTATACCTATTTTATTAAGTGTTTTAATCATAAATGGATGTTGTATCTTGTCAAATGCTTTTTCTGCATCAATTGATATAATCATATGACTTTTGTTCTTTATTTTGTTTATGTGATGTATCACATTGATGGATTTGCGGATGTTGAACCATCCTTGTGTCCCAGGGATGAACCCTACTTGGTCATTGTGAATAATCTTTTAAATGCATTGTTTTATTCGATTTGCTAAAATTTTCTTTAGGATTTTTGCATCAGTATTCATCAGAGATATTGGTCTGTAGTTTTATTATTTTGTGTTGTCCTTACCAGGTTTTGGTATCAGAGTAATGTGGGCCTCATAAAATGAGTTAGGGAGTACTGTCTCTTTTACAATTTTTTGGAAGAGTTTGAGCAAGATTGGTATTAGATCCTCTTTGAAGGTTTTTAGAATTCACTAGTGAAGCCATTTGGCCCCGCACTTTTGCTTTTGGGAAGGTTTTGGATGACTGATTCAATTCCGTTACTGGTGATCTGTTTAGATTTTCCAATTCTTCATGGTTCAGCCTTGGAAGGCTATATGTTTCTAAGAACTTGCCCATTTCTTCTAGATTAATGAATTTGGTGGTATATAGTCCTTCATAGTATTCTTGAATGATCCTTTGTATTTCTGTGGTGACCCTGATAACTTCCCCTTTTTCATTTCTGATTTTGTTAATTAGTGTCTTCTCTCTTTTTATCTTAGTCTTATCTGAGTCTAGCCAAGGGTTTGTCAATTTTGTTATTCTTTTCAAAGAACCAGCTCTTTGTCACATTAATTTTTTCTTTTGTCTTTTTGTTCTCTATTTCATTTAGTTCTGCTCTGATTTTTGTTATTTCCTTTCTTCTGCTGACCTCGGGTTGCACTTTTCTTCTTGTTCTAGTTCTTTAAGGTGTAACATGAGGTTATTTACTTGGGATTTTTCTTGTTTCTTGAGATAGGCCTGTAATGATATAAATTTCCCTCTTAAAACTGCTTTCGCTGCATCCAAAAAATTTTGGTAGGATGTATTTTCATTGTCATTTGTTTCTGTGTATCTTTTGATCGCTCCTCTAATTTCCTCTTTGACCCAGTCATTCTTTAAAATATGTTGTTTAATCTCCATGTATTTGTGTTTTTTCCTGCTTTCTTGTTTCAGTCGATATTCAATTTGAAAGCCTTGTGATCAGAGAATATTTTTGGTATGATTTCAATCTTCTTAAATTTGCTGAGGCTGCTTTTATGCCCCAATATAAGGTCTATCCTTGAGAATGTTCCATGTACACTTGAAAAGAATGTATAGTCTGATGTTTTAGGATGAAGTACTCTATAAATGTCAATTATGTCCATTTCATCTAATGTGTCATTTAGGGTTGCTATTTCGTTATTTTTTTGTGTGTTTGGATGATCTATCCATAGCTGTCAATTATGTATTTATGTCCCCTAATATAATTGTGTTTTGGTCAATTTCTCTCTTTAGTTCTGTTTGTAGTTGCTTGGTTTATTTTGGTGCTCTCTGACTGGGGGCATAAATATTGATGATTGTTATGTCTTCTTGTTGTATAGTCCCCTTTACCATTATGAAATGTCCATCTTTGCCTCTTGTTATTTTTTTTTACCTTGAAGTCCGTTTCATCTGTTATCATTATGGCTACACCTGATTTTCTCTGGGTACCATTTGCTTGAAGTGTCAATTTCCACCCTTTCATTTTGAGTCTATGCTTGTCCTTGTAGCTGAGATGTGTTGCTTGGAGACAGCATATGGTTGGATTTAGGTTTTTGATCCAATCTGCTATTCTGTGCCTTATTATTGGTGAGTTAATTCCATTTACATTTAGGGTGATTATTGATATGTGAGGATTTCCTGTCATTCTATCTTTAGTTTTCTGGTAAGGCTGTGTCTCCATTGTTTCTTTGCCTTTTTGTTGTTGTCTATTATTTCTGTGCGGTGGTATTCTATGATGTTTCCCTCTGTTTCTTCTTTTATTACAGTATATGTTTCAGTTACGGATTTTTTTTGGAGTGGTTACCCTTAAGTTTATGTAAAAGAAAGTTTGATATTTAGAGTATTCCATTTTCTTCAGCACACTTACTTTCTCCATTTCCATATTCCAGTTCAGTCCTTTACTCTCCCCCTTTTTATGTTTTGGTTGCCGCAACTTGTCCCTGTTGATGGTGGTCGAATATCCTCGTTTAGTATTTCTTGTAGTGAAGGTCATGTATTAGAGGAGTCCCTCAGCTTTGTATGTCTGCAATGGTCTTTATTCCTCCTTCATATCTAAAGGAGATCTTTGCTGGATATATTATTCTTGGCTCGTAATTTCTCTGTTTCAATAGTTTGAATATTTGGTTCCACTCCCTCCTGGCTTGTAGAGTTTCTGCTGAAAAATCTGATGATAATCTAATGGGCTTTCCTTTGTAGGTTACCGTCTTCTTTTCCATGGCTGCCTAGAGGATTCTTTCCTTGTCGTTTATTTTAGACAGCTTCAATACTATGTGCCTTGGAGAAGACCTGTTGGGATTGAGGTAATTAGGGGTTCTATTTGCTTCTTGGATTTGAGAATCCAGTTTGGTTCACATGTTTGGGAAGTTCTCATCAACAATTTGTTTCAACATATTCTCAGTCCCCTTCTCTCTTTCTTCTCCTTCTGGTATGTCAATTAGTCTTATATTGTTCTTTCTGATGGAGTCAGAAAGTTCTTGTAGAGTTCTTTCATTTCCTTTAAGTCTCAAGTCTCTTTCTTCTTCCATCTGTGTCATTTCCAGGTTTCTATCTTTGATATCACTGATTCTTTCCTCCATCTGGTCATCTCTACTATCTAAGCTGATTATTTCATTCTTAATTTCTTCTATTGAGTTCTTAACCTACAGAAATTCTAATTGTTTTTTTTTCTTTTAATTTCAATCTCTTTCGTAAAATGCTCATGTTGTTCTTTGATTGTGTTTCTGAGTTAATTAAACTGCCTTTCTGTGTTTTCTTCCATCTCATTGAATTTTTTCACAACTGCAATCTTAAATTCTCTGTCATTTAAGTCACATATTTCCATATCTTTAAGTTCCTTTTCTGGAGACTTTTCACTTTCTTTCTGATCTGTCTTGTTGCCTTGGTTATCCATGGCAATTACTGATTTATTATTTTTCTTCTTAGACATCTACAGGAGTAGCTTCTGCAACAGGTTAATAGGAAGAGGTCTTTCTTTTGTTTTCCAGTACTTGTTGGTAGAAGGTTTTATTTTCTCTCTGACTAGAGCCTTTTTTTTTCTCTGTAACACGTTAGTGCTATGTTTTCTCTGCACTATTCCAGCTTGTCACACAATGGGGGGATTCCCTGGGAGACGGGCTTCTCCTCTGTTAAGTTTGCCTGGGTCACAGGGCACAGTGTCCCAGTGGGTATGCGGAGAGTTTTTGAAGTTTCAAAGCTCCTCCTGCACCAGATTCAGAGCCCGGATCCGCCCAGATAAGGTGGGGCCAGGGGCAGGGTGAGTTGTGAGATGTGGCCCAGAGCAATGGCAGCGACCACCACAGCCTGTCCTGCTTCCACAGCTCCCTCCCCTTTGCTTGAACTAGTTGGACTGCAAATCTGTGTCTGCGGTCCACAGTTCTCAGAACAGCAAATATTCTGTTCTTTTGATCTGACACTGCTACTGTTTTGCTTCTAGCACTGGGCAGGTGGAGGTGGGGTGAGCTCTGGGAAGGTAGGGAGGGGGCAGCTAGTCTCAGTGCCTAAGGCTTCTGTTCTCTGCTTGACAGTGAGGGCTTCAACCACTGTTTTCAGCCTTCTTCCCTCAGTTTTTTCTCCCAGGTCTCTGCCGTGAGTGTTGGGTTCAGCCATGTTATATGCTGCCCCCTCAGCTCTGTGGGCCATAAGTGGAGCCCTAGCAGTCCGAGTTCTTCCCTCTCCCACAGCTGTGGTAGTTCCGGGATGCAGCGAGCTCAGAGCACTGAGCCTGGTCTGCCTTTTGTGCCTGTGTGGCTCCATCACCACACTTCTCCATTCCCTCCTCCCCCGCTCACACGATTCGCCCACCTTTAGGTGAATTCAGTAGCGGCCCTGTTCGTCTTGCCTGTCTGCTGTGCAGAGAGTCCTTTGTGGAGTTATTTTTGTTTGATTAGTTGTAAATTCCATGGGAGGTTTACAGAGGCTCACCTCACGCTGCCATTTTGATGAAAATCTTATGCCTTAATGAAATCATCTAATAAATGATGTAGATAGAGAAACGAAGAAGGCAGAGGGATGTTTCCAAGAATGTCTTGAATGTTTTTTTAACAAGGAAGTTACAGAAGGAGATATAGAAGCTGAAATCTCCTTTCTAGATAAAAATGTGTATGATCTTGAAAACAACTTAGGAGGTAAATACTGCTAAAAAGACAACGGGGCAAAAAGAAAAACAAGATTTGACTTTTGTAGCTGTCAAGAGTTGTTTTGATGACCTTGGTCAAAAATATTTCAGTGCTCAAAATTATAGTTTAATAAACTAATACTCTAATAGATTGAGTTAGAGAGATAATTGTGAAATATTGAAAGTAGACACAATATAGACACAACTTTGGGGGAACTATCTTATAAAAGTTGGCAAAGAATTAAGCAAGAAGTAGAGGAGTAAGTACCTGAAGCAATATAATTTTAATTTTGTGGTGGGAGATGTAATGTGTTTTTATAGTAATGGTAGTTATTTAAAAGAGAAAATATTTATACTATAGGTGAAAAAGAAGATAATTGCAGAGGCAAAGTATGAATAGCAGAGAGGGGCTGGAATCTAGGGCACAGATAAGAGGGTTGGACTGAAACAGGCATAGGAACTGATATTTCATTGTAGAAAGGTTTTCAACATCCATGTACAACACCCTGAAATAGGAGATAATGGTAAGAAAGTGAGATGCGTAAAAATCAAGGATTGAAATGTGACATTACTATTGGTAAGCACTGTATTAAAGTTATAAAGGTGGGTGACTGAGTTGGAGGGAAAAGGGATCTTTGAAAGTGAGGCAGTCAAAGACAATGAGTAAGAATAGGTATTGCATGTGGGTGTTACAGCCACCAAGGAATGACACCAGGAAGAGTAATAGAGAGGGAGACAGGATATAAAGGGTTAAAATATGCAAAAAAATAGGTTAATTGTAAGGTCAGTAAACACTACAACAAAGATGGGCAGCAAATACAGAAATTTAATGTTTACAGTTCAAATAGGGTTTTAGAAATAGAAACCATGAGCTATGACTTAGAAGCCAAAATATGAATAAAAGCAGACACCTTCAAGTCCCAGGGCACAAAGGCTGTGAGCGAAAAAAACACACACTATTTCAGAAGACCACAAGAAGATCAGTTCCTGAAAGGAGAGAACTTGGAAGAGCCTCTTTTCTGTAAAAGGAAAAGCTAAATAAATTACAAATCAGAATTACTCCTTAAACTCTTAAATTCAAAAGTATTATCATATTATGCATGTAAAAAATTTGTTAAATGAATGAGTCAATTTCCTGACCCTCAGCCATGTGACAACTGGTGATCTGCTTTTCTGAGCATATTTGAAAGATGATTGACTGATACCAATTCACAAGATGCTGCAAAATTTATTTCTCAATTTCATAAGGTTTTCTGTTAGCCCCTAATCTGTGGTATATTTGAGGAAACACATTAGTTATTTTATTAATATTATGTTGATTTGTCGGAATAATGAAAATGCATTCCAAATTTCTAAGCTGAGATAAATGTTTAAATACAATTAATGTGAAACTCAAAAAGATGAACTTGATCTGCCCTTTGCAAAAGCACAAGCTGATCAGAAACAGAAAATCCATATAACTTAAATCAAAAGAAAATCTCAACTCTGATGGCCTTGAGAAAACTATAAATGCAGCCTCCAAAGGCCCTGATATGACCATAAATCAAAAGCAAGATATAAAGAACAGTGAAATATAAATACATATATATTTATTTCTTCTTTAGTCTACTCTATAATCCTTAGACTTCGGTCAAGCATCCTAATTGCCTGTCTTTAGACTGGGAATAAACAATGATATTCTGAAGTATTAGAGGTGTAGACTGAGAAAAATATGAGTTACACCCTGGGGCTCAAAATTTTATACAGCCAAGGAAGTTAAAATAATTCAAAATTACTTCTAATTAGGCCCCTGCAGGTTATTGAATTCCCTGTATTCCGAACAATGCCCCCAAAATATTGAGTATGTTCGAGCTTTTAGAATGAAGATAAAATAAAGAATGGCAATATGATACTTATTTTACTCAAAATTACCTCTGCTGAATAAGAAACATAATAAATGGATAAACATAAATGGGCTTCAGGAAATAAATTGTGCTTGAATGACTCTATTTCATTTTCTGTTTTCTGTACAGAGTATTGGTAAAAAGAACGATTAAACGGTTTCATGATCCTTTTATTTTTCTTACTTACATTGAAATTTGAATATTAACTTGTAAATAAAGCAATGGGGAAAGGAGAGAAACAAGTACAAATCATCAAGCTGATCTCTACAGAGTTGTTTAATTTCATTTGAGAATAGATACGATTTTGCATCTCGGTTTCTATTAAATATCTGACTTTCTTCAAAGTCAGATTTGCCCTCTAGAAAGAGCAAATATTAGGAATATTTACATTGCTTTTTTCTGAGGGTGAAGAAATTAGTGGTGAATAAAAGCTGACAAAGACTTGATCACATCAAGGACAATAAAATACTATAATTGTCAGATATGGGAATTTCATAGGGATAAGTGGGGGAAATACCAGACATATAGGTAAATGATAAATATAGATTGTTTAAGAGATTGGGGTTGAAGGACTTTTTACCAAATTAACATTGATAATGTAAAACATTTTACATTTAAATATTTATTGTACAAATCATATTTTTACTTTCCAATGAAATCATTCTTGATGACAAGATTATTAAAGTGTCTCCTAGAGTACTGAGGCATCCCAAACCCTGGAGAGAGGGTTTAAGATGGCCTCACTCATATACCTGGGTCAGGAGAATGGGCTGTCAGTTGATCTCTGTCTCCACATTGTCTCCCCATGTTGTAGTGGAACCACAGGTTCCTTACACGATTACAGGAATGTTTCAGCTTATTAAACTTCTGTTGTGTCATGTTTTCTGATGCCCCATTGGCCAAAGCAAAGATACACGGCAAAAAAACAGTCTTGTGAATGAAATCTATGTAAGAGCTTGGACACTGAAAACCATGATTCATTTGGGAACATTAAAATGACAACCTACCACAGTGTTCTCACAATTCATGCTATGACGAGAATGAATACAGAGCCAGTAAAAACTATACAGCTGTTTTTCTGAGTGATGTTTTACCCATATTTGAAACTAATTTCATTGCTAGTTGTTAGTAAAGGTTGATTCACTGTATAAATATTGTCTTCCATCTCATAGAAGATATGGTTTAAGTTTATCCTTTGCCTTATTTAAGGTAAATTCTATTATCGAAGACTACAGGGAAGGCTGGAACTATAATCAAGTATTTCATGCCAAGTTGGTTCCACAGTTGTTCATTATATGAACCACTTGAAGATTTCAGTGGAAATTAAGGTTCAAACTATTATAATTGCAAATAGTAGGTCAAATATATTATTATATATCAAAATCAATGTGAGGCCTCAGATCTAAAAGTGAATAGGTAACAAATTTCACAGATTTCGTGATTAATATATATATATATATATATATATATATATATATATATATATACATATATATATACACACACACACACACACACACACACACACACACACACATATATATCCCAAATACTTCTGTAGTATATACAAAGATATTGCTGGAAATTTGATAAAAGGCAAAAAGAATAAAAATAGCCATGTAGTTTTTAATTTGTGCAGCTGGATTAGAAATCATGAGAAAGAACCTAGACCCTACTGACTATGTTTGTTAAAACACCTGCTCTACTACTAAACAGAAGTTAATGAGTTGTGATGTATAATGGTCCAAGATGAGTCAAAGGGCTAAAATCAAGGTGTTGGGAGGGCTGGTGAATTCTGCAGTCCCCAGGAGAAAATCCACCTCTTTCTCCTTCCAGCTTCTAGTGGCTGCTAACCATTTTTGGCTTGCATCTACGTTATTCCACTCTGTGGTTCAGTAGTCACATTGCCTTCTATAGTCAAGTCTTCCTTGCCTCTCTTATAAGGACACTTGTGATTACATTTAGGATCCACCCACAGTATAATCCCCCCATCTGAAAATCACATTAGAAAAGCTTTTTTTGGCATATCAAGTAACACACAAGGGTTCTTGAGATTGGAACATGGATATATTTGACAACGCTTATTTAGCCTACTATAACTCCACAATCACATCAAAACACAGTCAAAATGCAAACATCTTCCAAATCACAGAAATGATCAAACATCACCCCACCCTGAGTAACTGCTGCTTCTCCCCCAATTACAGCTTGTCTCACACTTATGTTCCTTCTATATGAGGTGTATCAAGTTAGCCAGTCATTGAATTACCCTTACTTCCTGTCAGAATCCAGTCTGAAACAGAACTCACTTCCTTAACTATCCCCCAAATCATCCAACAAAAGCTTACATCCTATGATAAGACAGTTCTATTACTCTTTCTGACACATCACGGTTTCCACAGTGTAGGGGCTCCACTGCAATGCGTAATGGATAAGCAAACCTGTTTAACTCCGTGTTCCTGGTCTTTGGCTGGAGGACTTTGACAAATGAAAAGCCACAGACTATCAGAACATATTTAAAATTATTATAATTGAAAAATATTAGAATCCTGAATATATATAAAAATGTGCTACCATACAGTAAGAAAAAGGAAAATAACCTAATACAAATATTGACAAAGGACATGAAGTTCACAAATGAAGAAAACTGTGATGGTGTAACTAATGTGAAGAGATTTTTGACTTCGTTACTAAGGAAATACAAATTGAGACCACTACAACAAGTTACATCTGACTTCCCACTTGACTAGAAGAATTAATTAAGTCTAACGGCATCAAACTTTGAAATTTATATCAATTAAAAGCAACTCATATTGCTGGTGAGAATATAAATTGGCCACTCACACCACATTACAATGGAAACAGATTGAAATTATCTTGTAAAACTGACCAACAATGTTCCCAGTAAAATTAAAATAATAATAATAATAAAAATAAAACCTCAAATGTCCATTGGGGTGGAAATAAATTTTTAATTGTAGTCTTTCCATTCCAGAGTACTAGTGTAGTGAAAATCAAGTTACAATATAGCTGGATATAAGGGAAGAAAGAACAATGATCAGACTAGAGTATAATATTAATACCATTTTTATAAAGCTCAAAACAGAAAAATTATAAATATAATATTTTAAATTGTAGACAAAATTTCAGAAAATTATAACTATATCATTTTTATAAACTCCAAATAGTAAAACTTGCATGTGTGGAGGACTTTGACAAATGAAAAGCCACAGAATATCAGAACATATTTAAAATTATTATAATTAAAAAATATTAGAATCCTGAATATATATAAATTATTCATAAATGTGGTAAAAATATAAGTATATATTAAAAAGGAATTATAAGCATCAAATACATATTGAGGAGGAGAACAATGATCTTTTCATTATATTCCATATTGTAGTGGAGGTGGGGTTTGCTTAGCTGATTATGTTTTATTATATGTATATGCATACATATGACATAAATTCACCTACATAAATTAAAATTTACAATTTTAAAAAAAATAATTCTGAGTCAGGCTTCTCCTTAGCTAATATTTTAAGCAATGTCATTACTGAGAAGCATTTCTTTAACTCCAGTTTTTCACTGTTCAAACTTTAAAACCACTGACTACTTTCAGTACTGTCATTTCCTGATCCCAGTATTTCTACTTGCACAGGTCTCCCCACATTTCCCCTGTAGGCTTACTCCCTTGCAAAAGGCCACTTTCTTTGTCTAGCTGCTCTTGTAATTGCTTTAGCCTTTCTCTCCTCCTTGACCTACTCCACTGAGGAATTATGGTCTCAAACATAAGCAATGTGACTAAGATAATTTCCCAGATATTCTAACCCTCAGGTTTGTGAATTATTTTACTCTGATGGGAGACTGTCCCATTTCCTGGCTCGTTTACCTTTAGATTATTCTTTCTGTTCTTTCTTTACCACATTACCAATGGTCCATATGTTTTGAATGGGTAGTTTGAAACTTAAAAAAGCCTCTTGACTTTATAGTATAGCTTAATTGTGATGCTCATGTTTTGAATTATAGTCTTTTGTTCTGATCTACCTTCTACTTGGATATTACCTTCCTAAAGACACCTGTCCCTTGTGATATGGCTCTTCTGTTAGAATTAAACAATTAACTTTGATACATGTTATCAATATGTAACGACAATTTGTTTAATTCAGCCAAAACCTATTTTAGTTTCAATATTAAAATTCCCCTGAATTAAGAAAATTACTGACCTGATTTTGAAGTTACAGAAATTTAAATGAAGTTACTATCCAGACCAATATAAATCTGACCATAAATGAATACATTAAATATGTTTGCAACATATTGAGAGATTTCAACAGATTCTATTTTAAAATATGAAACATGCATAGCCCAAAATAAGAGTAAATTAAAAAAAAAAATAGCGGTGTTCATTTAAATCATCCTACTGGCACATAACAGCTGATGTATGTATATTAGAATGATTTTCAAACTTTCATAATAAAAAGACCTCTTAACCTTATCATTATTTGTTTGACAATTGAATCATTTTAGTGAGAAGAAAATGAACAGACTTAATAAGCTTAATGGGATGCTATATTAATCAGAAATAATTATAACAGCCAATTCAGAAGCTTCAATTTCAAAAGGTCTATGGAGGAATAAAAAAAAATAAGCATAGAAAAAATATGAGAAAAGAAACTGAAGAGGAAATGGCAAAAGGTACAGTTTACTTTTTGTAGTTTTACCTTACCCCAAACTGCTTTAGATATTGTCATATTTTGTTCTGACACAGTACTAGTATTTAAAAATGAAAAGATCAGCCAAAAAGGACATAAAATGAAGCAAGTATTTAGAAAAAATATAAAACAGAAAACTCACCTATGATTCTAACAGTTTTCAGACAATTAACAGAAATTAAGACCGAAAACAGGAATTCATTCTGAAGGTCTGCGTGCCTGACTACTACAATGACCCTTCAATACACACCAAAACTACCCAGGTTCAGCCATGACAACGTGCTCTTCCCTTCCAGATGATTTGGATTGTTTCATGGTTTTATTTGGTATTTTTATTTATTGACTATCTACTCTTTCTTAGAGAATTATCGGATATTTTTGAAAAATGGTGTTCCCTTCTCCCCTGCAATTGATTGTGAATAAAACATCTGAATAAAATAAAAACAGGACTTTAAATATCTCCCAGATTTAAAAGGAAAATAACACCAAATGAAATTGTGCTAGGTTTGCATTTATGGACACCCATTTCTCCCTCTAAATGTTATCTCTGTGTAATTTTATTCATTCCATGGGGGCAATTATATCTGCATATACGTATTGATGAATCTCAAATCTTTATCAAACCTCTCTCCTAAACTTCAGACCCATATGTCTGAGTAGCTCCTGATATTTTTCACTTAGACACCTTATAGGTGCCTCAATTTCAAATTTATCCAAGATCAAATTAGTCATATTTATCCACATACCTGATTGTTCTTAATGATTATATTAGCTTCTAGAAAGACCATGCACAATATTGCTGAATCCATCAGCCAGGGCAGAGCCGTTGACACCTCTTTGCCCCCACCTTCCAACCTTTGCAGAGATCCTTCTATTCTGGTTATTATAATGCACCACCCAGTTTGCTCTTTAGAACTGAAGTATCTAGCTTCTAGAAGAGATGCCAGCTAATAGTCATCAGCTGTTAAATCTCTTCAGAGATTGCTCCCAGCTGAGATCTCCCCAGGCCGACCTTCTTCCTGGGGGCATCATGCAGCCAGTGACTTCTCTATGCAGAGATAAAAGCCAGTCCCTTTTACTCCAGCCCAGTACAACTCTCAATGCTCAACTCAGTTATAGCTAAATCATTTCTTAATGCTGAATTACCACATAACTTTACCCTGTGCTCAAGCCCATGTCTTTATCTTAACCCACAGGTGTTATTTATTCTCAAAAGCATACCCCAATCACCCTCCTGAATGCTCTTTGCCATCTCAGAGTCAGCTTCCTGGGAAAGTCAACCTGTAATTCCTTCCAATTCCATTTCCAAACTAAATTTCAAGTTTATCCAATTAATTCAAAATCCACTTCCATCAACCAAGTACATCACATTCATCTCTCACCTGGATCTCTGCATTAACTTCTCACCCCCTCTAATTCAGTGCTGCTTTCTTCAGACAAGAGCTTTAAGAGAGATCCAAGATGACGAAGTAGATAAACACTATGCCTGCTTCCTTCCATGACCACATTAAAATTACAACTAAATTGTAGAACAATCAACCTGGAGAACCATCTGAAGTCTAGCTGAACAGAAGTTTTATGACTAAGGATATAAAGAAGATGCCACGTTGAGACTGGTAGGAGGGGCATAGATTCAAACCAAGCTGGTCTCAAACCTCCATGTGGTGGTTGAAAATAGAGAGCGATATCGTGGCTGCAGAGGTTCCTCCAGAGGAGCGAAGGACCCCAGGCATACTCCAAGCTCCCCAGCCCAGAGTACTGCTGCTGAAAACAAGAGACCCCACACCATCTGTCTATAAAAAATAATGGAGATTCCAACCACCAGGTGGGACGGAAGACTGCAAGACACCCAGATATCCTCTTAAACAGCCCACACACAGATTCACTAGCTCGAAAGCACTCACCTTGGGCTCTGGCGGAGGGATAGTGTCTTGGCAGCATCAGAGGCATATTAAAGTATGTGGCTTTGTGGCCAGGACTGGAGGACAATTGCCATTTCCCCTGTGTGGGAAAATGTGCAGCCACTCAGGCTGCCACCATCTTTCATGTGTTGAGCTTATCCCCACATGGCCGAATCTGAATCTGACTGATCTGGTGAGCTCCAGGGCTCCACACTGCTGACTCACTGGGACCCTGCCGTATCAAACTCCTGCACTTTCTCTGCAAGCAGCTGGACCCGCCCATATTGCACTCATTTCTTGGAAAACAGAGTCCATGAGCCCCAGGTGGGCAACAGCTGACCTCAATGTGCTCTGAGACTCTTCCTGAGTAGCTCCAGGCTCAGCACTGACAACAAACCAGAATCTACATTAACATGGTGAATACAATTCTTCCCATTCTATTGAGTCCCTGAGACCCTGCCTCACCCAACTCATATATTGCATGAGGCTTTATCAGTGGCTGAACTTTAAGGAGCTGGCCTGTGGCAGCAGGCTTCAGGGTGTCCTGGCTTTTTGCAGAGATACCCCAGGCCTGGTACTGGTGGCAGCCATCCTCAGTTCATAGCATGGCCTCTCCCACGTGACTTCAGGTTCAGCACAGTCAGCAAAAAACCATGGATTGCTTTGTAGCTCCTCCCAGATAGTCCCTAGCTGGTCACAGGCAGTGGGTAACCTAGGCCTGCACAAGAGCCCCTCCCAAGAGGCCCCATAACATGCATACTTAGAGGTTGGCTTCAGACCACAGCAGAGCACCGCCCAATTAGCCCCATAAGTAGCACACACAAAGGGTGGTCTCAACAGGCACCAGAGCCTGTTGGGGAGAATCTCACTAACTGGGTAAGCTCCTACACAGCATCCCATAAGCTGTGGATGTGGTCAAACCCCACAGCCAATAAGCCTGAGGGTCAATCCCACCCACTGATGTGCCAACAGCAATCAAGGCTCAACTATAACAGAAGGGCACACATAGGGGACACTCCTGGAGCACCCGGAACAGATGACCGGGAAACTGTGCCAAGGTCCCACAGGGCACATACTACATAGACCCATCCAGCTAAGACTGGGAGACACAGCAGATCTACTTCATACATAGAAACAAAACAGGGAAGCAGCCAAAATGAGGACACAAAGAAATACATCCCAAATAAAAGAACAGGAGAAAACTCCAGGAAAAAAAAACAAAACAAAACAAAAAACACCTAAATGAAATGGAGGCAAGCAACATACCAGAGACAGACTTCAAAGTAGTGGTTATAAGGATACTCAAGGAACTCAGTGAGAACTTCCACAAAGAGATAGCAAGAATAAAAAAAGACATAGAAACCATAAAAAAGAACCAGTCAGAAGTGAAGAATATAACTGAAATGAAGAATGCACTAGAAGGAATCACCAGCAGACTAGATGAAGCAGAGGATCGAATAAGGAAGACAAGGTAGCAGAAAGCACCCAGTCAGAACAGAAAAAAAAAAAAAAAAAAGAGTCTAGGAGATCTCTGGAACAACATTAAGTCTAACAACATTCACATCATAGGGGTACCAGAAGGAGAAGAGAAAAAGCAAGGGATTGAGAACCTATTCAAAGAAATGATGACTGAAAATTTTCCTAACCTGGTGAAGGAAATAAACATACAAGCCCAGGAAATGCAGAGTCCCAAACAAGATGAACCCAAACAGGCCCACACGAAGACACATTATAATTAAAACAGCAAAGGTTAAAGACAGAGAGAATCCAAGAAGCAGCGAGAAAGATAACTAGTTATTTAAAAGGGAAATCCCATTAGATTGTCAGCTGATTTCTCAACAGGAACTTTGCAGACCAGAGGTATTGGCAAGAAATATGCAAAGTGATGAAAAGCAAGAATCTACAGCCAAGATTACTCTACCCAGCAAGGCTATCAATTATAATAAAGAACAAGTAAAGACCCTCCCTGACAAGAAAAAGCTTGAGGAATTCATTACCATCAAACCAGTATTACAAGAAATGTTAGAGAGACTTCCTTAAGATGGAAAAAAAAAAGTATATGTGTATATATACATATATATATATATATATATAAATTATGAATAATAAAATGGCAATAGCTACATATCTATGAACAATTATTTTCAATGTAAATGTATTAAATGATCCAATCAAAAGACATAGAAGGGCTGAATGGATAAAACTGCAAAGCCCTTACATAAGTTGCCTACAGGAGACTCACCTCATATTGAAAGACACACACACAGATGGAAAGTAAAGAGATAGAAAAGATATTTCATAAAAATTGAAACAAACAAAATCTGGAGTAGCCATACTTATACCAGATAAAATAGACTTTAAAACAAAGGCCGTAAAAAGAGACAAAGGAGGACCCAGTAATCCCATTTCTGGGTGTTATCTGAAGAAACTCAAAATGCTACTTTGAGGGGACATGGCATCCATATGTTCATTGCAGCATTATTTACAATGGCCAAGATGTGGAGGCAGCCTGGATGTCTATAGATGGAAGAATGGATAAAGAGGAGAGGGTACATATATACAATGGAATGTTGCTCAGCCACGGAAGGAAATGGGTTCTTGCCATCTATGGCTGCATGGATGGACCTGGAGGGTATTGTGCTGAATGGAGCATGTCAGACAGAGAAAGACAGATGCAATGTGATTTTGGTTATATGTGGGAGCTAAAGAAGAAAATAAACAAACAAACAAATCAGAAACAAACTCATAGATACAGAGAATATAGTGATGGTTTCCAGACGGGAGAAGACTGGAGGTGTGGGTGCAAAAGTAGGAAGGGATTAAGAGTATAAAGTGGTTGTTACATAGTTATGGGGATGTAGGACATAGCATAAGGAATATAGTCAATAATATTGTAATAACTATGTATGGTGTCAGATGGGTACTAGATTTGTAGGAGTGATAGATGGGAGGAGGTTTAGGGGGCAGGGTGAAAAAGGTGAAGAGATTAAAAAGCACAAATTGGTATTTACAAAATAGTCATGGGGATGTAAAGTACAGCACAGGGGTTATAGTCAATAATATGGTAATAACTATGTATAATTCCAGGTGGATACTAGACTAGTCTGGGGGATCACTTCATAAATTATACAAATGTCTAACCACTATGCTGCACCTCTGAAATTAATAAAAATAACATGAATGCCAACCGTAATTGAAAAATAAATTAAAACCGGGTGGTATGAGGTGGGGGGTGGAGGTGATGGCAATAAGTGGTCCAAACTTCCAGGCATAAAACCAGTAAGTCATGAGGGTGTGTATACAGTATAGGAAATATAGTCAGTAACATTGTCATAGCATAGGACAGTGTCAGACAGTTGTTGCACTTATGGTGATCACTCCTTTAGATATGTAAATGTTGAACTATGGCATACACCTAAAACTAACATAATATTGTGTGTTAGCAAATTTTTAATAAAAATCTTTTTAAAAATAACTTTTATGAATGTTAATCTAATGGTGATGGCGCCATTAAAAGTTTTCACTTTTCCATAGCATTTAAGATAATGTCTAAACTCTCTAACATGGCTTTTCCAGATCTGGTCACCAATTACCTTTCAAACTATTCTGAATCCTCTCCTGAATCCCATAGGCCCTCATCACATTTTTTCAACCCTTTTGAAATCTTTGTTCTGGATATCATACACTTCTTTATACAGTGATATAATAAAGAAACAGAATATAGGGTAATGTTTAAGGATCCTGACTCAGGAGGCTGTCAGATTTGGGGTTCACACCTAACTGAACAAATCTTGACTTCCAGCAAGTTATTTACCTCCCCATACACGCTATCGGTATTTCTAAAATGACAATAATGAAAATTACTTCAAAGAGTTGATAATTAGATTTAATTAGGACGATTAATTAGAACATACAAAGATTAGAGCTAAGGCTAGTTAAGTGCTTGGCAAACTGCCCAGAACAAATTCAATAACAAATATGTGTCAGCTTCATCATCATCATCTGCAGGCAGACTTTCCCAACTCAGAAAGGTCACATCCTGTGATTGCTAGGTTCTCTTCACCTGTTAAAGTCAGGTTATGTGGCAATTCTCTGGGAAGACTTTCCTGGCTCACGTAGGTTAGTTGTAAATATGTGGTCACATTTCATATTATATTTTCCTTATGTTAATATTTAAAACTGTTCATTAAATAATCTTTATTACATCATAAACCACATTTCATTTTGCTTTGTATATAAATAAGAACCTAGCATAGTGCCTGTTATATAGCTCACGTTTAACAAATATTTTTCTTCAGGGACTGAATGATTGAAATAATGCATTATTCTATATATGTTTTCTTTCCAATAGCCTTTCTGAATTAGAATCCGATAACATGTTGAGGGTTTTGAAATAAAAATCATTTAATGATACAGTTCCTTAGCAGGAAATATTGAAATACAATAACATTAATGATATGTAATAAATGACATTCATTATAAAATCACAATGCTGGTTTTCAAATAGAAAATAAAATACATATTGAAGAAGAATCACAGCTACAAAGAACATATGTCTATTAAGTTAGATAAGCAGATATATACTTTGGAATCCAAATCACTAAGACAGTGGTACTCAACTGGGCGGGAGGTAGTGGAAGTTGTCCAGTCAAAGGACATTTGACAATGTCTGGAGACATTTGTGGTTGTCAGAACTTAGGGAGAGAGCAGGTGCTCCCAGAATCGAGAGGGTAGAGGCCAGAGATGCTGCGAAACAGACTACAAGGAGCAGGACAGCCCCTTACAACAAAGAATTATCTACTCCAAAATATCAATAGGACTAAGGCGGAGCAGCTCTGCACTAGGGTAAAGAAGACAGCATTTAAAGAAAGATAGGATAAAAATGCAAAATGTCCAGAGTATGTTATGCTGTAAAGTGACAAACTTTGTAATAAGATATTTTTAAGAACAGGGCTGGTGACCTTCTTTCTGAGTGGTGGAAGGAAAGGACATGTGCCTTGATTAAGGTCATTGCTTATTGACCTTGGAGAAGATATACTGACATCTAATTTTAAAATTAAATTGAATGTGAAAGTTAATGTGTATGCATGTATTTCAAAAGAAAAAAGACGTGAATAAAATTATTAAATTGCAATAGCTGACAAGGCAAATGAGTAAATGTGGTCATATTACAATTACACATTACACTGCTCACAAGAGGCACTCCTATGAACCATCAAATAAATGTCACAACTGGTGTTATACTCTAAGATTCGAGCAATCTGTTGCCAACACATCATTTCAGAGAAAGTATTGCAAAGCAATACAATTGCAGGACAATTTTCTCAATAGAGTAATTAAAATGGAAATTTAAAAATGCAAAGAGGTGGGCTAGTTTTATTTTTTAGAAAGCTCCTTAATGAAATTGGTTATATCCAGATTGAACAAATGCCTGTGTAGGTGGACAGCTGACATGAAATCCTGTATTAGGTAGCAGAAGCACTGTTTCAGGAGTATAATGTTTTCCCACTCATCATAACAAAAAATTCACATAAAGCTCTTTTCTGATCATTGACAGATAACATGGCTCAGTTAAGTCCAAACGAAATGGAGAGTTAATGAAAAGACAGAGCTATGTGAAAATTACACTAAGCCAAAATTTCACTATCAAAGCAAAGTGGCTACCATGTTTCCCCAAAAACAAGACCGGGTCTTATATTAAGTTTTGCTACAAAAGACGCATTAGGGCTTTTATTCAGGGGATATCCTCCTGAAAACTCATGCTAGGGCTTATTTTCCAGTTTGGTCTTATTTTCGGGGAAACATGGTATTTGATGCGATTATGAGAAATTTGCATATACAAGGTGTGATCGAACAATACAATGAATGTTTAAATTTAAAAAATGTATTACAGTAAAAGAAATTGTCATTAATTCCCCTCAAAGTATTCCCCCTTGCTTCCAACACATTTATTCCATCTTCTTGCCACTTTCTGAAGCAGTTCTGGAAGTCCTCTTTCACAAATGTCTTTAGTTGCACTGTCCTGGCTGCCTCTATGTCCTGAATCATTTTGACTTTGGGGAAGAGCTAGAAGTCGCACGGTGCCAGATCAGGTGAATAAGGTGGATGAGGCCACACCGTAATGTTTTTATTTGACAGAAATGAAGTGATGTGTGTGACACTAGTGTTGTCATGATGGAGGATGAAGTAAATACACATGAAAGAGGACTTCCAGAACGGCTTCAGAAAGTGGCAAAAATAATAGGATAAGTGTTTCTGAAGTGAGGGGACAGGAGTATTTTGAGGGGGATTAATAGCAATGTGCCTTTTACTGTAATATTTTTTTTAATTTAAACATTCACCATATTGTTTAATCACAGTTCATATGTATGTGTGTAATATGTTTATTTATTGCCTAATCATCATATAGATTTTTCAGCTTTCAAGTTACCTAATGTCTTTGAATATTTTTTCTCAAGGTTAAAATATGGATATTCACATATTTTATGACTATTGTTAATTTTCATTTAAAATGTACAGAAACTTACAGCTACCTAATGATGTAGGTGTTCAATAAAAGCTAAAGCTTCTAGAACCTAGTGGAGCATTCTCACATGTGTAAAATTAAAGGCTGCCATTTAAATTTGATTGTTGTAGTCATATAACTGTCATGTTTTTAGAAATTATAAACAATGCCCCCTTGGTCAATCAGGAGAAAAATCTTAAAAAGTACTTAGTTTAGAGAACAGGAAATGGAAAATTTTTGTTGAGATACTTTAGGTTTGTTGCCACGCCCTTCAGCAAAACTATCCAATCCAGTTCACTTTTCTTCTCTCTTCCTTTTCTTTTTTATTTATTTATTTATTTATTTATTTATTTATTTATTTATTTATTTATTTATTTTTATTTTGTTTCATACTTCTGAAACATCTGAGGGCTCTTATATGTTTCTTAGTTCATTTTAGCTGCTATAACGAAACACCACAGACTGGGTTGCTTACCAACAACAGAAATTTATTTCTCATAATTCTGGATTCTAGAAGTCCCAGATCAGGGCACCTGCAGAGGCAGTGTATAGCAAGGGCTCATTTTCTGGTTCACTGATGGTGCCTTCTTGCTATGTCTTCACATGGTGGAAGGGGACTAGAGATCTCTAGATTCTCCTTTATAAGGGCACTAATCCAATTAATAAGGACTTCACCTCATGACTTAAATACGTCCCCCAAACTCCTAATACCATCATCTTTGCAGGTGAGGATTTCAATATATAATTTGGGGGGAACAAAACATCCTTATCGTAGCACATGTAAAATCTAAGTATAATTCTTCTTATTAAAAGTATAACAATAACAGAGTGTTCGTATTCATTTTATCTTAGAAGGATTCAGTTAAGAAAGGGAACTGTTCCAGAATCAATATTATGGAACCTACGCCACAGGAACTTTTTCATATTCTCATAAAGTCAACTCAAGTATTCAATAAAATCTTCAGTGGTGTTACTGTTGTATGTTTTTTCCACCTACATGTTCAGGTTCAGTTCACCTCTGTTTTTCAGATTGTCACATAACACCACACTCCTTACATACCACCACTACTGCTAGATACCTCAGTTACTTTCACTAAATCTGCAGTTCTTGAAAGACACAACTCCTTCCGCTAGGTACCATTACATTTTCACCTCAGTTCGGCTCATCCACCTACATCTCACTGTTTATGCTCAAAAGTGTTACTTCCTTAAACAACACTGTCTCGCCCAGGTCCCTCTGCCAAGTATCTTTTCTGCTACACTGCTGCTTGCACTTGACTTCTGCCAATAATTCCCTGCAAACTCTGCAGTTCTGCGGCTCTGCTGTGTACTATAATGAAGTGGGAGAAATAGCTCTGTCTCTCCCTACCACTGTTTTAATTTTGTTTTACATCCTATTAGGGAGTAACATAGCAGAGCTTCCCTGTATCTAAAATTAGTGAAACTACATTTCCTGTATTTACAAATACATCCTTCCAACCCTCGTTGCTTCTCAAGACGTAGATATGGGTTCCTTGGAAGTCAAACAAGAGGCAAATCAGTGGTAGATATCAAGTGGTGACCCAGTTTACATTGTAATAGGTAGCATGCACATATGGCAAAGCATACCTCAGGGACTACTTGCCAAGCGGGGGACATTCTGCTGAATTGCTCTGTCCTATGTTTTCAGAAAGGATACACATGAGCCTTCTAATTTTAGGAAAACGCTGTACTTGCTTTTTCCAAACAATGCAGAATTTGATATTAAAAAAAAAAAGACAATAGGGTGTTATCTTGACTTTGAAGTTTCCAATATGAAAATCCAAAATGTGTGCTAAACTTACCTTCTGGATTAGACCATGTGACTGAGTCCCTTTTTCCTACCATCTCTGGAATGGAAGGAAAGAGGCTGAGTAGGCTTAGGAATCCTGATATTTATTATTCTGTCTCTAGACTAATGCACTGTCAGTGAGAGGAATGATACAATTAGACCCCTAGGCTTTTGAGAGTTAACACATCATCTTGTAAGGCTCCTGGGATTTAGGCAGGGTGGCCTTCATATTTTCATTACCCTAGTAAAAATTCTTATGTCCCTCATGTCTAGGAACCCAGTTTGATTACTAGGTCAGGCTTATTAATTGGCTCTTCCTTTAGGAAGTATTTTCTTAGTGTTTCTTTATGATATTTTTATTTCCAAGTTCAATGTCAATTTCCGAGATCTACTAAAGCTGGAATCTTCTTTGACATTACATCCATTAAAGATAAACAATTGTTCTAGTGCTGTTTATGCTTCTCTACTTTTATAATAAAAAATAAAATTAATTAATAAATTTGACTCAGAGTTTTTCCAATTGACCAGAAGATGGATTCTTAAGCATGATTTCTTATCACTTTAAGTAAACTAACTTAGAGAGGAAGATCACATAGGACCTGGAATGTCAATTTAATTGTGATATATGATAAAGAACTATAATTGTGGTGAGATTAACCATATTTTCAAATAGAAAAAAAAAAAACTAAGGCTCAGGATATTATACGCTGTTCTTATTTAAAATTGATAGCTACCTAGAGAAACTTATGCATTTTTAAAATGACTTTAATTGCTCATTTCACACTAGGAAGTCAATGTTTGTTAAATTATTAAGAAAAGACATCATATAATGATACGGGTCAAGTTCCTTTATAAAACGTCTTTATAATGAAAAGTTCACTGCAATGAGTATATTTTCAAAGAACAAATTAATAAATTATAAAGCTTTGGGGTCTTAAAATCAAGAAACCAGTAATTCAGTACGACAAATACTTTTCTTTTTAACAGACTGCTAAAAATGTTCATCATATCTCATTTTCATTCCCTCCCTTATTAACCTTTGTTTAAATCGAAAAGTATGGTGTGGGAAACAGACCTTAAAGTGAAACAGTCTTACTTTTCCAGAAAATTACACTAAATATATTCTCTTATTGTACAATTAAGTAAATCATCTTTTCTGATAGTACAATTATAACATTATCACCTCTTTAAAATCTCAGGAACAAAATCCACAGCTGAAACATTTCCTCCAAACAAAGGAATATCAGCCTAAGCCCCAATATGTCTATTCCGGCACATCTCTGATACTATACAAATAAGCTTGTATCTAGGCATCACAACCTCAACCTTCTTCACTAGGAGAAAGTGGTCAGAGAAGGCTAAATAGGAAATCAGAATTTAGGTTTGGTCAGTTAGTAACAATGTTTGCCCCATCTGCAGTGTCAGTGGGGAGTCTTCATTTCCAAACTCAATTGGCAGTAATCAGGCCATAGATTATGCACATCAATGTAAAATATAAAACAAAACAATTCTTTGAGATCTCAGACTATGTAAAAATTTCGTAGGCTTGACATCAAAAGTATAAAAAGTATAATCTAGAAAATGAAAAAATATAAATTGGACTTCATCAAAATTTAAAACTTTTGCTCTGTAAAATGCTCTGCTGAAAATAAATTACAAGGTAAACAAGGGAGAAAATTATCTGTAAATTTTCCATCTGAAAAAGAACTGGTATCTAGAGTATATAAAGAATTCTCCAAACTCAACAGCAAAAAACCAAACTACCCAATTAGGAAATTGTCAAAAGACATTTCATAGAAGAGGACATCCAGGTGGCAAATAACTAATAAAAGATATATCCCAAAATATTTGTCATTAAGGAAATATAAATTAAAATGAAAATAAAATGTCACTACACAGCTATCAAAGTGGCTAAAATTTTAAAACAGTAACAAAACCAAATGCTTGCCATGATGCAGAAAAATTGCATCATTCATGCCTTGCTGATGGGAATATTAAATGGTGCAGACACTCTAGATAAAAGCACAGAGGTATCTTGTAAAACTAAATCTAAATTTATCATTTGACCCAGAAATTGTACTCTCTGGTATTGATCCTAGAGAAATAAAAACTTATTCTCACAAAAATTTGTATGTAATTGTTCTTAGCAGCTTTATTTGTAAGCACCAAAACCTGGGAAGAATATTTGCCTACAGCAACGGATGAATGGTTAAACAAACAGTGGCATGTTCATAACATGAAATGTTACTCAATAATAAAATGACTGAACTCTTGATATGCACAATGACTTACTTAGTAGATCCCTGGAGAAATATGCTTAGTGAAAATAAAAAGCTAAATTCAAAAGATTACATGCTGTAGGATTCAAATTATATAGCATTCTTGAAATGACAAAATTAAAGAAATGAAGACTAGGTTAGTGGTTGGCAGGGTTTAACAAGTTAGAAGGGCAGTTTCATTTCAAGATGTTGACATAGAAGGATCGTGAAGTCTCCTCCTCTCATAGTCACACGGAATCTATAGCTACATGTGGAGCAACTTCCTCTCAAGAAACCTAAAAATTGTCTGAATAACTCCTAGGCATCTGACACCTGAGAGAAGGCCCACATTCAAGCTGGTAGGAGAGGCTAGGACACCACGTTGACACAACACCCTACCACCACCGCCATACGCTGAGAGCTTCTCCCAGGAATAAAGGGCTTGAATCCCACAATCAATACTCCAGTTTTAAGACCTGTACCAGTGAGAGGAACTCCCAAAACATCTAGTTTTGAAAACCAACAGGTCTCATGCCCACAGGCTAATTCAAACATAGAAACAGCTCTTAAAGGGCTCGAATGCGCCATGGCTCACCTGTCCCAAGGCTCAGTACTGAGCAAGCTGATGGAGACAAGCCCAGACTTCCTGTGAAGAAGATTCATTTGCTGCTGCTCTAGGAGCATCCGCCTGAAGACAGGCATTTGGTTTGGTACACATCCAGAGACCTGCTGGCTGGTGAGTACTGTCTTCTCGCTCTCCCCCCGCCCTGCTCCAGCCAGGTATGCCATCTTTGTGCCCTCCCTCTGCCCCCTCCAGAGCATTAGCATCTGGGCAGGGGGAGCTCTTACAGCATCAGGTGCTCCTTTTTCCATGACTGGCACCCTGGTGTTTGCAGCTGCCCCCTAAGGGACACCCCTTGGTAGCCTGGTTATGGAGGCTTGTGTGTTGTCCTATAATTTTTAACTGTTTAGCAATAGGCTAAATTAATTCAAGTTGATTTTGGAGCTAGCGACAGGTTATGCAGAGTTTTTTACTTTTAAGCATCTATTTCTATGCAAGTGTTTCTCAACTGCAAAATGCAAAGCAGGCAAAACCACACAATTTTGATCACATTTTCATCCTGTTTTAATCAACTGATGAAAAGCCTCAATGTGTTAAAAGAAACATACACGACACAAAATTTATTTTTAAAAATGGTTGTATTTTTATTATATGTGTGTCTTCATTTATAGACATATAAGTGGCATCTGAGATTTTATGGATACATTACAGATTTAATTTTTTCCTTTTAATAAACTAACATAAAAAGAAGATACTGCCATTAATTTATAGAAAACATAAGGAAGTAACTATTATAAAAGAGCAGAGAGAGGCTCATACTACACAGGGTTTTAATTTTTGTCTCTGTGATAGGTTTACCAGAATGATGAATCAATCGGAGAGACTTCGTTATACTCTTAATTCATGCGAACCAACTTTGTGAGTTGACTATGAAGTACAACAATTGAGTAAAATCAGATATCCTACGAGCACTAGCTTCACTATTATTCAAAGCAGAATTGATAGAACCTATATCTCTATAGAATCTATAAATCCTAAATTCAACAACAAGAACAAAAAACAAAAAACAACAACAACAAAAAAAAACAGGTCCGAAACACAAAAAAAAACAGGTCAGAAACACAAACTAAAATGATGGTTTCTTTCTAATAGTGACATACAATATCAGAGATGAAATGGATTCAAAACTCTAACAGAGAACTGATGTACAAACATCAAAAATTAAATCCAATCATTCTTTTGCCTACTGTGATTTTTAAATTGAAATTTATAAAAATTAGAAAAGAGAAAACAAAGTGCTGAATTTAAAAACATGCATTTGTAGGCATGTCAATAGACTGAAATATAATCCAAAAGAATGAACCACATTATTTTTCTAAAAATAACAAAATTTTAAAACTGGTGCTCAGTTCTACTGTAAAAATTACCAGTTTTCTTTGACCTTTGTTGATTCATTCATATAAGATGTGTTGTGTTTACTCCTTCATCTCCAACTGGCCTCTTAAATAATTAGAATAGTCTACACTTTCATGTTTGCTTTCCCTAGAGTCCCATGTACTGTTAGTACTTTCTAAGCCTGTCTGTCTACCAGTGTCTTCTGAGAGGTTTGTTAAAAATGCACATTCCCAAATAATTAAATGTATTTCCTGAATATAACAAAACTAGAACCTGAAAATCTAAATTTTTAAAAAACTTTCCTGTTTCTATGTCTTCTTAGGAGAAGTGTCTGTTCAGGTCCTCTGCCACTACTTTTTTTTTTTTTTTAATTTATTGGGGAGACATTGTTAGTGAAATTAAATAGATTTCAGGTGTACAATTCTGTATTACATCATCTGTAAATCCCATTGTGTGTTCACCACCCAGAGTCAGTTCTCCTTCCATCACCATATATTTGATCCCCCTCACCCTCGACTCCCTCCCCCCCAACCCCCTTATCCTCTGGTAACCACTAAATTATTGTCTGTGTCTATGAGTTTTTGTTTCAAATTTGTTTGTCTGGTTCTTTTGTTGTTTTTGGTTTATATACCACATATCAGTGAAATCATAGTGTTCTCTGCTTTTTCTGTCTGACTTATTTCACTAAGCATTATACTCTCAAGATCCGTCCATGTTGTCACAAATGTTCCTATATCATCTTTTCTTACTGTCGAAGAGTATTCCATTGTGCATATATACCACAACTTTTTTATCCATTCATCTACCAAAAGACATTTTGCTTGTTTCCATGTCTTGGCCACCGTAAACAAAGCTGCAATGAACATTGGAGCACACGTGTCTTTATGTATAAATGTTTTCAAATTTTTGGGGTAGACACCTAGAAGAGGGATTGCTGGGTCATATGGTAATTCTATTCGTAATTTTTTGAGGAACCTCCGCACTGCCTTCCATAACGGCTGCACCAGCCTGGATTCCCACCAACAATGTCTGAGGGTTCCTTTTTCTCCACAGCCTCTCCAACACTTGTTACTATTTGTCTTGTTGATGATAGCCATTCTGACTGGGGTGAGATGATATCTCATTGTGGTTTTTATTTGCATTTCTCTGAGGATTAGTGATGTTGAGCATTTTTTCATATGTCTATTTGCCATTTGTATGTCCTCTTTGGAGAATTGTCTCTTCAGGTCTACTGCCCATTTTTCAATTGGGTTGTTTGTTTTTTTGTCGTTGAGCTTCATGAGTTCCTTGTATATTTTGGATATTAGCCCCTTATCGGTAGCACTGTTTGCAAAAATATTCTCCCACTCAGTTGGTTGCCTCTTCATTTTGTCGATGGTTTCTTTTGCTGTGCAAAAGCTTTTAAGTTTCATATAGACCCATTCGTTTATTTTAGCTTTTACTTCCATTGCTTGTAGAGTCAAATTCATAAAATGCTCTTTGAACCCAAGGTCCATAAGTTTAGTACTATGTTTTCTTCTATGCAGTTTATTCTGTCAGGTCTTATGCTTAAGTCTTTGATCCATTTTGAATTAATTTTGGTACTTGGTGACAGATAGCAGTCCAGTTTCATTCTCTTGCACGTTGCTATCCAATTCTCCCAGCACCATTTATTGAAGAGGCTGTCTTTCCTCCATTGTATGTTTTTAGCTTCTTTGTCAAAATTATCTGTCCATATTTATGTGGTTTTATTTCTGGGTTCTCAATTCTATTCCATTGGTGTATGTGTCTGTTTTTCTGCCAATACCATGCTGTTTTGATTATTGTAGCACTGTAGTACAAGCTAAAGTCAGGAAGTGCGATACCTCCGGTATTGTTCTTTTTTCTCAATATTGCTTTGACTATTCGGGGTCTCTTGTGGTTCCAAACAAATCTGATGATTTTTTGTTCTATTTCTTTAAAAAAATGCCATTGGGATTTTGATGGGGATTGCATTAAATCTGTATATTGCTTTGGGTAATATGGCCATTTTAACTATGATGATTCTTCCAATCCATGAGCACGGAATGTCTTTCCATTTCTTTATATCATCTTCAATTTATTTCAAAAATGTCTTATAGTTTTCAGCATATAGGTCCTCCACATCCTTGGTTAAGTTTACTCCTAGGTATTTTATTCTTTTTGATGCAATTGCAAAGAAAATTGTCTTTTATATTTCTTTTCTGAGATTTCATTGTTAGTACATAGGAATGCAATGGACATTTGCATGTTGATTTTGTAGCCAGCAACTTTACTGTATTCGTCGATTGTTTCTAACAGCTTTTTGGTGGAGGCTTTAGGGTTTTCTATATACAGCATCATGTCATCTGCAAAGAGTGATAATTTAAATTCTTCATTCCCAATTTGGATGCCTTTTATTTCTTTCTCTTGCCTGATTGCTCTGGCAAGGACTTCCAACACAATGTTGAAAAGCAGAGGTGATAGGGGACAGCCCTGTCATGTTCCTGAAAGTAGAGCAAAGGGCTCCAGTTTTTCACCATTATGATTTTAGCTGAGAGCTTGTCATAGAAGGGCTTTATTGTGTTAAAATATTTTCCTTCTATACCTATTTTATTAAGTGTTTTAATCATAAATGGATGTTGTATCTTGTCAAATGCTTTTTCTGCATCAATTGATATAATCCTTTGGTTTCTCTCCTTTATTTTGTTTATGTGATGTATCACATTGATGGATTTGAGGATGCTGAACCATCCTTGTGCCCCAGGGAGAACCCCACTTGCATTTTTGTATTCGATTTGCTAGAATTTTTTTTAGGATTTTTGCATCAGTATTCATCAGAGATATTGGTCTGTAGATTTCTTTTTTTGTGTTGTCCTTAAAAAGTTTTGGCATCAGGGTAATGTTGGCATCATAAAATGAGTTAGGGAGTACTGTCTCTTCTTCAATTTTTTGGAAGAGTTTGAGCAGGATTGGTATTAGATCCTCTTTGAAGGTTTGGTAGAATTCACTAGTAAAGCCATCTGGTCCAGGACTTTTGCTTTGGGGAAGGTTTTGGATGACTGATTCAATTTCGTTACTGGTGATCAGTCTGTTTAGATTTTCCAGTTCTTTATGGTTCAGCCTAGGAAGGCTATATGTTTCTAAGAACATGTCTATTTCTCCTAGGTTATTGAATTTGGTGGCATATAGTTATTCATAGTATACTTGCATGATCCTTTGTATTTCTGTGGTGTCCGTGATAACTTCCTCTTTTTCATTTCTGATTTTGTTAGTGTCTTCTCTCTTTTTATCTTAGTGAGTCTAGCCAAGGGTTTGTCGATTTTGTTAATCTTTTCAAAGAACCAGCACTTTGTCACATTAATGTTTTCTATTGTATTTTCGTTCTCTATTTCATTTAGTTCTGCTCTGATTTTTGTTATTTCATTTCTTCTCTGACCTTGGGTTGCACTTGTTCTTCTTTTTCTAGTTCTTTAAGGTGTAACATGAGGTTATTTACCTGGGATTTTTCTTGTTTCTTGAGATAGGCCTGTAATGATACAAATTGCCCTCTTAAAACTGCTTTTGCTGCATCCCCAAAATTTGGTAGGATGTATTTTCATTGTCATTTGTTTCTATGTATCTTTTGATCTCTCCTCTAATTTCTTCTTTGACCCAGTCGTTCTTTAAAAGTATGTTGTTTAATCTCCATGCATTTGTGTATTTTCCTGCTTTCTTTTTGCAGTTGATATCCAATTTCAAAACCTTGTGATCAGAGAATGCTTGGTATGATTTCAATCTTCTTAAATTTCCTGAGGCTGATTTGATCTCCCAATATATGGTATCCTTGAGAATATTGCATGTACACTCGAAAAGAATGTATAGTCTGACGTTTGAGAATGAAGTGCTCTAGATATGTCAATTACGTCCATTTCATCTAATGTGTCATTTAGGGCTGCTATTTCGTTATTTATTTTCTGTTTGGATGATCTACCTATAGCTGTCAATGATGTATTTAAGTCCCCTAGTGTAATTGTGTTTTGGTCAATTTTTCCCTTTAGTTCTGTCAGTAGTTGCTTGGTTTATTTTGGTGCTCTCTGATTGGGGGCATAAATATTGATGACTGTTATGTCTTCTTGTTGTATAGTCCCCCTTATCAGTATGAAATGTCCATCTTTGTCTCTTGTTATCTTTTTCACCCTGAAGTCTGTTTCATCAGATATCATTATGGCCACACCTGATTTTCTCTGGGTACCATTTGCTTGGAGTGTCAATTTCCACCCTTTCACTTTGAGTCTATGCTTGTCCTTGTACCTGAGATGTGTCTCTTGGAGACAGCACATGGTTGGGTTTAGTTTTCTGATTCAAATTGCTACTCTGTGCCTTTTTATTGGTGAGTTCAGTCCATTTACATTTAGGGTGACTGTTGATACGTGAGGATTTCCTGTCATTCTATCTTTAGTTTTCTGGTAAGGCTATGTCTCCATTATTTCTTTGCATTTTTGTTGCAGTCTATTATTTCTGTGTGGTGGTACTCTATGATGTTTCCCTCTGTTTCTTCTTTTATTACAGTGTATACTTCAGTTCTGGTGTTTTTTTTTTTTTTTTTTTTTTTGAGTGGTTACCCTTAAGTTTATGTAAAAGAAAGTTTGACATTTAGAGTATTCCATTTTCTTCAGCACGCTTTCTTTCTCTATTCCCATATTCCAGTTCAGGCCTTTACTCTCCCCCTTGTTATGTTGCCACAAATTGTCCCTGTTGATGGTGGTCAAATAGCCTCCTTTAGTATTTCTTGTAGTGCAGGTCATGTATGAGAAAATTCCCTGAGCTTCTGTATGTCTGGAAAGGTTTATTCCTCCTTCATATCTAAAGGATATCTTTGCTGGATATATAATTCTTGGCTCAAAATTTCTCTCTTTCAATAGTTTGAATATTTGGTTCCATTCCCTCCTGGCTTGTAGAGTTTCTGCTGAAAAATCTGATGATAGTGTAATGGGCTTTCCTTTGTAGGTTACCATCTTCTTTTCCATGGCTGCCTAGAGGATTCTTTCTTTGTCATTGATTTTAGACAGCTTCGATACAATGTGCCTTGGAGAAGGCCTGTTGGGATTGAAGTAATTAGGTGTTCTATTTGCTTCTTGGATTCGAGCATCCAGTTCTGTCCACTATTTTTGGAAGTTCTCATCAACAATTTGTTTGGATATATTCTCTGTTCCCTTCTCTCTGTCTTCTCCTTCTGGTGTGCCCATTATTCTTATATTGCTCTTTCTGATGGAGTCAGAAAGTTCTTGTAGAGTTCTTTCATTTCTTTTAAGTCTCAAGTCTCTTTTTTCTTCCATGTGTGTAATTTCCAGGTTTCTATCTTTGATGTCACTGATTCTTTTCCATCTGGTCAACTCTACTACCTAAGGTGGTTATTTCATTCTTAATTTCTTCTATTGAGCTCTTAATCTCCAGAAATTCCATTTGGTTCTTTTTTAAAATTTCAATCTCTTTCGTAAAATGCTCATGTTGTTCTTTGATTATATTTCTGAGTTCATTAAATTGCCTTTCTGTGTTTTTTTTGGATCTCCTTGAGTTTTTTCAGAACTGTAATCTTGAATTCTCTGTCATTTAGGTCACATTTTTTTCCATATCTTTAAGTTTCTTTTCTGGAGACTTTTCACTTTCTTTCTGAGCTGTCTTGTTGCCTTGGTTATTCATGGCAATTATTGATTTATTATTTCTCTTCTTAGACATCTACAGGAGTGGCTTCTGCAACAGGTTGATAGGAAGAGGTCTTTCTTTTGTTTTCCAATACTTGTTGGTGGAATATTTTATTTTCTCTCTGATTGCAGCCTTTTTTTTCCTCTCTCACACAGTAGTGCTATTTTTTCTCTGCACTATTCCAGCTTCTCACACAATGGGGGGGATTCCCTGGGAAATGGGCTTCTCCTCTGTTAACAGTTTGCCTGGGTCATAGGGCGCCACGTCCCTGTGGGGATGCGGAGAGCTTTTAAAGTTCCAAAGTTCTTTCTGCACCAGATTCAGAGCCTGTATGTTTCAGCAGTTCTGTTTACTTCTGCAGGGATTCACCCAGATACTTATAGTCATCACAATACTATACTTACAGTCATCACTATTGAAGGACCTGTTTCCTCCGGAACACAGTGTTTGAGTAGGTTTCGGAAATCAACATTAACAGAAATTTCAACCTTCGGGTTACCTGTGTATCACCAAAGAATCTACCTAACACCCATATTCTCTTCCTGAAAAGAGATATACCTATACACACACCTCTGTAATCCTCAAATGCATAATATCTATGCTCTCTCACCTTTCAAGGAATCTAATCTACTCCCTTTGATGGACCTCAAACATAAATTGTCCAAAGATTTTCTCAGGGTTGTGACATGTGCCAACCTTTCTCACCCTTGACTTGCCAAATTCTCCTCACTCTTTTTGAAACTCACACATTGACACACAGAGAGACACACAGATACTTACCATATCCTGTGGGGTGGAAGAGTATGGAGAAGAAAAACTATTAGGTGGGAAAGGATATGTATTCATTTTTCCCCCGTAAATCACACATGCACATGCTTGTAAATAGTTTCTCAATAATGTAATTCTGTACTCAATTATACTAATGTATGCTAATTGTATATCTTGGTACAAATCAAGATCTAAAAGTCTAAGACATGCCAATCATAGTCCACAGAATTAAAAATATAACATGACAGAGCTATAGCAAGCTATGAACCAGGGGATTTATTGTGGACATCATCCCACATTCTGCCAGCATGAACTTCTGTCCTCACATTCCCTCAAAGACAAATCACACATTCGTCTTTCTTCACCCCTCCATTTTAGTACCCAGTTCAAGCTGACTCTCTGTTCATGATTAACTTGTTTCCTGTTGGGAGGAGAGGGATTCTAACTGCTAACATTTCAGAATACATACATTTTGAATGGAAACACTTTGAGAACATGTGTACGTTTGGAAAGAAGCCAAACCAGACAACTTGTGAGGCAATGCACTTGGCTCACCCACTTTTTACAGTTGTTTCCTCTTTGGGCATTAGTGTGCTGTTTTGTGTGTGCAGCCGCCCCTAACACAAAAAGAATCTTCAGCTCTCCCATGATCATGAGATTGCACATATATACGCATATCAATCTCTCTTTCTCTCTCTCTCTCTCTCTGTCTCTCTCTATATATAGATATAGATATAGATATAGACATAGATATATAGATATATAGATATAGATGATATAGATATAGATATATAGATGTATATATATATATGCACATATATATGGATATGTGTATATATGTATATACATATATAGATGTATGTGCATATATATATATATGTATATATAAACTTTGTCATGGTCTGTTACATGTCAGTGTTAAAGCAATAGCTACCAGGTATGTAGTGAACACAAATACTGGTACAGACGTGGGTTGTGATCAAAACGATGAAACACGTCAGTTATATTAAGACTCTGCTTTGCAAGTGATGGAAAAACCATCTCAAACGGACCTAAGTGAAATTAAATTTATTTGTTCAAATAACTAAGATTATTTTATATGTGCATTTACCTCTGTGCATAGTTTTTTTTTTTTTCTAATTTATGTAATCAGCAATTAGTTTTGTTCCATTTTTCATTGCCCTTACCACCTGGCTTTATTCTAGAATTCTATGGATTATTGTTTTGCAGCTGTAGGCTCACATTCCAGCAAGTTTACTTTAGGCAAAAGGACAATAAGCCTCTCTTTTAAAAGACTCAGCTAAAGTCCAAGTGGATCTTACTGTCGTCAAGTAGCTCAAATGCTCAGGCCTGAATCCAGTTTCTAATACCACGGGAAATCATTTCGTGTTTGTTTTATCAAGCCCATGGTCCTTATTTATTCCTGGAATTTGGAAGTAGAGTCAATGCTACATAAAATTAATAAATTAAAATTGGAAGATAAGTTGGTGGTGACAGAATAATCTGCATACCGTTTATTAGTGGAAGAGTGTTCGAATGTTGAACAGCAAAGTTAATAGGTACCCATTATGTCCACAGTGGCAAAAAGCTGGCATCCATGCTAGTACTACACACATCCATCCATGGCAGACATTTCTATTAATCTTGGACGCACTCCTATTTCACTCGCAATCTGTCTCTTTATTTTTCTTAATACACTCCCCAGGAAACCACTAGCTGTTCATCAGAGCAAACTTACATGATACGCTATGTTATGCTACACATGATAATACATGAACACTGGATAAAACTCTGAATATGTGTTGATAACTCATTATTGATCCCTCACCCTCAAATGAATCTAAATCCTTCAGTCTACTTAAATTTTTGACTTTTTCACCTCTCATATAGTAAATTATCTTCATGCTTCTATTTCTACAGGCATATCAAATAGTTCAGTCTGTTGCCTATTACACCCGCCTTTATATCTTCAATTTAAGACTGAATTTTCAGTTAAATAATAGAGGCATTCAGATGTTAAAGAGCCAAGTGTCAGAAAGATGCAGGCAAAAATGGAAACTTAACTTTGATCTCCAATGATATGTGACTAATCAAAAAAAGACAAAGTTGATGTGTGTTTAGTTTCACATGTAAAGGAACAAAAGTTTATCTCACATGATGAAAATAATTTCTGGATAATATTGGGATTGTTGTACACCTCTTAAAACTCTATAAAGATTTATATTATCATGCATGTAATTTACCTTTCTAACTTTTAACAGGTTAAAATGTCATCCACTGAACCTAGAGGAATGTATCTGAAAACTGAAATTTCTGTACTTTATTCCGATTCCAACAATTGAAAGATAACAAGTGAAGGAGGTATGTATACATCGCTACTGCCATTTAAACTACCATTATTTCATTAAACATAATATTTTGCTCTAAAGTTATGGAAATTGACTGTTAAAATATATTCCAAATAAAATGCAAATCAAAAAAATTCTGATATTTGTAGTGGTAAAAATTCATGAAATGACTGACTCCTTTTACAAGTTTCAATTTTTATCAAACAAATGTATATATATATATATTCATATACATGAAATCTAAGTTTTTCTCTTAGGTACTGTGTGTGTGTGTTCGTGCATGCATGTGTGTATACTGTATATACACAGAAAGCACACAAGAAGAGAAATGTAATAGCTAGATTTTTTACATAAGTTTTTAAATGACATGAAGATGGTAATTGTGTTGTAAAGGTGACAAGAATCATTTCATGGCAATGTTTGGCATTCCAGTGCTACTAGGAATAGCTATAAATATATCATGAATCTATAATAAAATGTTATGACTTGCCTTTGAAGGTTACAGTTATTTTCCATATATCTTTATAGTGGGACTTGTAAATGTCATCTAATTAGGTGACTATGCTTAACTGCATATAAGATCATGTACCTCTATAACATCACTTGCTTATTAAAACCACCTGTCATTTTCAGGGTCACACACCACAATATGACAGCAATAAAGGATGAACTGTTCAGTAGTATTCGTAAATATACAAAACAGCATTTTATTTCCTGAGGCAAGTGGCAATTATTCTTTTTAATCATGTTGTCAAAAATAATAAGAATTCAAAAGACAAACATAGGAAGGATTTGAATTCTGTATACAAATGCCAGCTTTTTTTCTGATGCCTCCAGACAGAATCAACATATCCAACATCAGCATTCCTGTAACAACTTATACAAGAATGCCATATGGCATTAACTAGGTTTATGGCAAATGTATACATTTATGTATGTATTTACCCAATATGTTATGGCTCAGAGACCCTTTTATCCTTTCCTGTACTCTCAGCACTACTCAGCCCATAACAGGTATTCAAATAACTATTTTTAACTTGATTTGAAGTAAAAAAAAAAAAAGTTTCTTGCATACACTTGACAATAAATAGGGTGGCAAACAAAAATATTCGAAATCAAACTGACCGTTCACATTCAGAGTTCATCCTCAAAAATCTCAATTTTGGTACACAGCATCATGGTCCAGGTTGTCTAGCATAAAAGCTTGGCATTAGCTTTCATTATTTCACTCTCTTTATCCACTCCAAATATTTCACTAAATTCTGTTCTATTTTCTTTTATATTTGTCAAATTTGAACTTTCCAAGTTCCTGACTTTGTGCTCCATAATTCAATATCAATTCTACCACATTAGTCTGGCTTCATCTAAATGTCATCTACAAACTTTTATGATCACATACCACTATTATTAAATATTTTATTGATCAACCATTTCATATATGTATATTTATAAAATACAAACGTGCTAATCAACTAATATGCAACACACATTCAAAAAAAGTAATTATTAAAAGTATGAGAACAAAATACATTTAAATAAAGTTCATTCTGCATCCTAAAAAGCTTCTGCACAGCAAAAGAAACCATAGACAAAACAAAGAGGCAGCCTACAGAATGGGAGAAGATGTTTGCAAACAACGCCTCCAATAAGGGGATAATATCCAAAATATATGAGGAACTCATACAACTCAACATCAAAAAGACAAACAATCGAATTAAAAAATGGGCAGAGGACCTGAAGAGACATTTCTCCAAAGAGGACATACATATAGCCAATAGTCATATGAAAAGATGATCAATATCACCAATCATCAGTGACATGAAAATAACAAGCACAATGAGATATCACTTCACACCGGTTAGAATGACTTTCTTCAACAAGACAAATAATAACAAGTGTTGGAGAGGCTGTGGAGAAAAAGGAACCCTCATACACTGTTGGTGGGAATGCAGACTGGTGCAGCCGCTCTGGAAGGCAGTGTGGAAGTTTCTCAAAAAATTAAGAACAGAATTAGCATATGACCCAGGAATCCCTCTCCTGGGTATCTACCTAAAAAATCTGAAAACATTTATCTGTAAATACATGTGTGCTCCGATGTTCATTGCAGCTTCATTTACGGTAGCCAAGACATGGAAACAACCAAAGTGTCATTCGATAGATGATTGGATCAATAAGATGCGGTATATATACACAATGAAATAGTACTCCACCATAAGAAAAGATGAAATAGTGCCATTTGTGACAACATGGATGGATCTTGAGATTATTATGCTAAGTGAAATAAGTCAGACAAAAAATATCGAGAACCATATGACTTCACTGATATGTGGAATATAAAACTGAAAGCAACAAAGGAACAAGACAAAGAAACAAAACTTATAGACACAAACAATAGTTTAGTGGTTACCAGAGGGTGATGGGGGTGGGGGGATCGTAGAAGAGGGCTCTTTGATCAATGTTACTCAAGCAGTAATTCGCCATAATCAGAAGGGTCTGGACACTGACTATAACCACTTTGAGCGCCTCCTGTAATAGCAGAACTCAAAGGTGACTTATATTCATCTTTTGTTATCAGTATACATCGAGTACTACAATTTTAATATAGTTTTCCTTTATTAAAATGTGTATACATTTTTTGGCACCCTCTGTATATGGTGATGGAAGGAGAACTGATGGTGAACACACAATGTGATATACAGAAGATGTATTACAGAATTGTACACATTAAACCTATGTAGTTTTATTGACCGTTGTCACCCCAATAAATTTGAATAAAAAAGTTATTTCTGCATCCTAATGAACTGAAATATGTACCTCATAAGAACATGATATACTTTATAATTGACCTAAATGACTGATTTGATGTTTTTAATTTCTCCCAGCCTCCCTTGCATCCAACTCCCAGCACCTTCTTAAAACACTTCTTACTGCATGCGAGTGTCCTGATCAGAAATCTGTAATGACGACGCTTAATTTAGATTCCTCACTATGCCCAGTTAAATTTCTACATCAAGGTCCTTCTTTGCTATTCAAAATTTATTTCCTGCTCCATAGTCCCCAGCCTCACACATATTAATTACTGCATGTTATTCAACACCTTCTTTTTATTATCTGTCTCATATGGTTTTCTCATTTTCTCCACTGTCCTTTTACCTACACCATTTATCTTGCCTATATCACAATACTCACACCAGCCCTATCCCAACCCTATACCATGTATCCTTCTGATTAAATTTTACCCATTCTCAAAACTTAATTTTAGAAGCAGTCACTCAATGAAGTTTCCCGCAAGTTGATCCAATTGAACCTTGCATTTACTTACTTACTTACTTACTTATTTATTTATTTATTATATTAAATTTATTGGGGTGACATTGGCTAAAAATTATGTTTCAAGTGTACAATTCTATAATACATCGTCTCTATATTGCATTGCAAATACACCACCCAACATGAAATCTCCATCTGTCACCATATATTTGACTGTTTCCTTTACCCTCTTCTACCACTCCTCCCTCTTCCCTTACCCTGTTGTAACCACTAAACTGTTGTCTGTGTCTAAGAGTTTTTGCTTGTTTGTTTTATTCATTTGTTGCTTTCATTTTTATACCACATATGAGTGAATTATATGGTTCTCGACTTTTTCGGTCTGACTTATTTCACTTATTATTTCACATAATAATCTCAAGATCTATCCATGTTGTCTCAAATCTCAAGATCAAGTATTTCATCTTTTCTTACAGCTGAGTAATAGGGAACTACCTCATCACAAATAGATGCATTCTTGATTGTTTTTCATGACAACATCTACCACAGTCAAACACCTCCCAAGTACACACACACACACACACACACACACACACACACAATATAACCTGTAAGTCAGATAGTGGTGGTGTCAGAGCAGATGTATATCTGTTAATAATTTCTTCCTAAATCAATGAACCCACATACAGTAGATATTCAATATATGCTTAATTTTAATGATGATTATTAATTTCCTAGGGTATATCCCTGATCCCAACATCATTACAACTCTAGTAGGATTTTAAACAGGATCTTCAAACAAGTATAGGTATTCTTGGTAATATTTAAGTGCCAAGTTTCTCATTGTAGAATAAATAAATGATCTTAACATTTGGGGGCATCAGGTCATTTGTATGCAGCCAAATGTTATCTGAGAACATTTTTTAATGCTTTATAGGGACTCTAGCCTTTCTGAAATAGCCATAGGCACATTTTGTTATCTAAAGGAATCCCATTAATTGTTTTGTGGTGTTTTGTGGACAAGTATAAAATTAGCTAAAATTTTCTGAATACCAATGACAATAAGCAAAAGCCAAGTCTTTCTGGTATTCAAACACAATAATCATATTCTGAATTTAATGAATAATTTTATATCAAGTTGAAACAGATGGGTAAAAACAGAGCAAACAGATTCCTCTGGCTTATAATTGCATGTAAAAAGGTATAATTTTTGTTATTTCTCTGAATTTTCTTTCTACTGAGAATATCATGCTAGTTGGCATGACTTCCCAGTTTTTATTTTTAAAGGAGTGGTGTTGGAAAATGTAATCATTAGTCTGCCTGCTTTCAGAAATGGAAAAAGAAACTAACACGTTAGAAATTCTTAAAGCATTTTGTTAAATCATTTCTTTTGCTAATTTCACCAACCTACCAATTCAAGTGTCAAAACATAGGAGTCTGTCCCTTTATTCAAGCACTTTTGGAAAGTTTTCGAGGATCTTAGCTTGCTAGCCATGCTCCTAAACCCACCTGTTCAAAATAAGCACCCCGCCAGGGTCAGCCCTTATGCTCCTTGTAACGATTCACACCTTGACTTGGTTTCTCTAATAGAAATTATCATTGGTCATCCAGAGTCAGTTCTCCTTCCATCACCATATATTTGATCCCATTTACCTTCTTCTACCCTCTGCCCTCTATAAATCTTCTACCCACTCCCCTCTATAAATTTGCATATTACATTTTAACTAGCCTCTAGTAACCACCAAACTATTGTCTGTGTCTATGATATTTTGTTTCTTGTTTTTTCGTGTTCCTTTGTTGTTATCAGTTTTATATCCCACATATCAATGAAATCATATGGTTCTTGACTTTTTCCTTCTGACTTATTTCGAACACACAATGTGATATATAGATGATGTATTACAGAATTGTAACCTGAAAACTATTTATTAACCATTGTCACCCCAATAAACATTAATTTAGAAAAAATCATCATTGGTTTCCAGTTGGAATTTCAGATTTCGCCTTGTCACAGGACACTACCTTTATTTTTTTTCTCTTAGAATGACTTAATTATTTTTATTTTAAAACGTTTGGCTAGTGTCATAAACTATTCTTTGTAGGATCATCTTCTTGAATCTCTGCTCACAAAGAGACCATTAGGTCTTTGCTTGTTCAAAAAGGAATTTGGGCTTTAATACAGAGAGTTTACCATTAGGTAAAATAAAGCTAATAATAAACATGATTTTTAAAACTTTCTATTACTTTCATTTTAGTACTTCCTTTTCAACATTATAGACAAAACTTGTGGCAGATATCTATGTCTGTTAATTTTCAAGTTTTATTTGATTCTACTATAATTCAGTGCTCCTCAAACTGTGGTTTGGGACCCTTTCAAGAGGTTAATGAGGTTAGATCTATGTTCCATAATGTACGGCAATGTTTTCTATTTTCACTCTCATTATTTCAAAAATGTACAAATTTTCTAAAGACTAGAGATGTATAATTTCACACCAGACTGAATGGATAAGTGGAAATGATAAAGAAAATTAAAGAAATATCAAACAATGCCACTCTGTTCATTAATTTCATTATTTTGAAAACATATTTTATAACAAATTATTATGTTAATATGTAATAAATTTATCATGTTATTTAAAATAGAGTATTACAAATATTTTTTAATGTTTCCATTTTTAATTTTGACTACCGTAAATAACAATAGATGCACCATCTATAAAAAAATAGCTCTGGGACTCTCAATAAGTTTCAAAATTGTACAAGTGTTCTGAAAATAAAATTGGAGCATTGTTATTCTTGTTCATAAATAATCTAAATTACACCCCAAAGTGACGAATTCATCTAATAAGTAATATTTATTACTTGAAACTGAAACAACAGAGACAGAATGTCTAAGCTCTCAAAACTGACTACTGTTCTGGTGACGGTAAAATCCTTGGATTCTAACTTTAACTTAGATCTTTGTCCCAGAAAATTACAATGGATTATTAATAGAGTATACATTATTGTTTAATAAAGAAAGAGTGGCATAAAAAATTAGGCTAATTACATAATCTTGGAAGATTCCACTGGCAAACAAATGATAAACAAGAGTTGGAATCAGTAAACTCTTTTCAGTGTCTTCTTTTAGAAATAAATAGCTCCAGACTTAAGACACCTACTAGCACTATATAGTAATCCATGAGTAAATCTGTCTTATTTTGTTCCAATATAGTGCTTACTTTCAGAGCATGCTCGTTTAGAACAAGTCTGATGATTAAGGTACCCGATACTTGTTTTCAACTTAGATTTATTGAGCATAGCAAAACTCTTATTACATCAGCACCTAGACAACACAGTTAATAAATCAACTTCTGAATTTGTTAATCTGATATTTCTTGAGCCTCGTTCTGAAGTTCAGTTCCAGGACTGGGAGAAACCGAGGCCAGTGTAAGCTGCCATTCTTACATATGTTCTAATTATGCTAAGAATGCTTCTTGTACACCTAAAATAAAATTTATGGACATATAAAAATCAAGCTATTCACAAAGAAAATACATGAGTCCTTTATTCATATAAAATTGAGGTAGGTGTAAATAGAAATAAAGGAAACGTATCATATTTTCATTTTTCACAGAGGAACTGTCACTTTGTACTTGTTAATTTCATGTGAATAATGCATTCACTAGACATTCTATGACAGATTGCATAAATCATGTTTTCTAGAAAATCTCAATAACACAGCAGAGTAAGAGATAAAAATGTTATTGTGAAAAATTTTTTAAAGTTAAAAAGGTATATATATATATATGTATATACCATGTTATATATATACCATATATAAAAAGGTATATATATGTATATATATGTATATATATATACACACATACATATATATATATATATTCCATGTTACGTATATACATATGTAACAATGACTATCATTAAATATGATTAATGTGCAAAGTTATACGAAAAAGGTAATAGGAGTTGTTTAGACAGACCAAATAGATCTGAGACATTGGTGAAAATTAAATTTGCACTATTAAAGAAATGCAGTTTTGGAAGAACTTCATCAAGCCTAGAGCTTGATGCTTTGGATTGAATATATTTTGGAATTAGATTGTTTTGGGTCAAATTCTCAGGTCTGTGATGTTTACAAGCTGGTCAACCTATCACATATTATTTACTATGGTTATTTTCCTCCCTCCCTCGCAATTTCTTCCTTCCTTCCTTCTTACCTTCCTTCCTTCCTCAACTCTCATCTCTTTCTTTTGGTACACTGGGCTTGCAGCATTAAATTAATAAATCTTTTCTTCATCAAATAATTTGATTATTGGTTCATTCAAACTTCCATTCTTTCTTTCTTCCTTTTCCTTCCTTCCTTCCTTCCTTCCTTCCTTCCTTCCTTCCTTCCTTCCTTCCTTCCTTCCTTCCTTCCTTCCCTTCCCCTATTCTTTCTTCTTTCTCTTTAATTATGTAATGTTGCACTATTTTATCCTTCTTACCCTCATTTTCTTTATTTATTAAAATGAAAATGCTAACGACCTTATTGAAATGCTATGACTATTGTGCTTGCTAAAGGAAAATGTGCTTCCTGCCTTCTCGTGAAGTGGCTGTTGTGACTGGAACACGTAGCAGAGCTGGCAGAGTTGGGTGCACTGAATGGGATTACAGTCCTCTAAGCCACCTTTGCAATGGGTCACTGGTTGCTCTTTGATCAAGCCCTAATAGCCTAGTTGTTTAGTCCTTTTCAATTTAATTGCAAAACACTTACCTTCGCTGGGGGAAAAAGGCCAAAATAAAATCTGGAATAAGAATTTGTGTTTTTTGCCCAGCTAGACATCTGTTTCCCATTAGCCACTGAAAGCAGTTGCTTGATATCATTCTCTAAATTATCACAAAATTCAGCTTATCGTGGCTTGCATCATTATTATTATCATTATTATTATTATTATTATTACAACCACTTAAATTATCCATATGTATAAAGGCACAATCAATATAAAAATACAAAGAATGTCACATATTTTGCAATGGGGACTTTTCATGGACAAAGAAACTCTTTGATTAGTTCTTTGTTCTTGAAAGATATCTAGATACAGCTTTTCTTCCTGTTATGTAATGATTTGTGGAGACTTTTTAAAAATAACCTCAGAGTTGATGAGTATACAGGTGGCAATCAAATGTGAATAGCAATTTCCACCCTCATGTCCTGGCTGATGCACTGCAGGTTGGTATGAACATGATTACCAAGCTCCCAAACTACCATCATTGAGTCTCTTTTTTCTACTGACTGTGCCAGCAGCAGCAAGCTGTGCAAGAAGGGAAGCTGAGAATAGGCCCCTGCATCCCCACGTCCCATGGAGATATGAGCAGGGTGAGATAACTTTGCTGAGCCCACATGCCCCCATACCTCTTCTATTTAAGTGGCATTTACTCACCGACTTGTACAAAATTGGAACACTTTGAAATGTACCAGCGCCTGAAAATGGTTGTATTGAGTATATACATATTCACTTAGAAATATCCAGTAATGGCAGATCTCTGAGACAGAAATCAGATCTGTGCTTATCCGTGACTGGGAGTGGAAAAAGGAGTTGTCTGCAAATGGGCGTAAAGGAACATTCTGGGGTGAGGGAAGTGTTCTACAACGTAGTGTGGTGATGATTGCACAAATCAAAAAATTTCTAATTAAGTCACATACTTCCAATGGGTGAATTTAATGGCTGACGAATTATATCTCAAACTTGCTAAAAATTATGGAGACTCAAGTATAAAAAAATAGAGAAAAAACTCTATAAAACAAGTAGTACCATAAACATGGATTTATAAAAAAAAATAGCATCCTGGGAGAATACTTTAAATATATACGGTAAACAAATGGTAAATATCCTTCAACTATAAAATCAACAAAATATATGTGATAGCTAAGATATAAATTACATGTACAGATGCTATTAAAATAATGTTTGAAATCCAAGAAGGCAGCAAACTTTCAGACTTTGTTCTCTCTCTCACCTTTCCTTTCTCTCTATTTCTCTGCTAGGAAAGCATCGCAACATGAAGTTTCAGTCAACTACGACATTTAACAAATTCCCTTATGTACCAGGCCTTATTCTAGATGCTTAGGATATAATATTGAGCAAAATATAAAGAATGTACATTCACATTTCACTTATTGTCAACAACAATGAATAGATAGATGTGTGAACAAAGAAGATAACTTTAGGCATTAATTGATGCTGTGAAAGTCAAATACGATAATGATTTGGAAAAAACAATCACCAGATGTATTGCTTTTAACCATGGTGGTTATGACACACCTCAGTAGAAGGTAATATTAGAATTGAGGGGCAGCCTTAAATATGGAGGGACAACATTTTCAAAAGAAGAAAAGTGAATGCAACGTTCCTTAGAAAAGATTGAATTTGGTGTATGTCGAGTATCTCTGAGGTAACTGAAGGGGGGTGATTACAAGAAAGCTTGTAAGGGCAACACATGTTTTATGGGTAATGATACTGTTGAAAGCAATTTTATTCTGTCTTCTTTTAGGAAGTCAAAGAAAAGTATGGAACCATTGAAGTATCTTTTGACTTAATAGCTTCCTTTCCTTCCCTTTCTTATTAATTGAAATGTCATTAGCTAACATCAGGAAACGTGTTGCGAAGTTCTGTTTAGCTCCTAGTCATCAGTGGCATTGACTTGAAAAAGATTTTGGATGTTGGCTTTGCTACACAAGATATATACACATGCAAGATAAACACATACAGAGAGAGGGTGGCCAATTTTTATAGAATGACACATAGCTTCTTGATCAAGACATATAAGATTCTTGACAAACTGGTCTCTATTAACTTTCTAGCTCAAGGGTCCCCTCTCTGAGCCTTGTACTTTACACTAAAATATTAATGAACTTCAATTTCTATTATGCATGCTATAATGGGCCTCCATGGGCCTTCATCTTCTTATGCTGATGCTAAATAGATTGGCCATCCCACGTTCTGCTGCTTCCAAATACTCTTAGGTTTCTTTTAAGATTCAGCTCAGGCCCCATCTATAGGATGCTTTGCTCGATATCCTTACCTGGAGCAAACTCTTGTTTTAGAGTTCTTGTGATGCCCTGTCTAGTCTCTACCACTATACTTACCACTGTGAAAGCTTCTGGTGGTTATTGGTTATCCTTCTGTCTTAAAAATAGCATTTTTGCATTCTCATCTCCTGCACCAATTCCTGTCATATGTCCTGCCTTCCCCAATGTGGGATAGTTGAACCAGTGAGTGAATGAATAAGTGAACAGATGATTCCAGAGCATGGTTAGATCAACAGGTAATGAGAAATCACATTTCCTTATAAAAGGAGGAAAGTGATCTGCAGTCTCAAATGAAAACCAAATATTATAATCTGACTGGCACTCAATTTCCCAAGAGAGTAATTCGCATTCCATGTTATGGACATAAGAAAGTTATCAAACTGACCCAGATAAAGAATCTTGTGCCATGACAAAATGCATCCTAGATCATTTACAAAGTCTTTTTTTTTCCTCTCAATCATTTGCTAGATTTATTTCCTATACGTATGTGAATAATAAATACAAATATATTTTGGGCCTCAAGCGTTTGCATTTTTTTTTCCTCCTGATAGTTAAGTCTAGCAAAACTGGAAAATTCTTGCATCTCTCAAGAGAAAAAGAAAACTGGTATTACCAACTATTTTATTTAATATGTGCCCCCATACCAAGAAGTACTACCACTCAATGATAAAGAGAAAAAAGAAAAAAAAATTAAATGATAGAAGGGAAAATGCTGCCATAACAGTCTCTAATTTGAAACTCTAGCCATTAAGTTAGGCTTTTTGGGAATTCTTCAAAAGTAAAATTATAAAATATCAGTGAAATTGTAAATAATAAAAAGAATAGCAATATCTCGATCCATTAACTTTATCTCATATCCATTACAATTTTCAGTACAGTGATGGGGAAGACATTATTATAAGTGTTCTCTGAGGTGTATAAAGCCAATACCCCATTTTATTTAATAAGTAAACATTGTCCTCAATTTAAATATCTAAAGCAATGTATTTATAGACTATTAACAATAGAATTCAATCATGAAATGTGTTTGTAAAACTTGACATTTTAATCTTTTAGGCTCAATGTTGCATTTTGCATTCAATGTTAAAAGTGTAATGCCACAATTACTTAAGCAACAGGATTATAAATTTACACATACATGTAGATACCTTATTTTTCATATATTGTGTGACTTAATTTTATTGCATCAAGTCCTCTAGTTTTTCCATAACTATGAATTATTAGGTTGGTACAGAAATAATTGCGGTTTTTGCATTTTTTAACCTTTTAAAACGCAATTACTTTTGCACAAACCTAATAGTATGTTAAGTCAAATTCTTAATATGTTAAGTAGAAACTGCATGAATTTTAAAAATCTATACTTCTCACACAAGGCATCTGTTTCAAAACCCTTTTGAGTTATGGGCTATAGTCGTTTCCTGGCCCATATCGCCAGACAAAAATAAACCTGAAATATTTGAGATTCAAAACAGATCAAAGATAAATTTGTTCTATTTAGAACTACTTATATTTCTTATATTAGTATTACTTATGGCTTATCTTTTGCTGAGAAGCTGGAAGAAACATGATTTAAGTCAAAACTAGAAATGTATGTTTCATGTTCCTAAAATCCTGGTTATTCTCAAAGATATTTCATTGACTAAATTAATGAATATAAATAGTTTCAGAGTAACGTACTGTGAAAAATCCAGAAAAATACACTTGATAAAAGAAAGCAACAATTTGAATAGATATTGGAGAAGCAGTTTTGTCTAATTTATTATTCCTCTCCCCTCCACTTGCTAGAAACACAAGGAGATGTTTCTTTAATATTCATTGTGAGAACCAGTAAAACTCGCAAGTGTGGGAACCCCCCTAGCTATGGCTGGGTTGCCCTGGACTCTTCAACGCTCAAAAAAGTCCATAGTCCTCCAGTAATTCTTCAGTTAGGGTTCATAATTCCTTATCATGGCACTGGTGACTGCAAAGGTTTCTGGAAGTTCCTTTCCACAACTTCACTCCTGAAAGTTGTGATTCTCTGTATTAGCCTGGAATCTCTCCATGTTCGGGGCAACAATTTGCCCTGTGACTTCAATTCTCTTATGGATCTCAGAAGCTGATATTTCCGTTTGTTTACCTTTTTGTATTATTAGGACAGAATGGCAACTTCCAAGGTTCTTACATGCCAGACCAGAAACCAGAAGTCCCTTTGTCCTGCTTTGAGTTAATTTTTTGGTTTTTGTTTTTACTAAGTGTTTATGATGGTGACCATTTACCCATTCTCATCTGTTTTCTAGAGTTTCTCCTGAGATCTTTCAATTCTACTTTTGTGCATTTAACATTTACCTCTTGCCTTGATTTGTGTTACACACACACACACACACCCACACACACACGCACAGTCTAAAAATTTGAGAAAAGATATATGTATTCCTAATTTTCAATCAAGATGTTTTCCATTAAGTAAAATACACCTAATGATATAATTTACCATTATTGGAGGATGCTATTGGAGAATATGCTCCATCAAAATTACAAAGTAAATCAAGAAAGAAGAGGAAGATTCCGGAAACAATAATGCAACACATAACACAGCCTGACTAAACACCTAATTGCTAATTGTATAGAGACTATAGAGTCATGAGACCAAAGTGTAGCAGAAGGAAACAGAAAAACAAAAAATTGGTAGATTGACTCATTTCTATATATGGAAAATTATACTGAGAATCACTTAATAAAGCTGTTAGACAAAGAAAGAAAACTCTGGTTCAAAAAATGTAAAATATAAAGAAAAACAGGCTAATGGCATCCATACAAACTAAAAAATAGGAAAAGGAAAGCTCAATCATAGTAAATATTTTTATTGCAGCAGTGATCAATACTTAGCAAATCATTTTATTTATTGATTGAATAGTTGTAATGTTATATTGAGAGGATGGGGAGGAAAAAGAGAAGGGCAAAGAAATGCAAGATAAACAGGTTTAAGGGAATTAAAATTATCATATATAATAAGATGAATTAAACATATAATGTCTCAAACTGATAAAAATTTCACTATATGCATATTAAAATGTGAAGAAAACTACTAAAAATAATAGCTAGCATTAAAAGGGTTGCTTCTGGGAAGCAGGATGAATTTGACTGTTAGAAGCTTGCTGAACTTGGTTTAGCCTTGTAGCAATAGTAGTATGGGAATAGTTTTAAGTATGCATGTATCATCTTGATTAAAATGATTATTAAAAATAGCCCCTGGATAGCTAGGTGAGGAATCCCTCACTGTAGCCTAAACAAAATACTTCATCCCAGAGTAGATATCAGCATACCTCTCCTGTTGAAGCTTGATTCCCATAATTTCTCCATCCCAGTCACCATTTTTACTTTTATATAGATTTGTGAAACTAGATTTGCCTTAGACTTTAACTCTGCGTCCTTGATTCTGTACAGGCTATGTGTGTGCATGCAGGGTGTGTGTGTGTGTGTGTGTGTGTGTGTGTGTGTGTGTGTGTGTGTGTGTAAGTAAAAGGAAAATACTGTACGTGCTTGTACATTTTGCTAGATGTGTTTGTTCATATAATTGGATAGTATGTTGATTAGTACATACAAGCACATTAGAATTGATCTTTTTTAATAAAGATTAACTAATATTTGATTGCGAATATATCTTAGTTCACTGTATATTACTTCTCCTAAACATGGGTTTTAGCTTTTTTCCCATAAAATCTTTCCAGAGCGCTGCAGTTAACTTCATTCATCTCCCTTGCTATGTATAACAAATATGTAGAAATATTAAAATTTCTAGAAGTGGAGTTTTTGGTCAAAAGATATGGGCATTTATAAATGGATCATATTTTCTGAGTGCCTTTTATAAATAATTTGAACAACTCACACTTTAATCAACAGTATATGAGTACAACAATGACTGCCTATTCCCTCATATCCTCATTGTTACTACAAAACATGAAAATATATGCCCAGCTGAGAGTTGAAAATAGCATCTAGTTTGTATTTACTCTAAGTGAAGTTGAGACTCCTTTAGTATGTTTATTAGCTACTTTTATTCCTATGAACTGTTGATTCATATCATTTATTAGGTTGTATGAGTTCCATTAATCTCAATGCCAGCCTTATTAGATATCAAAGTACCATATATACTGTTGTTTCTTTCTTATAGTTCTATATTATTCTTGTTTTGTTCACATCAATCTTTATGCCTATTTTTGCTCCAGTTCCACACAGCTTTAATCTATATGTTTTATGTTATATCAAGTGAGGCAAATTTCCTTTCATTTTCCTTCTTTGCAGTTATGTCATGGAAGTCTTTCAGGAAATCATTAATATCATGACTAACCTTAATATTTTAAAACTCAAGTTATGCGGCATTTTTTTATAAGTAGAGATTTCCCTCTATACTTTTCTGACTCAGCTGCATTAGTCCATTATTACCTGCTTTTCTCAGGAATAGTGAAAAATATTGGGGAAAATCCAAATTACCTTAATAATTGAACAAACAAATATCTGCTATCAGCTAGCTAAACAGGTGTTACATAGTGCTCTGCTGTCCTCTTTGGAGTCAGATAAACATGGGTTTAAATTCCAGGTGTACTATTTATTTAACAACTTAGCAACAAAGAGGAAATTACATCATTTCTTAGGATCAGGTTCCTTATCAGCAAAAGGGAGCTCTAATATCTAGCTTGTAAAACAAAATATGGGTGTGAAGGCAGTATCAAATACTGGTTAAAGGCTCGTATCTTGAAGACAGACATCCTTGGGTCAAATTCTGGTTCCAGCTCTTATTACTCTGAGCTTGTATAAATCACTAGGTCAAAATCTTATGGCTAATGACTTCTAGCTCTGTGATTATGGTAAGGACTGTGTTCTCTAGCATCTTAATTTCCTCATTTGTAAATCAGGAATAGTAACTAAATGAATGAATAACCAAAAAGTATTTAGAACAGGGCATAAAGCTACTCAGTAAGTGTTAACTGTATTACTACTTGGCACTTATTTGGCATTTAAATAAACAAACAAAGTCAACATGTTAACTTCTTCCCTGGGAAAGAAGGTTCCTCGTACTTGGAAGGAAGGTGCATCTGTGATCTACAGACTCTTTGACCTAGAAGCCTGAGGAGATCCCATGTGAGCAAAATCCAATGGTCTAGTCTCTTCTCGGACTTCAAGTGAAACCCATCTATTGTATTTTCTTTCCAATATTAGAGGGATGAAATTAAGCAAGGTGCATATTGTATTTTATCTTTTCAAAGTCATTACAAAGAGAATTGCATGTGTGTATTTGTATGTATGTGTGTAACAGAAATAGATAGATAGATAGATAGACCCCTGAATTTAGCCAGATCACAGAGTTGGTATTCATAAAATGATGAGGATAAATGACAATTTAGATATTTCAAATTTGTTCTTATTCTGGCTTACTCTGAAAGCAGCTAAAAAGAAGTATGCTTTGTAAAGCGTGGTTTTGCCCAGCTACCATACAGGTGGTTTGCCTGGCTACCATTTCTACTGTTTCATGGAGCTGTGCCAAAGTATAGTGGTCTCCAATCTCCATTGCAGTGCTCTCCTTCCACTAAGTCAGAAAATCTCTGGACTCATATCAGCAAAGCACTAATTTATGGATTCATCTCAGCACCCAATTATTTACACAATAACTGAAAATAAACCTGTCACTGGGCCACATACAAGCATCAGACTTAATGCTAGCATTACAGGCCTTGAATGCCTTGCTTTGCCAGAACAGGGTTACTTTTTCCTTCTTTGCACTCGTGCTATGGTGACTAGAAGTTTCTCGTTTATGTTCACCTATGGGTTTCCTGTGGCCAGGCCCAACCACAGCTCACCACAACCTCGTGCCCTAGCTCACAGTCAACGTGCTGTTTCACAGCAAGAATCCCAATCAAATAACTATGAACAAAGCTGGATGTGCAGCTTGCTTCTATACTTACTTAAAAACTTAAAACAGAAAAGAAAAAAATATTGCTGAACTTGCCTCTCTTCACAGTGTTGACCTCCAAACCTGACCCATCAGAAATGCAACATCCATTCCTTTTGGTCTAAATGTTTCAGAACCTATGTGACTAAACAGGGAGCCTTGTCAGAATTGCCTTTGCCACAGCACTCACACCTGGGTATTGTCTGTGATTATTTTGAAAACACTAGAGGCTTGAATCATTCGGAGAATGTTTACTATGGGATTTCCTTAACAGGGTAACAGAATAAAGAGTACATATACATGGTTAAAACAAGACTTTTATATATATATATATATATATATATATATATATATATATATATATATATATATATATATATATTTGTTAATGGCCTATCTACTGACAATAAAATTTCTGCATTATATCTGATATTCATTTTATTTAAAATTTCAGAGGTTTCGTATTTTAATATATTTCACTTAGAAATATTATTAACAGCATATCAAAGTTCAAAAGCGAGACTACTATCAGATGGATTATGATACCCATTCTACATTTAAAATAAGTTATTGCCTACAAGTACTACCACATGACGATTTTTGGATCAGCTGAATATGTATATATATGATAGACATTAAGGGCTATAAAAAAATAGTTATCAACCTGTTCTGAAAGAAGTCACTCCATAAAGTTCAAAATCTTAGGAAAAGTGATCCAAAGACACTCTGAAAATAAAATATGAAAAATCAGAAATTTTTATAAGGATATCAAAATGTCTCACAGAAATTAAGCTAATTAAGCTATTAAAAATGCAGATAGCTGGGAATGAGAACTGACTCCAAATTCTAATAAGAACTTGTTTTCTGTCACCTGCCTCCTTCCCCTCTATATGTCTACTCCTTTCTTTTGTCTTTATTTTTCCAAACTACATGATCAAAGAGATAGTCATTGACTGCTAAATTATGCCAATTACAAAAACAAACCCCAAGAGTAAAAATAATTGGTTTAATTTGGGCCAGGAACATACTCCCCTCAAATCCAATCAACTGTGTGAATGGATTGGAGAGTGTAGGAGCACACTATTAAAAAAAGAAATAGAAGTCACAGCACGTAAGGATTAATGGAAAGACAAAACAAGAGATATACATCATTTTATTATTATGGACCTCCTTTTAGTCATAACCTCTAACCTTGCTTGTCACCTCTACTACTATACCTTTTCAAGAAACCCATGTCCCCCCTCCAAACAAAAATCTATCAGCTATATTTTAAAACAAAAAACAATTAGGACTGTATCTGTCCATTGTGTCTGATTTTACTTTTAGATTACAAGTTTCTTCAGAAATCTCCTTTTGCTCAGGTGCAGTGTCCTGAAAGATATTAAAATGTCACTTCCACAGTCACATGAATCATTGACTATTATAGTGCAAAGGTCAACATTATCTTTTAAACAAAACATGGCAGACACTTCTAGATTTCATGGCTTGAGTTCCTATTTACTGGAGTCATCATCCGAATATACTGAAAAGGGAACCAAAAGAAAGATTTCACCCTACACAAACATGTATGTATGTTTACACAGTCCCTTCCGGTGGCTATTACCACTGCTCTGAATATGGCTTTCATTGAAGATCCAGAATCATCATTTCTTTTGCAAAGTTCCTTCACATGCTTATGTAATTTTAAAACATAAAGGTAATTTTTTTCCAGGTTTACAAACCTAAGTCATTCAGTATATCTGGAATATATAAGTGAGGTTTCGGTGGAGGGTCTAAAATGGTGTCAAGAGAGTTGAGAGAGAGTCTCTAAAGGGCTGATCAATGGAGAATCAGAAGGCCATCTAATTGGATAGGTTGGTGTTTATCAAGAGTAAATCCATTTATGCTTCATTACTCACATTTCACAAACAAAAATAAGTATTTTAGAACTTCCATTAAGATTCCATAAAGAATTAATATAATGTTAAACCCCTAAAAATTTTAGGGCTATTAAATCAAATACTCATGCCAAAAGGTCTGTCTGAAGTGCCTGACCCTATCAACATGTGTAAATTCATTAAGACTAATTATCAAGTCTGCTCTAGACACCACTATATCCCCAGTACTTAGCCTGTGCTCTGGTAAATAGTAAATACTTAATAAAATCTGTTGAACAAATAAATTAGCAAACACAAGACATAAGATAGTTAAAATAAACGTAATGAGGGAGAACGGTGACTTTAAAGAATCCACTCATTAAATCGTGAACTTTATTTATAATTGTGGTTCTTAGAGCTAGCCTGTTGAAGGGTAGTTTGCTGCGCTTGGAAGCAGAAGCAAATATGATTTACTTGACAACGCAAATCTATTTTTCTGGTGATTTTCTGAGGCACATGGAGTGACGCAGGGAACATTCTGGACTAGGATCTCAGCGACTATCTTTTGGCTCCCCCTAGGGTATGAACTAGAGAAGTAAAACTGCCAGAGGTTTTGAGTTCTGGGGGAAAATGTATAATGAAGCGTAGAATAAAATGCATGAAATGTACTATAATAGTTGAGTCCTGAATGAGTTATTAATAAAACCCCAGGGGTTGCTGTGGTGAGCCAGGGTATTTAATGAGATTAAAAGGCAAAAGGATGCGTGGTGGCCAGAAACTCTCCACAAGTGAGGATTTTAAAATCTGACTCAATCGGAAGTTACATGTGTTCTCCCCCAAAACCATGTAGCAAATGAGGATAAGAGAAAATAAAAGCAGTTTTACAAGAATCATTAGGGAAGGGGGGGGGTGTCAAGTACATAGTGATGGAAGGAGAACTGACTCGGGGTGGTAAGCATACAATGCAATATATCAATGATGTATTATAGAAATGTACACTTGAAACCTACATAATTTTACTAACCAATGTCATCCCAATAAATTTAATTTAAAAAGAATCATTAAAAACAAAGAAGAGTAAGCAGACAGTGATTTAATCCAATGGCACTTGTGCTCTTTGTTTCTAATTCTAACAAAATATAGTATTTAACAAAACTTACTGAATTACTCTAAGTTTTTTAGGACCTACTTATATATTAGGTTGTTTGCCAAATTAATTCATTTATGTTTTATCATTTAATCTTCCTCCAACTCTGGTTGCCAGGTATTAATATCTACAGCAACATAATTCAATGTTTTAACCCACACTTGTTTTGGTATTACAAAATAATGGTTGAAGGTTTTGAACCCAGATCTCTTATTTCAGAGCCAGTTCTTTCTTCCAGATGTGTTGTTCGGATTTATAGTTGCAGCCTTGACAACTTAGTAACCTCTTAGAGGATAACTATCTTTTCACAAACAGGTCTGTAATGGGTCTTTAAGGCACTTACTAAGCTCATTTAGTGGAAGATTTTCTATTTTGCTTTATTTATGTTACAAATACATGTAATGTACAGTTCAAAGATCTTATACAAAAGAAGAAAACAGGAAATTGTCAATTTAATTTGCACAGCTTCTACCCACAATACGACCTTCAAAAAAAAAAATTGGTACGACAGCTACATAATGTTTACAAACTATTCTTACTCGGGCTACTTGTTGTCACTTATTTTCCATAGGGAATTAATCTGTAACATAACAGGTATGAAATATGATCTGGACTTTCTAAGGAAGAGAGATAAATATTATTTAAAAACATCTATAAGATTCAGAACAATTTATAGAAATAGTGTACATCTGTTGGTTGAATTCTAAGTTTCCAAGTCTCCTTCCCTTTCCTCAAACTGTAGCTAATTTTCATTGTGACTCATTGAAAACTGACTATAATCAAGCTCCAAATTCTAGTCCATGTGAATTGGCTAAGTTTGCCAGCAAATTCCATTTTCCTGACTAAAGTGATTTATTAATGGCTGGAAATATACTTTCACCAGTACAGTAAGAGGGAATGTCAAAGCTTTGTGTAGATCTATCTAAGGAATCTCTACCTATCTGAGCCATCCATTACTTGGAAGCTAAAGCATGTGAACTGGTTAAGAATACAGTAAGAGGAAATAAGGACTTATAGTAACAAATCCTGAAACTTGAAGTAACTGAACTAAGGAGATAGGACAAAGAGTAGTAAGAACCCCTCCTCTTCCTCAACAAAAGAACTTGGTGATCCTTCTGTGTTAGTAAAACAGCTATGAATCTCTGATCTATTGTACATTGAGACTTAGATTTTATGTCACCTAAGTCTGTGACATTATGGTTGAAGAAGAAAAATGTCACAGTGTCTCAGTGTGTTGGCTAATTTTGCAGCTTTATGACAGGCCCTGAAAGATGCAAGGTTTTCTTTTCTAAAGTCAGCCCACCTAAAAGCATAAAGTAAAATTAAAAAATTTAAAAAATATAGCTTTGCTAAAAGAAGCTCCTTTTGCCTGTGGACTGAAATAAAGTATGATCAAAATTCTGAACATCTGTAGCTTTGCTGGGCCACAAAAAACAAGTTGTATACATCAAAGGAAAGTTTTGGCAAAATTGTGTCAGATAGCTTTTGGTGCATAGATTTGAGAGGCAGTAAGATTAGAGCCTATGGCAAACCTAACACCATGTCCTACCTACAAACCCAAACCCTCATTTAGAAATGTTTTGGGGTTTTTTTGAAGTTCCTCATTTTTTATTAAATTTATTGTGGTGAAGATGGTTAATAAAATTATACAGGTTTCAACTGTACAATTCTATAATACATCAACTATACGCTAAGTTGTATATTCACCACCCAAAGTCAAATCTCCTTCTGTCAGCATTTATTTCACCCTTTTATCTTCTTCTATTTCTCTCCTTTCTCCTTTCCCTCTGATAACCACTAAACTGTTATCTGTGTCTATGAGTTTTTGCTTCTTTGTCTTGTTCATTTGCTGCTTTTAGCTTTATATCCAACATATGAATGTAAAGATGATGGTTCTCATTTTTTTTCGGTCTGACTTATTTCACTTATCATGATAATCTCAATATCCATCCATGTTGTTGCAAATGGCAGCATTTCGTCTTTCCTTATGGCCGAGTAATATTCCATAGTATATATGTACTACATCTTTTTTATCCAAGCATCTATCAAAGGACACTTTGGTTGTTTCCATGTCTTGGCCACTGCAAATAATGCTGCATTGAATATAAGGGTAAATATACATTACAGATAGATATTTTCAGATTTTTTGGTAGATATCCAGGAGAGGGATTGCTGGGTCATATGGTAATTCTTTTCTTAATTTTTTGAGGAAACTTCATACCATTTTCCATAGTGGCTGTACGAATCTACATTCCCACCAGCAGTGCTTGAGGGTTCCTTTTTCTCCACAGCCTCTTGAACACTTGTTATTATTTGTCTTATTGATAATAGCCATTTTCACAGATGTGAGGTGATATCTCATGGTGAATTTTATTTGCATTTCACTAATAGTTAAGTTGAGCATCTTTTCATATATCTATTAGCCATTTGTATGTCTTTTTGGGAGAAGTGTCTGTTCAGGTCCTCTGCCCATTTTTTTAATTGGATTATTTGTCTTTTTGTAGAGTTGCATGAGTTCTTTATATATTTTGAATAGTATCCCCTTATCAGAGGTGTGTTTGCAAATGTCTTCTCCCATTCAGTTGGTTGTCTCATTGTTTTGTTGATGGTTTTTTTTTCTGTGAAGAATCTTTTTTAGTTTGATATAATTCCATCCATTTACTTTTGCTTTTACTTCCCTTGCCTTTGAGGTCAAATTCATGAAGTCCTAAGAACAAGGTCCATAAGTTTAGTATCTATGTTTCCTTCTATGCAATTTATTGTTTCAGGTCTCATATTCAGGTCTTTGATTCATTTTTATGTAATTTGGTGTTTGGTGACAGATAGCAGTTTAGTTTCTTTCTTTTGCATGGGCTTTCCAATTTTCCCAGCACCATCAAAGGAGCTTTTTTTCTCCTTTGTATGCTTTTGGCTCCTTTATTGAAAATTATTTAACCGCAGATATGTGGGTTTATTTCTGGGTTCTTAATTCTATCCCATTGGTCTGTGTATCTGTTTTTTGTCAATACCATGCTGTTTTGATTATTGTCACTTTATAGTATAATTTGAAGTCAGGAAGTGTGATACCTCTAGCCTTGGGTTTTGTTTGTTTGTTTGTTTGTTTGTTTTTTCAGGAGTGCTTTGGTTATTCAGGGTCTTTTGTGATTCTATACAAATCTGAGGATTTTTTTGTTCTATTTTTTTCAAAAATGCCTTTGGGATTTTGATGGGGATTGCATTAAATCTGTATATTGCTTTGGGTAATATGGCCATTTTAACTCTGTTGATTCTTCCAATCCATGAACAGGGAATATCTTTCCATTTTTTTGTGTCTGCTTCAATTTCTCTTATAATGTCTTGTAGTTTACAGTGTAAAGGTCCTTCATATCCTTTGTCAAGTTTATTCCTAGATATTTTACTCTTTTTGTTGCAATAGCAAAAGTAATATTTTTCATTTCATTTTCTGAAACTTCCTTGTTGGTGTAATATATAAGAATGCAATGGATTTTTGTACGTTGATTTTGTATCCTGCAACTTCACTGTATGTGTTTATTGTTTCTAATAGTTTTTTTGTTTGTTTGTTTTGTTTTGTTTTTGTGAAGCCTATAGGGTTTCCTGTATAAAGAATTATGTCATCTGCACAAAGTGTCAATTTGACTTCTTCATTTCCAATTTGGATGCCTTTTATTTCTTTCTCTTGCCTGGTTTCTCTGGCTAGGACTTCCAAAACTATGTTGAATAACAGTGGTGAAAAGGGGCAATTTTGTCTTTTCCTGATCTTAGAGGAAAAGCTTTCAGTTTTTCACCATTAAGTATGATATTAGCTGAGGGTTTGTCATATATGGCCTTTATTATGTTGAGGTACATTCTTTCTTTACCCATAATATTTAGTGTTTTGATCATAAATGGGTGTTGTACCTTGTCAAATGCTTTTTCTGCATATGATTTTTATGAACAAAATCAGAAATAAAAAAGAAGTTCTGACAGATACTACAGAAATACAAAGATCATACAAGAATGCTGTGAAAGACTATATGACACCAAATTCAGTAACCTAGAGGAAATGGACAAATTCTTACAAATACACAACCTTCCTAGATGAATCACAAAGAACTGGAAAATTTAAATGTACAGATCATCAAGCAAATTGAAACAATCATCAAAAACTTCCCAAAAGGCAAAAGTCCAGGACCAGATAGATGGCTTCTCTTGCGAATTCTACCAACATTCAAAGATGATTTAATACCTGTCCTTCTCAAAGGATTCCAAAACCTGAAGAAGATGCAATACTTCTAACTCATTTTATGAGACCAACACTATTACCCTGATACCAAAACCTAGTAAGGATAACACAGAAAAGGAAACTATAGACCAATATCTCTGATGAATACAGATGCAAAAATCCTAAACAAAATACTAGCAAATCAAATACAATAATACTTTAAAAGATTATACATCATGATCAAGTGGGGCTCATTCCAGGGGTGCATGGGTGGCTCAACATACTCAAATCAATCAATGTGATACACCTTATTTAGACATTTTGAAGACAGAGAGGGAAAGGAAAGGAGGGAAGGAGGAAGATTGGAAGGGAGAATAAATAAATAAAATTACTTTTTGAAAGTGTATAGAAGTCAGTGTCTATTTTAGTAGTTTCTCCCCACCAAATCTATTGAATAGGAGAATACGAATGGTAGGTTATAGCACAGCCATGGGCAGGGATAGAAACTAAGGCTGATAATTTGCTTACCAAATTCATAGGCCTGAATCCAGATTCAAATGTTATATTTCCTGTTATGGTTTCTAGCACACATAATTGTCTCAAATAAAATAGATGTGACACTTAATAAAGTTTTAAGGAAGTGGTTTTGAAATGGAGACTCGAATTCTGGCAAATAATAACTACCTGTGATTATTCATCTCCCGAAGTGATGCTCACAGGCTAGAATCTGCACTGAATGACTAGGGTCTCTTGGTACTTGATAGATATGGTCTCCATTCAATGCACCTCCCAGATGGAATCATGAAAAAATAATGTATAAGTGGGAGTGCCCTAGAACAAACTAAGCAGTAGCAACCTAAGAACTCTTTCTATAGCAGGTAAAAAAGACTCTTTTATTCCTAATGAGTAGGACATTAGAAGCTTCATGGATGAGATACTTGAGTATATTGTTGCCATTCTTCTATTTTCAAATGGAAGTTTTCATTGCAGTTATCTTTTTGCTGTCATTGACAACCAAATATGCCCCAACTCTTCTATAAATTTAACTAACTACACAGTTTTTTTCAGAGGACTTTGTGTACTAAACAAATCTTTCAATTTTCTTGAGGAAAAGAACTGGGACTTTTTTTTTTGATGATGTGATAGGTGGTTTGAAATGTCATATAAAATATTTTGAATCACTATCTTGGTACCAAGACTATATAAGCATAAAATCATTTTTCATGTTTTTACACTGTGGCAATTTTTATTATCTCTGTGTTAAAGCCATTATCAAAGTTACACACAAGATTTCCATTGGTTATCTGTGTTTTATGAAATGTAAAAAGGTGAACAATCTATACTTCTTTATGTGTCATATATTTTTTCCAGGGAAGTATTACCCCATGTATATTCTGAGAAGCATTAGAGATATAATCAATTCCTTAAAAATGGGAGACTCCTCATCAAAGAAATTTAAGTAACCTTGCATACAATTAATTTTTTGTGTGTCTGTGTAGCACCACCATACTAAATTACCTATTAAACCTTGTTAGAAGCCTTAATTTTTAAAAAGTTATTAAATTCCAATCGGCTGTAAATGTTTTAAATTTTCATTATAATTTCTTCTTTGACCATTGAGTTACTTAGAAGTATTTTTTTAAATTTGCAAATTATAGACTATACATTGAGAGGTATAGATGTAGATATAAAATTTTAAAATATCATAATTGCATGTACTCATAAAAGATCACCATTCTTAAAGAACATAAAGACCGAAGAAGACAAATATAATACCTATTAGTATCAAATTCAGAATAGAAAGTAATAATAATACATATTTTAAAAATTAAAATGTTCTACAAAGTAGAAGAAATTATGAAATTTGCAAACTAAATATATGAATTCATGTTATTTAATAAAATTTCAATTATTAATAGAACTAATTTCTAACGTCAAATAATGTGAGCTTCATTTAGACTTCTGAAATATATTTATATGTAATACTTTCTTCAGAATTTTATTTCCACATTTAAATATTGAGACATATTTCTTACCCTTTAATATTTTATAGCAACCTATACATAAAATGAAGCTAAATATGTAAAACAAGTAGGATTGTCAGGGAAGGCTTCTAGATAATATTTGACAATGAAATTATTCATTTTCTATAAAAGCTACTACAGCACAAAGAAAGTCATTTTGAAACAGCAATTTTGTAGCAGATGTTTACTTTTGGAAAGTCTTACTTCTTGTAATCCCCAAATTTCATGTGTTTGGGATTAGTAAGTAGCAATAGAAATACCTTTAACCACAGAAATACTGATGGTTATCACTATAAAGGTTAATCTGTAAAAATATTGGTCTTCAATAGCCATCAGTAACCTATTTAGAAACTCGTATTTTATTTGAGAAACAAACTGATAATGACCAAGTTGATCACTGATTACTATAGAACCGCATATTTTAATATAGAACCAATATTGATCTTTGTAAAAAATCATCCATATCATGAGCCCAAATGAGATTTCAATCACAACCTAAGACAAGAAATTGCTAGTTTATGCCAGACTCTGCTGAAGTTTTATATGGAATGAGCCAAAAGATTCATATAAGTTATCATCTAAACACGTCTAATCACTTTCCTATTTAGATCTAACATGAATGTCTGAAATTAATTTGATATTAAGATAACTAAAATGTGATCATTCATTGGACAATATTCAATTAATAAATTATGTATTTTTAACAGCATTTCTAACACTAAATGTTTATGTAAAAAGCTAGAAAAATAACAATGTTGCATAGTGAAAAAAATAAGAGATTTCGGGTACTCTGTGAAGTACATCTATCATGGGGACAAAGATGATCTTAGCTTTGAAATGTTAAAAAAAGGAAACTTGTTAGACAAACAGGGATATTCCAAAGCTATAGAATCTCAGGATATGTAATGGAATACTATTGACTAATTGACTAGTCTGGAATATAGCATCAGCTCTGCACATGACAAAGGGATGATGAAATCCTAATTTCAAGAAATGGAGTATAGAAGGCAGAAAGTTTATCGATAAATATTTTCAGATTTGTGTGGTAGATACCCAAGAGAGGGATTGCTGGGTCATATGCTAATTCTTTTTTTTTTTTTTAATTTTTTGAGGAATCTCCACACTGCCTTCCATGGCAGCTGCACCAATCTGCATTTACATGCTCTGATGTTCATTACAGCTTTATTTACGGTGGCCATGACATGCAAACAACCAAAGTGTCCTTCAATAGGTGAATGGATAAAGAAGTTGTATATACACACAGTGGGATACTATTCTGTCATAAGAAAAGACAAAATAGTGCCATTTGCGATAACAAGGATGGATCTTGAGATTATAATGCTAAGCAAAATAAGTCAAACAGAAAAAGTCGATTTCACTTATACATGAGATATATTTCACTTATATGTGAGATATAAAACTGAAAACAATACAGGAACAAGACAAACAAATGCACAAATGAAAGTGACTCATAGACTCATAGACACAGACACTAGTTTAGTGGTTACCAGAGGGTAAGGGGGAGGAGGAGTGGTAGATGAGGGTAAAGGGGATCAAATATATGGTGATAGAACGAGAAGTGACTCTGGGTGGTGAACCACACAATGTGATATATAGATGATGTATTACAGAATTGTACACCCGAAATCTATGTAACTTTACTAACAATTGTCACCCCAATAAACTTCAATAAAAAAAGGCAGAAAGTTCTCATCCAAAGCCAGCTTTCTGAGACCAGTGTGGTTCACTCTTGATTCTCTCAAGAATGCCCAAATTAATCTGGTTCAGATCTACCTTTATATATCCATTCCTTTCCTGTGTAAAAACCATGTTGTCTCAGAAATGATTTTTTAAATGCTGACTGGTTTAAGAAATGTTTTTTATTCCATTTGCTCTTTCCTGGATCAAATGTACCGCAATCCTAGTAATTCCTGGCAATTAGAAGGTTGATTCCCCTCTTCGGAGCACTGAGGAATATACAAAGGTAATTGGAAGAGTCTTTTATGATATTTATTTTGACTACTTCACTCCAATTAATAGTCCTTTGCATTAGTTATCCAGAACATTTTTCATATTAACCTTACTTGTATTAAAATACAAAACAAAAAAGTCAGAGCAAGTGTTAAGATTTGTCACTCAAGATAAGTTTTGAGACATGTATATAAATCCATGTCACACTGTAAAGTATTTCATATTATTTTGGGTAAACAGTGAATTTTTTATTGTGTATTAGTCATTCTCAACTAGTCTTTATATAGCCGTATGTTAAAATAATACTGTCAATTATACTGAGAAGAGGAATTTGAATTGAGTCTATTCCACTGACAATTTTAATTTAATGCTAGTGCCCACCTCTTAAAATGCAACATGTCTGCATCTACTTCAGATGCTCCATGTACCTTTGGCTTTCTGCTTCTGTGCTTTTCTGATCCTTCAGGAGAGTGGGATGCCTATGGTAACCCATTTTAAATTCACACAGGCACAGGTAGTGGTGCAAAGGAGATGGGAGGGATCTTCCTGGCATTAATAATGGGGGATAGGAATTGTTCAATACTCCTCTTCAGTCCCTCACACAGACTATTTGAAGTATCTTTCTGTAGGTCTTTAGAAGATCCTGACAAGATAGGGCAGTTGTCCACAGAGGTAAACTTTTAAAATAGACCATATTAGCATTTCCTCTTACTTATAATTATTCCCAGTCCTTCATTTTCATTTCTTGAGATAAAGTTCCAAACTAAGCTTATTTGTATTATTTGTATATAAGCTTGTCTCAGGTTCTGCTTTCTTAGGAGAGGTTAAGATAGTATCCTGATTGACAGAGTGGGCCAAATAAGTGAGCACCTCTATGTACAAAATATTGGATGGACAGGTATTCATTTACTTGAGTATCTACCTGTTTCATAAATATTATAGGGTCCTTACATCAACATACCCAATACACGAGGTCTTTCAATTAAGTTTGTGAACTGGTTGCAATGCTGTTGCTAACCTTTTTTTGACATCAGAGGGATTATTCATTATGAATTTGTACCGATTGGACAAACAGTCAACCAAATTTACTATTTGGAAGTGCTGAAAAGGCTGCTTGTAAAAGTTAGACAATCTAAACTTTTCACCAACAATTCATGGCTCTTGCATCACGACAATGCACCAGCTCACACGACACTGTCTGTGGGGAGTTTTTAGCCAGTAAACAAATAACTGTATTGGAACACCCTCCCTACTCACCTGATCTGGCCCCTTACAACTTCTTTCTTTACCCAAAGATAAAAGAAATATTGAAAGGAAAACATTTTGATAACATTCAGGACATCAAAGGTAATACGATGACAGCTCTGATGACCATTCCAGAAAAAGAGTTCCAAAATTGCTTTGAAGGGTAGACTAGGCGCTGGCATCGGTGCATAGCTTCCCAAGGCAAGGACTTCGAAGGTGACCATAATGATATTCAGCAGTGGGGTATGTAATACTTTTTCTAGCATGAGTTCGCAAACTTAATTGTCCGACCTGGTAAGAAGTACAATGGTGGCTTCCAAGATCTGGCTTTTAGTAATCCTAAAGCCATTGCTTAAGGGAGATGTGTGATGAGCAATTATAGAAGCAGCTACTCAGATAAATGTAGGACAAATTTGTTGAGCCAGTGTAGTGAACAAGGTACGGAATCTCTGGTTTTGTCACAATTTTGTAACACACACACACACACACATTACTTGACATTACTTTGTTTTGTTTTGCATAACACCACAAATAGTTATAAAGACATCTGTGGAGTGAGAGTGCACTGTCTGTTCTGACTGAAGTCAAGCATAGCTATTGCTTCATAACGTATGCACCTTGTTTAAAGAAAACCGTGTTTGCCAGAAAGCAAGTACTTTCGGGGTCTCACAGCGCAATATTTTATGTGGAAAACATGTGACAGACATTTGACTACAAGCTATGGATATCAACTTCTCCTCCAGCTTAAGATGTGAAATGGATACTAACTTGCCAATGAACATTCCAGAGAACTAACCTGGTGGTAACTCTTCACTGTTCATTGGTGCAGCCAGAATTTTCTGTTGCTCCCATTGGAAGGTAACTCGTGGTCTAGATATAACTCAATTAGTCAGGGATGAATAACCAATAAAATTCATCAAAAACAATAATATAAGATTTATAGACGTAGTCTAAGACAGGACTTACTGCCCTAACTTTTCCCTGAGACTACTGGCCTTCCCACAGATAAGGTGCTTGCTCTTAGTCTTTGAGTGATGAGGTCCTGCCATCCACTGTGGTGTAGCTCATCATTCTGGTCTCAGGATGTGATGTACTGACTCCCCCTGCTCAAGGATGTCTGTTTTATGTCTCTCCTATGGCCTCTGGACGCAAAGTCCAAACACTCAGCCTTACCAAGACTTTATCTGGTTTGTTAGGGTATTTGAATCTTCACAATTTTTTTTAATTAAAGTTTATTGGGGTGACAATGGTTAGTAAAGTTACATAGGTTTCAAGTGTACAATTCTGTAATACATCATCTATATATCACATTGTGTGTTCACCACCCAGAATCAGTTCTCCTTCCATCAACATATATTTGATCCCGTTTACCCTCATCTACCAATTAGGAAATGGGCAGAGGACATAAATAGACATTTCTCCAAAGAGGACATACAGATGGCAATAGACATATGAAAACATGCTCAACATCACTAATTATCAGAGAACTGAAAATAAAAACCACAATGAGATATCACCTCACACCAGTTAGAATAGGTATCATCAACAAGACAAATAGTAACAAGTGCTGGAGAGGCTGTGGAGAAAAAGAAACCCTCCTACACTGTTGGTGGGAATGCAGACTGGTGCAGCCACTATGGAAGGCAGTGTAGAGGTTCACAATATTTTTTAACACATTCAACACTTAGATATTTTTCTCAGAGCATTCTGGGTATGTCATTATCCCATCCACACCAATATCACACTTTGATATTAATAATGTGCCTCCTAAACTCCCCCTTTTTGAGGGGCACCTGCACATTTCTAGGATTCTGTCCTGAGAAATACACACAAGCATCCTTTTTCCCCCATTTAAAACATTCTAGATCATAAATAAAAAGTGCCTTGACTTTCAGCAAACAATTTCTGCTATGCACTAAAAGCCAAAAATTGAATTTTCTTCTAGACTAAGACAAACTATCCTGTGAGGCAATAATAGTCATGGCTAAGTTTTAATGTTGGATGTTTTGTAGAGGAAAACAATTACTAAGTTCAAATGGACAATCTTTCAGACTCTTCTGATACAAGTGCTAGGAAATGTGCTCATGCTAGGAATATATCACTGCACAAAAGAAGCACAGTTTTTCACAGAGATTTACATTTATACCATGTGTTACTTCTTGTTCTCACAGGAAGAAAAGTCCCTTCCATTGTACATTGAAAATGAATGAGAGATAAGCCATAACTGGTAGGATATTGAACATATTACACATGATTAAAGGTGAGTTTGTGTTTAATGGGACAATAGAATTAAAAGTATCTTTTATTTTTCATAAGTTCTTATCCTTGACTGAAAAGAACTTGATATAAATATATGTACATGCATAAAGTTATGTATATATATGTGTATTCCATTGCATTTCTAGTAGTAGAATGAAAGATTCAGTGTATTTGCTTTTTTGTACTATAAACTTTTTCATTTTTGTATTTTAAACATGCTATTTTTTATTTTATTTATTTCTGTTAAATTTATTGGCATGATATTGGTGAGTAAAACTACATAGGTTTCAAGTATACATGTCTATAACACATCATCTGTATATTGCATTGTGTTCACCACCCAAAGTCAGTTCTCCTTCCATCACCATGTATTTGACTCCCTTACCCTCTTCAATGTCCGCCCATACTCCTTATCTTCTGGTAACCATTAAACTGTCTTTTGTGTCTATGACTTTTCGTTTGTTTGTCTTGTTCATTTGTTGCTTTCAGTTTTATATCCTACATAGGAGTGAAACCACATGGTACTTTACTTTTTCTGCCTGACTTATTTCGCTTCGCATGATAACCTCAAAATCCATGCATGATGTCAAAGCTGTGGGGTTGTGGGTAAGGGTGTGTACTTTGGAATCTAATATATTTACTTCTTGATTTTTGTGGCCACAGTTTTGATATATAGAGACCATTTCAAGATCAATAGAATAATGAGTACTGCAAACAGCAAAGACCTCAAATAGATTTTTTCTAAAATTATCAATGAGTAACAATGACTCTTGTTTGATGACACAATAACAAGAAGTATGTCGATATTCCTTCCTAATATTACTAAAAGACTGGGCCACTTTAAAAGTTGAGAATTTATCTCCACATGTATAACAGTCCCAATTTCTAAATGTGGTCACTATGTAATTGTAGAAAACTGGACAAGTCACAGACTGGATACATAAATGAAAGCACAATATTCAATGTAATATCATTCAACTATTATAAAAATAAATCTGAGTTATACCTTTAAGTCAGCCAGGAAGAGACATTCAACATTAAATGAAGATGGAATTAATAATGTATGATACATATTGTCACAGATAGTAAATTTGATATTCACATATCAATGCTAAAAGTTTCGTAAATCTTTACCCTTTTTTGAAATGTGAAAATTGCTAAAATTTCAATAATGTTAGAAGCTAGTGTCTTTAAATCGTCCTCTTTAGACTAGCGTCTGCTGCCTTAGATGTGTAAATTTTATTATTATTATTATTATTATTATTATTATTATTATTATTTTGAATGCTTTGCTATCTTCTTGAAGTAAAATGGCATAATGTGCACCACCATTTTTCTCCACTTATTAACTTTATTTAAAATGGATTTTTGGCAAAAATAAAATCACTTCCAGAACCAGTTTATTTGTTACATTCATTCTCAGTAAGCCAATGGTCCAGTTATCTATAGTCATTTCCCATGTGACACACTGAGTGTCTTTGTCTACTGACAACTGTGGCCAATGCAGTACACTTGCTGTTTTATTGCCACATCCTATGCATTTCAAAACCACTGTTATTTTCTGATAAACAAAGTCTAATAATTCCAGTCCTTTCTCATTGGACAACTTAAAAACAGTACAATGTGCATGAGAAAACAATACTTCCCTAAGATAAAAGTTGAGATCTATTATCAAAAATCATTGAATAATGATGCACAAGAATTGTACATGTGAAACTATATAATTATATTAACCAAAATAATCACAATAAATTTAATAAAAATATTGATTAAAGTTCTCCACAGGCTTATTGAGGATAGAGGCAGTTTTGATAAGGCTCAGAGTAGCTTTCTACAAAATGATTCTACTGTTCTCTCTCAAGGGAATGAGTAGGGGAGAATGGCAAGGAAAGCAGACATCTCTGTACACACACATCCACCCAGATATTTTTGTCCTGGTAAACTGAGTTACACTCTTCTAGCAGCTGTTCTCAGAGGTATGACTAATTGCAAAGAGAAAGCTGTCCTCTGACAATAACTATTAAAGCAGTCCATACATAAAGGAAACTATGAAAGTGCTGCATGATTTTCTTACCACAAGATATACTCCGGTGCTTGCTTCGGCAGCACATATACTAAATTGGAACGATACAGAGAAGATTAGCATGGCCCCTGCACAAGGATGACACGCAAATTCGTGAAGCGTTCCATATTTTTACATAAACTTAAGGGTAACCACTCAAAAAAAATCCAGAACTGAAATATATACTGTAATAAAAGAAGAAACAGAGGGAAACATCAGAGAACACAACCACACAGAAATAATAGACAACAACAAAAAGGCAAAGAAACAATGGAGACATAGCCTTACCAGAAAAGATACAATGACAGAAAATCCTCACGTGTCAATAATCACCCTAAATGTAAATGAACTGAACTCACCAATAAAAAGACACAGACTAGCAGATTGGATCAAAAAACTAAACCCAACCATATGCTGTCTCCAAGAGACACATCTCAGCTATAAGGACAAGCATAGACTCAAAGTGAAAGGGTGGAAATTGACACTCCAAGCAAATGGTACCCAGAGAAAATCAGGTGTAGCCATAATGATATCAGATGAAACAGACTTCAGGGTGAAAAAGATAACAAGAGACAAAGATAGACATTTCATAATGGTAAAGGGGACTATACAACAAGACATAACAGCCATTAATACTTATACCCCCAATCAGGGAGCACCAAAATATACCAAGCAACTACAAACAGAACTAAAGGGATAAATTGACCAAAACACAATTATACTAGGGGACTTAAATACATCATTGACAGCTATGGACAGATCATCCAAACAGAAAATAAACATCAAAATAGCAGCCCTAAATGACACATTAGATGAAATGGACATAATTGACATATATAGAGCACTTCATCCTAAAACATCACACTATACATTCTTTTCAAGTGTAAATGAAATATTCTCAAGGACAGACCATATATTGGGAGATAAAATCAGCCTCAGGAAATTTAAGAAGATTCAAATCATACCAAGCATATTCTCTGATCACAAGGCTTTGAAATTGGATATCAACTGCAAAAAGAAAGCAGGAAAAAACACAAATGCATGCAGATTAAACAACATACTTTTAAAGAATGACTGGGTCAAAGAAGAAACTAGAGAAGAGATCAGAAGATACATAGAAACAAACGACAATGAAAACACATCCTACCAAAATTTTGGGGATGCAGTGAAAGCAGTTTTAAGAGGGAAATTTACATCATTACAGGCCTATCTCAAGAAACAAGAAAAATCCCAAGTAAATAACCTCATATGACACCTTAAAGAACTAGAAAAAGAAGAACAATTGAAACCCAAGGTCAGCAGAAGAAAGGAAATAACAAAAATCAGAGCAGAACTAAATGAAATAGAGAACACAAATATAAAAAATTAATGTGACAAACAGCTGGTTCTTTGAAAAGATTTACAAAATCGAAAAACCCTTGGCTAGACTCACTAAGATAAAAAGAGAGAAGACACTAATTAACAAAATCAGAAATGAAACAGGGGAAGTTATCACGGACACCACAGAAATACAAAGGATTATCCAAGAATACTATGAAGGACTATATGCTACCAAATTCAATAACTTCGAAGAAATGGACAAGTTCTTAGAAACATATAGCTTTCCAAGGCTGAACAATGACGAACTGGAAAATCTAAACAGTCCGATCACCAGTAACAAAATTGAATCAGTCATCCAAAACCTTCCCAAAACCAAAAGTCCTGGACCAGATGGCTTCACTAGTGAATTCTACCAAACCTTCAAAGAGGATCTAACACCAATCCTGCTCAAACTCTTCCAAAAATTGAAGAAGAGACAGTAATTCCTAACTCATTTTATGAGGCCAACATTACCCTGATACCAAAACCTGGTAAGGACAACACAAAAAAAGAAAACTACAGAGCATATCTCTGATGAACACTGATGCAAAAATCCTAAACAAAATTCTAGCAAATCGAATACAACAATTGATTAAAAAGATTATTCATCACGACCAAGTGGGGTTCATCCCCGGGGCAAAAGGATAGTTCAACATCTGCAAATCCATCAATGTGATATATCACATAAACAAAATAAAGGAAAAAAATCATATGATTATATCAATTGATGCAGAAAAAGCATTTGACAAGATACAACATCCATTTGTGATTAAAACACTTAATAAAATAGGTATAGAAGGAAAATAAATACCTTAACATAATAAAGGCCATATATGACAAGACCTCAAGTAATCTCATAATTAATGGTGAAAAACTGAAGCACTTTGTTCTACATTCAGGAACAAAGCAGGGCTGTCCCCTCTCACCTCTGCTTTTCAACATTGTGTTGGAAGTCCTTGCCAGAGCAATCAAGCAAGAGAAAGAAATAACAGGCATCCAAATTGGGAATGAAGAAGTTAAATTGTCACTCTTTCCAGATGACATGATGCTATATATAGAAAACCCTAAAGAATATCCCAAAAAGCTATTAGAAACAATGAACGAAAAAAAAGTAAAATGGCTGGCTACAAAATGAACGTACAAAAGTCCATTGCATTCCTATATACTAACAATAAAATCTCAGAAAGAGAAATACAAAAAACAAGTCCCTTTGCAATTGCAGCAAAAAGAATACAATACTTAGGAATAAACTTAACCAAGGATGTGAAGGACCTATATGCTGAAAACTATTAAGACATTTTTGAAAGAAATTAAAGAAGACACAAAGAAATGGAAAGACATTCCGTGCTCAAGGATTGGAAGAATCAACATAGTTAAAATGGCCATATTACCCAAAGCAATATACAGATTTAATGCAATCCCCATCAAAATCCCAATGGCATTTTTCAAAGAAATAGAACAAAAAAATCATCAGATTTGTTTGGAAACACAAAAGACCCCAAATAGCAAAGCAATCTTAAGAAAAAAGAACAATAATGGAGGTATCACACTTCTTGACTTTAGCTTATACTACAGTGCTACAATAATCAAAACAGCATGGTATTGGCAGAAAAACAGACACATAGACCAATGGAATAGAATTGAGAACCCAGATATAAAACCACATAAATATGGACAGAAAATGTTTTACAAAGAAGTGAAAGACACACAATGGAGGAAAGACAGCCTCTTCAATAAATGGTGCTGGGAGAATTGGATAGCCACGTGCAAAAGAATGAAACTGGACTGCTATCTGTCACCAAGTACCAGAATTAATTCAAAATGGATCAAAGACTTAAGCATAAGACCTGACACAATAAACTGCATTGAAGAAAACATAGGTACTAAACTTATGGACATTGGGTTCAAAGAACATTTTATGAATTTTACTCCAAAGGCAATGAAAATAAAAGCTAAAATAAACAAATGGGACTATATGAAACTTAAAATCTTCTGCACAGCAAAAGAAACCATCAACAAAATAAAGAGGCAACCAACTGAATGGGAGAAGATTTTTGCAAATAGTGCCTCCGATAAGGGGCTAATATCCAAAATATACAAGGAACTCATGAAACTCAACAACAAAAAAACAAACAACCCAATTGAAAAAAGGGCAGAGGACTTGAAGAGACATTTCTCCAAAGAGGACATACAAATGGCAAATAGACATATGAAAAAATGCTCAACATCGCTAATCATCAGAGAAATGCAAATAAAAACCACAATGAGATATCACCACACCCCAGTCAGAATGGCTATCATCAACAAGACAAATAGTAACAAGTGTTGGAGAGGCTGTGGAGAAAAAGGAACCCTCATACACTGTTGGTGGGAATGCAGACTGGTGCAGCCACTATGGAAGGCAGTGTGGAGGTTCCTCAAAAAATTACGAATAAAATTACCATATGACCCAGCAATCCCTCTCCTGGGTATCTACCCAAAAAATCTGAAAACATTTATACATAAACAAGTGTGCTCCAATGTTCATTGCAGCTTTGTTTACGGTGGCCAAGACATGGAAACAACCAAAATGTCCTTCGATAGATGAATGGATAAAGAAGTTGTGATATATATGCATAATTTAATACTATTCGGCCTTAAGAAAAGATAATATAGGAACATTTGTGACAACATGGACGGATCTTGAGAGTATAATGCTCAGCGAAATAAGTCAGACAGAAAAAGCAGAGAACCCTATGATTTCACTGATATGTGGTATTTAAACCAAAATCAACAAAAGAACCAGACAAACAAATGAGAAACAAAAACTCATAGACACAGACAATAGTTTAGTGGTTACCAGAGGGTAAGGGGGGTCAGGGGTGGAAGATGAGGGTAAGGGGGATCAAATATATGGTGATGGAAGGAGAACTGACTCTGGGTGGTGAACACACAATGGGATTTATAGATGATATAATACAGAATTGTACACCTGAAAGCTATGTAATTTCACTACAATTGTCACCCAATTAATTTAAAAAAAAAGAGATACTCCGTTTGTTTTTTGATATGAGAATCCATGAGGGATCAAGCAAGCGTTTTAGTATTTTTCCTTAACATTTACATCTGTCAAAAAAGATTTTTAAGACATATTTTAATTCTGGCTTTTTTTTTAAAGGAAAAGAGAGTCAAGTAAATATCAATTCAAGACAGAAGGTCTGGTTGTTTTAAAGGCTTAACCTAGATTACAGAACTTCAAGCTCTTTGACTTTCTTTGTTTTACTGAATGTTTACATCAAATGTATCAATCTCTTGGTGTGCCTATACCACATAATTAAATGTTACTATTCTTAGAAGTGGAGCTAAAACAACTGTGATGCTGGTTATGGCATGATCTCTTATCCACACAGGTCTTCAGCAAATCTCAGTGGGCCCTATTTCTTTCCAACTTGTGCCAGATGCCCTGCAGATTAATTGTTAAACTGAAAGAAGTCTATTTTGAATTCCCAGTAACACTGAGGGTGAATGAACAATCTATTAAAATAGCTCCCTGCCTTCTTCAGTTTCGGCAAGAACATGTATAGTGTGATATTCAAGAGTAATTTGTTCACGTACATATAAAATACTTATGAAACATTCATTAAAGTAAGGTTTGGCTGAACTGTAAGAGGTCAAGAGCTGACTGCAAAAATAATCAAAACAATTGCACTTAAAATAATGTTCACTGTGGATTAAAACAGTAGCAAGATTGTTTTATTAATACATTCTTTCAAAAAGGGTAAGGTGGATCCCCACCTTAATCAGTCAGATTAATTAAATTTTCTTTAGTGAATACTATCATATAAAGTGTAACACATTATTGATCCATATTATGTACCATAGATGTGTTGAAAAATGAAAACTCCATAGAAACATAAGTATTCCTCCAATTATTTATTAAATAATGTCTGTTTCAAAATAAAATGATATCTGTTTGCTCATAAAGATTGATAGTGAAAATCCATTTAAGCTGATATGCACAAAGTAACAAAAAAGAAATGAAATAAAATGACAACCTACACGGAACTGACCAGATGCTAAAAGCAGATGGAAAACTTAAAGTGAAGTATTAAAAGAGCAGGTTTATGATGCTACAGCTGGTGATTAAAATATCTCAGTATCTAATCAGGCAACAACATCTGGCCCACTGCTATTCAGAGGTTTTCAAACAGTAAGAGCCACAATATAATTTAATAATCAAAATTGAATTTGCAAAGCTAGCCAATGAGTAGAAACTCTAAAGACCCTACCATAGTATCTCTCAACTTCAAAACAACAAAACAAAAAAAGAGAAAATACTAAAAGTTACCTTTTGATAATTAAACTCCATATACTGTGGAACTGAAGTTGGATAAAAGTTTAATCAAACTCAGTGAGTGCTATTAAAAAGGCAATAAACAAATGATTGCATAAATAACAACAAACTTCTGAGTTCCCCTCTAATTATCTAATGACAAAATACACAAGTTATCACTTGGGTAAATGGCAACAATCTACAGCAGTAAAAAGTTATGGTGGCCATAATTTCTCCTAACTCCATTTTCATTTGTTATTTCTTTATTTTCTATTAATTTGAATATGAAATGCAAAGAAATAAGGGACTTAATGACTCAGTAACATTTAACAAGAGGGAGATCAACATGCAAAAACATTTTTATTCTGGAAAATCAAAATTAATTATTTCACTAAATAATACTGCATCCTTAATTATGAGAAAATATTTTATTATAAATTATATTATATCTCTCCTTAAATTTTGCTATAGTTCTCAGTTGATTCAAAGCTTATATCCAAAGACTTAAGTGTTATGTAAAAACTTGTTTGATGGCAGCCTGACTACCTAACCTCAGCACCTAACATATCTTGCCATGATTGGTAAATTTGGCATGTGTTAATTATAATTGTATAAAAAGTACATCATCTTCCACTTCTTCATACTATTATTCATACTATCTGAGCTTTTCCCATCACTATCTGCTTTATGATCTCCTCTACTTTTCATGGTATAAGCTCAAATGTATTTCCTGAAAAAGTCCCAGGTGGGGTTAATGACTCCTTACTTTGTCTCTCTCCATTCTGTCAATTATCAGGAATCATTGACTTATTTATTTAAATACATATTATTGCCTAAAGATTGCTAAAACCTGAGTAACTTGTAATTTTTAAATTACCTTTCTCAAACCTAGTCCAGGGCCTGATATACTATGTTTACAATGAATAAATGAGTTAAATAATTAATTTTATTATAAGGTCAAATTGCATGTAAGACTATATTAGAGACACTTCCGATGAACTAAACTTCTTTATTTGGCATAAAAACAAGCTTTGGGGTGAATGTATTAAATACATTTCACTGTGTCTTGTTTCTCTATCTATTACCACATCTGAGATACCCATTATCCGATAACAAAAAATTAACTTCTAAAAAGTAATAGTAGTAGAAGTTCACCATTATCTCACTTTTCAAAAATTTCTTCTTAAAATAAGACTAAACCTTGATTTTTTCAAAAAGATTTTTTTGGGGGGAAACTGAATTTCTTTTCAACAAACTTTTAGTCTCGATGTCTACATTAATCTAAATAATGTTGAGGTGTTTCCAGAATACTGCTAGATAGTTGCCATTTTGGCATGATTCATATATGTGTTAATAAAAAAGGAAAATAAATAAAAAAGGAAAATAAAAAAGGAAAGGTAAGGTCCATAGGTATGGATGATGAAAATTAAAAGTGACAATGAAATGACAAGGTATAAGCTGCATGTGGAAAAACCATGAAGAAAATGAAAACACCTGAAAAGCTGTCATATCAACAGTAAATTTCTCTGCATGTTAAGATGACCTGTCTCCAAGAAATTTAAAAACTTGATTCTCTGAGATGTTATTGTACTTCAAAGAGATGTCTGCTATATAAAAGTAATATTTAATTTTGACTGAAGAATACAAAACTTGAATAATCAACACATACTCCACTGTGTATCTTTTTTCCTGGGAACATTAAAAACTGTACCATATTCCAATTAGAGGAATGTTTCTATATTCTCTTTATATGACTACTGATGTGACATTATTAAATTTTAAACAGTGGTTATAGAACTGTCTGAATATCAATCTTTTTATTTTAATAATGACAATCTCTCTACCTACCCACCACCACCATCCCACAAATACATAGTGATACTCAAATGGTCTTCCTTCCTAAAATTAAAGAAACTCAATGTGAAAAAGTGAATCAGGCAGGGCCAGTGTATCTCTACAGGAAAAGTCAAAACAGTTCCCATGTGAAATAACCAAAAATGGAAAAAAAAATGCACAAATTTATGAAACTAAAATTCTCAAGATTTTGGATATCAAACTAATTCCTAAGATATGAAAAACAAGAGGTGATAACTATGATTGCTATAATTGCCTCCAGAGTACTGTCTATGGAGAGTTTCCAGGCCAAGTCACAAGAGGAGAAAACCAAAGCAAAGCCAGGCAGACCCTCTGAACTGAAGATAGGTCAGTACCTGAGTCTCACGCATCCAGAGTTTACAGGATAGTATATTGGAGGCAACTCTCAAAATTTATAGATGTTTCTCTTTTTTTATTCAGGTGAGTGCTGAGCAATAGATGAAGACTGCAAAGAAACTATATGAGGAAATAGCATCTGAAAGGGATTAGAAAGGTCATTAGAGCTAACACGAAGAAAGGATTAGTTCCTATTCCCAGAAGCTGGAGAATCCTCAGTAGTGGGGAAAAATAACATCTGGTCTAAATACTATGATAAGCCTACCTAACAAAGTTTAAAAATCAAGATCCCAAAAGATCAAAATGTTTTCAAATAACTTAAGCTCATCATAACATAAACCTCAGGAAATTAATAGCATTTGAAAATATCCAGCACTCAATAAGGGAAACTTTATAATGGCTGGTATTTGAAACAGATAAAACATGACATAAACAGTAATGCAAAGAAGTATGAAAAGACAAAGGAGGAGAAAATATAAATCAATTGAAACTGATAGGAAAGAAAAAAAGAGAGGAGACACAAATAACTAGTAATCAGAAAAGAAAGAGGAGCCATCACTACTGATCCTGTGGACTTTAGAAGGATAATAGAGGAATATTATGAACAATTCTATGCCCAAAAACTTAATAACATAGATGTAATTGACCTATTTCTTTAAAGATACACCTACCAAAACTCATACAAAGCAGTATAGATAAACTACATAGGCCTCCATTGATTAAAGAAATTGAAACAATAATTAATAAGCTTCCCAAATAGAAAGTATCAGGAAAAGATGAGCTGTATGTAAATTCTAGCAAATACTGAAGGAAGAAATTACTCAAATTTTCTACAATCTCTTCCAGAAAACATAGGCAGATGGAATGTATCCTAACTTATTCTATGAGCCAGCATTACACTAACACCAAAATCAATCAAACATTACAAAAAAGGAAAACTACAGACCGACATCTCTCATGAACAGAAATGCAAAAATCCTTAATAAAATAATAGCAAATAGAATCTGATAATGTATAAAACATTTATAAACTGCAACCAAGTGGGATTTATTCCAGGTTAGCTCAACATTCAAAAATCAATTAATGTAAACCATCAGTCAACAGGCTAAAGAAGAAAATCGCATAATCGTATGTGTGTTTTCACACATAATATTCAGCATCATACTAGTAGTCTTAGATAATGCAATAAGACAATAAGAGGAAATAAGAGGTGTACAGATTGGGAAGAAATAAATAAAATGGCCTTTGTTCACAGATCACACTATTGTCTATGTAGAAAATCCAGACAATTAAAAAAAATATTCCAGGAACTAATAAGCAATTATAGCAAGGCTGCAGGATATGAAATTAATATGCAAAAGTCAATTTCTTTATTGTATAACAGCAAAAAAAATTGGTATTTGAAAACGAAAATACAATAATTTACATTAGAACCAAAAAATATTACATGCTTTGTTATAAACCTAACAAAATATGTATAAGATCTATAAAAGGAAAACTATAAAACTCTGATGTAAGAAATCAAAAAAGATCTAAATAAATGGAGAGGTAATCTAAGTACATGCATAGAAAGACTCATTATTGTCAAGATGTCAGTTTTTCCCAACCTGATATATAGGTTTAACATAATACCAATCAAAATCCTAGCAAGTTATCTCATGAGTATCAACAAACTGATTCTAAAGTTTATAAGGAGAGACAAAAGATCCAACTTAGTCAACACAAGATTGAAGGAGAAGAACAAAGTGAGAGGATTGACTCTACCTAGTTTCAAGACTTAAAGATAAAGCTACAGTAATCAAGGCAGTGTGGTGTTGGCAAGAAGATAGATAACAGATCATTGGAACAGAACAGAGAGTACAGAAATAGATCCACAGATGTATATTGTCGGTTGATTATCTACAAAGATGCAAAGGCAATTCAGGGGAGAATGGCTTGTCAATAAATGGTTCTGAAACGATAGATATTCACATGACCTCACACCATATGAAAAAAATAACTCAAAATGCATTATTAATTAAATGTAAATGTAAAACTATAAAATTCTAGAAGAAAACATAAAATAAAATATTTATGATCTTGAGTTACGCAAAGATTTCTTACATAAGGCACCTAAACAATATATAAAAGGGAAAAAATGTTACATTGAAATTATCAAAAGTAGGAATTCATGCTCATTGCAAGACACTATTAGGAAAATGAAACAACAAACCTTAGAATGGGAAAAAAATATTTACAACTCATATATCTTGATACCACACTGGTATCCAGAATAATAAAGAACTCTCACAATTCATTTAAAAGAAAGCAAATAGCTCAATAGAAATGGTCAAACTATAATATCTGAAAAGATACTGCATCAAAGAAGATACACAAATGAAAAATAAGCATGTAACTGGAGGGGACCTTCAGATTCAGAGTCAATGCCCTATCTACTGTGCATTGTGCTAGATCATATGACTTCCATCATGACCATATGCAAAAGATCAGAATTTATAGGAAGAAGGCTTGGCTACCTTTTGCTAGCCAGAGAATGCAACAGGACCTAAGGAAGGAGGCTCCCAGGATTGGGAGGTCAAGTGTCAGATACCAGGTGGCCAAAAGTGTGTAAATCAAAAAACCACAATGAGAGACCACCTCACACCTGTTAGAATAGCTACTGTCAACAAGACAAGTAATAAGTGTTGGGGAGGTAGTGGGGGAAAAGGACCCCTCATACACTGCTAGTGGGAATGTAAACTGGTACAGCCCCTATAGAAAACACTAGGGAGGTTGCTCAAAAAATTAAGAAAACAATTACCACAGAACCCTCAATCCCTCTTCTGGGTATCCACCCCCAAATTTGGAAAACATTTATCCGTAAGATATATGTACTCCTATGTTCACTGTAGCATTATTCATGGCAGCCAAAACATGGACACAATCTAAGTGACCTTTGATGGATGGTTGGATAATGAAGATGGAGTACTTATATGCAATGGAATATTACTCGGCCATCAGAACAGATGAAATACTGTTATTAGTGACATCATGTCGCTCCATCCATTAGGGACATGGATGTCACTCCACGGTGGAGTAGCCAAGAACACTGGATTCTCTTTCCCCCTATTTCTCTGTCAGAGGATCATCTTCCCAGGAGGAAATTTCTCATTCAGACTTTTATTCCCTGCCACCGGATACCTGTTGCCTGGCTATGATCTGAGTGAGTGAATTTGAGAGGTGGGGGGACTACCTTATTTTATGCAGGACCCATTTGTGTAAGAGAAGCTCTATCTTGTACTTGAAACCACTGAGAATACACTCTTCCCAGTTTGCAAGTTAGTGATCCCTCACCATGTGAAGAAATCCAACAGAATTCAGGCTACTGTCCCCTCCAGCAAGTGTTCAGTTCTTAGGTGAAGGGTATCACTCAGAAAGAAGCATGCCATTGTGCCCACCCCCAGAGCCTTGGTCCAGAAATTCTGCATGGAGGGATAAGCAAGCAGTAAAATACATAGCTCCTAATCTCTTTGCAAAGAAACTAAGTTCATTAACAAAAGAGCATGGAGAAGCTCATGTCTCAGGGTGCTCTCAAAAACAGAGGAGGTTATGGGAATAGCAATTGGGAAATCTGTGGATTCAGTGAACTGCTAAACTGTACATGACAAATGCATGTTAAAATGTAGCCTGGCTATTATAGTTTGCTGAAGAGAGCTAGAGAGAGGGGAGGATAAAAATGTTAGATGCATAGAACAGAAAATTTTAAATGGCAGATTACAACTATATCAATAATGACATTAAATGTGAATGGATTAAACTATCTAACAAAAAGCAAGAGATTGTGAATGGGGAAAAAATACAATAGGATCCAAGTACTTGCTGTCTATAGGAGACATCCTTTATATTTAAAATTACAAACAGACTGAAAGTAAAAGAATGAAAAAGGTGTATTATGCAAACAGTAATCATAAGAAAGCTTGGATGGCTATACTGATATCAGACAAATTTACACAAATATTATAAATATTAAGCTTATTTTATAAAGATAAAATGGTCAATCTGTCAGGAAGATATGACAATTATAAAGATAAATGCTCTGAACAATAAGCACCAAAATACATGAAACAAAAACTGAACGAAATTAATGGAGAACCATAAACTTCAGCAGTAATTATAGGAGATGTAAGTAACCCACTTTCGATACAACAAGGGTATATGATACTTGAACAATACTATAAATCAACTATAACTAGCAGACATCTATGCAGCATTTTCAGAGGCTACAAATTGTTTTTTCATATATGTATAAACTTGTTTTATATATAATTATTATATATCGTTATATATTATACATGTAATTTATATTTATACTATATACAAAGGTTGCCAAAAATGTATACACATTTTAAGAAAGGAAAAACTGTACTAAAATTGTAATACTCAATATATATCAATAACAAAGGATGAATATAAGTCATGTGTATACATGTTTTTGGTACCCCCAGTATTTTATTTTCATCTAAATTGCTCTCAATATCACGTATTGAGTAGTTCATAGTGTTTAACAATTATTAAATCATGGCTGTAAATTCTACTTGGCTATAGTATATTATTATTTCTTATGTTGGTGCAATGTTTTTGCTATTTCATATAGAATTTTACTGTTGATATTAATACGAAATATCAGAGTACACTTTTGCAATATTATACTGTGCTTTATTCTGGTTTTGGAAATTTGAAATACTTCCATTTGCAACAATCTGAATGGAACTTGAGAATATCTAAGCAAAGTCTCAATGCTAGGAAAAACTAACTTTTAGTTCTCAATTCTAATGTTAAGTAAAACATAAGTCAAAAAAAAGTCGAGAACCATATGATTTCACTCATGGGGATATAAAACTGAAAGCAACAAATGAAAAAGAGAAACAAACACTTGTAGACACAGACTACAGTTTAGTGATTACCAGAGGGAAAGGAAATGGTTGCCATACTTGGTTCTTTTCAGACACTCATTTAAGAATTTCTATGCAGTATATTTGCTAACTCTTGAGTACTTGCTTTGTCCAAACACTCTTTGAAGCCATTTTCACTGTGAAATGTGAAGTATATCATACTGCATGTGTAAAATAGGCTATTACATAAACCTTTCAGAACATACAGGCAATGAGAGTTTAATGATGTGATAAAATTCTTACATTACCAGCATAAATGAAAAATTTCAAACTGCATGAAGAGTGGCAGAAATTTGATTTAAATTATTTGCAAGTTTTATGTGTGTATGTATTTGAGGAAAAAATAATCAATTGAAAATGTGAAAGGCCAATAAAACCAAAAGGGATCCTACTGTATGGGAAAAGATATTTGCCAATGATATGTCTGATAAGGGATTAATATCACAAATCTATAAAAAACTTACTCAACTCCAAAAAAACAAACAACCCAATTAAAAAATGGGCAGAGGACTTGGGGAGACATTTCTCTAAAAAGGACATACAGAAGGCAAGAAGACATATGAAGAAATGCTCAACCTCACTAACCATCAGAGAAATGCAAATAAAAACCACAATGAGATACCACCTCACTCCAGTCAAAATGGCTATTATCAATAAATCAACAAACAACAAATGCTGGCGCGGATGTGGAGAAAAGGGAACGCTAGTGCACTGTTGGTGGGACTGCAGATTAGTGCAGCCACTATGGAAAACAGTATGGAGGTATCTCAGGAATCTGAAAATGGAACTACCCTATGATCCAGTAATTCCACTCCTAGGCATCTACCCGGAGAAATCCAAAACTCCAATTCAAAAATCTGTATGCACTCCTATGTTTATTGCAGCACTTTACACAATAGCCAAGATATGGAAACAACCGAAATGCCCATCGGTAGATGACTGGATTAAGAAGCTGTGGTACATTTATACAATGGAGTATTACGCAGCCATAAAGAAGAAAGAAATCTTATCATTTGCAGCAACATGGATGGATCTAGAGAACATTATGTTAAGTGAAATAAGTCAGAAAGAGAAAGACAAGTACCATATGATCTCACTTATATATGGAATCTAAAGAAAAGACTATGCGAATGAACTAATCAGAGACAGTTTTGGGGACGCGGAGAAAAAACCGAGAGTGGTTACATGGGTGTGTGGGAGGGGGTTGGGGATAAGGGGAAAGGTGAAGGGATTTGGAGGCAGCTGGTGACCACAAGATGGCCTCGGGGTTTTTTTTTTGTTTGTTTGGTTTTTTTTGTTTGTTTGTTTTTTTTTGTTTTGTTTTTGAAAATTAATTTGGGGAAGGTATTCTATAATGTTGTGGAGATTTTGTTGGGTATCCGATGGGCATGCGTCCTGTTTGGGAGACCACCTCAGGGATGCTGTGGATACCTGATCATGGCATTGGACACCAGAGGCTGGACATTAATGAATGCCAACTATAATTTTATATATATAATGTGATGGTTCGGTGTGGGGTCGGAGGGATGGTGGATGGGGGGAGGGGGGTTCACAGTGTGAGGGATATGGATGATGAACGTCTAAGTATTACCTTGTTTTGTACACCTGAAACTAATAAATAAATAAATTTATGAAAAAAAAAAAAAAAAGAAAAGAAAATGTGAAAGGCATTGTCTCTGAATTTGTCAAGGATATTTTGTTTATAATACTGTCTGCCACATATTGAATACTCTATGTTAAGATATCTATAAGTGCATAAGTTAATTTTTTAAAATATTATAACTTATTTAAAATAAAACATCATTTTCATTATTTCAAGTAATTATTGATAGTAAATGTGATTTTTCCATTAAAGTTATCAGGCCAAATTAACATTTAGACTATATCTCATACCAGGCCCTTATCTAAGCACTATTTGTGAAATTTGTCATTTCATCCTCACAGCAAATTGTGAAGGAGGTGTTTTAAAAATACAATTTAATAGGAATCTGTTTGATTCAGTTAGTAAAATTTCAAAATTCTAAAGCTAAGGTATTGAGATTTTATCCTGTGTCCATGTGATTTAAAGTTCATGCTTTATACCACTAATTTCACTGATCTTTGTTCCTTTTTTTACAAAAATAAAATATTTTTCTGTATTTAGTATGAATGAAATATGGTGCTAAGTAACAGACAATAGACTATTATCTCTACGCCTCCCCCAATGATGATATGAAAGTTTTGCTATTATCTTCTATTATTATTATTATTATTATCATCATCATCTTTATTTTCTTAGTATTACTAACATTACGGTATTCGATAGATTATGGAAAGCCTAATGAGGATTAATAATTAAAACTAATTGGTTACTCATGTGCCATTATCCCAACTGCCAAGGCTACAAATTTGACTTCTCTTGCAAAGGCAAATGCTTTTTGAATATGGAATGACAAATGTCAAAAGGTTATTGTGACTATTCAAAGTTAAATTGAAGCCCTTAAAATATTATCTGGATTTTTATGATTGCTCTTTTGTTATCCTCCCTGTCCCTTTCATAGTTTTTCATTAGATCAGCCCCAGAGGTGATCCATACTGATTAAAAACTACGACACTTCATTTTTCATAATAGAGGCTCATTTCAGTTCTACAACCAAAAGAGATTGAATGAACAGAAAACTTCTCAGTGAAAAGGGTGTCATCAAAGAAGAATGCTTTACAAATCTGAGCTGACACTCAAACCACAAACAAAGAAATTTCTAAGTGGCTCATATTCTGATCATAGATTTGTGTGCTTTGAAATTCAATTATCTATTATTCAGAAAAACTGTTTTCAGCTTTCTTCATGTCCTGAAGACCTTGGCTTGTGCACTCTTTCATTTGCAAATGAGATAAAATTGTCTCCCATTTCTTCTTAAATGACTGGGAGTGCTTCCTGATAAAATGGCAAGTATGAGAATGATTGATAATCTGAGCAAATTGCAGTTTTACTCAGTTATAGGTCCTATAGCTTAGAAGCCTGAGTCAGATTCAGATCCATCTAATTGTTGAGCAATAAAATCAAGTTTGTATGAACTGAAGGGAGTCCATCCTCCTTAATTCCAATATGGAGTGTCTTGGACTTTCTAGGCTTTGTAATCACTGTATTGAGTCATCATCTGTGACTGTGCAAGTGAAGCTGTAGCCTTCCTTTCCTTGACATCTCATGCCCATGGTGTGTAGACAATCCATGAACACAGACACTCTTAATAGTTTTCTTGACTTGAAACATAGACTTAGTGACGTTATCTTTGACAAGTTGAACAGTGCTACATTGACAAGTAGGTTTGGGTGCCAGATTACCTGGGGTAACAATACTGGTGTTACTGTGTGACTGGAAATTAATGTATATTCTCAAAGGATAATTTCCACATATGTAAAATTAACGTAGTTTTAATATCTAGTTGCAGGATTTTTGTGAAGATTAAATAAATTACTATAGGGTAAGATACTTAGAACTGTGTCTGACTCAGCACAAACCTAATATTGGTGTGGTGATTTTAAAATATGTAGTCAAATTATTTGTTGATCTTTAGATAATTGGAAGGAGCCTAATTTCCCTACTCTTGAATGGGGACGGATTCATGACTCGTTTCTACTGAATATGTTACAGAAATCACATTTCTTAGGCTAGGTCATAAGAGACATTGTAGTTTTCATGTGTCTCTTTTGTATCACTTGCTCTCTGGGAAGCCAGCTGCTGAGTTATGAGGACAGTTAGGTAGCCCTATAGAGGGACCTGAATGGCAAGGAATTTCAAAAGCCCCTTGCTGGTACCCAATAAAGAACTGAGACATCCTGTCAACAGCCTGATAAAAGTGAACTGACCTCCTAAAATGACTAACCATAGAGCTGAGGACTATGGGTGGAGCTGGGCCCCTTGTTAACTCTTTAGTCCTGAGTTCCTGTTGAAACTTTGTGGTAGCTTCTGTGGGGGAGGGATCCTTTTATATAGAGGCCATCTGGGGAAGAGGCTCTCTTTTTTCATGTGGTCCATCAGTTGGGAGCCCAGCCAGAGGAGTGAGTTCTCACACTGCTGTGGTGGTTTGTTACTTTTTTTTTTTTTTCTGAATAAGTTGCTCTTTTGGTGGATTGTCTGGAGAGTTATTTTGGCCAGTTGACAAGCCCAATGAGAGTGAGCCCCGTAAAGCTGTTTTTGAACTTCTGAATGAAAGAAAATAGATAATTTACTCAATGTCTTAGCTATCACTGATATTCCTATATTCCTGCTAACATTTCTCAAGTAGGCCCAGAGCACTTTTTCTTTTGGCCTCAGTCTATGCTTTCCTGGAAAAAAAAAAAAAAAAAAAAAAAAAGACAGAAAAGAAAAAAAGAAAAACTCAGATGGCTTAATTGGCAAATTCTACCAAACTTTACAACAGAATTAATATCAGTTCTTCAAAAATTTTTCAAAATAACAAAAGCAGTAGAAATAATCCCTAATTCTTTGTGTGGGATCATTATCACCCTGATATTAAAACAAGACATCACAAAAACAAAACAAAAAACTGCAGCCCAATATCCCATATTGGTTAGGACTTAAAAACATAGGTTAGAATTAAAAAAAAAAAAAAAATAGAACACTAAACCCAGCAAAATTAAAAAGAAAAAAGGATTCTAAAACCTTACCAAGCTGAGACAATTGGAAAGTCACGTGCAAAAGAATACAACTGGACTGCTATCTGTCACTGTGTAGCAAAATTAAATCAAAATGGATAAAAGACCTAAACATAAGACCTGAAACAATAAACTACACGGAAGAAAACATAGGTACTAAACTTATGGACCTTAGATTCAAAGAGCATTTTATGAATGTGACCTCAAAGGCAAGGGAAGTAAAAGCTGAAAAAATGAATGGGACTATATCAAACTAAAAAGCTTCTGCAGAGAAAAAGAAACCATCAACAAAATAAAGAGGCAGCCAACCAAATGGGAGATTTTTGCAAACAACGCCTACGATAAGAGGCTAATATCCAAAATATATAAAGAACTCATACAACTCACAAACAACAAAAAAACAAACAATCCAATTAAAAGATGGGCAGAGGACCTGAATAGACATTTCTCCAAAGAAGACACACAAATGGCCAATAGACATATGAAAAATGTTCAAAATCACTAATCATCAGAGAAATGCAAATAAAAACCACAATGAGATATCACCTCACCCCAGTCAGAATGGCTATCATCAACAAGACAAATAGTAACAAGTGTTGGAGAGGCTGTGGAGAAAAAGGAACCCTCATACACTGTTGGTGGGAATGCAGACTGGTGCAGCCACTAAGGAAGGCAGTGTGGAGGTTCCTCCAAAAATTAAGAATAGAATTGCCATATGACCCAGCAATCCCTCGCCCAGGTATCTACCCAAAAAAGCTGAAAACATTTACCCATAAAGACACGTGTGCTCCAATGTTCATTACTGCTTTATTTATGATGGCCAAGACATGGAAACAACCAGTGTCCTTCCATAGATGATTGGATAAAGAAGATGTGGTATATATACACAATGGAATACTATTCCGCCATAAGAAAAGATGAAATAGTACCATCTGCGACAACATGAGTGAATCTTGAGATTATTAGGCGTAGCGAAATAAGTCAGACAGAAAAAATAGAGAACCATATGATTTCCCTGATACGTGGCATATAAAACTGAAAACAACAAAAGAACAAGACAAACAAATAAAGAAACAAAAACTCACAGAGACAGACAATAGTTTAGTGGTTACCAGAGGGTAAAGGGGGAGGAGGAGTGATAGATTAAGATAAAAGGGATCAAATATATGGTGATAGAAAGAGAACTGACTCTGGGTGGTGAACACACAATGTGATATATAGATGATGTATTACAGAATTGTACACCTGAAATCTATGTAACTTTATTAACAATTGTTACCCAATATACTTTAATTTAAAAAATAAAATAAAATGCATTGAAAAGTTATAAAATCAACATCTGAAGGAAAAAAACAAAAACCTTATCAAGTGGGATTTACCTCAGAAATGAAAGATTGCTTTAACATCCCCAAATCAATCAATGTAATAAACCATATAAATAGAACAAAGCATAAAAAAAACACAAGATCATCTCAAGAAATGAAGAAAAAGTACTAAAGAAAAATCATACCCTTTCGAAACAAGCACACTAAAAAAAATTAGGACTAGAAAGGGACCACTTCTTCAACCTGATAAAAAACTTCTACAAAAACAAGAAACAAAAGAACCAAGAACTAACATGACACTTAATGGTGACATATTTTTCCTTTAAGATCAGGAAGAAGACAAAGATGCAGGCCTTCTTTCCATTTCTATTCTACATTGCACTGAAGTTGTAGCAAGGGAATTAGTTAGAAGCAAGAAATAAGAAACATCCAGATAAAAGAAAAAATTAAAACTATCTCTATTGCGTATATACTCTTGTATATAAAAAATTCAAAGGAATCCACTAAAAAAAAAAAAATCTACAAAATCTAATCAAGAAGTGCTGCAGGTTTACAAGATATAAGATTGCTATGTGAAAATCAATTATATTTATACACATTCACATATAATAATCTGAAAATGAATGTAAAACAATTTCATTTATAATAGCATGTAAAATAATGAAATAATTAGGAATAAATTTAACAAACAAAGTGTAAGGTTTTTTACTCTGAAAAACCATAAAAGACAGTTTTAAGATATTAATGGAGATCTATGTAAGTGATTTAACATTCAGTGTTTATGGATCAGAAGATTTAATATGTTAAGGTGGAAATCCTACCCAAACTGATCTACAGAATCTATGCATTCTCTATCAAAATTCCTGCTTTCATTATGCAGTAATGGACAAGCTTATTCTGAAAGTCATCTAGAAATGCAAAGGAGCCGGATTAGCCAAAACAATTTTGAATAGGGACAAATTTGGATGATTCTCATTTCCTATTTCAAAATTCACTTATTTAAATACAAGAGTTAGTTACTATTTACAGTAATCAAGACAGTGTGATTCTAGCATAGGGATAGACATGTAGAATTGAGAGTCCCAATTGAAATACTGTTTGTATTATCAAGTGGCTATCCATAAAGAGGACAATTCCATAATGGAAAGAATAGCATTTTAAAATCGATGATAACTGAATACCTACATTGAAAAGAATGAAATTGTACCCTTAACTCACACCATACTCAAAAATAACTCAAAATGGATAAAGACTTAAATATAGTGCTAAAAGCATGAAACTTTTAGAAAAAGACAGGAGTGAATATTTGAGATCTTTCATTAGGAAATTTCTTAGATATGTCACCAAAAGTACAAGTGATAAAAGAAAATGTATAGATAAATTGAATTTGATCAAAATTAAAAACTTTTGCTCCTCAGAAGACACCAACAAGAATGTGCAAAGTCAACACAGGAATGGGATAAAATATTTGTAAATCTTGTATCTGGAAGAAACTTGTATCTAGGATATTTAAAGAACACTGACAACACAATAATACAAAAACAACAACAACAACCTAATTTTAAATATGACCAAAGTAGGCCAATAGACATTTATCCAAAGAAAGAAAGGAAATTCACAATAAGCACATGAAAATATGCTCAACATAATTAGTCACCAGGGAAATGCAAACCAAAACCACAAGGGGATACTATTTCATATTCACTAGGATGGCTTTTTTTTTTTTTCAATACAGCAAATAAAAAGTTTGTGTCAGTATAGGGAGTAAGTAGAACTTTCTGGCATAGTTGATGAGATTGTAAAAATGGTACAGCCACTCTAAAAAACAGCTTCGCAGTTTTTCAAAATGTTAAGCATAGAGTTACCATGTGACTCAGAAATAATACTCATAGGTATACCCAAGAGAAATGAAAAAAGTATATCTACACAAAAACTTGTACACAAATGTCCATACAAGGTCTATTCATAATAGATCAAAAAAATAAAAAATATATTAAAACAACAAAAATGTCCATTGGGATAAACAAAATATGTATATCCTTATAAAGAAATATTATTTGGAAACAAAAAAAATGACACACTGATACATGTTACAGCATGGATGAACCTTGAAAACTTAATGCTAAGTGAAAGAAGCCAGTCAAAAAAGGCCATATATTGTATAATTCAACTTATATTAAATATCCAGAACTGGAAAATACATAGAAACAGAAAGTAGATTAGTCATTACCCAGGGCTTGAGAAAAGGAAAAATGGGGAGTGAATGCTAATGTGTATGGGATTTCTTTTTGGGGGTGATGATGATGTTCTGTAATTAGATAGTGATATGTAATGGTTTCATAAATCAGCAAATATACTGAAAACCACTGAGATGTACCTTTTAAATAATTGAATTGCATGGCACGTGAATTATATCTTAATAAAGCTTTGATTTCAAGAAAAAAATTAAGGAGTCTACTATGTGATACCCTAAAAGCTGGAGCTATATGTGTGTGTGTGTGTGTGTGTGTGTGTGTATGTATACACATATACATATACATACATACATACATATCTCACAATTCCTATAATAAATAAAACTCACAATTCCTGTAGTAAAACTCACTTACTAATTGAAAGACAAACAGGTATATTAGAACTACTCAGTTGCTCAGTGCTGTGAGAGAGCTGTGAATAGGGTTCCTATGGCACATAGATCAGCCAGTGAGAGCGGCGGAGACAGAAGAGATGGACTGGGTCTTGAAGGATGAATTGCCATTAATTAATAAAAAAAAAAGGAAGCAGTGGTATAGCAGCATGATATGGGAATGAGAAATGGAAAATTTAGTAGAGAAGTAGAGAGGACCATAAAGGAGATAGAATTTCATCCTGAGAATTAAGAAAATTCAATGAAGAAAATTTGGATGAGATGGAGATTACCCAAACAGATGCTCATTTGAAAAAAAGAGAAAAATCCCTTGAACTATACTAACTGGTAAAAACAAAAGCAGTAAACAAGAGCAAAACTACAGGCATTAGCAATAAGAATAGAAGGACTAAACTGAGACCTAGTGCTTTGAAATCCTATCTTGCATTAGGCTTTCTTTCAATGACTTTTAGTTAAGGAAGACTTTTCTTTTTTTTAAAATTTTTATTAAGTGTATCGGGGCAACAATGGTTAGCAAAATTATACAGGTTTCAAGTGTACAATTCTATAATACATCATCTATATATTGCATTGTGTTCACCACCCAGAGTCAGCACTCCTTTCATCACCACATGTTTGAACCCCTTCACCCTCTTCTATCACCCCCCCAAAAAATATTGACTTTTCTTAATGTTAATTCTTATCCCTGCTTTCCCCAACTCCAGACATAAATGCAGAATGAATAATTCAAATAAATAACTCAAAATATATTTAGTAAGTTCTATTACTATTTAGAGTCTACAAGAAAATATTGTAAAAAATCCCTGGTTATATATTCTGTTATGCCCCCTTTTAAACAAAATATCTCTGTATAACTGAACATACCAGTTCAATTCTATTAAACAAAAATTGTTTATATCATTAAAATGACATTTAGTGAGCACTGCCTTTCTATGCCATAAATTTCTGTAGCAATATCTTTCCATAGTTAAAGAGGAAAATTTAACCAGAGTTTAAATACAGTCAGTAAAGATGAAAATAAATCATTATAACATCTGAATGTGTCTATAAAGGAATTTATGTCTGCTCTTTAATTGTTATCCTACTTCAAATTTTTTTCACTCATAATATTCAGACAACGCATTTCAGTTATTTTTATGGTGACATTCTATAATTTAAAAAATTATTAAATTATATGTTTAGAGAGGAAATGAATAGGGGCTGGCTTAAATTTTGTTGGGATAATTGTAGTATAAACTGGATCAAATATATGGTACTAGAAAGAGAACTGACTCTGGGTGGTGAACACACAATGTGATATATAGATGATGTATTACAGAATTGTACACCTGAAATCTATGTAATTTTACTAACAATTGTCACCCCAATACATTTTAAAAAAAGAAAATAAAACTAAAACTGCACACCTGAAATTTATGTAACCTTACTAACAATTGTCACCCCAATAAACTTTCATTTTTAAAAAAGTAAAATAATAAAAAATTACCATACAAAAACTAACCCAAGGGAAGATAGTGTGACTATGTTAACATTGAAGCAAGTAGAGTTTTAGACATGACCAAAATATAAACAGTCCTCAAAACCATATTTTAAATACAAGTCTCAAAACGACAAAGGAAAGTACAATGATGGAAAAATATATACCAAACTTTGGAGTTTCTATCTTAATGTCAGGTAAGGGAGACTTTAAGACTAGAAGTATTACGAATGATAAAGCAGAAAATTCTATGATAAAGTAGTCAACAGAATGATATGACTATCCTAAATTTGGAGGCACATAACATACCTTTAAAATACATAAAGTAAAAAGTAACATAAATAAAAAGAGAAAGAGATAAAATAAAAATCATGATTAGAGATTTTTAACGTGACTTTTTTGGTACAGTAAAACAGTAAGAATTTAAAAGATCTAAATGGTGACATAAGCAGTATGAGGGTTTGAGAGGACATCTAGGTCTCTCCCCTGGAAGTTATATAAAATTGGACAGCTATAATTCAACAAAGGATTCCCTGCTCAACACACAAAGCACTTCTGAGAAACAGTCGCATTGAAACATCTGAAGTTGGGCATATCTGAGTGAACAGGGAAGGAGAAAAGGGGAAGGACAGAGACCAGTGCCACAGCCTAGAGCTCACTATAGCCCCTGCAGGCTCCAGCAGAGGGGGGGAGGTCAGGTCTGGTCACAGCACACACACTCTGCAGCCCCAAGGAATATGGAACAGATCAACATTCCTACCTGAATGGCAGCACACACTGTGGCTAAACTCAATGACAGGGGCAGAGGGAACACAACGGTATGGCCGCTCTGGTCTAGAAGCCCCGACTACCAGGAAGAGAACAATACCACAGATATAGCCACCTCCCCTCACTTTTCCAGAGCTCCCAGTGGCTCCAGGAGACACTGTGGAAGTTGAGGTGTCAGATTACAATGGACATACTCAGCACTCCTGCAGACTAGAGGGGCAGAAACATTTTTAACTGGGCTGCAGGTGCTCCTGCTGCTAAATACAGTTGCAGGGGTAGATATACTGAGGTGTGTCATTGAGGTCTGTCAGCCATTATTACTAGGAAAAGAGCAAAGCCACAAATGAACCACTCCACCGCCACCAATCACAGCAGAATCCAGTGGAGGCACCTGGGACACCTCAAATAGTACAGCATTAGTGGCAGCATCTACTTACAGAAGGGAGTGCCAGTATCTAACAGGCCCAGAGCCCCATCACTCACATTCCCCCACAGGCGTGATGCCTCAAGATTCAGGTGGCTTGGTCACAGAAGGGAGGCCCACCTCCAAGGAAATGCAGGATATTTTCAATAGCTGAAGTGACACCACCTTACAAAGGTCCTGGAAGCCACCGCAGTGCAGGTATGAGAAAATTAAAATTTGCACCTCGGCACCATTGACTGGAAAACAAAAGACAAACCTCTACTTATCAATAGGTTAAAAATGAAGTGTCAAATACAAAAAAAAAAAAAAAAATTAAAAAGCAAATTTAATTCCCATAAAAGCTCAGGCTAAGAAATAATTTATCAAAATCCATCAAGTATCATAAATAACCAAGCTAACAAGGCAGGTCAGAAAGAAAATGAAAAATCCTCAGATAATAAACATAAAGATATGGAAGACCTTGATTTATGTTAAAGAAAATTCAAGATTGCTCTTCTGAAAAACACTCAATGAGATACAAGAAAACTAAAAAGTTTGCTTAATAAACAGAAAATCAACAAACAAATGGAGTACTTTACCAAAGATTAAAACTATAAAAAGGAATCAAACAGAAATTCTGGAGGTGAAGAACTCAGTAACTGAGATGAAGAACGAACTAGCAAGCCTAAGGAATAGAGAAGACCAGATGGAGGAAAGAATTAGTAATATTGAAGATAGAAATGACTAAGATGGAAGAAGTGAAAGAACTGAGAGTAAAACAAAAAAGAAAAAACTCTACAAGAACTATCTGACTCCATCAGAAAGAACAATGTAAGAATAGTGAGCATACCAGAAAGAGAAGAGAAGTTGAAGGGAACGGAGAGAATAAGTGAACAATAATTTCCCAAACCTATGGAAATAATTGGATCCTCAAATCCAAGAAACTAATAGAACACATAATTGTCTCACTCCAAAAAGGTCTTCTCCATGGCACATTATGTTAAAACTGTCAAAAATTAATGGCAAAAATAGAATTCTCAAGGCAGCCAGAGAAAAGGAGTTGGTAACACATAAAGGAAATCCCACTAGATTATCATCGGATTTTTTAGCAAAAACTCTACAGGCTAGGAAAGAGTGGAATCAAATACTCAAATTATTGAAAGAGAGAAATCACTAGCCAACAATAATATATCCAGCAAAGTTATCCTTTAGATATGAAAAAGAAATAAAGGTTTTTCCAGCTAGAAGGAACTGAGAAAATTTACCACTGCAAGACCTGCATTATAGAAAATACTGACAGGTGTTTTTCTACCTGAAACAAACAAACAAAAAAAGACAGAAGAAATCAAAACTATGACTCAGATGATGGACAGATAGACAGAAGCACTAAATTGCAACCCTCGTTCAGAATAGGGAATTAAACACTTAAATATAACATAAAAGTTAAAGGAGGTAGAAACATTTAAAAACAAGAAAACAATAGCTACTACAATTTTAAAATTAACTCACAGCTTAAAAAGGGACAATTTGTGACAACATAAACATAAAAGAGGAGGTGTAAAGAACTGAACTTGAACAGATGAATGGAAGTGACATGCAATCTGAACAACAACAAAAAAGACTACTGCATTTGTGAAACATTCTTTGCATAAACCTAATGGTAACCACAGAAAAATAAATCTAGAACTGAGACACAAAATGAAAAAAACAAACCAAAAAGGAAAGAGGAAAAATCAAAGATTACCACCAAACTAAAATAACAGACAGAAACACAAGGGAAAAGAGCCAATGGAGACAGAGAGCTATCAGAAAACAAAATGTAAAATGACTATAGGAAATCTTCATGTATCACTAATCACCCTAAATGTAAATGGACTGAACTCACCAATTAAAAGGCACAGAGTAGCATGTTGAATAAAACATCAAAACCCAACAGATAGCTGCCTTACAAGACAGCATCACAAAATCTCAGCTGCAAGGACAAACACAGACTTAACTAACGGGGTGAAAAATGATACCTCAAGCAAATGGCATCCAGAGAAAAGTGGGTGTAGTCATACTTATATCTGATAAAATAGATTCAAATATAAAAAAGATAGTAAGAGATAAAGATGGACATTTCATAACAATAAAAGTGAAAATATATTAAGAAGACATAACACTTATTAATATATATGCCTGAGAGCACCAAATACATAAAAGGACTATTAACAGTACTATAATAAAAGGAAAAACTGACAAAAACACAATTATAGTAGGGAACCTAAGTACTCCATTGACAGCTATGTGTAGATCATCAATATGTTCAGAAAAATCAATAAGGGAATATTAGCATTAAATGGCACATTAGAATAAATGGACTTAACTGATACAGAGCTTTCATCCCAGACTAACAAATTACACATTCTTCTTTAGTGCACATGGAACATTCTCAAGAACAGAACATATATTGGGACACAAAACTAGCATCAACAAATTTAAAAAGACTGAAATCATACCAATGATATCCTCCAAACACAGTACTTTGAAATTAGAGATCAAGTGCAAAAAAAGTGGGAAAAACCACAAATATGTAAACATTAAATAACATGCTACTAAACAACAGCTGGATAAAAAAAAAATAAGAGACACAAATGAGAATGACATTACAATATGTCAAAAATTTGGGGATACAGGAAAAGCACTAATGAGAGAGAAGCTTATCTCACTACAGGCCCATCTCAAGAAACAAGAAAAATCTCAAATAAACAACCTAACATTTCACCTTAAAGAACAAAGGGGGGGTGGGGAAGAGAAGAAGAAGAAGCCCAAAGTCAGTAGGAGGAAGGAAATAATAAAAATTAGAGTGGAATTAAATGAAATAGAAAACAAAAAAACAATAGAAAAAAATTAAAGCAACAAAGAGCTGTTTATGAAAAGATCAATAAAATTGACAAACCTCTGGCTAGACTCAATAAGAAAAAAAAGAAAAGAATCAAGTAAACAAAATCAAAAATGAAAGAGGAGAACTTACAATGGACATGATAATCATACAAATGACTATACAAGAATAATGTGAAAGACTACATGCCACTAAATTCAATAACCTAGAAAGAGGAGGACAAGTTCTTAGAAATTTATAAGCTTCTTAGATTAAATCATGAAGTATTGGAAAAATCTAAATAGAACAATCAACCATAAGGAAAATGAAAGAATTATCGAAAACCTTCCCAAAACTAAAAGTCCAGGATCAGATGACCTTACTAGTGAATTTTACTAAGCATTCAAATATTTAATACCTATCTTTCTCAAACTCTTCCAAAATATTGAAGAAGAGGCAATACTTCTTCAATAAAATAACTTCTTCTATGAGGCCAACATTACCCTGATAATAAAACCCAGCAAGGACAACACAAATAAAGAAAATGACAGACCAATATGTCTGATGAATGTAGATGCTAAAATTGTAAACAAAATACTAGCAAATTGAATACAATACATTAAAATGATAATACATCACAACCAGTGGGGTTCATTCCAGGGGCAAAAAGATGGTTCAACATACACAAACTGAACAATGTGATACACCATATAAGCAAAATACAGGAGAAAAATACATGATTACATCAATAGAGACAGAAAAAGCATTTGATAAGATACAACACCCATTTTTAATTAAAACTCAATAAAAATGGGCATAGAAGGAACGTACAACAAAATAAAGGCCATAAATGACAAACCTTCAGCTAATATCATACTCAATGTTGAAAAACTGAAAGATATTCCTCTAAGATCAGGACCATGAAAATTTGCCCACTCTCACTACTATTATTTGACATAGCACTGGAAGTCTTAGCCAGAGCAATCATGCAAGAGAAAGAAATAAAGGCATCCAAATTAGGAATGAGGAAATTGTTACTTTTTGCAGAAGGCATGGTTCTTTAGAAATATAGAAAATCCTAAAGTCTCTACCAAAAACTATTAGAAACAATAAACACATACAGTAGAGTTGCAGGATACAAAATCAATGAAAAAAAATCCATTATGTTCTCATATACTAACAACAATATTTCAGAAAAAGAAACGAAAAAACAATTCCATTTGCAATGATCTGAAGCTGAAGTTGAATAATATTGAATGTCAACTAGAACTAAATATGTGTGTGTGTGTGTGTGTGTGTGTACTCCACATCCTGTGACCATATATATATATATATATATATATATATATATATATATATATACACACACACATATGTACATATATGGTCACAGGATGTGGAGTACAGCATAGGGAATATAGTCAATGGAATTGTAACAGCTATATACAATGTCAGAAGGTAGTAGATTGAGGGCGTTATTACTTTGTGAGGGGTGTAAATGTCTATTACATTGTTTTGTACACCTGAAACAAACAAATAAATAAATAAATAAATAAATAAAATATCTAAGAATAAACTTAACAAAGGATGTGAAAGACCTTCACATTATTAAAAGAAAGTGAAGCAGACACAAAGAAATAAAAAGATATTCTATGTTCATGGATTAGAAGAATGAACATAGTTAAAATGGCCATATTACCCAAAGCAATACACAGATTTAATGCAATTCCCATCACAATCCCAAAAGCATTTTTCAAAGAAATAGAACCAAAAAAATCCATCAAATTTTATTGAACCACAAAACATCCTGAATAGCCAAAACAATCCTGAAAAAAAAAAGAAAAAAAAAAAAAAAGAGCAAAGCCAGAGGTATCACACTCCCTAACTTTAAATTATACTACAAAGTGACAATAATCAAAATATATGGTATTAGCAGAAAAAATGATACACAGACCTATGGAACAGAACTGATACCATATGGTATTTTGTGTGCATGTAGCAAAAATATTTTTTAAAGGACTATATGAAAAGGATGAGGTAAAAATACTCTGTGGATGATGAAATGGGTGATTAATAAAGATAACTGGTATTTATGTAGGGAGAAAATTACACAAAGCTTGACTAAGTTTAAAAAGATAATGCAAGATCAGTTTTAGTCTTGTTATAAAGAGTGATCAAGAAATAGACTTAAAAACATATATTTGTATCAGACAAATTTGCTCTTATTTAAAGTAATCACACAGTATATACTACAGGAGATTATCAATACCATACAAGGAAATTACACATATATGAATTCATATTAATATATGAATATATGTATGGATTATGAAAGTCTATTGAATCAAAATATGTGGAGATGGGCCCAGAAGTAAGGTTCCCCAGCAAAAATCAATCACTAACCACATTGTTCTTCCCTATAGATGGTATAAATTTACAAGAAAAAACTGAGTGCAAGTCAAGAAAAGATTACACTGACTTCCTTATTATAACAATAGTAAGAGGTGGCATGTCTCTACGAGCATCTTAGAGAAGTCTCCCTACCTTCAGTATTTCTCTCTCCTCCAGACCCCTGTGGACATTTGTACTTGATTAAACATATTTGGCTGAGAGCAATTATCGGATCACTTCAACATATCAAGAAAACTTTTTATTTCCCTTAGAATAAGTGCACAGTGAGTCCTCACTTAACATCCACAATAGGTTCTCGGAAACTGAGACTTAAAGTGAAATGCTGTATAAGGAAACCAATTTTGTCATAGGCTCATTGCTATAAATAAGAGTTAAGTATCTATGGAATATTTATGGTCACAAAAAAAATCATTAAACTTCTAAATAAAGACACAAAACACTTATATTAAACATCAAACTACATGTGCACTAGACATACAAAGTCTGACAATTAATTTCCCGAACTCATCCTAGAAAAAGTGCGACATACTTCATTGCTGAATACCAGTACAGTCACCTTTGAAGTACTCCCCTTGGGAAGCTATGCACCAACGCCAGTGCCGAGTCCACCCTTCAAAGCAATTTGAAAACTCTTTTTCTGAAATGGCCATCAGAGCTGTCGTCATATTACCCTTGATGTCCTGAATGTCATCAAAATGTCTTCCTTTCAACATTTCTTTTATCTTCATGTTAAGAAAGAAGTCACTGGGGGCCAGATCAGGTGAGTAGGGAGGGTGTTCCAATACAGTTATTTGTTTACTGGCTAAAAACTCCCTCACAGACAGTGCCGGGTGAGCTGGTGCATTGTCGTGATGCAAGAGCCATGAATTGTTGGTGAAAAGTTCAGGTTGTCTAATTTTTTCACGCAGCCTTTTCAGCACTTCCAAATAGTAAACTTGGTGAACTGGTGTCCAGTTGGTACAAATTCATAATGAATAATCTTTCTGATATCAGAAATGTTTAGCAATATCGTTGTAACAAGTTCTTGAACTTAATTGCCAGACCTCATACATTTAAGAAAGATTAATATAATAAGTAATATAATGAAGTTCCACCCTGCTTATTCCAGTTCAGGGTGTCAGGTAACCAGAGACTCTCCTGGCAGCTCAGGGCATAAGACAGGAGCCCACCCTGGACAGGACACCCTTCCATGGCAGGGTATATCACACATCCACATCACTCGCACTGGGACAAGTTAGACACACCAATTTATCTCACGTGCACATCTTTGGGATGTGGGAGGAAAGTGAGTACTGAAAGGAAACCGAATACCTGAAGAAAACCCACGCAGACATAGGGAGAACATGCAAACCCCACACAGACAATGGTCCCAGCCAGTAATCTATTTTTCTCATCAACATTACAGTGAAACAACGTTGAACAAAATCACATTATTTGAGGACCTACTATAGCTCTCCTTGACCGTTATTTGTAAAGATGAATTACTTAAATAACATTACTGTCTAAGCTCATTTTGTCTTGAGCCTTTCTATAGACTAGGTAAATTTAATTCTCATCCTAGATTTAATTATTTATATTTCTCTCCCTAACACTATGAGAAAGCCCTCCTGTGTATTTTTATTCATCTTTCTGTAAAGTCCACTAAAGTTACAGATTTCTTTAAAGCCATGTTTAATAAAATGATCAGGTTCCCTCATATTCAGACATATTATAATGGGTGATCAGTCACATATTCAATAGAATTTACATGGATGCTTTACATACCTCTTCCTAGAGAATCTTCATGCCCTTTCAATTGCCCAGAAGAAGTACATCGTGTTGGTCATGCACTTATGCACATATTTTTTTTCATGGAAATCAATAATTCTCTCGGTGGAATCTTGGATTTGAGTTTGCATATATTTAGGCAATAATTGTTTGGGCAGTAAAATTATGCAGAGGTAAATTGCTTTCTGAATTAATCAACATCTAGATTGATAGTCTAGGTGTTTATTGATTTTTGAGTCATTTTTTTCCTTTTGTCAAAAGAAAAAAGTATAAAGATAATAATTATTCTGATAACGCTCCCAGGACAGATTTACTCTTGTGCCAATGATTTACAACAATCAAATATGTTTGAGAGTTGTAGCTGCCTCTAGCTCTTTTTATATTTTTTCATGTTTCTTATGTAACAACCTAAATGTATCATACACATTTCAAAAATGACACTTAATTTTATACTCTTTTATAAAACATAAACAATTAAGATCATACTTACAAAAGTCTAAATATTATTATGCCTTTCATTTTTAGGCCTATAAGATAAATGGGAAAGTGACTTGGAAACATATATATGGCATCTAAAATTCCAGTATTAACAATCATAGCCATAACAATAGACATTGTGTATATACTTTTAAAATAACTATTTCTAAACTTCTCCAACCCATGTAGCAATGTGAGCTTGGTAAATGCTGAGCATAATACAAGTGAATGCCAGTGAGGAGAGCAGAGATACAAATCTAGGAAACAGGTTTTTTCCAAACAAATGATATTGTTCTGTGGTCAAAGATTTTCTTTTTAAGATGAGTAAGATATTAATTATTTTACTGTACAATGTCAATGACAATTTAATATGCTAATGTTTATTGGGAATAACCTAACATGAAGGAAAGCATAAAAGCAGCAGAATTTTCTAAACTCATTTGATTTTGGCATTCCAATTTCAAGGAACACTTCATTGGACTAGTGTTCCATGAAACGTATTTTGGAATAAATGTATTAAATGACATCAGTAGTTCTAGGACCAAGTCTAGTTAGAGATGTGCAAGGTATAAAAACAACAGTTTTGTAACTTGCAATGAAAATCTTACCCAGTGCAACTGGCTGACTGGAGGAGACCCACTCAGGCCTTTATGAAGACACAAGGACAGAAAATAGAGTCAATGATGAGAGTGAGAAAGGGCAAGGGAGTTAACGGCATAAACTAGGAGAGAAAATAAAGTGGCAACAAAGGAACTATGTAATCCAAAATGAATATTAAAAGTATGATTTATAGCACAATGAAAGCAGACAAACTTAGATTAGTATATAGGCTTTATAACTGGTTTACTTTAAGAAGTAAAATAAAATCTGACCTCCATTTCCTTGTGGATAAAATGGGATTATTGTGTCACAAAGATTAAATTAAATCACATAAACATGGCTTGGCACATGGCAGTTGGTCATAATAGGTTGCTATTATAGGTATTGTTTAATGTACAGTAATTAAAAGGCAGTGATTTTCTGAATTCTTAAGAACATGTATTTTTTTTAATTAAATTTATTGGGAACCCTATGATTTCACTGATATGTGGTATATAAACCAAAAACAACAAAAGAACAAGACAAACAAATGAGAAACAAAAACTCATAGACACAGACAAGAACATGTATTTTTTAAACTAATCTTTTTAAGAACATGTATTCTTAAAACTGAAACTACATACCCAGTACTATTTCATAATCTTTTAAGCATATATTTGGAACAATACTCTGAAAAACTGTGACGAGTCTATGTACACCTATCGCTATGACTGGCAATGAACATGATAGTCAAAAAAGACATTTATGGAAAAAGGAAAATAAGGGCAAAAGGTGCAAGATGGATAAGAGGCTCCCCGAGTTCTGTAAACATGGCATTATTTTGTGGCCATTAATATCATTATATACTTAATAGAAAGGGAATAGTACAGCAACAAAGTACAGATATATTAATAGTTATGTGTGATTTTGTTGCCTGACTTATTTCAATTTTGTCTGTTATCACAACATTTTCTAATAACAAAACGTTATGTGCTTTAGTGATGGTCTTTAATGAGAAGTAGATAAAGCAACTTTCCAAGATTGCAATATATAATATGAAAATTCAAAAAAAAATAATATGGATGACAAATATCATATGGACACAAAGTAAGGCTCTTGAGAACATCTATTTTACCTGAGTAATTAACATCTCAGGACTGTCACTCCTGTAGACCTCTTGCTATACTCTCCTAGTTTCTTAAATGTTTATTTTCTGTGATGATTTTGCACCTCCAATTTTACCTTTCTCTTACAATTTCTGATAGAGTTTTGAATATAATAAACAGAGTTGACATATTCAGAAACCGAAACTTTTTTTTTTATTCAGGGGTAATTAACATACAGAGTATTCATTTTGCTTAAAGCATCATTTTCCTTTGTAAACTTCCTGAGCTTCAAAGGAGTTGTAACCCTATTAGTTTCCATTGTTTTTATACATAAAGATGTTATTAAATCATGGTCAAAAAGTCAAGGCACTGGCATAATTTCCCTTAGATAAAAAATAAAAGTCCTGCCGACAGCCAACAAATGTGTGCCAAGCTGGCCCCTAGCACATTATATTTTCCTGTTACCCTCTTGCCTGTACCCCAGGTATAATGCCCATTTTTGTTGAGGTCTTGTTCCTTAAAAATAATTCCCCTGAAACCAATAACACATCTGTCCCCACTCTGCTGTCCATAGCATCCTGTATTTAGCTTTCGTAATATGAACCACAGTGCATAATTATTTTTGAGATCATTGAATGATTATTATATTCCACTATAATATCAGACCCATTACATTTGACAATGACACATAATAGTCAATAACATAGTTTTGAATGAATATGCTGTAATAATTTTACAACAGATTGGCAAGATCAATTGTATCTTCAAAGATCATAGAAATTTTATAATGTTGAGAACAGCTAATAAAGTATATTTAACTTATTTTAAATAAACTATATTTGAACCTGACTATTCAGTTTCATTTATCTTGATCTTTCTGCCTCATCTGTTTAAGGTTCTGACTCCATTAAAGCTGTGGGAAAATTCCAGATTCATCCAATTTCATTTGACACCTAGCAATGAAAAGAGACCAAGGAGGGCTTCTTAAAAGTACTATGGATCTGACCTTTGGTTACATAAAAAAAGTTTCCCTTTCATCTCAAGGTCTCTAAGACTTGACAGAAATATTCTCTACCTGTCACTTATCTCTCTTAAGTAAATTAAGTTATTGTTGTGATTGCCGGAGACTGTCATCTCTTCTTTATAAGCATGTATCGGATCAAGATTTTAAAAAACTGATACTGTTTGACCTTCCAGGTAGATGATATATTGGAAGAAGTCCTTGTGTCGAGGAGCACAGCATACTGCATGCTATTGAGTTCATACGAGGTATTGATATTGGCTCTCTTGCTTTATGCTGAAATACATTTTACTAGCTGATATTTTAAGTTAGTTTTACAAAATATTTTAAAGAGTGTGAAGATAGGTAGAATTTGCATATTATCACATCAGAATATTATTGTCTTTTATTTGACCGTTTCTAATGAATTGCAAAGCTTTCAATTAACATTGAAAAATTATTTCTGTGAAAAAAGACTTAAGCTCTAAGAGGGAAGAGTATAATATAAAATATTTTTCATTTTCTTTCTTCAACCACACACACACATACACACACACACACACACACAGCGAGTTGTATATATAGTTTCATATATGTTTACATTATTGCATATTTAAAATACATAATGCTTATATAATCTATAACTATGTATACATATATACACCTCAGGCATCTAATTTATATATATATACACAATATTTAATAGATATGCATACATAGAGGGTGCCAAAAATGTATATACATTTTAAGAAAGGAAAACTATATTAAAATTGTAATATTCAATATACACCAATAACAAAAGATGAGCACAAGTCACGTTTGACTTCTACAATTACAAGAGGTATTCAAAGTGGTTACCATCAGCATCCAGACATTTCTGATTATGGTGAACTATGTTAATTACGTTGCTTGAAAAACGTTGACCAAAGTGTCCACTTTTATACATTTTGGCACCCCCAATATAGACACTATCAATTTTTTGTTCAAGGTATTTAGAAGTATAGGAAACAAAGATTAACATATCAATTACTTATCTGAGAGTATGTTATAATGGAAAGGATAGGAAAAGGAAGGGTAGGAAGACAGTCTACATCTGAGTAGGAAAGGGGCCACCAATGACAAAGAAGGTATGAAAAATGTTTCTCTCTGTCTTTGGATTATAGCCACTTCAGTGGGTGTGCACTGGTATTTCATTTTCGTTTTAATTTTCCTTTCCTTAATAATAAAGACTATTTTTACCTTCGTGTATAGTCAGTTTTCCCAAAATAGAATGTAAGTTCTTTGAGAACAGGGACCATGACTGTGTTCTTCTAGCAGGGCAGCTATGTATAGAAGACACTCAATAATCATTCAGTGATTAAACGCATGTATATAGTATGTACAAATTAAAGTGATTTATATTAGTAATGTTAAGTTACCTTAATATTTTCTGTGATAGTCAGCAAATTAAAAGTGGGTCATAAAATATGCATGGACTGATTTTATTTATAATTTGTAAAATATATTAACATATCTAAGTCAAAATGCTAATGATTATCTCTGGGTGGTATGCTATTTATTCGTTTGTCCTATATATAATTTATAAAATAAAAATCTTTAAAATCAATTCCTAACATTTATTCGGTGAGGAATATCCTCCTGAGCCCATCCACCCTGTGTGTGAACATTTATTGACAGGGAGCTCATCACTTACTACTTATCCATATTACAAATTCTGTTGAACTCCTTTTCAGAGCACTAAAAGGTGACTCCTCATAAGTTCCTATGTTCTTATATCTATCCTCTAGCAAGACACAATTCTACATTTATACAAAGAGATTTTATGCCTTGAGTTTCTATTTCTCCAAGTGCATCTTTATAAGATTCTTCAGTTACATTTCGTCTGACCTGGTTTCCAGGTATCTCGCCCTGTTTGCCACTTCAAAATTCATCATATATTATCAAAGAATTGTGACATATAATAACCATTTCTGGAAAGAATACTCAGAAGAGCATATTAAGTCTAATAATAAGGGGAGAGAGGTCCAAGATGGCAGATTAAGTAATCACTATTGCATCCAAGGACCACACCAAAACTACAAATAAATTATAAATCAACCTCAATAATCATCTGAAGACTAGCTGAACAGAATCTCTATAACGAAAGACATAAACAAGAGGCTGAGCAGGCTGTCACTAAATCCATGGAGAGTGGTTGAACACTGGGAGAGACACCTCAGTGGCAGAGGCCCCCCTGAAGAGGGAGAGGTCCCAACACCAGGCTGGGCTCCCCAGTCCCGGGGTCCTGTGCCAGGAAAAGGAGTTCCCATGGCATCTGGTAGTGAAAATCACCAATGACTCTGTCTGCCCATCCTTGTAGAACAGAAAGTGGCTGGAAAACCAGATACTCTTATACAGCCTACACATAGACTCACTCACTTATAAACACTCACCTGGTCTCTGGTGGAGGGGCAGCAGCTCGAGAGGCCCAGGGAAGTGCAGGGAAGGAATGAGATGTGTGACTGTGGCAGAGCTGGAGGGACAGGAGCCATTGTTATCTCTGTGTGGAGCTTGACACACATGTGGCCTACAGGAGGGTGCCATCTTTTCAGTGGTAAGCCCGCCCCCATAGGGCCAAGTCTGGGATCACATAGGTCTGGCAGAATCCATGTCTGCGCACAGCCTTGATAATGCCCTGGGTCGTCCCCCCAACCCCCTCATAGCTGGTGCTACATGGCCTGCGACACTGGACTGCTGGGGTGCTGGCCCCACCCTACAGGCTATGGAAGCCTTTCTGATGCAGCTGCAGGCCCTTGGTGGTCCAGGAAACATTTGCTGGTGAGAAGTAACCTAAGACCTGTGTGTCATGCATGAACTCTGGTCCCTTTCCCCACATAATAACGCAGGATATGGGAATACCAAAATGGAACACCCATGGAGCCATAGGTAGGGGAGTCATACCACTATAGTCTCACTGGCGGCTGTGTTGGAGACACAGGAGGCAGGCGTCACATGATCTGCAACCTGCCAACCGCTTCTCTGCCAACCAACCAACCAACCAACCAACCCCCAGGCTAGCCACAGCAGTTATATTAGTGGCTAATGGCTAACCAGTAACAGCTGATGACCACTCAGCCACAGCGGATGGCCATCTGATTACAGCTGATGGCCATCTAATAACTGAGCCAGCAGCTTTCCACATGAGACCGAGAGCTTGGAAACTGCTCTCTGGGACTCTGTCCCCACACTGTGCCATAGCATCTCTTGGGCATATCTCAGGAATTTGTGAGCCTGAGGGAGGCAGTGGCTGGCAGCAGTGTTCTAAGGGCATTTCTCAAAGTGGTCACAGGCCAGGCACTGCCCCAAGGCATGCAGTGCTTGCCTGCAGTGTTCCTGGTGCATTGTGCAAAGTGCCAGGCACAGGTGTAAGAACTGAATCTGCATTCACTTTGTGAAAACCACCAGCCATCTCTCGTGACTCCCTTGGACTCCACTCCACCCAGTTAGTGCTGCATCACTGTGCGCATTCTCACCACCGGATCAACCAACCCAGCCCAAACACCTAAGGAGGCTCGGTCAATGGCTGGACCTGATGGGCAGCCAGTCAGTGGAAATAGACCTAGGGGACCCAGGGACCTTTGCTAAGCCACCTCAAGACAACTACTGGTGGAAGCCAGGCTTGGTTTACAGAGAGGCTACCCCACATGCCTCCAGATCCAACATAGGCAGCAGCCAACCACATAAAGCTTTGGGGCTCCTTCGAGGTAGCCATGGGCTGGTAACAAACAATGCTGAAATTGGCCTGTACTGGAGTCCTTCCTAAGAGACACCAAAAACAACACATCCAGAGGCCAGCCTCAGACCACATCAGAACACTACCTGGCTAGCCCCACAAGTGGCACACCCAAAGGAGGGTCTCAATAGGCACAAGAGCCCATGGTGGGTGAATCTTCTTTTGAGGGATCAGCCCCCACACAGCAGCTCATACATTGTGGTCATAACTAGTCCTCACAGTCAGTCAGCCAAGGAGTCAGATCCACCAACTGATGCCCCAAAAGCAATCAAGGCTCAACTACAGCAGGTGACTATACATAACACACACAAGAGACTCCCAGAACACACAGGTGGTGAGGGAGACTGTGCCACTGGACTACACAGGACACATAACACATAAGGTGAGCCAGCAAAGACTGAGAGACGTACGCAGTCTACCTAATATAGAGAAGCAAGCACAGAGCAGCAGCCAGAATGAGGAAACAAAGAAATATGACACAAATAAAAGAATAGGAAAAACCTCCAGAAATAGAACTAAATGAAATGCAGGTAACCAACCTACCAGAGACAGAGTTTAAAACACTGGTTATAAGAATGTTTAAGGAACTTAGAGAATTTCAGCAAACAGGTAGCAAGCATAAAGAAGGACTTAGAAACCATCAAAAAAGAACCAATCAGAAATAAAGAATACAACAATGGAAATGAAGACTACACTGGAAAGAATCAACAGTAGATTAGATGAAGTAGAGGATCAAATCAGTGATTTAAAAGACAAGGTAGCAGACAACATCCAATCGAAATAATAAAATGAAAAAAAGAAAATTTTAAAACAATGAAGATAGTTTAAGGGACCTGTGGGACAACATCAAGCATCACAACATTTGTATCATAGGAGTACCAAAAGAAAAAGAGAGGTAGCAAGTGATTGAGAATCTATTTGAAGAAATAATGACTAAAATCTATCCAAACCTGGCAAATGAAATAGGCATGCAAGCCCAGGAAGCACAAAGAGTCCCAAACAATATGAACCCAACAGACTCACACCAAGATACATCATAATTAAAGTGGCAAAGGTTAAAGACAAAGAGAGAATCCTGAAAGCAGTAAGAAAAAGACAACTAGTTAATTAAAAGGGAGCTCCCATAAACTATCAGCTGATTTCTCAACAGAAACTGCTGGCCAGAAGAGAGTGGAAGGAAATATTAAAAATGATGGGGGAAAGAAAGGGGGCGGGTGCCTACAACCAAGACTACTCTACCCAGCAAGGCTATCATTTAACAATTGAGGAGAGATAAAGCACTTTCAGACAAGAGAAAGCTAACCGAGATCATAAACACCAAACCAGTATTACAAGAAATGTTAAAGGGACTTCTTTAAGAAGAGACAGAAAATACAGAACATAAATATGAATAATAATGGCAATAACTCTGTACCTATCAATAATCACTTTAAATGTAAATGAATTAAATGCTCCAATCAAAGTACATAGGGTAGCTGAGTAGATAAAAAATAAGATCATGCATATGCTGTATACAAGAGACCCACCTCAAACTGAAAGACACAAACAGACTAAAAAAGATATTTCATGCAAATGAAAATGAGAAAAAAAGCTGGGGTAGCAATACTTATATTGGACAAAATAAACTTTAAAATGAAGACTATAATATGAGACAAAGAAGGACATTACATAATAATAAAGGGATCAATTCAAGAAGACATAACCCTACTAAAAATGTATGCACCTAACATAAGAGTACCTGAATGGAGAAAGCAAATATTGACTGACATAAAGGCAGAAATCAGCAGTAACATAATCATAGTAGGAGATTTTAACACCCCATGACTCCAATGAATAGATCTTCCAGACAGAAAATCAAAATGAAACAAGGTCTTAAATGACACACTAGAGCAGATGGATTTAATTGATATTTTCAAAGCACTTCACTCCAAAGTAGCAGAGTATACATTCTTTTCAAGCGCACATGGAACATTTTCCAAGATAGGCCATATGATAGGACACAAAACAAGTCTCAGTAAATTTGAGAGGTTTTAAATCATGTCAAGCATCTTCTCTGATCACAGTCTTATGAAACTAGAAATGAATTACAAGAAAAAATTGTGAAAATTGCACAAACACATAGAGACTAAGTAACATGTTACTAAATAAAGAATGGGTCAACAGTGAGAACAAGAAAGAAATCAAAAGATACCTGAGACAAAGGCAAATTAAAACACAAAAACCCAAATCTACGGGACACAGTAAAAGCAGTCCAAAAAGGGAAATTCATAGCAATGCCTACCTAAAGAAACAAGAACAATTTCAAATTAATAGTCCATATTTACACCTAAGGGAATTGGCATAAGAACATCAAACAAAGCACAAAGTGAGTACAAAGAAGGACATAATAAAGATCAGAGCAGAAATAAACAAAATAAAAACCAAAATACAAAAGATCAATGAAACCAAAGGTTGTTTTTTAAAAAGATAAACAAAATTGACAAACCTGTAAACAGACGTATCAAGAAAAAGAGAGAGAGGACCCGAATAAACAAAATCAGAAATGAAAGAGAAGTGACAACCGACACCACAGAAATACAAAAAAATTAAGAAAGCACTACAAGCAATTATATGCCAACAAATTGGACAATCTGGAAGAAATGGATTCCTAGAAGCATAAAATCTTCCAAGGCTGAATCAAGAAGAAACAGAAAATCTGAACAGACCAATTACCACCAATAAAATTGAATCAGTAATCAACAGGCTCTCAACAAACAAAACCCTAGACCAGATGACTTCACAGAGAATTTTACCAAACATTCAAAAATGAATTAACAACTAGTCTCTTTAAACGATTCCAAAAAATCCAAAAGGAGGGAAGGCTCCCAAGCTCATTTTATGAGGCCACCATAACCCTGATTCCAAAACCAGACAAGACATTACAAAAAAGAAAACTATACGCCAATATCTCTAATGAACACACATACATAATTCCTCAACTAAATATTAGCAAATTTAACTCAGCAATACATTAAAAAGATCATACACCATGATCAAGTAGAATTCATTCTTGCTATGCATGTTTGGTACAATATCCACAAATCACTTAACATTATACACCACATAACAAAATGAAAAATAAAAATCATATTGTAATATCAATAGATGCAGAAAAAGCATTTGACAAAATCCAGCACCCATTTAAAATAAAAATTCTCAGCAAAGTGGGAATAGAGGGAACATCACATAATAAAGGCCTTATATGATAAACCCACAGCTAACATTGTACTCAATGGGGAAAAGCTAAAAGCATTCCCCTGAAGATCAGGAAGAAGACAGGATGCCCACTTCCACCACTTTTATTCACCATAGTACTGGAAGTTCTAGGCACAGCATTCAGAAAAGAAAAAGAAATAAAAGATATCCAAATGGGAAAGGAAGAATTAAAATTGTCATTATTTGTAGATGACATGATACTATACAGAGAGCATCTCAAAGATCCCACCTAAAACTATTAGAACTGGTAAATGAATTTAGTAAAGTAGCAGGATACAAAATTAACATTCAGAAATCAGTTGCATTTTTATACACCAATAACAAACTATCAGAAAAAGGAATTAAGAAAATAATCCCATTTACAACTGCATCAAAAACATAATAAAATAATTAGGAATAAATTTAAGCAAGGAAGAAAAAGATTAATATTTAGAAAATTATAAGACACCGAAGAGAGAAATTGAAGAAGCTACAAATACATGGCAGCATATACCACGCTCATGGATAGGAAGAATTAATATAGTTAAAATGTCCTTACTACCCAAAGCAATATATAGATTCAACACAATCCCTATCAAAATACCAATGGCATTTTTCAAAGAACTATAACAAATAACCCTAAAATTTATATGGAGCCATATAGGACGCATGGCAATCCTGAGAAAGAACAAAGCTGGAGGTATCATGCTACCTGATATCAAATTATACTACAAACCTATAATAATCAAAACAGCATGGTATTTGCATAAAAACAAACATGTAGATCAATGGAACAGACTAGAGAGCCCAAAAATAAATCCATGCCTAGATGGTCATTTTATCTATGACAAAGGAAGCAAGAATTTGCATTGGGATAAAGACAGTCTATTTAATAAATGGTGCTGGGAAAACTGAACTGATATATGCAGAAAAAAAAGACACTGGACCACCTTCTAATGCCATATACAAGAATAAACTCAAAATGAATTACAGACTTAAATGTAAGACCTGAAACCATAAACTCCTAGAAAAAAATATGTGAAGTAAACTCTCAGCCATTACCATTAGCAATATTTTTACTGATATATCTCATCAGGCAAGGAAAACAAAAGAAAAAAATAAACAAATGGACTACATCAAATAAAAAGTTTTTTCACGGTAAAGAAAATCAGCAACAAAACAAAAAGACATTGTACTTAGTGGGAGAAGATATCTGCTAATGATACATCTGATAAGGGTTAATATCCAAAATTTATATATATTTAAAAAACCTCATAAAACTCAACACCAAAACAAACAAACAAATAATCCAATTAAAAATGGGCAGAGGACCTGAACAGACATTTCTCCAAGAGGACATACAGATGGCCAATAGACATATGAAAAGATGCTCAACATCACTAATCATCAGAGAAATGCAAATAAAAAGAATAATGAGATACCACCTCACTCGTGTCAGAATGGCCATCATCAATAAGTTATCAAACAACAAGTGTTTGCGAGGATGTGGAGAAAAGGGAACCCTTGCACACTGTTGGTGGAATTGCAAACTGGTACAGACTTTACAGAAAACAATATGGAGATTCCTTAAAAAAATTAAAAGTAGAGCTACCTTATGACCCAGCAATTCCACTCCTGGGTATTTATCCAACAAAATCCAAAACAGTTATTTGAAAAAATATATTCATCTCTTTGTTTACTGCAGCACTAGTCACAATAGCCAAGGTATGGAAACAACTGAAATGCCCATCAATAGATGATTGGATAAAGAAATTTTGGTATACTTATGCAAAGGAGTATTAGTCTGCCATGATAAAAGAAAAAGGAAAAGAAATCTTACCATTCGCAACGACGTGGATGGACCTAGAGGATGTTATGCTAAGTGAATTAAGTCAGACTGAAAAAGACAAATACTGTATGATCTCACTTATATGTGGAATCTAAAGACCAGAATAAATGAGCAAACAAACAGAAATAGACTCATATAGAGAACAAACTGATGATTGCTAAATGGGAGGAGGTTGGGAAATGGGTGAGGAAGGTGAAGGAATTAGGACGTACTAATTGGTAGTCACAAAATAGTCATGGAGATGTAAAAAAAAAGTATAGGGAATATAATTGATAATGTTGTAAAGACTATGTAAGATGTCAGATGGGTAATGGACTTATCGGGGGGGATCACTTCATAGATTATATAAATGCCTAACCGTCTAAAACCAATATAAAATCATATTGAATGTCAACTCTAATTAAATATATAGTATATATGAAGTTTGACTGAAAAATACGATGAATGCTGCTGCCAAGTGCCATCCAACAGAAAGGCAGGGATCTTCAATACGGGAAGCAGCACATTGAACCTTAGTAACAGTGTGTGACAAGTTCCAACTCGTTCAGTGCAATCAGTATGGTTTGAGCTACAGTTGAGAGGTGTGTTTTAAAGTGTGCAGTCAGTTATCTTCCATCATGGCAGTACTCCGTGTCACACGTGACTTCTGGTATATGGCAATTTCTATCAAATAAAAACATTACAGTGTGTCCTCATGCACCTTATTCACTGGATCTGGCACCATGTGACTTCTGGCTCTTCCCCAAAGTCAAAATGATTCAGGACATCAAGGCAGCCCCGGCAGCACAACTAAAGACACTCATGAAAGAGGACTTCCAGAACTGCTTCAGAAAGTGGCAAGAATGATGGGATAAGTGTGTTTGAAGGGAGGTGGGTATTTTGAGGGAGATTAATGGCAATGTGTCTTTTACTGTAATATATTTTTTAATTTAAACTTTCACGGTATTGTTATATATAGTCATGGGAAGTAAAGTACAGCAAAGAAAATATAGTCAATGGTATCGTAATAACTATGTACAATGTCAGATGGGTGGTAGACTCGGTGGATTATCACTTTGTGAGGGGTGTAAATGTCTAATCATTATGTTGTTTTGTACACCTGAAACTAATTTTAAAAATTGTGATATATTCATACAATGGAATACTGAGTAAGAAAAAATAATAAACTATTGATATATGCAACAACATAGATGGATTTTAGAAAAATTATGTTGAGTGAAAAAGGCTACACAAAAAAGAGCATGAGCTGTATGATTTGATTTATATAAAATCCTAAAACATTCTAGTCTATACTGACATAAAGCAGGTCAGTGGTTGTCTGGAGATGAGAAGTATGTGGAGAGGTGGGGCTGGAATCACAAAGGGATATCAGGAGATTTTGGGGGGTGATGGATATGTTTACTACTTGATGATCGTGATGGTTTCAAAGGTCAAAAAAGTAGTATCATATTGTACATTTAAAATATGTATAGTTTACTGTGTGTTCAAATACATCAATGAGGCTAATTAAATTAACAAACAATGATGGTAATGTATTATGATCCATTGAAAAAAGTAGAACTTTCTGAGTCCAAACTTACATAAATAAACAAATGAATAAATTGAAAAAAAAAGACTAATAATAAAACATAACTGCCACTTTGGAAATGTACTTACTATATGCAATACACTGTGTTAAGTATAGGTTAGATACATATGTAACATATTTTACAACAATTACTTGTATTTATTATTATTCCCATTTTTACAAATGAAAACACTGTGGTAGAGGAAGTAGGAAAATCATAGGAACTCTATTAGTAAATAAAAGTATTTGAATTTTTATTCAAGTGTGTCTGATTCCAAAGTTTTCGTTCTTCTTGACCTGAACACTAGGGTTATGTTCTATTCTTATGAACCTTATGATTTCAAGACATAGATCTCAGTTGAGCTTAGGTAATAGCCTCTTTATAGATTAGGATTGTTTGCTAGATGATGATGTTCTTTCTCATTTTCAGCCCTGCTTCCAAAATCTATAAAGGTCAAACGTGTTACTAAAGATACAATTTTTAGAGCAAGTTAGTTTATGGCAGAATTCTAACAAATTTGATCCTGCTTAATCTATGACCAGTACTCTGATACCTTTAACACGTAAAAGAATTGGTTCCCACAAAAGCCAGTAAAAGAGACCTTTTGTTGCTAAGAGTTGTTAGAGTCATTCCCTTACTATAACTGTCTCAAATTAGCCTGTCTCACACATGTCCTGTTCACCAGCTCAAATTCTAGGCCAGACCAAGTCAGGGATACCCCATGGTCTTTCTACTTTGATGCGGTGTGGTGCCCTCTTCCGATTTGGAGACACTGTGGCCTTCCTCCCAAGGCAGGTAACACATCTTTCTTCGTGGCACCAGGCAACCAAAGACACAACCTGGAAATATCAAATCCAAGGCCCTTCTGCTTGTTGTTATAGCAAGGACTCTCCCATATTTGAGGAGTAGCATAATGGGACACCACAAGATGGGATCCTTCAAGCTTTTGCAGCCTGAGGGCTCAGGGGGTCTTGGACCCAAGGCTGCCTTTTCCACGCTCTTGTGTTCCAGCTATATTCTGGTCACTAGACTACAATTTCTTTGAGGATATAAAAGTCCTCATGTTTCATGTGGAAAATACGTATGAAGCACACAGACCTCTAAGTGATCAGTCTCTCAGAAATTCTGAAAGACTTTCTGCAAGAGGCAAAAAACAATAGAGAGGTTTTATTCTTTCAAGGGAGTTCAAGATGGCTAAAGAGTAAAGTACTCTTGGAAAGAAGACATTGTCCAATCTTTTCGCCTCTGCTATCTGTGACTGTTTCTCACAACACTGTCAGAGTTGGGACAGAGTACACTTCTCTGGGGACAGAGTTTGACCTCTCCCCAATTAAGGAACACATATACTTTCATGTGGAACCTGAATTCCTCATGGGTATCAGCTATTCAAAGAAGGTAACTCTCCACTCAGTGATACAGTTGAAATTTCCAGGGACCCTGCTTTAATTCTGAGATCCTAATAAATATTTAGATCAAATACTCTCAGAAATAATTGCCTTGAGCAGCTTCCATTTCTCTAGGACACTCATTCTATGTTTTTTCCAGGATATTGAAATTTATATGAAAGCTAGTGACTCAATATTTTTCCAGGAAATGCCTAAGCTGGGATGGGCATTTCTAATCGGTGGCAGGAGCCACAGCCTGGGCTGAAATCAGATTTCTAGATAGGCTTTGATATCCCATTTAGGAGGGACTTACAAACTGCCTGGCAATGGTGGGCATCTCCTCTGCTGCTGGCTTAGCTCTTGGGCTTCTCTTCACTTCTCTACAACTTTCTCTTAGGCCTTAGCATCATCCATTCACTACCATTTAATTTCCTATACAGATATTATCTAAGAGAGAGAAAATAGGCGCACATGTTTCACTTTCATTTTTCTCATCCATGGGAATGACATTTAGACAGAGTGCTCTCTTCCTCTTACCAAGATACTAGCAGAGGCCTGCCTGAGTCAGCTGTGCACACTAGACCCAGGACTACAGCCATTAGAAGGTTGTGAGGGCCTGACCTTGGCCTTGTTTCAGTCTGTATTACAGCTCAGTTCTGCCCTATGATAAAACCCCACCTCTCCACACGTCTGTGCTCCTTCTCTCTTCTCCCACCTTTCCCTTCTCTCTTCTTTGTCCTCTCACCTTCTTTCTCCTCTGTCTGATCATTAGTCATCTCAGTGGTTTCTACTATTCCTGCTGATCCTTAGAGTGTTAATGATTTCTGGATACCTGAACATCATATTCTAATTCCTTGTTAATACCGCTTCCCTTATTATTTCTTTATGTACCTGGTGTCCCTGGAGTAAGGAGAATAGAAGCCACTATATCAAACCAGGACCCAGAGAACAAATGGGGAAAAGCCTCAGTTGATATGTACCTAAAAGAAATTCTTAGGTTAAATTTCAGATAGGTAATCCTTAGCCTCTAATAAGATGACTGCAAGCAAAAATGGGTGACAAAATATATACAAAAAGTATCACATAGCTTAAAAAGCAAGTTTTTCTATTTAAGTTTTCTATTTAAGTTTTTCCTTTAAGCTTGACCTTCATGCTACCATATGTACATATATGTGTGTGTGCATATATATATATATAAACATTTTACATATTATATTATATATATACATTATATATTATATATAAATTTATGTATAAATATATATATATATATATATATATATATATATATATTTATAACTATGTATATATATTTTTTGGGGGGTAGAAAATTCTTAAGTATTTAACCCACCAGGGGGAATGAGAGTGACTTGCCCCAAGCCCCAAATTATCATATGTGTAAGAAATGGCCTATGGAAAGACTGTTTGGGAGCCAGGGGAGTTGACATTTTACCCCAGCATATTTTGTGACACCCAGATGTACATGAAGAATTTACCTATCCAGAGCCCCATTTGTAAATTATAGCCACATTTTCTGGACTCCCTGACCCCAGGGAGCCTTCTGCTTCCTTTTGTCAAGCTCTCTAGTACCCTCCCCTGTATAGTTCATTTTACTTTGCCTGCTTACTAATTAGTATTCCCATTGGCTCACATGGTACTGATGCAGGATAGGAAGTAATAAGATTCAGCTTCACGATCTTGGTAAGCTTCTTAAATGCTTCCTACTTGAAAAAAACTATGTTATCCTTAGTAATTCCCATGAAAACTATAGTATCCCAAGAAACCAGAGAAAAGCAAGCTGAGACGTTCTTTACATCCTGACTGGAAGCATGGAGTTTGCTGAGCCCAGATCAAAGCTGTGCTCTTCATCCTCAAGCCCTTACCTTGTGTCACAATGAGAGCTGCCTTCTCCTTTCTGTATGCCCCTCTTTGGAACTGAGATGGGGATGTCACAGTGATGCCAGCCACCCTTGCTCTCTTTGAACCTTTGAGCTGAGAGCAGCTGATGATGTGCTGTAGGGAGAGGGAGTTTCCACCTATGCCCTTCGCTCGATATCGTCCTTTTCCACGTAGGACTCACTTTGGGCGCTGAAGATGTGTAGACCGTGTGATTGGCAGGAGGGAGAGACTTGCCCCTCAGGACACCAAGAACTTCCCCTTTGGGGGATTCAATCCTGCTTCTAACTCATCTGAATACTCTTCACCATGTGGACCTGTACATAATACATTTGTAGAAAACTGCTCCCTTTAATGACTGGATAGAGGAAAAGTATAGGCATTATAGGAGATAAAAATAAGAATCACCTGCACAATTATGGTGTTTTTCATCAGGCTATCTCCAGCAGATGCAGCATGGTAGTTATACTGTAGTCTGGTTAGCTGAGAAAAGAAAAAAATGAATAATTAAATTTGATGTCTCTCTCTCTCTCTCTCTATCTATCTATCACACACACACACACACACACACACACACACACACACACACACACACACACAGAGATATTGAATATTTACAGATTATCAGGTACTATGCTGGAGACGTCCACATGCAGACGTCACCAATCCTGAATGCCTGGTATTGGTAGGGAACAGAGACATTTTCTTTCTTCTTGTTCTAACCTTTATTCCCAGCCACCACTGCCAGGGAACTCACCAGAAGCATAGAGCCTTTTTGGTCAGACCACTGCTCCAGACTGAATAACAAAACAAGAAACAGAAGAAGGAAAGAGATTTTTCTCCTTTTCCAATTAAAAATCGACTCTTGTGTGGTAGTGGCACCAGGAAAAGTAATGGAGTAAGTTATGGTTTTCTCTACTTACTTACTTATGTACTTACTGATTTTTATATTTATATAGTTGTGTCTAACATTCTGCCAAGGTTTGTCATTTGTTCAGACAAAACAGTAAAACGTACTAAAGATGGTTCACTAGAAAACACATCAATGTGATGCTGAATGCAAGATGAGAACTAAACATATAGGTATAAGAACTCTTGAGCTAATCTTTGAAAATTGAATTTCAAAGAGGAGAATTTGGTTGAAATCTGATTGGAAATATTCAGATCATGCTTCTGAATATTGTTTTATGATTTGAACTTGGCTTATTCCTATTGACAGGTGATGTGGTAAATAATAAAATGCTGATTTAAAGTTTTTTTCTAAATTTTGAAATTTTTTTGTCACTTAGTATGTACAACTGTTTTGAGGGAAACTGCAGCAAGCCAAAAACAGCAAATATTATTTTATTGCATTTTACAGTAGGTGGACACAAGTCACTGCTGGAATAAGGACCATACATGTGAGAATAAAGAGGGAAGGAAAAAAATAAATGAAAGAAGGAATGAAAAGGAGGGAAAAAAAGAATTTTAGGTTTTTCCTGAGATTATTTTCAGCAAAGCTTAAGGTAATGTACTAAGGCTTTTTAATTTCATATTCCTGTACAAAATTTTTGTTCCCATTTCTTAGTGCTCACTTCTTTGCATAGATAGAGGCTTTGCAAAGCAAACTTATTGTCAGTATCTACTTCCTTTTTTTCTACCAATAATTCTTTGTAATTTTCTATGTTCATCCTATGTATAATTTCTCTAGATACCCGTAAGCGTGTTTACAGGCTATATAATTCTTCACTTTCTCACCTTATTCATATATATTTTTCTATTATTCTTGTTATTACTACTCTCTTCCTTGTGCAAAAGAAGAAATAACTAAATTTCTCAGACTTTCAGGGAAGAAGGACTTGCCAACTTGCTCTTATTGGCAATTTAATGATTATATTTTTTCTCTTTAGTTGAAACTTACATTTAAATTTTAGAAAGGGAAGTAGTCCACCTGCTTGAAAAAGATGATTACTTAGATTTAGTTGTCAGGGATACCAATTGAATGGTCAGTACTGTACCTGTGTCATTACTATAGGAATTACTATAGGAATCACCTCAACAGAAGCAGGATGGGTCCCCAAATTGAGACTGACGATGCCACACATTCACCAAAAAGAAAAAAAAAAGAAAAAAAAAAGAAAAAAAAAAAGAAAAGAAAATGTTTTCTCCCAAGCATGTCCACAGATGATTTGAAAGAAAGGAGAGGTGACTGACTTGGGGTGCATGGTAATTGGGGGCACAGAAGGGTGATTCTTCTGGGGTGGTGCCTGGGTGTTTTGAATTTCTCACTGGTATCACAGGAGAGAACACTAAGTCTTATCAGATAAAAGAGGAATGGGGAGTAGTGGGGCTTGAACGTTGTCAGTAATCAAATATCAAAAATAAAATCAGAATCTTTAATACAAACAATCAGATAGATACTAAGTAGATTTCTGGAATGGAAGAAACTATAGAAAATTATGAACAAATAAAATAAATTACCTTTGAGTTCAATGGTTACATGTAACTGACTGCATCTTGCCTTTTAAATGTTTAATAATTGTCTCTCATGTCTCTTCACATGCTTAATTGTCCGACCTCGTACAGCTCTGATGATAATTCCAAAAAAAGAGTTCCAAAATTGCTTTGAAGCGTGGACTAGATGCTGGCGTTGGTGCACAGCTTCCCAAGGGAAATACTTCGAAGGTGACTGTAGTGATATTCAGCAGTGAAGTATGTAGCACTTTTACTAGGATGAGTTCACAAACTTAACTGTCCAACCTCGTAGAGCTTAAAATGTATACGACCTCAGTAAATAATTTTAAAAATTATAAACAATTTTAAATGAAGAAAGTAAAAATAGTAGAAAACATAATGATCTTAACAGAGAAAAATAGAAATGCAAAAAGAGAGAAAGAAAGCACTGGTATAACAGTTTTTAACCACGGTACTTAGAGAATAATTACATAAAACTCTATGCAGACCAGTCTAAGACAAAACAGACCACTCTTGCTGCTGCTGTTAGAAATATGAACAGGGATATTTGGATAGATAGTTATCAAAATATATTCACAGACTCAAAATATATATTCATTTAGTCATAGTCACTCAACTTCAGGTATATCTTAGGGTTAAGTAAAATGCAAATCTAGAATAACTTCATGAACAAATATGCAATTTATTTATAATAATTTTATTAATGAAAAGATATATAATATCCAGTTTTAGATAAAAGACAGATAGTTTCTAAAAATCTATCAAATATCCATTGCACAGAGTGCAATATATATATATTAAAATCATCCTGATAAAATTCTGTAATAACATGAAAATTCTTACCATAGATTTTTTTTAAATGAAGCAAAGTAAACATTTGAACATTTGAACACATGATCACTATAATGTAAACTCCACAAAGCATGATTTTGTTGTTACTGTTGTAGCTTTCTGCTATATCCCTATCACATAAAACAGAGCCTCGCCACCTAGCTGAAATTCAATAAATATTCATTTAATTAACTACAAAGATGCACTGCATTGCTTTAGCATGCAGAAAGAGGCCAAAATATTAATTATAATCATGAATATGTGATGATATAAAGGACATTGTCTTCTTTCTTTATAACTGCATTTCAAAAATCTTTTGAACTGACTTGTAAAAATAAAATCACTTTTGAAAATACTGATATTTTACTATAGTTAATGGTTTATTATAAAACAGCATATTTTGTTATAAAACATAAAATAACTAAAAACCTTACTCACAGTCTCAATTATTCTTATCACTTCAATGCATTGTTTTAAAAATCTCATTCATGGGCATATACCATCTAGTTTTAAACACAGCTCATACCATTTTTACCTTTTAGAATAATCATTACTCTTTATATAGCACATGTCGTTGTGTCTACAATGTATTCATAACCATCAATGTTAATGGATATTGAATATTTCTTTGATCAAACTGCTATTGTTTAACCGTCATTGTTGAGTGTGATGGTTAAGTTCATGTGTCAGTTTGAGTCAGCAACGAGGTGCCCAGATATTTCGTCAAATAGTATTCTGGTTGTTTCTGTGAGGGTGAGATTAACATATAAATTAGTAGACTGAGTAAAACAGATTGCTCTCTCTAATGTGGGTGGGTCTCATCCAATCAGTTAAAAGCTTAAATATAACAAAAAGGCTGACCTTTCCTAGAGTAAAAGAGAATTCCTCCATCTTGTCTGCATTTGAACTGAGACATCGTTTTTTTCCCCTGCCTTCAAACTTGAACTGAAACATAGGTTCTTCCTGGGTCTTCAATCTGCTGGCCTTTGGACTAGAACTACACTATCACCTCTCCAGGTTCTCAAGCTTGAATCACCAATAAACACACAAACATACACACACGCACACGCACACACACACACACACACACACATTGTAGGATCTTATATCCAGCAAAAACGTCATTCATGGTGATGGAGAATTTAAGATAGTCTCAGAACAGGGAAATAATGGAGATGCTGCCACCATCATGCCTACTCTTAAAAAAAATTAAAAGGCTAAAGGAAGTTCTTTAAATGGAGAGGAAACAACAAAAGTAGTAATCTTGGGACATCAGGAAAGACAAAATAACTCTGTTACCATAGCATGGATAAATAGAATACGCATGACTCTTCCTCTTGAGTTTTCTAAATTGTGTTTCATAGTTGAAGCTAAAAATGTAATTGTTATCTGATGTGATTTTAAATATATAGAGAATAAAATTTAAGATGATTATATTGTAAATGAGAAATGGAAAAAATATAAACAGAAGTAAAATTTCTACTCTTCACTCCAACCGGTTAAGTGACAATAGTGGACTGATAACTTATGCATATGTAACGTAATATCTAGAGAAAACAATAAAAATTTTATACATAGAGATACATTCAAAACCACTATAGATAAATCAAATGCTCAACTTCACTAGCTATTAGGGGAATCAAAACCACAATGAGATACCACCTGTTAGAATGGCTATTATCAACAAGACAAGGAATAACAAGTATTGGATAATTTATAGAGAAGAAGGAATCCTCACATACAGTTGGTGGGGATGTAAACTGATATAGACACTATGAACAACAGCATGGAGATTCCTCAAAAAATTAAGAATAGAATTACCAGATGACCCAGCAATACCTCTTCTGGATATCTACAAAAAAAAAAAAAATTAAAACATTTATCTGTAAAGATATATGTACTGCTATGTTCCTTGAAGCATTACTCATGGTGGCCAAGACATGGTAACAATTTAAGTGTCCCTCAATGGATGACTGAGGAAAAAAGATGTGGTACATATATACACTGGAATATTACTCAGCCATAAGAAAAGATGAAATACTGCCATTATCAACAACATGGATGGATCTGGAGATTATCACACTAAGAGAATTAAGTCAAAAGATGAGAACCAGCGATTTCACTTATATGTGGTATATAAACCAAAAACAAAAAAAAGAACAAGACAAAAAAGTGAGAGAAAAACTCATAGACATACCCAACAGTGTAGTGGTTATCAGACGTTAAGGGGGTAAGAAGGTAGTTGAAGAGAAAAAAGAGGGTCAAACACATGGTGATGGAAGGAGAGCTGACTCTGGGTGGAGAACACACAATGCAATATATATTTGCTACATTATAGAAATGTACCCTTGAAACCTATATAATTTTATTAAATAATGTCACCCCAATAAATTTAATAAAGATAAAAAAGAGACTCATTTCAAACATAACGATATAAGCAGGTTGAAAACAAAAAGATAGAATAACAATATAAACAGGTTGAAAGCAAAAATAAAGAAATGTATGCAAATATTAATCAAAAGAAAGTATCTTTATGAATATAAAATGAAGATAATTTAAAAACAAAGAATATTACCAGATATCATTTAAAATATGAATCTTGTTTTGGTATAAGATTAATACTAGTCATGAAACTAATTGAGAAGTATTTCTTCATATTCTATTCTCTGGAAGAGACTGTGTAGAATTAGTGTTAATAATTTCTTAAGTGGTTGCTAGAATTCTCCAGGGAAAACTTTGGGATTGGAGATTGATTGGGGCAAATATTAATGCAAATATTATTAACCATGCAAATATTAATCAAAAGAAAGTAAAGTATCTTCATGAGTATGAAATAAAGATGATTTAAAACAAAAGAATATTACCAGAGCCATAGAGGGACATTACATAATGACTGAAAAAGGATAATCCACCAATAAGACATAGAATCTTAAATGTGCATACATCAAACAATAATGTGTCAAATTCTGTGAAATAGACCAAAACGAAATATGGACAAATCCATAATTATAATTGAAGAATTCAACACAGCTCCCTTAGCAGTTGATAGAATACTAAAGGGTAAATCTGCAAGGGTATGGAAGAACTCAACAACACCTTCAAGCAACAGACATTTAAGGAATATTCCATACAACAACAGCAGCATATACATCCTTTTCAAGTGTCCGTGGTATATACGCCAATATATACCATATTATGGAACATAAAACAAATCTCAGCAAATTTAAAAGCATTGAAAATATATAGAGTGTGTCCTTTGACCATAGTGCAATCAAACTAGAAATCAATCATTGAACGATAACAAGGTAATCTCCAAAACCCACGGAATCTAAAAAACACGCTTCTAAATAATCCAGGTGTCAAAGAGGAAGTCTAAGAAAAATAAAATTTCATGTAACTGAATGAAAATGAGCATAAAACATATTAATATTTGTGAGACATAGCCACAGCAGTGCCAAGAGTGAAATGAATACGTATATAAACTACACATGTTACATAAGAGGAAACAACTCAAACCAATACTTGAGCTCCCATGTCAAGAAACAAGAAGAAATTTACAGAACCATTCATCGTAGAACACCAAACTATACATGCTTTTCTAGTGCACCTGGAACACAAAGCGAACAGAAAAAAAAGTATTAAACATAAGAATAGATATCACTTACATTATTTAAAAAATAAAGAAAAATCAATAAAACAAAGAGCTGGTACTTTGACAAACATGTGGCAAGAATGACAAATAGAAAAAAGAGAAGATCCAAATTACCAATATCAGAAATTAGACAGAAGATACCACTTTTGTAGACCCTGAAGATACCAAAAGGATAAGAAGGAAATGTTACCAACACCTCTATAGACACACATTTAACAATTTAGATAAAATGAGTCACTTAAAAAAAAAAAGTATCACAACACACCCAATACAAAATAGATTATTTGACTAGCCCTATAACTATTAATGAAATTTAATTTATAATTATTTTTAAACACTTCCCCCAAATCAATCTTCAATCCCAAGTTTTCCCTGGAGAATTCTACCAACCGGTTAAGAAATTACTAACACTAATTCTACACAGTCTCTTCCAGAAAATAGAATAGGAAGGAATATTTCTCAATTAGTTTAATGAAGCTAGTACTTTGATACCAAAACAAGACAACGAAAGTACAAACAGGGAAGACTGCAGACTAATGACTCTCATTAATATCGATATAAGATATTTCACCAAAATATAGGCAAATAATATTCAGCAATGTATGAAAACATGTGCCATGATGCATAAAAAATAAAATTAAAAACATATGACAATACTCAATCACATTTCATGATAGAAACTCTTAAAAAAAGTATGAATAGAGGAGAATGTCCTCAACTCAATAAAAACCATCTACAAAAACCTATCACTAATATTATACTTAATAGTGAACCAAATGGTTTCTTCTAAGATGAGGAAAGAGGCAAGGATGTCCATTCTCACTTTTATTCAAAATAGTAATAGAAGTTCTAGACAATGCTATAAGTTAAATAAATAAATAAACAAACAAAAGGCAAAAGATTGGAAAGTGGGGAAAGAATTGTCTCTATATGCACATGACACAATTGTCTATGAAGAAAATCCCAACGAATCATTAAGACATTCCTAGAACTAATAAATGACTTTCATAAGTTACTAGATATATAAGTATATGAAAATCAACTGTTCTTCAATATACTAGCAATAAACAGACACATATTAAAATACTACATATTTTTCAATAACTGAAAAATTCTTGGTTATAAATCTATAAAATGTGTATGCCACCTATGCTTAAAACTTTGAAATATGAATGAAAGAAATCAAAGAAGAGCTAAAAAAAATGGAGAGCTATACCTTGATCAGGATCAGAAATTGGAAGGCTCAATTAGGCTGGTCTTAGATATAGATCTTAGACAAGTAATGTCAGTGAAACTGTGTTCTCCAGCCATTCTGGTCCTAATCTGCCCTAGTGATACTTGAGCCTGTAGCACTGCATTCATTTCTGAATACCACACATAAAAGAGGGATAAATCAAAGCTGACATCCTGAAGCGAAACCATATCCTATCAGAAATTAGGATGTTTACTCGATGACTCAAAATGTTTCCTAAATAATTAATGACATGTATTCCACAACACTAACTGGAAGATGGAATAACCTGATTCTGGTTGTTGCTTCAGGAAAGTAACTTTTGGTTTATCACTAGAAGACTTTTCTTATAAAGCTATCTATTGAATATAGAATGGGTGTCTAAGGAGTTATCGTTATTAAGCACCTTTGAGATGAAAAATCTCAGTTGTTGTACAGATCTTTCAGAGTTGCATTAAGGATTTCCCTTAAGAGTTTATATGCTTGATTAAGGTGAATGAATAAGTTACAAGTTAGACTAAGAGTGAAAATGTTTTTAAAATATTAAATTAAAATATTTCATTAATCTCTTAAAATTCTGATCCTGTGCAGTTTGTAGCTATGGCATGAGTCTTAACATACTAGAGAAGATAAGGGTGGTTTCTTTCTGTGGCAATGTGGGTCAACAGCTAGATTATGTCTCAAAGCTGGCTTTTTTCACTGTGTTAGCTAAATGAGGTCTTAAAGGCTGGAAGTTATTAGTAGAACTTCTAAATTTCATGCTTTCTCCTTTAATAAATCAAGAGTCAAACGTGGAGGTCAAATTTATAGTTTTAATATACGCCAGGGCATCCTATAAAAAAAATGATACTCTGATTCTCGGCAAGTGAATTGTGGGGATGAAAAAAGATGGACTAAGGTAGGAAAAGCAGGTGGTGAGATTCATGTGCCTAAACCTTCCTTCTTTAGAAACCAACATTGTGGGGGTTTGGATGGGTTGAGACGAATGTCAAACATTCAAGGACAATTTCCCTGGATTGGCATAGAGGGAACAGAACATGTATTACACTAGCCATAATCTTCATTACACACCTAATTCTGGAATCTGAATGTAACAATCCCACCTGAAGAGATACCTTCCAATGCTGTCCTAAATACAGATGTCAGGAAAGTATGAGGGACCACTTCAATCGCCAGTAACATAAGGCCATTTAGGACTATGCCCATTTGGAAGTGGAACAGGGAGAGAGATGTAGAAGAAATCCGAGAAACCAAGTCACCCAAAAAAAACCTACGAAGATTGTCATAGTGGATTGAGATTACTGGATTGGACAAACAAATATTTAATTGCAATGCCCTGCTAATCTGTAGGTTTTACAAGGACAATATGATCATTTACAAAAAAAATAAAGATGTATTTTATTTACAGTTATTAATATAATGGGAGCAAATCTGTGATTGTACTATACAGTAGGCATGTTTTAATCATAAGATTCCAATAATCTCACCTATATACAACTATGAATAACATCTCTACATATAAGAAAGGGCTATTTGAAAAAGTCTTATGTAAGGGAAAGGTATGAAATATTGAGTTTACAGCTGGCTGAAGAACAGAAAGACTGTGGTTACAGGCCTCACTTGTGAGAGGACATAATCAATTTCCCTGCAGCACGCCTTCCCACATGCTAAGGTTTGCATTATATGCATAGATACTACATCTCAGGCTTCCTTTCTTACGTTTGAACCAGTTAACTTAGAATTGTTCGGAGATGCTGACATTATGGTTTTAACTTTTCTCTTACTCTGAATAATAGGAATCCTTTTTAAAAGGTGGTATGGACTATTATTATAGGATGAGCACCTCCTTTGTGAAGTGCTGAAAAATAGACTGTATAAATTCTTAGCAGAAATATATAAGGAATTCATGCATGAAAAGTGTGGCTACATACAGATTAATTAGTGATTCCATGATTCTATATGTATGTCCTATTTGACTTTGTTTAATGTTTAGACTTTCAAACTAAACATTTTTAAATAAATTAGCATTTGCACTAAAATACTATGGGCAACTTTAATCTGACAAAAATGATATGCGTATTGCATATGCCACATTTTGACAAATGTGTGTGTGTGTGCGTGTGTGTGTGTGTGTGTTTTGTATAACAGAAAGGAAATACTATTGGTCATTTTAACTAAAATACAGTTTAGTTTAGATGATTTTAAGTATTGAAACCAGAAATCCTAATTACTAGACTGTAAGATCCTTTGGCATAGAGACTATTTTTTTGATTCCACAGAACTTAGCATAGTGCCTGGTATGATACATGTAATGTTTATAAACAAACTAATAAAGGAAAGATAGCACTGTACATACTGAAATTTTTGACTCCTTAATTTCATATGTTCATTTTTGTTTAGTAATCCATAATTTCTTATTGTTTAAAATATTTCAAAAACCCCTCCCCTTTTTTGGATAGCTCTATTGTTTTTTTCTCAAGAAAAAATAATTAATTAATTAAGCCAATACTTATTAAATAGCCATACCTTATCCATAATGTAGACTATTATTTTGCTCAATCAATATTATTCAATACTATTCCATTCAACATGCTGTAATATGTGGCATAGAAAATCCAAGATTATTAAGATAGAGTCCTCCTTTCCCTTTTCAGAAACTTACAATTTAATATGTCTGCTAACAATTTTATACTTCAAACAGTAATTCATAACATTATTTAATACAGATATGACATAAAAAGTGTTATCTGCCTTAAAACAAGAGGGATATTATTTTTCTCTTTGTTGAATAGACAATATGTAAATATGTGCTGAAAAAAATGAAGAGTTCCTTGAATAGCCACTAAAGAATATGTAATTTCCTTGATAAGTAATGAGTAGGCTTTGAAATTTTTGATCAGGGGAGAAATGTAGAACCTGAAAAAGGTTGATGTAAATTTACTTGATAGATTGCAATAGAAAAGCTTGGTGAAAAGGAATCAGATGAGAATTCTCTGCAGCAATAGTTCAGGCATAAGTTGATTAGTGCCTGAATTAGCATCATTAGGTAGGATAGTGAAAGAAAGTGCCACGATGAAGAAAAAAGCAAGCAAGACTTGCAGAACTATTCTCCTTAGTGGGGAAAGAATGAAATGTAACATTTGGTTTTAGAGACAGAAGTTTCATTTTAGATCTATGAATTTTCACCCAGGGGGAAAGTCTCTTCAGAAATACATACCACATTTGTTTCCTATTGCTGCTGTGGCATATCCACAAATTTAGTGTTTTAAAACAATACAAAATTACGATGTTATAGTTCTGGAAGTCAGAAGTCCAAAGTGAGTCTCACTAAGCTGAAGTCAACATGTTGACAAAGCTGGTTTCTTCTGGAGTCTCTGAGAGAGAATCTGTAACTCTTTCAGCTTCTAGAGGTCATGTTCACAATTCCTTAGTTCAGGGTACCTTCCTTGTATCACTCCAAACTAAACTATTGCTTCTGTTGTCACATATCCTCCTACTACTCACTCTTATCCTTCTGCTTTCCTCTTAAAAGAACCCTTGTGATTACAACAAGCCTACTTAAATAATCCAGGATACTCTTCCCATCTCAAGATTCTTCATTTAATCACACCTGCAAAGTCCCTATTGCTCTATCAGATACATATTCGCAGATTCTGAGGAGTAGTACATAAACATATTTAGGGCCACTACTCAGCTTATCACAGTTAGGGGGTGCAGTGTTTGAGGAAGTGGTAAAGCTTGAGATAAGGACTTGAAAGTCATTAACTTGGTCTGAGAGTTGATACTCTACATGCAAATAAAATCTCCAGAATAAAATACTAAAGAGAAGAGAGAGGGGAGACAGAGAGAGAGAATGAGAAAAGCAGCATTGTAATACGTACAGTATTACAATGAAAGATTAAGACTTGGAGCAATGGAAACATCAAAGTAAATCCTTAGGTCTGATACCATTCAAGTGAATTTTGTGAAATGATTTGATCAACTTTGCCAACCAATGAAAGATTAAGGGGACAGAGCTGATAAAATCTTACTGAAGTTAGCCTAAGAAATTCTGTTTCGAAGCACAGTTGTAAGGAAAGAATGGGAGTCAGATTGATTAACATCATGTTATAATGTCGAGATTTTTGACATGATCTTGAACTATAATGAATGACAGCTCTTTTAGTTGTCAGTTTGTAATCAGTGACAATTTCTCTGAATCTCACTTTCATCACATTTAAAATGAAAATAATAGTGCCTATCTTGCATGATTGTTTTCAGAATAAAAGGTGATAATGATTATAAAAGTGTTTAGTACATTATCATCAAATAGAGGGTTGCCACCAGGAAAGCTGGCATAATCAATTTGAAAAAGATTCACCCTTTTTCTGTGACATGGAATTTATAAATGGCAGGTTCAGAGACAGGAATGTTTCAGCAAACAGAGAGAATATTAACAGAGGAAACGACACAGAAGACTATATTGTTAAAACAAGTTCAGCAGAAAATCAGGTGCGGGTTTATGGTGGCTATCACTGAGCCTATCCATTTTGAATAGAAAGGTTAGGAAGCTGAGTGTGGCTAAGATTCCTCTTGTGAGAACTTAGTAATTAGAAGTCCTAGTAAACCATTCTCCTATTTCAAGAGGAATTGAATGCCTGGACTATTCTGTGATTTGTAATTGAAGAAAAATATCCTAGGAAGGGCTAGTTTAATGCCCTGGCACTAACTATGAATTTTAAGACTTATGAAAACAAGTATTAAAGGAACATTAAGTGCAAGGGTTCCTGTGGATCATCAGTAGAGATGACAATGTAGAGTGGAAAGAAGGAAGCATATAAATCATAGAAGGGTCTTACTTATTAAAGAGCTACTCTGCTTAAGCACTCGCCAGTTTTAGGAATAGACTATTTTGATCTCAAAACAAATCTTTGAATTAGGCATCATTACTACCATTAATGGTGCATACAGCAGAGGAGCTAAGACATACGTACATCCAAAGTCACAAGACACAATGACAGCGCCAAAATTTTTATGGTTTCCTCACATTCCATGTTTCTACTCACAACATCAATCAAGTGCTGAAACCAGTAGAAAATTGAAAGCGTAAACAAAACAGAAATGTCTTTTATCTAGGGCATGAAGACATCAAAAGCATTCATAAAAAGACTAGAGGTAAATATATGGATTTTCATTACTTAAGTTAGAAGTTACATAGCTTATCCAAAAGGATATTTCACCTTCGTATAATGATGACTTGTTTAAAAAATAATTTATCATTTGTATACTGATAAATTGTTTGAATGATAGTTATCCGAGAATTCCTTCCAGGAACTCTACCATCAAAAACCTATGTTAAATTTTGGTTTGATTAACATTTCAAAATGGATAGTATTTGATCCTTAAATGATTTATCTATATTTGTAAAGATCCTACTGAAAATTCCACATAGGGATGTTTCAGACTATAAAAAGACACAAGCTATTCTCAATCTCTATAATTAAGCTCTGTTTTATATTTAATGCTAAATCAGTTTTTTATATTTGTATTTTATAATCTTATTTTTTCATTCCCCAGAACTACAGAGTTAATGAGTAGGTTACTATAATACGATTTAGTTATTTCTACGATAGTTCATAATCTTTAATGTCCCAAACAGGCCATGTCCAGTTATGTCATCTTCCCCAGGAAATCTTAAGTACCTTACATCACTGGCAGCTTTGAGCCCCCTCACTGAGTTCTGTTCAAAGGAGTTGCCATTCTTGGTATTATGCATTCTTGCCATCCTATCCACAACTGAGTGTATCACTGATAATTTTTTTATTCAAAAATTAATATCAGTGGATTTATATGGAAGCAGAAATAAGGAGTAGCTAAGTCTCAAAGAAGCTGTGCATTAGAGTAATAGCATGTTTATGGCTCCAAAATGTTTCAATATTTGGGCCAGTTTTATAGCTTCTGAAGAACCTATAAGGTTGAAATGCAAACTAGCATCCAGTGATTTACCATTTGGCCAATTGTAGCATATGTTAAAGAGTATTCCTCTCTTTACAAGCAAGCTTATATAAACTAGAGAAGCAATTCCTGCGTTTATATTAAAAAACAAGAGAAAACTTTGTGTTTGCTAAGCCTTTAAATGTTTGCTGGGATCAGAAGTGAGCATGGTGGGTGACAGTTTTTAAAACATCTACTTGTCTTTTAGATTAGTGGAAAATACTGGTTTACAGAAAAATAAATAAAAATCAAGCAGAAAAGAAACAAACAAACAACAAAATCAGCCCTGTTCTTGTTTCTATTATTGCTCAATCTCAATATTGATTCAGGCTGAGAACCAGGCTCAGTTCTCTGCTATCAAAGGATAATTTACTTATGAAAACTGTAGGATAGTTGTTAACACACTAGATATTCAAAATTCCATATGCCAGGTTTTATGAGTTGAATAGTATCACACATCACACACACACACACACACTGGGGGTACCAAAAAATGTACACAAGTGGACACTTTGGTCAACGTTGCTCAAGCAGTAGTTCACTGTAATCAGAAGTGTCTGGACGCTGATGGTAACCACTTTGAGCACCTCTTGTAATTGTGGAAGTCAAATGTGACTTATACTCATCTTTTGTTATTGGTATATATTATTACAATTTTTTCCTTTACTTAAAATGTGTATACATTTTTTGGCTATATATATATACACACACATACACATACACACACACATATGTGGTTGGTACAAAAGTAATTGCAGTTTAAAAAGTTTAAAAATAATTGAAAAAAACACAATTACTTTTGCACCGACCTGTATGTATGTATGTATGTATGTATGTATGTATACATATATATACCACTGACCTAATACATATATATATATATATATATATATATATATACACATACATACATATATTTGCATCGACCTAATACAGATATACGTATGTATACATGTATACATAACCTCCAGTACCTCAGAATTTCACCTTATTTGGATAGAGGGTCTTTATAGAGGTAATCATATGAAAATAAGGTCATTTGAGTGGGTTCTAATCCAATATAACAAGTGTCCTTATAAAAAGTGAAACTTTGGATGCAGATACACATATGGGGAAAGACACAGTGAAGATACAGGGAGAATGCCATCTCCAAGCAAGGAAGACCTAAAGCTACCAGAAGCTAGAAAATGACCATGGAATAGATTCTCAGCCACAGCCCACAGAAGGAAGATACCCTGTGGACACCTTGATTTTGGACTTCTAGCCTCCAAAATTGCGAGAAAATACATTTCTAGCGTTTATGAAGACACCCACTGTGTGCGATTTTGTTATAGCAGCCCTAGGAAATTAACCCACCAGTCTGTTGTGTTTTAAGAGTGTGTATGTGTTGGGAAAGGCAGACTTATGCAGCTTCCCTGCCTTCCGTCTCCAGCATGGCCGCATAAGAATGACTTTGGGATTGGGACATTTCCTTGTTGGAAAATAAAGACTCCCCCACAGCTTATGCTGGACTTGCTGCCTTGTGAGGGAAGATCTATGAGGTTGGATCTATGTGTCATTCTGGGCTTTGTGCATACTACTTTGTTCTGCTGAAGCATGTGCATATTCGTGACCCTGGGGCATGCCCCAGCTTTCTGTATTTCAGACTAGATGGGGGGAGGGGTCAGTGTCCTTTCACTAGGCACCAGGTGTGGTGTACTCAGCTACATGACCGCAGGTGGCTATAAAGTGGATCTGCTGGCCATGGGGGGACCAAAGCATTGCAAGTGGCTGGTTCTTGTACACCTTTCTCTCCTCTTGCTGTAAGTAAATGCTGTACCACTTGGGCCTGGTGTGTGTGTTGTCAATTCTCACAACTTTGAAACACCTTCCCTGGGTTGTACTTATCTACCTTTTAACCATGGCTGCATAGCCTGGCTTCCCAGTGAACTGGAAAACAGCATCCAACAGGTGGGAAACACTTTGAAGTCTGCCTTAAACAGACAGTAGTACAGTGAACACTGGACTAAGTGAGTGTCACTTTGAGTTTCCATGAGCCATCAGAAATACTGTCAGGACCTACCATTTGTAGGACCAATGTCTGGCTGAGTGGTAGTCAAGGAATAGTGTCTTCCTTATCTTCGTATATTCTTTCAATAAAACGCAAATTTGTTGAAAAAATGAAAGAAAAAAAATTTAAATAAAAAAAGAATCCTCAAAAAAAAAAAGAATCCTCAAATTCATATTTTATATGTAAACCAATTTTAATGGATTATTTGATATGGATTTTTTAATTCATCAACAACATAGCAATTAGCAAATGTTCAAAGCTACTCCCTGGTGGAATGAGCAGGTAAGGATTAGAGAAAAGCAAGATGTAAGAATTTCTCTCATGGAGCTGTGGGGAATGGTGAGATCAAGTAACCTTGCAGACAGGCAGAAAAGGAAAGTAGGTCTGTGACAGAGGGAATCTAAAAAGGCCATAAATGCTAATGGCTCAAAAAGAGAGTGAAAGAGTTGGACTTGAAAAATAAAGAGAGCACAGGAAATAGATAGGGAGCATAGGGTTGCGATCAATGACTCCCAAACCTGGTCTCACATTAGAACAACCTAAAGTGCTTTCAAAAGCAGCCAAAGCTTAGGCACTTCCCAGAAATAATTAAATCAGAATATCTGCCGGTGGGGCTTAGGCAGCACATTAAAAAATTCCCCAGGTGATTCTAATGTGCGTCTAGGGTAGAGAATCACTGAGCCAGAGCAAGTACAGAATTTTCATGGGCAATTATATGGGGAAAAAAAAGTTGTACTAGTATACACCTTATGACTTCTTGGCTGAGGTACCAGCAGTAAAAATCTGAGACAACTGGACACATCTAAAAGTACTAGGCAAGGAGCTGTCCTCAACTTTAATATTCATGTTAATGAAGCTACAGATTTTTTTGCTCTCAAAGTTAATAAGCCTCTATTATTTATGTGTAGAAAGTGTCTCAACTTAATAAATCAAAAAACATATTTTTACATATAACCCTGAATTTAATTGATTTTAATTCTTACTATTATGTCTCATCCTCTAATATCATTATTCTTTTTCAGTTATAAAAATATGTAAACATTAGAAGACCCATCAAGAAAAATACAATCAAATCCCATGTAGCCACAATTATTTTAAGAATTAAAAACATTACTAAGACTGGTGAAGATTCCTATGTACCAGGACTCAATCTCTTTCACTAAACACGAACAATAAAACCACAAGCCTGGATTTAGTATTTATCATTCAATATGTTTTTAACTTTTCTTCTCTACTCAACATTATATTTTGAAATCCACTACTGTTTGTATACATGACTCCAGCATATTCATTGTTAAATATTCCATTGTATAATTATGTCATGGTAATTATTCATTCTCCCAGTGATGGTATTTAGGTTGTTTCCAGTTGTTTCTTTTTTAAAATAGGTTGTTGAAATATAATACACATGTCATAAAATTTACCTCTTAAGAGTGTATGACTTAGTATGTTTTAGTTTACTCAGTATTTTAAAGTCATCACAACTATATAATTTTAGAGCATTGCCATCACCCAAAGGAAATCCCATATTCATCAGCAGTCATCTCCACTGCTCTCATTCCAATTGTATCTGGCAACTAATCTAGAATCTGTTTCTGTGAATTTGCCTATTATGGACATTTCATATAAATAAAATCATATAAATGTGGTCTTTAATAACTGGCTTCTTTAAATTAGCATAAAGTTTTTAAGATCCATCCATGTTTTTTTTTTTAATTAATTTTATTGGGGTGACAATTGTTAGTAAATTTAGATAGATTCCATGTTTTAACATGTGCCAATACTTTATTCTTTTTCATTGCCAATTAATACTCTATTGTACTGCTATGCCACATTTTTACTTTATAGTTTATCACTTACTTGATGGACATTTGGGTTATTTCCATCTCTTGACTCTAATGAATTGTGTTGCTAAAAGTAGTCATGGGCAATATTTTGTGAAACATATGACCTCAATTCTCTTTGGTGTATACCTAGAAGTAGAATTGCTGGATAATTTAGTAACACTATATTTAATATTGTGAGAAACTGCAAAATTGGTTTCCAAAGCTGCTTCACCATTATATACATCACGAGCAATATGTGACTATTCCAATTCACAATATCCAACATTTGTTCTTTTTTTTTTTAGCCTCCCAAGTGGGTATGAAGTGTTTTGATGTTTATTTTGATTTTCATTTCCTTAATGATTATTGTTCCTGAGTAATCTTCCATGTACTTATTGGCCATTTGTGTGCCTCCTTTAAAGAAATGTCTATTTAAATATGTTGCCCACTTTTTAATGAATTATTTGTCATTTTAGACAAGACAAGCTACACAGTGAAAGGTATAATACATATCCTGCAAAGGACTCATATTCATAATGTATAGCTATTATTAAATAATAAAAAAGATGTTTCAATAGAAAACAATCTACTACAACAGATACTTCATATAAGTGAATATCCAAATGGTTAATAAACTTAAGAAAAAATACTGAAATACATTACTCATAAAGAAAATGAAAACTAAAGTCACAATGGCATGGTACATACTGACATACCAGAATGGCTAACATAAAAAGGTAGATAAATACCAATGCCATCTGTGACATGACAAAATGTGAACTCTCATGTGCTGATAGTACAACCACTTTGGAAAATTGTTTGGCGTATTTCTGAAACTGAATGTGCTTCTTGACCTAAACATCCCACTCTAAGCAAACAGATACTCAATAGAAATGGGTATATGTGTTTTCCCCTCAAAAAAATAAGTATTCATAGGAATATTAATAGGAATATATAAAAATTGTAAATAATCCAAAAATGCCCATCAATAGTAGACTGTATAAAGTGTGGTATATTTATCCAATGAAATACTATTCAGAAATTAAAATAAATGAACTATAGCTTCACACAGTAATACTGACAAATCTCACAAACATAAGGTTGAGCAGAAAAAGCCAGACACAAAACAATAATTCTGAATAAATATACAGAGTGTCAAAAAAAATACACATTTTTAAGAAAAACTGTATTAAAATTGTAATACTCGATATATACCAATAACAAAAGATGAATACAAGTCACGTTTGACTTCTGTAATTACAAGAGGTGCTCAAAGTGGTTACCATCAGTGTCCAGACACTTCCGATTACAGCAAACTACTGCTTGAGCAACACTGACCATCTCTTAAAATGTGTATACATTTTTTGTCAGCCCCCAATACATAGTGTGACAGGGTTTCAAAAGTCATACTAGTAATTATCTCTTGATCCAGATACTGGACATATGGCTGTGCTTATGCTATAAAAATCAATTGAACTAGATACTTATGATTGGTGTACTTTATATATACAGAGGGTGCCTAGAAAATGTATACACATTTTAAGAAAAGAAAACAATGTATTAAAATTGTAATGCTCAATATATACCAATAACAAAAGATGAATACAAGTCATGTGTATACATTTTTTGGCCACCCCCCCCATGAAAATATGTATGCATACGCGTATACGTATGTATATATACATATATTTTACTTAGGAAAATACTTGCCCCTCTCTTTTGCTTTTTTAATCTTTCTATTTCAAGTACCTTTTTCTCTCCTGCCTTAAAATAGAAACTTTCTAAGACATGATTGTAATGCAGGGTCTCTGGTCCCACTCTCAGTGGGTGAACACAGAATATGGGGACTCAGCTCCCGCTCCCCACACAAGAACACAGGATATGGTGAGACCAAAAAGGAACAACATGGAGCCATAGATAGGTGGTCCATACCACTAGATTCTCGATGGCAACTGGCCAAGACACAAAAGCAAACATTCGCCAGTACCCCAACAAGGGGTCTTCCTATACCCTGTCTCGCTGCTGGTTGGGTGAGAGACAGGAAATAGGATCACCACGACCTGCAGTGCACAATCCGTTTGCTAACCCAACTTGCCAGCTGCAACCTGCCGTCCACTTCTCTGCCAACCAACCAACCCCCTTGCCAGTGTAGCCACGGCAGTCATATTAGTGGCTAATGGCTAACTGGTAATAGCTGATGGCTACCCAGCCACAGCAGATGGTCATCTACTACCCGAGCCAGCACCTTTCCACTTGAGGCCAAGAGCCTGGAAACTGCTCTCTGGGACTCTGTCCCCACAATGATCCTTTCCTTTTTACTCTTCATTGGAGAAACTGGAGCCACGGACACCTTTTAGGAAACTAATCTGGTACAATAGATATGATGTGATGTGGTACTAGACTGGGGGTGATAGCAGATATTTTAAAAACAAAACAATTATGAGACGAAAACTGTAGTAAAATATGATGGAAGCAAAGAGGGATAAAGGATAAAACTGGATCAAAACTAAGGCTCTTCATCCCAAGGTCCATAATGGATGCACACAACCTGTTTTAAACAAACAATAAATCCATGCCTGGGTGAAAGTCCATTATCTTCCACCTCATTATTCTGGAGCTCCATGTAAATGGTCAGTGTGGAAGAAGTTGTCATCATGAGTTCACTCAAGAATCCTATTCACATTTCTTGTAATACACCTGCTGTTAAATATTTACTAACCAAAAAGAATCCTAATAAAAACAGGAGTGAATCAGGGGTCTATCAAAAACTTTTTTTGAGAATACATGTGACTCCCAGCACCAAAATAGCACCTATGTATGTCAGAGAGTTAGTATGTTATATATAAAGCTCTTGCTAAGCATATGTGATTACAGAGATTATACATTTAGATACTGGCTATCATAAAGCAAGGAGAATAAAATTGCCCTCTGAGCAATGGTCTGCATGTTACCATGCACTTATATATCCATTCTAAAAGACAGGAGAGTAGAACTGAGGCTAACAGATTGAGGAAGAATGCACTGGAGACACATCCCAATCATCTTTTATTGCTAAACTCTGCTCCGTTGCTGATTTGATTTTTAGCAATCTGTGCTTTGTAGTCTCAATTGATGCACTTACAGGTTTGAAGCAGATGACGTTAGATAACATTGCTTAAAGCTACACTGGAACTCCAGAGTAGTGTTATTTCAATGGACACCTTTCTTTATATACAAATGCATATAGATCCATCAGATAACTTCACCTATCTCTTCATTTTGCTATTGTTTTGACAAAGAAGCCATGTGTTATCATCACCAGAATGGCTATGGAGGTACTACATATTGCAGATAATGAGGCAATTATGAAATTCATGTAGGGCTTCTGAAAAGGGTAAACAACAATATATTTACAACATACCAGATGGCAAATGGATATCATGTTTATTTTATATTTTTATGCTAAAATCTTCTGTGTAATGTGCATTCCACTTATCAAGGTGGTTTTAGAAAAAAAAAATAGTATGCTTGTTTTTCAAGGTGCCTCTGTGATTTCTGAAAAAGCATGTAGCCATATCTCTAGACTCAGATATATCTTAAAGAAATTTATTTAAGTTGACTTATTTGGTAGTAATGCATTCGATAGATATTTTAGTAAAGCCTTCTTTCATAAGTACCTATCGTCTTATTTAATCGCAAGTTATGGGTATCGTTCCTTTAATAATAAGGATCAGAAATAAGTATGTTTATAAGGTCAGACTTTGCTCAATAACAGGTTTAGATATAATTCTACCAGAGACATTTCAGGACGTCTCTTAGGCTAAGTGAGCTTTTAAAAAAAATTTTTTTAAATATTTTTTTCAACAAATGGTGCTGGGACAATTGGATATAAACATGCAAATAAATGAAGTTGGACCCCTAATTCACACAACACAATAAAATGAACCCCAAATGAATATCGGAGCTAAATATAGGAGCTAAAGTAATAAAACTCTATCCAGAAAGTGAAAAGATAGAATTCTTTCATAGAATGAGAGAAAATATCTTAAAATAAAGTATCTAACAAGGGCATTATATCCAGAATACACAAAGAAATATTTTAATATATTGTTTTATAATCAATAATAAAATGACAGATAATTCACTTAAAAATAATCAAAAGATTTGTATAGGCATCTCCAAAGAAATGTTTCTATATACAAATGTCCAAACACACATGAAAAGCTGCTCAATATAATTAATCATTAGCTAAATGTAAGTTAAAACCATATGGAGGTACCACATCACACTCACTAGGATGAATAATTGTCAAAAGAACATGATATAACGAGTGTTAGTAAGAATGAAGAGCAATTAAACCCTATATATTATAAAATGGTGCAGCTACTTTGGCAAAAAGTTTAGCAGTTCTTCATAATGTACACAGAAAGATCACATATGATCTAAAATTCTACTCTTTGGCATATATCCAGGTAATTGAAAACTTATGTCCACACATACATAGACTTGTACATAAATGTCACAGAAGCATTATTATAAATAATTAACAAAGGGAAACAACATAAATGCCCATCAAGTGATGAATAGATAAACAAAATGTTGTATAGGCATACAATGGAATGTTATTAGGAAGTAAAAAGGAATGAAATACTGATACACGCTACAACACAGGTGAACTTTTAAAAGATTACACTAAATTAAAAGACAGTCTCAACATAACACATCACTCAGTTTCTACTAAATGCTCAAAATGGAAAAATTCCTAGAGACAGAAAGCACATTAGTTACCAAGGGCTGGGGTACTGGGGTGAACAGGAAGTGACTGCTAATGGCTATGGGGTTTCTTTTGGGGGTGAAAAAAATATTCTGACATTAGATAGAAGTGATATTTGCACAACTTGCTTAAAATAGTAAAAGACACTGAAGTGTACATTATAATAGGATGAATTTTATATATTGCGAACATTATCTCAGTAAAGCTGCTATTAAAAATAACAAGGAAAAAAAAAATAACAAGGAATCTCTATACCGGCATTGAATGAATATACTAGGATATATTAAATGCGGGGGAAAAAAGTTAGAGAAACATGTATATTTTTACCTAAAAGAAGTATGAATTCAGGATATGAATACACACACATATTTACTTATTTTTTAATAGACAAATAGATTAAAATTTTAATTTTAAAATAATGGTATCCTAAGGGGTGAAAAGAACCAGGCTTGGGGGGGGATAGAGATAGAGACTAGCACTCCCTAAATAAGCCTTATGTAGATTTGACCAGAATCTTGTAAATGTTTTACATAGTTATATAACAAAATTAAATAAAAAAGTAAACCCTAAATATTGAAAGTAATATTAAATTAATGAACCTGTGTACTGGCGTAGTGGCATGACCATAGAGAAAAACTATTTCACATTTAAGAGTTTAAGATACAACACTTGCACCTCCCTTCCCTAAGGATAAAAATGATGAAAGGAAAAATCCCCAACTCTGCTCAGGAATTTTTTGTTGATGGCAGTGTCGGTGTGCTCACACTGACACCGCTATCTGCGTATTGTGGGGTAAAGTGAATGAGTCATTACTCTGGGGTCATTGAGAACTGAACTTTTTGGTGTCAATAAAAGAACAATACAGATAGAAGATTATTAAGGTTAAACGAAATCTCTGTAGTCATGAGTGGAAGTAATGTGAATAATTCATGGTGTGTTTTTTATCTTAAAATAAATTTCTACCCCTACTCATCAAAGAGGAAATTTGAAGAAGCATCCATTGTCAAACTATTTTGAGTTTGAGTCAAACTTTATCCGGCCTGAATAATGTGGGTGGACTAATAGTTACCGTGAAACCACATTAGAGTTGACACAGCAGAAGCTTTTCTTGGTGCCTGCTTCCCCTCTACATGTGTCTGCATTCATTGGCTTCTTTGAGAATTTCTGGTCATCCACTATAGAGCTTCTTACTAAAGAATAAGGCTTACTCCCATCCACGGAGATATAGAGGCACGCTAGTACAAACGTTGGAAGGAAAAAGCCTCAGTTTTTCCACCCTGTTGTAGGAGAAAAACTTCAGTTCAGTCTATGTCCTGTGTTTTTTCCCTGTGTGTCTTCATTACCCTCAACGGATCACCACACTCATACACAGTATTTCACGTCTGATAGTTTTGGTCACCAAATGTGTGGTGGTTTTCCCCCACTCCAAGGTACTCTTTGAGACACCAGCTGGGTGTCCTACAATTTAACTCAATTCTGACATCTATGGACCCAGAGATTCTATACCCCACCCCACCCCACACCACATTAAGAGTTCATTTCTACAAGAATGCGCCACCACAACCCAGCCCCTATCAGATACCAGTCACAAGTCCAGGTTGTTACCTCTGGTTCTGACCAACTGGCTACTGATTAGAGGTTCCTAGGACCCACGCACTGGATTCTATTCATCTGATACAGGGGCTCACAGAACTCAGAGAAACACATTCACCAGTTTCGTTCAAAAGGATATGGTAAAGGATACAGATGAACATCCAGATGGAAGAAAGGCACAGGACAAAGTATGGGGGAAGAGAGGTAAAGCTTCCCTGCCCTCTATTGAAGTGCCACTCTATAAGCACCTGGAAGTTCTCAAAAGCCAGTCCTTTTGAGCTTTTATTACTTATTTTATTTTATTACTTATTTTTTATTTTATTTACTAATTTTATTTTATTACTTCATTACATAGGTGTGACTGATAAAATCATTGGCTACTAGCAGTTAATTCAACCTCCAGCCCTTCTCCTCCCCAGAGATTGGGGGATGGGAACACTGAAAATTCCAATCCTATAATCACACAGTTGGTTTCCTGGCAACCAGCCCCCATTTTTTGATGCTTTCCAAAAGCCTCCTCATTAACATAACAAAAGATACCTTTACAGCTCTCATCACTTAGGAAATTCCAAGGGTTTGATGAGCTCTGTACCAAAAAGACAGGAAGACCAAATATATGCTCCTTATTATATCACAATATCACAGATGCATACTGAAAGTTTCTTGAATTTTAATATAATTAAGGAAAGTGTATTGAAGAAAGAAACAGACCCAGGCATTAGAACAAATAAGCTCTAGAATCTATCATTTTCTAAATATTTCACTCTGAAAAGATTGATCACCTCTGCAGGCCTATTTCATCATCAATAAAATATAAGATTTGAAAGAACAGTACCCAAGACATTCTTTGCCTCTGCATTCAATGATTCTATATAGTTATCCTAATATGTAAAAAGATACCAGATACTTCTCACCAAAAATCCCTTCTTAGCAACATATACCGTGTTTCCCTGAAAATAAGATGTAACCAGAAAATAAGCCCTAGCATGGTTTCTCAGGATGACATCCCCTGAACATAAATCTAAAGCATCTTTTGGAGCAAAAATTAATATAAGACTTGGTCTTATTTGGGGGGAAACACGGTGAGACAGAATATGCACTAAGCTTGGTTCTACTCCCTTAATGGCCAGATCTGACACCACTCAGTTCAGCTATTTTCTGAGACTGAGATAAGCAAATTTCCAACAGCAAAACTGTGAGGCAGGGGACCCCCCGCACATCCACATGTATACATAACCCTGAGTTGACTGTTATAGGACCATCTTGGGGTGGCAGTACTGAGCAGAACCGCTATCTTGGGCCTACAGAGCATACACCTTTATCTATTGCCTCTGTGCAAGCCCCATAACCAGGAAGAAAGGAGAGATCACCCCAGCTGAGGGCAAGCCCTCCCTCACTCTGCCCTATATAAGGCACCCAGTGGCTCCCTTCTGGGCTCTAGCTACAGAACTTCTCTCACTGTGCTGTCTCACTTGTGCTGGAGCATACGCCCTAATAAACATTGTCTGAGCTTCTGGTGTGGCCTCTTGTCCATTTCTGTTACACAGAGAGCCTAAGAATCTAAGCTTGGTAATATAAGCAATGTCAAAACAGAGCTGGATATAAAGGTACAAATAAGATCATTACATCATGAATAGTCAATATGGGGTAAGTATGATGGTGGTGATAATTTCAAAATATGTATTGATATTTCTGTATACTTAGACGAAAAATCAATAAATGCATCTGTAGCTGCAGGTTCCTGCTTATCATAATTATTGGTGTAGCAATTTGCTACATGCAATAGATGTACAGGTCCTTCTCTTGTTCCTAGATTTCTAGGATTGTTTACACTTGATAAACCATTGGTTAAATAGTGCTTAATATTTGCCAGAGATAATAATAAAGATATACTGAAACTCATTAGTCGATCATTGGCTTCCCTGATTTACCACTAAATATGATAAACTCTAATGTTCTATCTTATTTTTGATTCTTTGAAAATGTTTAATGAGACTTAACCTGTAAGTAATCAATTCATAATTATTCACTAATAAGATTTAATCCATTACTTTTTCACCTAGAAAAGTGAATGGGACCATATTATTGCCACCCCAAAATACGCCTTTTGGGATATTGAGTTTTAAGCTGGTTGTTAAGAAACAAAAGACTCAGAATCTTTGACCCCGCCCCCTTACGTGCCTAATAGTTTCACCTGGAAAGGCCTGCTATAGGAAGGAAATCATAGCATATTCACCTAAGCCTAATTTCAATTAACAATCACAGACGTGAATTCTCCAGGCAGGGACCTGGTAACTAGATCCTGCCCCACTGTGCCCTACTATTTCTGGGTTGGCTTAGGAAGAATTTACCAACCCCTGTCCCATCTGGCAACCATCAGCTTGTTCCATGCATCTGAATCTGTTTCTGTTTCATTTATTTATTTTGTTCTTTACATTCCATGTATAAGTGAGGTCATATTGTATTTGTCTTTCTCTCTGTGACTTATTTCATTTGGCATAATACCTTCTCTCCATGTTGTCACAAATAGTGAGATTCCGTTCTTTTTCAAGGCTGAGTAATATTCCATTGTATATTCCATTGTATTAGATTCCACCGTTGAGTATGATGTTAGCTATGGGTTTGTCTTATATGACCTTTAGCATGTTAAGGTATGTTCCCTCTATCCCCAGTTTTCTGAGAGGTTTTATCCTAAATGGATGCTAGACTTTGTCAAATGATTTTTCCGCATCTATTGATATGATAATATGATTTTTATCCTTCCTTTTGTTTATGAGATGTGTCACATTAATTGATTTGCAGATATTGAATCAAAGTTGCATCCCAGGAATAAATCCCAATTGATTGTGGTGTATGAACTTTTTAATGTATTGCTGAATTCATTTGCTAGTATACTGTCAAGGATTTTTACATCTATGTTCATCAGGGATATCAGTCTATAATTTTCTTTTTTTGTAATGTTTTTGGTTTTGGAATCAAGGTGATCGTGACTTCGTAAAATAAGCTTGGGAGTCTTTTCTCCTCTTGAATTTTTTGGAATAGTTTGAGAAAGATAGGTGTTAAGTCTTTGAATGTTTGGTAGAATTTACCTTTGAAGCTATCTGGTCCAGGGCTTTTATTTGCTGGGAGTTTTTTGATTATTGATTTGATTTCATTACTAGTAATCAGTCAGTTCAGATTTTCTGCTTCTAGTTGAATCAGCCTTGGAAGATTGTATGTTTCTAGGAATTTATCCATTTCTTCCAATTGTCCAATTTGTTGGCATATAATTGTTCATAATGTTTTCTTATAATCTTTTGAATTTCCATGCTGTCAGTTGTCACTTTTCCCCTTTCATTTCTGATTTTATTTATTGGGTCCTCTCTCTTTTCTTCCTGATGAGTCTAGTTAAAGGTTTATCAATTTCGTTTGTCTTTTCAAAGAACCAGCTCTTGGTTTCATTGATCTTTTGTATTGTTTTTGTTTATACTCTATTTTATTTATTTCCACTCTGATCTTTATTATTTCCTTCCTTCTACTCACTTTGGACTTTGTTTGCTGTCCTTTTTCTAGTTTCTTTAGGTACAGTTAGATTGTTTATTTGAGATTTTTCTTGTTTCTTGGGATAGGCCTGTATTGCTATGAATTTCCCTCTTAGGACTGCTTCTGCTGTGTCCCATAAATTTTGGATTGTTGTGTTTTCGTTTTCATTTGTCTCAAGGTATCTTTTGATTTCTTCCTTGATCTCATTGTTAACCCATTCATTATTCAGTAGCACGTTATTTAGCCTTCATGTGTTTGTGTGTTTTTCAGAGTTTTTTTTCTTCTTATAATTGATTACTAGTTTCATACCGTGTTTCCCCAAAAATAAGACCTAACCAGAAAATAAGCCTTAGCATGATTTTTTTCAGGATGACATCCCCTGAACATAAGCCCTAATGCATCTTTTGGAGCAAAACTTAATATAACACCCAGTCTTATTTTCAGGGAAACAAGGTACCATTGTGGCCTGAAAAAATACTTGTATGATTTCAATCTTCTTAAATTTATTAAGACTTGTTTTGTGGCCTAACATGTGATCTATCTTTAAAAATGTTCCATGTGCACTTGAAAAGACAGTATATTGTGCTGTTTCGGGGTGAAATGCTCTTAAAATATCAATTAAATTCATCTGATCTAATATGTCATTTAAGACCTCTGTTTCCTTGTCGATTTTCTCTCTGGAAGATCTGTCCATTGGTGTCAATGTGGTGTTAAAGTCCCCTACTATGACTGTATTACTATTAATCTCTCTCTTTATGTTAGTTAGTATTTGCTTTATATATTCAGGTGTTCCTATGTTGGGTGCTTAAATGTTTACAAGGTTCATATCCTCCTGTTGGATTGATCCCTTTATCAATATGAAATCGCCTGCTTTGTCTCTTATTATAACCTTTCTTTTAAAGTCTATTTTGTCCTATATAAGTATTGCTACCCCAGATTTTTTTGTTTGTTGTTTCCATTTGCAGGAAATATATTTTCCCATCTTTTTACTTTCAGACTGTGTGTGTCTTTTGATCTGAAGTCGGTCTCTTAAAGACAGCATATGTAAGGGTCTTGTTTTCTTATCCAGTCAGTTATTGCCATTTTATTATTCATATTTATGTTCTCTTTTTTTCTGTCTTCTTCTTAAGTCCCTTTAACATTTCTTTTTTTTTTTTTAAATCGGAAAAGTGGAACAGGACTTTATTGGGGAACAGTGTACACTTCTAGGACTTTTCCAAGTCAAGTTGTCCTTTCAATCTTAGTTGTGGAGGGCGCAGCTCAGCTCCAGGTCCAGTTGCTGTTGTTAGTTGCAGGGGGAACAGCCCACCATCCCTTGCAGGAGTCGAGGGGTCAAACCGGCAACCTAGTGGTTGACAGCCCTGTGCTCCAACCATCTGAGCCATCTGGCCACCCGGGAGCTGACATTTTCTAGTTGCAGAGGGCGCAGTTTGCTGGCCCATGTGGGAATTGAACCAGGAGCCCCATTGTTCAGAGCTCACGCTCTAACCAACTGAGCCACCCATCTGCCCAACATTTCTTGTAATACTGATTTGGTGTTGATGAATTCTGTTACCTTTCTCTTGTCTGGAAGTGCTTTATAGCTCCTTCAATTTTAAATGATAGTCTTGCTGGGCAGAGGTCTTGGTTGTAGGTCCTTGCTTTTCATCACTTTGACTATTTCCTGCCACTCCCTTCTGGCCTTCAGAGTTTCTATTGAGAAATCAGCTGACAGTCTTATGGGAGTTCCCATATAGGTAACTAACTGCCCTTCACTTCCTGTTTTTAAGATTCTCTTTTTTTCTTAACCTTGGCATTTTAACTATGATGTGTCTTGGTGTGGGTATCTTTGGGTTCATCTAGTTTGGGACTCTGTGCTTCCTGGACTTCTATTTCTATTTGCTTTGCCAGGTCAGGGAAATTTTTCATCATTATGTCTTCAAATAGGTTTCAGTACCCTGTTCTCTCTCTTCTCCTTCTGGTACCCCTATGATGCAAATGTTATTACACTTGATGTTGTCCCACAGGCTCCTTAAACTACCCTCATTTTTAAAATTCTTTTTTTCCTTTTGCTGTTCCAATTGGATTTTTTCTACTACCCTCTCTTCCAAATTGCTGATTCTATTCTCTGCTTCATGTAATCTGCTGTTGATTCCCTCTAGTGTATTTCTCCATTTCAGTTATTGTGTTCTTCATTTCTGTTTCTTTTTTATGCTTACTATATATTTTTGAAGTTCTCATTAAGTTCCTCAAGCATACTTATAACCATTGTTTTGAACTCTGTCTCTGGGAGGTTGCTTGCTTCAATTTCATTTAGTTCTTTTTCTGAGGTTTTCTCCTGTTCTTTCATTTGGGACATGTGTTTTTTTTTTTTGTTTTTTGGTTTCTTGATTTGTGCCTGCCTCCGTGTTTCTTTCTATGTATTAGATAAGGCTGCTATGTCTCCAGTCTTGCAGGATGTCCTAATGTAGGAGGTGTCCTGTGCAACCCCATGTTAGTCTCCCTGATCACCTGAGCCCAGTGCTCCAGGAGTGTTCCTTGTGTAGGTTGTGTGTACCCTCCAGTTGTAGTTGAGCCTCAATTGCTGTTGGCATGTCAGTGGGTGGCACTGACCTTCAGGCTTACCAGTTGTGAGGATTGGCCACTCCCACAGCACATGAGCTGCTGTGAGGGGGCTGACCCCATGGAGTGGGACTCACCACATTGGGCTCTCATGCCTGCCAAGACCACCCTTTGGGTGTGCTGCTTTTGGGGCAAATCAGGTTATGCTGTGTTGTAGTCTGAAGCAGCCACTGGATGTGTTGGTTTCTGGGGCCTCTTGGGAGGGTTTCTGGTGCAGGCCAAGGTCAGCTGCTACCTGTGACCAAGACTACGTGGTAGGAATTACAAAGTTATCTGCAGTTGGTGGCTACCTGAAGGCACGTGGGAGTGGCCACACTGTGAGTCTAGCAAGACTGAAAAAGAAAGTTTCAAAAAGTATATCTCTTGGGATTACAGTGCCTATCAATATTTATAGGACACTCCCTATAAATATATCCCATAAATATATGCTAAAAATACATAATTTTGTTCTTCTCCTAAAGAATCTCACCTACTGTTAATTTAGTATTCGCTCCTTTCCTGACTGAAACAAAATTGTAGACACTGTCAGGAAATCACTATTTTCCATATTAGCTATCTTCAAACAAGATTGCGTTTGAATGTTTTAATATACCTGTGGCTCCTTTTAATTTTCCGGCTAAAGCAGGGAAACTAGGTCATCAGATATGTGGCAATAAGCATTGTTTCATTTCAGGAGAGCTTTCTCTCCTGAAAGAATGTTTTCCCCCTATATTTTTAAAGTGTGAAGATGACATTTTGTAGCCAATTAATCACAGGTGACTATTTGCTAGGGTTTCCCCACAGGATGTAGTCTAGGCTCTGTTACCATATAAAAAGTCTTACTGTAAATCCATATAAGTGATCAGCAGCAGGGTAGATGCTGTCAGCAGGTCTCCAGGGATTTTTTTTTTTGCTTTAAAACATAAATACCTTGGCATTCAAGTAGCAATAACATTAAGAACACCTCACCCTTGATTAAAAATGTACATACTCCTCAGGGCTTATAGTCAAGATTTTAGATCTTTCTTTCACTTCCCCTTAGGCATTGTGAGCAACTTGAGAGAACCGTTTCTCTTTCTGGTGATTTCAAAGAAATAAAGCCAGAGATGTTGTTTAAAGGAAAACCGTAAAAAGCATTTTGACACATTCCTATCAGGTCTTTGCATGTTTCACCAGCCAGAAGGTTTTTCTCCACAGCTTCTCTTCCCATAATCCTTTACCACTTCATTGTACCCTGAACCTACTCAATGTGAACATTATTTTATGAGTGCATAGGCTGGTTTGTTTATGTTTTTTTCCACATGATTTCTCTTATATTACCTATGGTGGGCTTTAGATTTGCTCTCAGATAATGTCAGAAGAGATATTTTAGAGTTTTAAGAAAACACATACATTTTCAGATGAAAAACGGAGGCTCCAGAAATGTTAGGAAACATCCCCGAGATTCACAGAAAACATCAGCTACTTCTTCCAAGGCCACTGAAGTAAGAGACTTCAGTTCTGCTTGTGGTTTCTAATTTTGGCAGATCAGCTAGTCTGTTCAGGCCCTCATACTCAGGTTGCAAAATGTATTCTTGTCTGCATACACTTCTAAAGAGCACCTGGTTTCTGTGCTTACCATGAATAGAGAAGCTTAGCCCCAATACCTCTTAGATGGCAGATATAAATGTACTGAAACTTCTTATTGCCTGTGAAGGGTGGATGTGGAGCTCAACCAGACTACCTAGATTATCCCTGGATCTTATCCCTGGATATGATCAGGGAATTCAGAAAAAGGAGTAACTACAGCAGTGTTTTCAAACCAAAGCAGTTTGGTGCAGTACTCGTTTAGTGCCTGGTCACACGCTGTGATTTGAGAGGTTTCTCCAGGCCCCACTTGTCTCACCAATCCTACAGCTCTTCCATATCATTTGTATAATTGGTTTAGAAAATGAGACTAAAACGATTGCCTGAGAGTTGGTTTTTTGGCATTAATTTTATATATTTACTCACTCAACACATGTTTACTGAGGGCCTTCTGTGATCAGGCTTTTACTAAGGTGAGCAAATAGAGACTGGCCCTGTCCATGTACTGTCTAGTCTATATAAATGTAACACATTACCTATTTTCTTTCCTTAATCACATATATGCTTGTCTATGTGTGTATGCAGGTATTAATGCATGTAATTTGTTTTAGTTTGCAGTGGATGTTCTAGCTAAGCCCAAACTACAATTTAATGTTTGGTGAATAGAGAACTATTCTCACTACACCCCCTCTACATAATCCATTTGCATGAGTTGATATGTACAAGGGTTTTAGTTTTAGAACTAAAGCAAAGTAGACAGTTCAAGATGTCTTGAGGCTGGAATGACAAAATTGAGGAATATCTTGAATAACCACATAATAACAAGTAAACCGTTTTCAGATGTTGGGACTTGATCTGAGAACAACGGTGAACCCTCCTGAATTTTTAATGGAGGTCCATCACCATCAGATTTTAATTTTTAGAAAAAATTGTACTACAGATTAAGCATCAAGTGGAATAAAGGTGTCACTGAGACATGGATGGGTGGGTTTAAAAGTTTATTGATGCAATAATGTTGTAAAGACTTTGCAGGGTGTCAGATGGGCACTTGTCTTACTAGAGAGACCACTTCATGGATAGTGTAGATGCCTGACCACTGCAGTGTACACCTGAAGCTGAAGCTGAATAATATTAAATGACTTAATTGTCAAATATATATATAAAACCTGTGAATATGTATATATATATATATATATATATATATATATATATATATATATATATAGTTACAGGATGTGGTGTACAGCTTAGGGAATAGAGTCAATGGAATTGTAACAGTTATATATGATGTCAAAGGTGTAGTTAGATTGTTGGGGGGGTTATCACTTTGTGAGCGGTGTAAATGTCTAACTGTTACATTGTCTTATACACATGAAACTAATAAAAAAGTCTACGGATGCAATGTGGAAATGGATTAGGCCCAAATACTTATCAAACCTAGTGAAAGACATTTTTGGATACATAGTTTGATATTCATAAGATTAATTATGAATATTAATGTCTCTACTTTTTAATGGTTTATAACATAGTTATAGCATAGTTAATATGTATATTTGTTGTTATTATAGAAAACAGGCATATATTCATATATGTACATTATATTTTTATGGTTTTGCAGGTTCTATTATGGCCTGGATTATTTTCAGTGTTAGGGGCATTGATTCAGAGATCTGCATATTTATCATACCATCATTGCATGGTTAGTTTCAAATGGTTATTTCAAACTAAGGTTTCCTTTCGCTGTAATTGCAGCTTCTTAGAATGGATTCATATTTGAGGTATATCTAATTGCCACAAGAGTTGGAGTGGTACTAAAATCACATTTTTTACAAACAGAGACAGGAGAAAAATAGCTTCATTTGGGGATACTGCTTTTAGAACCTGATAAGAAAGGGGGAAAAATAACTCCATTAAATTACAGAAAAGCTTGTGTTTTAGATTACAGCTCAAAGCAAGACCTCAAACCATCTAAAGAATTTGCTTCTACAACAATCCAGAAACTCTCTATTTAGGGTGACCTCTATAGAGTGCTAAAATTAATTCTAAGGAAATAATGGCTACAGCCTTCTGTTACATTTATCATCAGGTCGGCCAATAGCCAAAATCCTCAGCTAACCAAATTTGTCTTTGAGTTTCGGTACTTTGTCTGCAATTGCCTCCTGCAGATTTTGTCGATCAGCCCCATAAAGCATTCAGGTCTATAAAAGTGCTTAGAAAACCCTGCCCTCACCTTTTGGGTATCTTTGTAAGGCAAAACCTCAAGATATGGAGCTTATCTGGCCTTTAGACTGCAATAAGACATATTTGCTCCCTCTTCCTTTGACCCAATTATCTCCTAGTTGGCAGATAATGAATAGCCAAGCTAATGTGATAATGGGAACAAAAGGCAATCCTTTATTATACCAAGGCCTGGAAAATACAGCCAGATTATTTTATTCATTGTAGATTGCATCTTTTGTTAGATACAACATTAGCTTCCCATAGAATTATATAAACAACTTCTAATAGAAGTTTAACCTGAATAAGTTGTATGGTCAGGGGTCCTTTCCAAGATCCCTTTTATCACACCAAATCTTATTCCTTGTTCCTCCCATTCCTACTTGTAGAAATGTCTAAAATACACACAAATATACAGATATGCCTGTTAGGTTAACGCAATCTTTAAGTTTTCCGTTTGGTTCCCATTCACTTTTTCTTTCACTCTTCTCTCCTTCCCTTAATCTTTTCTCTCACTCACTTTCTATTTCTCCATTCAGAAAGTTGAAATAATATTGTTAGTATTCTAACAGTCCCTAGGGTTTGTTTTCTTATTTTATGCATTTTTTGCATGACACAAATGACTTTCATCATTTCAGTAAAGTTAGGAGAATGCATTATAAGTAGTGTGGTTGGCACGAATACAACCAAATTTCTGGATGAAAGAAATAGCGTTGTTAAGTGCATTTGACTTATAGCTGGTACATGAAAACAGACTACAAATATTGATAGAGTAAAATGAAGAGCAGCAGAAAAAAATGAACACTCAAACACCCCTTCTTTACATTATCAACAGATTACCTTAATGGGATATCTAATAAATACTGGGTATATCTCACACACATACCCACTGTATAATTCTTGCCATGAATATAAAATGGAACACAGATTACAGAATCAAAAAGATAACCAGAGTTCTTCAAGTAAAGAATGCATAAATACTAAGAATGAAATAAGGGAAAATCACATGTAAAATAAGGAATACATTTAAATACATGAAAAGGTTTAAATTAAAATCTGTAGAAATAGTTTTTAAAATAAAGCAAAACCAAAAATAAAACAAGTTATTACCTGTTTCATCACCCTAAATGATTTATTAAACTATAAATCTGACTCTTTGATGAAAAAATACTCTCATAATTTTCTACAGCAATTTATCTTATTTCTTCTTTGTTTCCTATGTCCAATCAATGATCAATCCCTTAAGCTCAACCTTCAAACTGTATCCAATTAATTCCTCCATCTCTAGCCCATCATCAAAATCACTAGTATCCTTTACCAGTTCTGCCACATTGGCCTCCTAAAATGACCTTCTTTGCCTATCATCTACACAACAGCTACACAAGTCTTCAAAAACATGTATCCGTTAATTTACTCCAAAGCTTAAAACTCTTCATTCACCTCTCCTTACACTTGAAATAATAACCAACCAGTTTAATTCAGTCTATATAAAGATCTAAATGAATTAGTCAGCTCCCAATTTTCTCTGACATCATCTTCTCACTGTGTCTTCTGTTGACTTTTCTATGCCTCTTTTCTCACTACTTTATTCTGAATATTCTCTACTGATATGTTTTCCAGTTATCACATCTTTTCCCCTGGGTCTAATGTTCTATTTTATATTTTATTCAAAAATTTTATATAATTTGTTTTAATAGACTTAATTCTCTGTGAAATTATCCACCTATTAATCTCTTTTGTTATTTATTTACTCTATTTTCTTGAAAACATTAATGATAACTGCTTTCAAGTCTGTTTGATAGTTTCTTGTAGGTTCATTCCTGTTAACTTCTTTTTCTTTTGTTTTTGGTAATATATTCCTATCACTTGGCATGCCTAGAAGAATTATTTTATTGAATGTTATACACTATTTTTAATTTTTTTAAGGATGCAGGTTATATCACCTTTCTTCAAGAAAGGTTCATACTTTCCCCTGCTGGGGAATGGCTACTTCAATTCCATCATGTCTGAGCTAAAATCGAACTTAGGTTAAACTTTTCTTAAAGCTTCATCCTACTTCGGTTTCACCTTTGTTTCTGGAATGTAGATAACCGCACACTTTTTTTCTGTTGATCAAGCTATTATTTTATTATTTTAATAGAAAAACGTACTTATTTCTCTATTACATGTACTTATTTCTCTATTCAATAAGTACAACAGACCCATGAAGATGAAAGGATGTCAGCATGCCCAGTGTATGCTACTGGAGTTCTGTTCTATGTTCTTTTTTCCCCAGATTTATTGAGATATAATTGACATGTAAGATTATGTAAGTTGAAGGTGTACAAAATGATGATTTGATACACATCTACGTCTATATTGTGAAATTATTACCATGATAAAGTAAGTTTCCCCGTCACCTCACAAAATTACAATTGTGCTAATGTGTGGCAAGAACATTTATGATCTACTTGTTTAGCAAAGTTCAAACATATAATACAGTATTGTTAATTTTAGTCATCGCTTTGAATATGAGATCCCCAGAAATTATTTGTCTTATAACTAGAAGTTTGTGCCCTTTGACCAACATCTCTCCATTTCTCCAAGTCCCCACCATTCTACACTGTTTCTTTAGACATGAGAATAAATTGTCTATCAACCTACGAATGGATATATGAGGTTGGACAATTAAATTCATGAACTTTCCACCATGCACTTACAGTATATAATCAACCTATGAATGGATATATACAATAGGTATAATGGATATATATATATATATATATACATATATATATATATATATATATATGCTTTATTTGGCCACGAGAAGGCAGAAAATCCTGCCAACATGAATGAACTGTTAGGGTCCGGAGTCAACCCCTCCTCAAGTGAACAGAAGTCACACGATAATGCAAGTCACACAGCGAGGTTCATTTCCAGCTAGCTGGGGTCCGAGTATCTGCCCGACACAGCGGGTTTCAACAAGGACCCCAAACACTTAAAACTCAGGGTTTATATAGCATCTTCAAGGCACACAGTAATTAAACTACAGGACTTACACAGCTTTAAGGAGTATATGATAAACTGCAGGACTTACACAGCTTCAAAGAGTATAAGATAAGCTACAGGGCCGCTTGTCTCCTCGCTGTCACTGCCCACATCTTGGAATTTACAGTCAGGTTGTGTTTACACTTAGGTTGTGTTTCAAGCCAGGGGCCGTTAACCCTGACCTTAAGATAGCAGTTCTCATGCTAACAGTCTCTTACAGAACCTTGAGAACATTATGCTAAGGGACATAAGTCAGACAGAGAAAGACAACTACTGTAGGATTTCACTTATATGGGGAATCTAAAAAGAAAAAAAATATCACACTCTTTAAATGCAAAGATTGATATGTTCAAGGAGAACTATTCTCTGGTGAGTCCTAAACTGCAATCTCTTGGTCCTTGGCAGTGGAAGAATATTTTTTAAATGAATGCTGTAATTCTTTTAATACGCTTTCTACTATGCCTTCTTAGTTTCCTTCCAATACAACTTCATAATTTACAACAAATAACTCGAGAAGAAAAATATCAGTTTATTTGAAACCCTGCAAATCTTTAATATATTTACTCTAGTTCTGTCAGACCTGTTGGAATCTCTATTCTGCAACAATGACTACTGCCCAGTGAAAACTCAAAAAACTTAGTCACTTGACAGTATTGAGAGTACTTGTAACTTCCTTTAGAAAAAGAAGCTACAAACAAATGAAGAAAGAAAAACTCATAGACACAGACAATAGTTTAGTGGTTATCAGAGGGTAAGGGTGGCTGGGGGTTGGAAGATGAGGGTAAAGTGGGTCAAATATATGGTGATGGAAGAACTGACTCTGGGTGGTGAACACACAATGTGATATATAGATGATGTAATACAGAACTGTACACCTGAAATCTATGTAACTTTACTAACAATCGTCACCCCAATAAACTTTTTTAAAAAAAGCAGCTGTAGTTCACGCACAAATCTGTGTGTGCTTCTACTCTTTCTAGAATCTTACCCTATCTTTAACAGATACATTTCAAGGCAACGTTAAATGTCTTTAATTGATATATACGAAATGCCCAATACATGTTGGCTATTACTCTACTACTACTACTCTTACTACAATACTATCAATGTTATTACTTCATTTCTTCAAACCACACTACTTTCCAGAACAGTGAAAAGAAAACTACAAGAATTATTTTGAATAGCTCACTTTTACAGATCAAATATATTATTGTAAACAACTGAACACCCAGTTGTGAAGGTTCACTCTTTATTAACTGACATTTAGATAATAGAGTCACTTATGCTGTAACTGTTATGAGTTCTTTCTGAAAATGAATTAATAATACGGTTTTCATTTTCCTTGTTGAGTGTCATAAAAGCTCTCTGGATACTTCTATCTGATTATACAAAAGAGCACAATGACCTACATTTAAAGAACTTTCTCTGCTCTAAGAATCGCTGCCTTCAATAATACAATTCAGCAAGTTCTACACGACACTTTGCAAGATGTGTCACAGACAATATATCAAAGTGCAGATTTTTCATGGTTGTTATTAAATCCCCTAAAACCATTGACTCGTGCTGTCCTTGACATAATAAGCTTCTTGTTCCTTAAAAATGCGCTACACATGTGCAGTAAACCAGAATTATGCTTGCAATGTATATTTTCATTGTTAAAACAGAAAAACACTTCTGCCTCCAAGTTCAGTGCACCTATTTATTATTAACATGTCTCTCTTGTAGCACCCCAGAAAATACCAGTTGGTAGAAATATAACATTTGTCCTCTTCTATTGCTTTTTTATACAAAGTTTTACTCGTAGTCTAAAAAGTGTATTATTTTCATAAGAAATGAATTAGAAGGAAACAAACCTTGGGGTAACTGTACAAACCCTGGGATAACTGAAACCCAAAACAAAGTAAAATTTCTTATCTGTCCTAAATATTAATTACCACCCATGAGAAATTCTGCTGAATAAATAAGGAATGGCTATAGCATGAGACAGTGTTATTTTTTTTCTGCTACTGGTACCAAGAAGAGACTGTTCTTATAGGTTTTGATATCAGGAAAGAGAGAACTTATTTCTTAAGTTGTATAAATCGCATCATCTAAACCTCTAAATTTATTTTCAACACAAATGTCTTACAGGTCTAAAATATCTATCATCTATCAGTCTACCCAAATGCCGTTTTATCCTTAATGCTTCTCCATGCATACCAGAGTTGTAAATGTCATTATGTTGGATCCTAGAAAATTTAGAAATGATAAGATTGTAATCTAGACTTCAGATCTATCTCAAAATCCTAGCTGTGACATTAACTACGTAACACAGACTTGCTTAAATGTTGTCCCTTAGATTTTCCAGAGATGTGCCAATGGTTTTATTGAATATCAGATATCACCAGGGAAAGTATATATTGGCATAAGTATATGGACCTAATAACAGTTACAATATCAACAACAATTCACTTTCTCACTGATTTCCACTGCATTGCAATCTACAAAATAAATCATTCTTTTATTTTACAACTCCAGAGCTCCACTGATTCTTCACAATGACTTATTAAAGATATTTAACAAATTGATCAATGATATGAGTAGATATTAGAAGGGAATGATGTTATGCATTTAAAAGTAAGAAGAGTTTTCAGCCATTGCAAATGAAGAGCAATCAAAAATGGAAACAAGTCATCCTGCAATTGTGAGCCACCTATGCAAAATTATGATCTAACTTACCAAATAACTTTATTTGTCGCAATACAAAGATGAAAACTAAAATTAACTAGTCTCATCTTTGCCAGCGACTGACTCTACCAGTCATTTCCACACCCATTACCTCATTTAATCATAATAAGAAATATCTGAGCTATCACTATTTATTTCTATTTGTAAAACGAGATGATGGAAGCTTAGAACATTTAAGAAATTGGAAGAACATACGTGTTGCAATTAAAACATAAATGGAGGGTCCGGCCTGGTGGCTCAGGCGGTTGGAACTCCATGCTCCTAATGCCGAAGGCTGCCGGTTCGATTCCCACATGGGCCAGTGGGCTGTCAACCACAAGGTTGCTGGTTCAACTCCTCGAGTCCCGCAAGGGATGGTGGTCTCCGCCCCCTGCAATTAAGATTGAACACGGCACCTTGAGCTGAGCTGCTGCTGAGCTCCCAGATGGCTCAGTTGGTTGGAGCACATCATCTCAACCACAAGTTTGCCTTTTCAACCACCATAAGGGATGGTGGGCTACGCCCCCTGCAACTAACAACAGCAACTGGACCTGGAGCTGAGCTGCGCCCTCCACACTATGATTGAAAGGACAATAACTTGACCTAGAAAAAATCCTGGAAGTACACACTGTTCCCCAATAAAGTCCTGTTCCCCTTCCCCAATAAAAAAATCTTAAAAAAAAAACAAACCATAAATGGAAATTCAACCATGTAATATTTGAATCTGAAAGCCTGTATATTCTTATAACACAAAAACTTCCTGTTCCTAAACATTGAAAAATGACAGATACATCCAAAAAGATACACTGTAAAAAATTACATATTACACTAGGTTAGAGCTGTAAACTTTTTCTTTGTTTTTCTTTGGTAGGAATAACAAATATAAATAAATATTGTCATCACTACAGCCCAAAACATAATAGTCTTAAAAATAAATAAAACATAATTCATTTCACAGTCTCTTTTGTATTATTATCCAGATATCAAGGTTGTTAGCTTTTAACTTTTTTGTGAAACGTCAATTTGTTTCTTGCTTAAAGAAACAAATACAGATATAAACACATACGTATGGATTTATGCATGTATGCATCTATGTATTTATACCAATGTGTGTGTGTGTGTGGGTCCAAAAATCTTAGTGCAATGTTGTTTTAATGACTTTAGAACAAAAATGCTAAGACTTTACAAAGTGTCCTTGGGGTATTTAATTACGTAAATTCATTTTGAACCTATTTAGTTTTCTGAATTTATGTACAGTTAATGGTTATTTTATTTTTTTTACTTAAAATTTTCCATTTTCAATTAGAAACTGTAAAGATTTACCTCTAAAATCTACACAGAGGAAAGAGTCTCTACTTCTAGCAAAGTAACCTTCCAACTATAAATAACTATGAACTTTGACAAAGTAAATAACATAGTCCTTTTGATTTCAGTTGTTAGCCCAAAGGCTGTTCAAGACTAAGCTCCATGGCATAAGGGTAACATACCAGGTGAGTCTCCTGTTCATTCTGGCTCTGCATGTGGAAACTTTCTGAACCACAGATGAGGAAGGCAGAGAACAAGCAGAACACAGTTAATGCACTTGATGCAGGGGATAGAGAAGGGAGGGATAGGAACTGTTATGGTGAGAGAGCAGATTGTGGCAGACAATATTTTTCATAATGTCCATAATAATATTTCAGTCCAATTTACTCTTCCAGAATCTTGGTATTGCCAATCAAAAGATGGATGGTTTAGGAGACCCAAATTAATAAAAGAATATTTAAAAATGACATTGAATGATGTCTTAGGACAGGTTAGAAAGCCCATGTGATTTTCACTTGGCTTCCTCTCTTTTAAGATGCTTGCCTTTTAGAACCCAGAAATCAAGCTTTGAGGAAGCCTCGGCGACATGGAGCGGTCACGTTGATGTGTTGAGCTAGCTGCCCCTACTAAGGGACCTGCTGACAAACAGCATCAATTGCTAGGAACATTAGTGAACAAACTTTGAGGTGCTTTAATTTCCAGCCTTTGAATAAACCAGGTAATGCATATAAAAGCAAAGATAAACCATCCCTGCTAAGCTCTGCTCAAATAGCAAATTGATAAGGACAAAATTATTGTTGTTTCAAACCACTAATTTTGAAGACAGTTTATTTTACTCAGTAATAGCTTACCAGAATATATGCATAAGCATAATAAACATCCTCAAACTGGTATCATATCCACAAAAACAAACAGTTTGACATAATGTAAAAAGCGTACATATTTCTGGAAATTAAAACAAATAACTTGTGCTAAATATGAAATAAAATATTATATAGACAATATAATATATAGTATCAATATGGACAGGCTTTGAAAATATAACCCTACATGAAAATGGTAATGTGCTGAATACAGAGGGTGCCAAAAAAAATGTGTACACACTTTAAGAGAAGAAAAAACTGTATTAAAATTACACTGATAGTAACCACTTCGAGCATCTCTTCTAATTGCAGAAGTCAAAATGACTTGTATTCATCATTTGTTATCAGTATATATTATTACAGTTTTAATAGTTTTTTCCTTTCTTAAAATGTGTATACATTTTTTTGGCACTCTCTGTACATATGTATAAATGTACATATTATAACATTAATATCTAACATATAAAACACCGAACTAGTGAAATATGTAAATACTAACTGGAAGAACAAATTTAGGGGAATAGTAGCCTTTGAGGAGAGAGTGAAAAAAAATGGAAAAGGAACTTTAAATGTATTTACTATTAATTTATCTTATATAAAAATTATGTGGAGACATCATCAAAATGGCAGCGGAGGTGAGCCTCTGTAAAGCTCCCCTGGAATTTACAACTATAACTCCACAAATGACTCCCTGCACAGCAGACAGTAGTCAAGAAGAGCCCCACTACTGAATTCACCTAAGGGGGCGAATCACGCCAGCGGGAGAGGAGGGAAGGGAGAAGTGCTGAGAAGGAGCTGTGTGGGCAAAGGATGCAGACCGGGATGCAGTGAGCTGCGAGTTGCCAGAACTTCCGCAGCTGCGGGAGAGGGAAGAACTCGGACTGCTAGGGCTCCGCTTATGTCCCACAGGGCTGACGGAACAGCATATAATATGGCTGAACCCAACACTCACAGCAGAGACCTCGAAGAAAAGACTGAGGGAAGAAAGCTGAAAATGGTGGTTTAAGCCCTCACTGTCAAGCAGAGAACAGAAGCCTTAGGCATTGAGACTAGCTGCCCCCTCCCTACCCTCCCAGAGCTCGCCCCACCCCTACCTGCCCAGTGTTAGAAGCAGAACAGTATCAACGTCAGATCAAAAAAAGAGAATATTTGCTGTTCTGAGAACTGTGGACCGCAGACACAGATTCGCAATCCAACTAGTTCCAGCAAAGGGGAGGGAGCTGTGGAAGCGGGACCAGCTGTGTTGGTGGTCGCTGCCATTGCACTGGGCCACCTCTCACAACTCACCTCGCCCCTGGCCCCACCTATTTGGGCTGATCCCTGCAGGAGTAAACAGAACTGCTGAAACATACGGGCTCTGAATCTGGTGCACGAAGAGCTTTGGAACTTCAAAAGCTCTCCGCATACCCACCTGGACACTATGCCCTGTGACCCAGGTGAAATATTAACAAAGGACAAGCCCGTTTCCCAGGGAATCCCCCCATTGTGTGAGAAGCTGGAATAGTGCACAGAAAAAAATAGCACTACCGTGTAAGAGAAAAAAAAAAAAAACAACTGGAGTCGGACAGAAAATAAAAAACTCTACAAACAAGTACTAGAAAACAAAAGGAAGACATCTTCCTATCAACCTGTTGCAGAAGCCACTCCTGTAAATGTTTAGGAAGAGAACTAACAAATCAGTAATTGCCATGAATAACCAAGGCAACAAGACAGCTCAGAAAAAAAGTGAAAAGTCTCTAGAAAAGGAACTTAAAGATATGGAAATATGTCACTTAAATGACAGAGAATCAAGATTGCAGTTCTGAAAAAAACTCAATGAGATGCAAAAAAACACAAATAGGCAGTTTAAAGAACTCAAAACACAATCAAAGAACAACATGAACATTTTACAAAAGAGACTGAAATTTAAAAAAAAAAGAGAATTAAGACTCAATAGAGATTAAGACTCAATAGAAAAATTTAAGAATGAAATAACCACCTTAGGTAGTAGTGTTGAACAGATGGAGGAAAGAATAAGTGACATTGAAGATAGAAACCTGGAAATTACACAGATAAAAGAAGAAAGAGACTGGAGACTTAAAAGAAATGAAAGAAGTCTACAAGAACTTTCTGACTCCATCAGAAAGAGCAATATAAGAATAATGGGCATACCAGCAGGAGAGAAAAGAGAGAAGGGAACCGAGAATATATTCAAACAAATTGATGATAAGAACTTCCCAAACTTGTGGAAAGAACTGGATCCTTGAATCCAAGAAGCAAATAAAACACCCACTTACCTCAATCCCAACAGGCCTTCTCCAAGGCACATTGTATTGATGCTGTCTAAAATCACAAACAAAAAAAGAATCCTCAAGGCAGCAGGGAAGAGAAGATGGTAACCTACAAAGGAAAGCCCATTAGATTGTCATCAGATTTTTCAGCAGAAACTCTACAAGCCAGGAGGGAGTACAACCAAATATTCAAACTTTTGAAAGACAGAAATTATGACCCAAGAATAATATATCCAGCAAAAATATCCTTTAGATATGAAGGAAGAATAAAGACCTTTCCAGACATACAGAAGCTGAGGGAATTTTCTAATACACGACCTGCACTACAAGAAATACTTAAGGAGGCTATTTGACCACCATCAACAGGGATAATTTGTGGCAACCAAAACATAAAAAGGGGGAGAGTAAAGGCCTGAACCAGAATATGGGAATGGAGAAAGTATGAGTGCTGAAGAAAATGGAATACTCTAAATATCAAACTTTCTTTTACATAAACGTAAGGGAATCCACACCAAAAAATCCAGAACTGAAATATATACTGTAATTAAAGAAGAAACAGAGGGAAACATCACAGAATACCACCGCAAAGAAATAATAGACAACAACAAAAAGCCAAAAAAACAATGGAGACACAGCCTTACCAGAAAACTAAAGATAGAATGACAGGAAATCCTCACATATCAATAATCACCCTAAATGTAAATGGACTGAACTCATCAATAAAAAGCCACAGAGTAGCAAAATTGGATCAAAAAACTAAACCCAAACATATGTTGTCTCCAAGAGACACATCTCAGCTACAAAAACAAGCACAGACTCAAAGTGAAAGGGTGGGAATTGACACTCCAAGTAAACGGTACCCAGAGAAAATCAGGTGTAGCCATAATGATATTAGATGAAACAGACTACAGGGTGAAAAAGATAACAAGAGACAAAGATGGACATTTCATAATGGTAAAGGAGACTATACAACAAGAAGACATAACAGTCATCAATTTATGCCCCAATCAGGGAGCACCAAAATATACCAAGCAACTACTAACAGAACAAAAGGGAGAAATTGACCAAAACACAATTATACTAGGGGACTTAAATACATCATTGACAGCTATGGATAGATCATCCAAACAGAAGATAAATAACGAAATAGCAGCCCTAAATGACACATTAGATGAAATGGACATAATTGACATATATACAGCACTACATCCTTAAACAACAGACTATACATTCTTTTCGAGTGTACATGAACATTCTCAAGGATACACCATATATTGGGACATAAATTCAGCCTCAGCAAATTTAAGAAGACTGAAATCATACCAAGCATATTCTCTGATCACAAGGCTTTGAAATTGGATATCAACTGCAAAAAGAAAGCAGGAAAAAACACAAATACATGGATGTTAAACAACATACTTTTAAAGAACGACTGGGTCAAAAAAGAAATTAGAGGAGAGATCAAAAGATACACAGAAACAAATGACATAGAAAATACATCCTACCAAAATTTTTGATGCAGCGAAAGCAGTTTGAAGACGGAAATTTATATCATTACAGGCCTATCTCAAGAAACAAAAAAAATCCCAAATAACCTCATGTTACACCTTAAAGAACTAGAAAAAGAAGAACAAGTGCAACCCAAGGTCAGCAGAAGAAAGGAAAGAACAACAATCAGAGCAGAACTAAATGAAATAGAGAAAAAAAGATAATAGAGAAAATTAACATGACAAAGGGCTGGTTCTTCGAAAAGATTAAAAAAAAATGACAAAACCTTGGCTAGACTCATTAAGATAAAAAGAAGACACTAATTAACAAAATCAGAAATGAAAAAGGGGAAGTTATCACGGAATACACGGAATACCACAGAAATACAAAGGATCATCCAATAATACTATGAAGGACTATATGCCACCAAATTCAATAACCTCGAAGAAATGGACGAGTTCTTAGAAACATAGCCTTCCAAGGCTGAACCATGAAGTACTGGAAAATCTCAACAGACTGATCTCCAGTAACAAAATTGAATCACTCATCCAAAACCTTCCCAAAAGCAAAAGTCCGGGACCAGATGGCTTCACTAGTGAATTCTACCAAACCTTCAAAGAGGATCTAATATTAATCCTGCTCAAACTCTTCCAAAAAATTGAAGAGAAGACAGTTCTCTCTAACTCATTTTATCAGGCCAACATTACCCTGATACCAAAACCTGGTAAGGACAACACAAAACAACAAAACTACAGACCAATATCTCTGATGAATACAGGTGCAAAATTCCTAAACAAAATTCTAGCAAATCGAATACAACAATGTATTAAAACGATTATTCATCACAACCAATGGGGTTCATCCCCGGGGGACAAGGATGGTTCAACATCCGGAAATCCATCAATGTGATACATCAAATAAACAAAATAAATACAAAAATCATATGATTACATCAATTAATGCAGAAAAAGCATTTGACAAGCTCCAACATCCATTTATGATTAAAACACTTAATAAAATAGGTATAGAAGGAAAATAACATAATAAAGGCTATATATGACAAGCCCTCAGCTATTCTCATAACTAACAGTGAAAAACTGAAGCCCTTTGCTCTACGTTAAGGAACACGACAGGACTGTCCCCTATCTCCTCTGCTTTTCAACATAGTGTTGGAAGTCCTTGCCAGAGCCATCACGCAAGAGAAAGAAATAAAAGGCATCCAAATTGGAAATGAAGAAGTTAAATTATCACTCTTTGCAGATGACATGATGCTATATATAGAACACCCTAAGTACTCCACGAAAAGCTTAGAAACAATCCACGAATACAGTAAAGTTGCCGGCTACAAAAATCAACGTACAAAAGTCGATTGCATTCCTATATACTAACAATGAAATCTCAAAAAAAGAAATACAGAAAACAATTCCTTTTGCAATTGAAGCACAAAGAATAAAATACCTAGGAATAAACTTAACCAAAGATATGAAGGTCCTATATGCTGAAAACTATAAGATATTTTTGAAAGAAATTCAAGAAGACACAAAGAAATGGATAGACATTCCGTGCTCATGGATTGGAAGAATCAACATAGTTAAAATGGCCATATTACCCAAAGCAATATACAGATTTAATGCAATCCACATCAAAATCCCAATGATATGTTTTTAACAAATAGAACAAAAAATCATCAGATTTGTTTGGAACCACAAAAGACTGCAAACAGCCAAAGCAATCCTAAGAAAAAAGAACAATACTGGAGGTATCACACTGCCTGACTGTAGCCTGTACTACAGGGCTACAATAATCAAAACAGCATGGTATCGGCAGAAAGACAGGCACATAGACCAATGGAATCGAATTGAGAACCCAGAAATAAAACCACATAAATATGGACAGATAATTTTTGACAAAGAAGCTAAAAACATACAATGGAGGAAAGACAGCCTCTTCAATAAATGGTGCTGGGAGAATTGGATAGCCACGTGCAAAAGAATGAAACTGGACTGCTGTCTGTCACCATGTACCAAAATTAATTCAAAATGGATCAAAGACTTAAGCATACAACCTGACACAATAAACTGCATAAAAGAAAACCTAGGTACTAAACTTATGGACCTTGTGTTCAAGAGCATTTTATGAATTTGACTCTAAAGGCAATGGAAGTAAAAGCTAAAATAAACAAATGGGAGTATATCAAACTTAAAAGCTTCTGCACAGCAAATGTAACCATCGACAAAATAAAGAGGCAACCAACTGAATGGGATTAGCTTTTTGCAAACAGTGTCTCCAATAAGGGGCTAATATCCAAAATATACAAGGAACTCAAGAAACTCAACAACAAAAAAATAAATCACCCAATTGAAAAATGGGCAGAGGACCTGAAGAGACATTTCTTCAAAGAGGACATACAAATGGCAAATAGACATATGAAAAAATGCTCAACATCACTAATCATCGGAGAAATGCAAATAAAAACCACAATGAGATATCACCTCACCCCAGTCAGAACGGCTATCATGAACAAGACAAATAGTAACAAGTGTTGGAGAGGCTGTGGAGAAAAAGGAACCCTCATACACTGTTGGTGGGAATGCAGACTGGTGCAGCCGCTATGGAAGGCAGTGTGGAGGTTCCTCAAAAAATTACAAATAGAATTACCATATGACCCAGCAATCCCTCTCCTGGGTATGTATCCAAAAAATCTGAAAACATTTATCCATAAAGACACGTGTGCTCCAATGTTCATTACTGCTTTATTTATGATGGCCAAGACATGGAAACAACCAAAATGTCCTTCAATAGATGAATGGATAAAGAAGTTGTGGTATAAATACACAATGGAATACTATTCAGCAGTAAAAAAAGATGATATAGGAACATTTGTGACAACATGGATGGATCTTGAGAGTATGATGCTAAGCGAAATAAGTCAGACAGAAAAAGCAGAGAGCCCTATGATTTCACTGATATGTGGTATATAATCCAAAAACAACAAAAGAACAAGACAAACAAATGAGAAACAAAAACTCTTGGACCCAGACAATAGTTTAGTGGTTTCTAGAGGGTAAGAGGCTGGGGGGATGGGAGATGAGGGTAAGGGGGATCAAATATATGGTGATGGAAGGAGAACTGATTCTGGGTGGGGAACACACAATGGGATTTATAGATAATGTAATACAGAATTTTACACCTGAAATCTATTTAATTTTACTAACAATTGTCACCCCAATATTATTTTTTTTTTAAATTGTGGGATAAAATATCATATACGAACTTCAAGATCTTGTCTGCTTCTTTTAAACAGATGATTATTTATTTTAAAATTTCAAAAGCTGGAAAAGAACAGAATTAACATGGCTCATCAGCCCTGAGAGCACCTCAGAAAGCATAGCAAATACACATGGAGATGGAGAACTAAGTGTTCCAAAGGGTGGAAACAGAGGTAGTAGTAGTGAAGAAATTAAGGATATGATATCACAAAATCTTCTAAGACTAAAGAAGGACTCCAAGGGATAACCCAATAAAATCTGAGAAATCCAATTTTGAAAATAAAATTACAGGAGTGGGAGTCCAAAATAAACATACAAAAACATTATCTACAAAGAAATGGAGTCAGATTCCATCAACTTCTCATCAATAAGCAGGACACTAGACTATAAAAAAAATAAAGTAAGATCATAAAAACATTTGAGAAAAAAATAAAATTCTCTGTCCAAAATATTAATCAAGTCTAGGAAAGCAAAACATTGTGATTTACTTACAGGCCAATTATCAGAAATGTTATTGCCAGTAACCATTTCTGAAATAATTTCTTGAAAATGTAGTAGGTAGATGTATAAATAGACAGTTTTGAGATTAAAAAGGATAAACAAAAGTTGAATAAAAATAACTGTTGATTAATTAGTTTAAAATACCAATCTGGTATTACCATCCTCTAAAAAATAATAACTTATTTTTTATCAACTAGTTTGGAGTACTAGGAGAGTTTAAAACAGAAGCCAAGCTCTAATAACAAGATTATTTTCTTTATTGGGAACATGCATTTATTAATTACTATTAAACATTTAACAAAAACATATGTAAATGTAGGTTATACATATAAAGGCCATTAAAGAATAGATATAAGTTGGTTAATAAAAAAATAAAAGATAAGGTACTGGAAGAAATAAAGAATAAGTAAAATGCATTAATTTAAACAAATAGAGAAAACACAGATCAATCAGTCAGTACATTATTGCAGAAAGAATGAATAATGATTTTAAAAATGAGATTACCCATATATATGCATACATATTCTATATAAGCACATTAAGGTAAGGAAGTTAATTATGACTGAAAATAGAGACTCACAAATTGTATTAAATATCTTTAAAAATTTACTTACAAATGTTAGGAAAAAACACTAAAAAATAAAAGATAGGAAAATGATGTAAATATAAAAATAGAAGCAAATGAATCAGGCATATACTAAGAAAAACAAGAAAATAATTGAGGTAATATCAGATAAAAAAGAATGAAGTGCAAGAAGAATTCAACAAGATATGAGAAGAAAATCAATCATTCAAGGACAAATATTTACCTCTATGCACTTGTAAATATAATGTAATATAGCTTTAAAATATATAAATATTGTCAAAACTATGAAAATACACAATGTAAATATATATTCTAGGCAATATAGTTCAGAATGGGATTTTTCTGGAGTATGTAATATAGTAATTCAGGGAGAGATGTCTTGATTTAATTTTTTAGTCAGTAAGTTATTCTCCTTTTGGATTTATGTTAAATTCTCCTCTACTATTATCTGTTTTCATATCTGAACTATTATACTTCAAGTTCCGACTTCCATTATTGTATTGCCAGAACAAATAATTATGATAATGATTGGCTGAATTTACATGCATTTGCCTCGGAACAGTAGACTACTGGTGTTAAATATAGAAAAGACTTGAGGCATCAATTACAAATGAATTATACAAATATACTTTCTAATTTTAAACACAGTATTTATAATCAACATAGTATAAACTAACAATGTATTAAAACAAATTTATGAAAAATATAAAAATGAAAACAGGGAGATGTTAAGAGTATAACTAACATTCCCAAATATATTAATTAAAATCTGGTAAGAATCAACAGTAAACTTAGATAATCTTCAATACATTTTTTAATCTATTTTCTTTTACTGTCCAAGTAAAGATAATGAGACATCCTTCATAAAAGATAACATTAATTCCAGGAAAACAAGTAGATTAAGTGCATTATTTCCAGTGAATTAATATGCATGATGATTTACTATATTTTAATTAAAAAAACAGACCCAAGTCACAGAAGAAAATTATTTTAATTGTATCCTTAAAGTGTAATTTTCCTATTTAAAGCTCACTGCAATCCTTATTGGAAAAGGTAATTGATGGAGAAAGCAAGGATTTTATACAGAATAGAAATTATAGCATACATTAAACTATAGATACTGCACAAATTCTCAGTACTCTTCTGTATAATGCCACTAAAAAGATACTTTGAAGATAAAATTTAAATTAAAAAAGAAGAAAAAGATGGTCTACTCTCTACCTATGGAATTTTACTGCTTTCCATTAAAACTGGATAAGATCTGAAAAAGAGTTCTGAGGGGGCATCATTATACATGTACACCTGCATTGCTGAAATTGCATAAGCAATACTTCTGGTGGCAATTCAACTGCAACAGCAGGTAGTTTATTTTTAATTGCTTTTGGTGTTCTGAATGCTTTTAGTGACACAGAATCTGGTGTGTGAGCCATTCCACAGAGGAACTATGTAATGTGACTATTTAAAACCATTCACTAATTTTTGTCGTCCTTGGGTCTTAAACAAAAATGCATTGCTTTGTTCACATGAGTACAGATGTTTGTAAACTCGTATTGTAAATAAATGATTCTCTTTTTAATTTTAAATTTAACAAATATTTACTGAGTACAGCTTGTATAAAAAAAACTACTTGGCTATAAGAAAAGATGAAATAGTTCCATTCACAACAACCTGGATGGATCTTGAGTGTATCATGCTAAGCAAAATAAGTCAGACAGAAAAAGTTGAGAACCATATGATTTAACTCATATATGGGATATAAAACTGAAAGCAACAAAGGAAAAAGACAAACAAACAAAAACGCATAGACACCGGCAACATTCTAGTGGTTACCAGAGAGTAAGAGCATGAAGGGATGGTAGAAGAGGAAAAAGGGGGTCAAATATGTGATAATGGAAGGAGAACTGACTAGGTGGTGAGCACACAATGTGATATATAGATGATGCATTACAGAACTGTATACTTGAAACCTATATAATTTTACTAACCAATATCACCCCAACAAATTTAATTAAAAAAAGAAAACTGAGAGAATCAAAGAATTATTGAATATAACAATTATCATAGCAAAGTTTCTAAAGTCATAGTCCAATAAATACAGTAGCACTATATATTTCATCCTTATACTAACAATTATCAAAAAATACACAATAAAAAGAACCATAAGAAACTATCTTCTGGCTCCATTCCACACATTTTGTGCATTCAGGCATTAATTATTAATATCAAACATGATATCCAAAGTGGCTATAGCATTAAATTGAAAAATACACTTAAATTATCACAAAATAATTTTGTGGATTTCTTTGATATAAAATTGGAAAGTGATAGACAGGAAATCTCTGGTTTGGAATTACATTTTAGTGTTATTACAAGTCTTAATTTCTCATTGTGGAAATATTCAAAACTTTATTGATGTCGATAATAACTCAAGATAGAAATAATTTATGAATTATAATGACAACTCATTAAGTTGTGTTGTCTCTGAAACCATTTTTAATAAACTTATATAATATATTTAACACAGGTCCTGGAGATTATGTAATAAAATATATTCCTTTCTTTTACGTATGTCAATTTATATGTCCTTCTTCCTGTCATTTTTGCCTAATCATTAACAGTTACATAGACTTCTCTCAGAGCTTATATTTTTAGATTTCTATGTTCCCTCTTCTTTGAGGTTATCTAAAATACCAAAGTAGAATTCACTTTAGAAACCTAAGCAAAAAACGTAAATCACTTTTCTTCAACAATATCTCATGCCCCAGGCTCTTTTATATCTTTCCTCCAATTGTTTGAAATCTTTCTCCCATATTTTGGGGCTCTAATTTTATAACAATTAGCTTTCACCTTGTAGTTTTCTCACACTACTGAATGCACACGTCAATTACTTCTCTACAAAAATAAATGACCTTACATTTATTTTTCTGGCTTTAATGGATTACTTCAATTAACCTCACATTATCCCTTTTATCAGAACAATTTCTATGAGTTTAAATTTTTCTTTTTCCAAATAAACGTAAAATTAATATTTTCCTTACTTTCTATAACACATATCTATAATACAAAATGTGGGAAACCCAGAAAAATTGAATGGAAGAAATAAACTATGCATTGCCCAACTATCTCAAATCATCCTGTGTTACAGTTTGGTATATATGATACCAGTTTTTGCATGTAAGTATACATGCATTTAGTTTTCTATCTTGTTGTGTTTTAAGTGAGTTCCACATAATATTCAAGGATAATAATCCTGATTTTAGAGATTTGGTTATAATAGTTATAATCTTTGTAGAAAATATTAAAAAGACAGAAGTGTATAAAATTATTTTAACCTCCTGTCCAAAAGAAGTACACTTATTATTTATATCTAGTTAGAATTGCATAAGAGTGTGATAAATATTTTGAATACTAAAGTTATATATACATATATATACATATACAATATAATAGATAAGTTATATTGATTCATCTAAATCAGGTTTGTTTTATTTCCATTTGCTTTCTTTTTATTTTTTGTCAACAGAGAAGGTTAATAAACTGCTGGAAATCACTATTGGTCATCAAATCATTCTTTATATAGTTTTTCAATGCTTACTTGTCAAAGTTCCTTTCTGAAATATATTTAAAAATCAGTATCTGTACATTAAGACTTTAAATAGTGAAGCAAGAATAAAAGTATATGGCACACTTTTAATGTGTTAGAAAATCATTTTTTTTTTCTTTTCTCTTCAGTTTTTCCCCAAACATTCTCCCCCTACAAATGCAGGTAAGACCTCAAGCTGGGTTCTTATTTGTAAGAGTATGTGTCATTTTAGTGGCCATGTGGTTACACAGCATGAGGTACCTACGATGAACTATGATGAAAAATGACAAGTGCAAAATGAGAAAAGATTGCACACCCCCCACCTCAGCTTTATGTGGGCTTCAGGTTTATCCATCAGCAGACAACTTTGATCTGCTGGGGCCCAAAACAAGGAAGGGAGTCCACCTGTTTTGCCTGAAGCAATAATTAAGATTAAACAAAACATGCTTTCCAACAGTAAGACATGACAAGTAGTAGAGGAAAAGGCTTTTTTCAGCAATAGAAACAGAAGTCACTTTCTCCAAAAAGAGTCTAGATTATTATCAAGTAAAGCACAGTGATAGTAAACTAGCTAGCGGCAAGTCAGATTAAAGAAAAGCAGATATAAGCAGGTGGTAGAACAATATTTGTATTCCCACAAAATAAATAATTTTAAACATTCAGGCAAAATAAAGGGACAGAGAACTCACAGTAATATTTTGAGATATTTCCTGTGACCATATCACATCTCCTCAGTTTCTAGGGCTTCAGGGGTAGTCTCAATGGGAGCATGCTTGTTTAATCCTAATTACCAATATCTGACTGGTTAGCTAGTCTTAATAACTCAACTTTTTTTTAAACATGAGAGACATATACATTCATAAAATACATATAATCACAGTGTACAATTCAGATGAAACAGTTGCTTATATAAAGAATGCTCTAGCTGCATCCTTTTAATTAAAAATTGGAAAGCTGACCCAGTGACTGGAGTGCCCAGTGAATGATTCCACTCCATCCCTCCCTCTGAGTGAAATGTATTTATAATGATCAATCCATACTCTCTCTTAATGAATCTGGGTTTTATTGGGGCCAGAGAAATGTGCATGGCAGTATTTGTAGCTGTGACACGTAGCAAACTACCGAATAAAGGAATCAATCTTAAAACCACATCCTTTTTACAGATTCTAAACAACTATGATAATTGGACCTAAAGAAAAAAAAAAAAATAGGTGCCTCGGCACACAGATACAACCAAAGCAAATAATGGCATAATCTAATCAAATCTAAGCAGAACCTAAAATCTGATGGCTTCAAACCATGACATTTAAAAACATATTCCCAGTATGTCAACTATGACTAAAAACTAATATATATATATATATATAGTCACAGGATGTCAAGTATAGAGAGTATAGTCAGTGGTATTATAACAGCCATATATATGATGTCAGAGGGCTAGTAGACGTGGGGGGGTTATCACTTTGTGAGGGGTGTAAATGTCTAATCATTATCTTGTTTTGTACACCCGAAACTAATACAAAATAAAACAAAATAAATCCCCAGAGCAAAACAATCAGCATACTCTTCTTTTTTTTTATTAATTTATTGGGGTGACATTGGTTAGTAAAATGATGTTTCAAGTGCACATTTCTGTAATACATCATCTATATATTGCATTGTGTGTTCACCACCCAGACTCTTCTTTCTTGGAAAATGGAGATCATAAAACATCTGCATTAAAGAAATATGCCTATCATCTATTCACATTAAGTATAATAGTAAATTAATACTTCCTAAAATTTTAATTTAAATTTCAACAACAATATGATTTAGAAGTATAAAATAAAAAAAGTTTTCTATAATCCAATGCAAGCAAGATGACATTCTCGGTGTTTGGTGTACGTTTCTGTTCAATATTTTGTACGAACATGAGCTATAATGTGCAAAGCGCCCATAAGAGTTCCTAGTATATCATAAGGGCTCTCTAAGAATTCGTTCAATAAAAATGAAATGAATTTATATTTATAATCCTAAGGAACATATAATGTGACATGCACTTTTAAAAACCTGAACATCTGGTTATTATCATTTTTATAAAAAAACAAATAGACAAAGTATAACATGTACACATACAAAAGGGTACAGAATAAAAATTAGTTTCACTCTAAGATTTTCTATCCCACTTTAGAGACATAAACACATACATTTTCTTACATATCCTTCCACACATGTCTCTTACATACGTTACCTATATATTCATATGTATATGCATATAGGTTTGTGCATGAATGTGTCATATATTTATACAGAAATTTTTAATGAAAAGCCTGTATTTATAATCAATGTATATTTACAAATCAATGTATCCTGCACATCATATATGCATGGAACTCTCAGGAACAAAAATTAGTAGGAACAGAAATAAAAATTTCTTACTCTTTTAAGATAAGAGGTATCTTAAAAAACAAAACAAAACAGAAAAAAAAAACCTATATCTAACTTCGTACTTACAGGCCAAATACTGAATTATCCTTCCCTGAATTCAAAAACAAGACCTGAACATTCCCTATCACTACTTCTATTCACCTGGAGGAACTACACATTACAAAAAAAAAAAAAAAAAACAAGAAATAAAATTATGAAGATTGGAACAGAAAAAGTAAAGCTACAAGATGACATACAAGATGTTACAAGATGACATAATTGCATACACATAAAATCCAAAATGTAAAAAATAAAAATAAAATAAAATCCAAAATGCTCCAAAGGAAAACCATCAGTCTTGATTAGTAAATTAGTAAAATTCTTAGATACAAGGTGAATGCATAAAAATGAATTGAATCCTCTACATGGTTGGCAATCTTTCTTTAAAGGACAAGATAGTGAATATTTTAGTATTTGTGGGCACCATGGTCTGTCACAAGTACTCAAATCTGTAACTGAAGCATTCCTTCAGTCTGTGCTGCATGCACGGTTTCACTCTATGAGATTACCTCTGTTGCTCTCAACATGTGGCACTATCGTGGTACTGTGTCCCACTCATATGTTTCTCAACAGTCTTCTGTGTCTACCTATTTTGACAGTCAACCAATTTTGTTTGCCTGACAATATAATTCCATCCACAATATATTTTTGGATATTCATTCATATTTCTTGCCAATTGATAGCACCTTTACCAATTTTCTAGTAATAATTCAGTGGCTTTTTTTCTTGGTTTCATGCACATTTTTTTCAATTGATGTCAGGGATTTTAAGCAGTTGGGATCTAACTGCCATTTTGAAACCAGTAGTCCAGTCCATCAACTCCTCATCAAGAAAAACACGTTTGTTTTCAACAAAGAGAAATATAGTGAGATAGCTCCATTATCAGAGGCTGGAAGAGCATAGAACAAGTCTACTCAGTGTCCAAGCTTCTGAAAGATTTTACAAGCATATTTTGAGAAACTGACCTAATGATTCCTACACTAAACAGGAATACCAATCCAGCTTTAAATACCAACACCTGCTTTTTCCCATGATTGCTGAAAACTTGCAGGAAACTGATAACAGAGGTACAATCAGCTAATCTTTTATTTGCATAGTCCATCACCCTGAAACCCTAGCTCTTTCACATGCATATATTTTAATACTACATTCATCTCAGTGAAGAAATTAGGTAATACAGAGCAGGGTCTTTCTAATTTCTATCTTTATGTACCATTTGACTAAGTAAGAAAACATCTGCAAAACTGTGGTAAGCATGCTAATAAACTCAAAGTTCCATCTTATTTAAAATAATGACATTGAAACAGTAATAGAAATTCATTCTGCTAACAGGAAACATGGACAATTTTGGTTACCAGCAAAGGCATAAGATATGGTCCAATAAATCACTGACAACTATATAAGTATAGACAACTCTACCCAATATCTTGAATATGTAGATTTTTATGAATTTTTTTCCACATAAAATGTAAGACTAAATGCTTACGTTTCGAGTTGTCACTAAATTGGGATGTATTCACTGGGCTTTGCCTGACCGTTTATTTCCAGCATCATTCTTTTCCACATAGCTGAATGCGCTTGATCTCAACTATAGATTCAATGTCACCAAATATCTAGGGTTTATCATCACTAGAGACAGAAATAATGAAAGGGGCTGTGACCTATTATTCTGCAAACTTTCCTTCCCATCCTTTGAAACTCTTCATATTTTTTTTTTTTTTGCTTAGTTCTTAAGATTTGATGTCTGTCAGATTCCTCAATCTTATTGAACGATTATTGTACCTTGTGCTAAAGTCCATATTCTAGTTACAATAGGCCTGCATCTAAAATCTTCCTCTTGACAATCTGATTTCCAAAGAGCCTGACTGGGAAACTAAAGTCATTCTTCCTACTAGACCTTTCCAATTATCACCCCAAAATTATTGAGGAAGAAACATTTAAAATAAAGTTTAACATATTTGGACTTTTCCCTTTCTCGGTTTCTCTTTGTCTAAAACTAAATTTTAGTTGCATTATGTTCAGAGAATGCATACGATGTTTACCTTTCAGAATCAATTAAAGTTTTATTTAAAATGTAAAGATATCAATTTTCTAGGTATTCTGGGTACATTTGAAAAGAAATATTTTGTAGTTGGTGGAATAGGTCCGTGGAGGAAATTACTGTAATGGAAAATAGTTTATGCCAATCCACCTTTATGGATCAATTACTGATTCGATGATAGGTTCATAAAAAAGGAAACAGTGTATGTGTATTTGTTTCAATGTACAAAAAACTAGAAACACTCTCTTCTATCCAAATTTACCAATATGCAGTATACTGACAAGATTATAGCATTCTACCTCAGGCTGGATTTGACAGATGAAATGTGAGAGACATCTTTACACCATGTTTTGACCAAAATTGGGTACCTTATTCCACGACCACTATCTACAAAGAGAAAGTTAAAGGTAAAGTAAGATTTCACCCTCCAAACAAGCAAGGCATAATGACAAAGCAGGCCCATGCTAAATTTGCATCTTATTGATCTTAGCCTACTTGCTTACAAACATTATTAGAAACAGGGCTCTCTGCTCATCCATGAATGAGGGACACTCATCCATCTTCCAAAGGCTGTACATCAGAAGTAGGCTTAAAAAAAATAGGGGACTAATTATTATTAGATCAAATACTCATCATTCTTTGGGACATGACAATGACCTTTTAGCGGTAAGACTATCAATGAAGAATAGAATATGAATTCTTAGCTACTATAATCATAAAATAATTCTAAAGCTACAAGATAGAATTTTATGTTTCTATGTGTTTTAGGCTATAGTGAATGAAGCCTGTCAGCTCACTTGTCAATGATGGTGAAAAATTAAGAACCCTGGAATAAATTTTATATGACTTTACCGCCCACCTCCAGGAAGAATGCTCGTTGTTCAATACTCCTATTTCTTAACAATATACAAACTGTCTATCTTCTATAGATGTGTTTTCAACCTGCATACTATCATGAGATTGAGAAGAAATCAAGTAATTTGGCCTATAGTGACTAACATGCTCTATCTTTTCTCTAACAGTATTGTTTATGAAGTTCTTACTTCAATAGTTCAAAACTTTTACTGCCCTGGAACTCTAGTAGTTTTAGTTTAATAGGGACACGCAATTCAAAACTGTAGACCCAGGACTCAGTTCTTTAATGTGTTATAGTTATGCTCCATTTGCAACTTCTTTCCCACAAATTTCCCACTGGAAAACAAACAAACAAACAACAAACTCATCAAAATCTCATAACATGGGTGGCTTTTCCAATCATTAACTCCTCTAACTGAATATAAATGACTGTACCTAAGGCATACATAAGTTGGGCATCAGAAAAATTACACCCAGGCACAAATAGAAAGCAGTGAGAATGCATTTTTCTCCATGTAACATAAAATAAAATAAAATAAAATAGAATTAAATTAAATTAAAATAAAATAAAATAAAATAAAATAAAAATTACAATACAAGTAAAATAACCATGATATTCACTATTGCTGAAATAAGATTATCAATCTGCTTCTTTCTTTGGTCACTTACCATGAAAAATGTATGGTTACATAAGTTTAAATCCTATAAATAAGATTACTGAATAGGACCAGTTGTGAGTGAAGGATAGGAAGGCAAGCACTATTTCTTCCTTTCCTCCTTCTGTTCTTCCTTCTTTTCTTTCTTCCATCTTTCATGCTTATTAATTGTTTTAATAAGCACTGTATTCCCATAGCAATGAGAAACTACAACTTGTAAGAAATCTTAACATAGATTTATGTGGCATCTAATATATACTATGCCAGAACATAGCAACAAGAAGGCATGAATATTCTTTTCTTCAATGCTTTTACCATCTGCTGATGAGATTTTTAAGTTATAAAATATGGTATATTGGAAAATACAGCAAAAGAAAACCCTCCAAGCTAAAGTTTCAGTATAGAGAAAAATAATAACAAAGTGATCAAGGGGCTTAAGGAAGCTCTCAAAGAAGGTGATATTTCATCATGTTTTGGAGGGAAAAGTAGTTTTCTAGGTTAACAGGCACAGCAAAGAATACTCTGAAGGAGGAAACAGAGGTAAGATACTAAGAGCAAGATTCCTTCAGGGAAGTCTGTGTCACTACATCAAAAACATGGTTGATCTTTAGAATTTTAAAGCCCTGAAAATCTTTGAAAACAAGGAAGAAATACATGTCATTTCTTCACGCAAGGTCTAGTAAATCAGAATCTCTACTTTGGGGGGGCTTGAGGGCTGATGATCTGTGTTTAAACTAATTTCTTAACTGATGATGGTAACGACAGACATCTGTAAATATTGCTCTAAAGAATTCAGTATCTCTAAAGTACAAAGCGTGTAGGTGGGGGTGTGGAGATGAGTGAGAGAAGGGAAAAGTAAGACAGCAAGAGGCATTAAGAAATGCGTTCATGAAATTGTTACATCCATTCTGAGATGGAGCATTATTTTAGTTGCCTATGTCATATGAACAGTTAACAGATTTAGGGTCACTAATAACACCCACTATGAAATCCATCAGGAAAGACACAGCATGGGATAAGTTGGGTATAGGGTTGATAACACTGGTTTTAAGCATGGAGAGCTTGAGGTGTCAAAGGTATATGATGGCAGAAACATTAAAGAACCCTATCAACATGTATGCTGGGGGCTCAAGAGACGACTCTAGGGTGGCAGTACCAAGCTTTCTTTTGTTTCTGCTATACTTTTTAAATGTATTTAAATGTGTCTAGAACTGAGTCCTCTACTGCTATCATTTTAGTCCAAACACCATTATCCTTTGTTTTGACTATGTAATAGCTTTTCATTTGGTCATCTGCTTAACTACCTACAAACGTGTATTCTAAACTCCATAGAGCCACCAAGAGATTTTTATTTGACTTTCGACTTTTTATTGCAAAATCAGATCATGGTACTCCTCTGTTCAAAACTTGTCATAGATTCCTCATATCACACCAAATAAAAAACAAAATTTTATTATAGTCAACAGCCACTACTTGATTTACCTCTCATTTCTTACAATTTCCCCAAATACTTACGTCAGCCTGATGGTCCTGCATACCCCAAGCATGTTCCCACATCAGGAATCTTACACATATCCTTCTGTTTGTTTGGAATGGTTTCCCCCAAAATATCATCCAGGTCATTCATTCACTGTTTTTTAGGTCACTGCTGAAATTCTACTTTATCGTACAAGTCTTCTCTGACTACTATAAAAAGACAACGGTCTCCTTGCAAGTTTCCATCACCTAAATCTGACTTATTTCCCTTTACAGTCCTTTTCCCCACCTGATGTTTACTTTTTTACTGTCTGTCTTCCCTGCTTAAATTTAATCTCTATAGGCAGGGGATTCTGTTGCTGCTGTACACTGCTGTATCTCTAGCACCTAAACAGTGCCCAGCCCATAATAGATATTTGGTATATAAAATAAACAAATAAAACAAATAAACAAAATATTAGGAGCTTACAAATGAGTGGAGTGGATGAAAACTCTCAGAGAGATGTATGAGTGAGAAGAAAACATATGCATTGAACAGAAGTTTGAAAGATTGGTTGAAAAAGAGATGTGTGTAGCAAATGTTGATGCAGGAGAGCCACAGAGGGCAGAGGAAACTGAGGGAACCTGGATCAGTAAAAGCAGAGGTGAGACAGCATTTGAAAGAGGGAGGGATCAGCAGAGTCTACTGCCATGGAAACCTCAGAAAATTGCATGTGAGGCAGTGGGAGTCATTAGGACATACATGACATTTTATTTGAGAGAAGTGAGGTCTGTATTTAGCAATACTGCTGAAAATAAAGCGCCCCAAACATTCCTTTATATGGAAGTGAAATGAAAATGAAAACCAAACAATTAAGCCATTTGAACATTTGCATCTATTCTAAGAATACATTTTAAGACATAAGAAAAATGCATGTTATTAGTTGTTTCACCATTTATAATCATTGAAAATAAAAATAACCTAAATAAACAATAATAAAAGGCTAATTCAATAATTAAAGTATTAAATGCAATAGTTTGCAGTAATAAATTAACATTTCTAATAATACTGGAAAATTCAAGCCAATAGGGGCAAGAGAAATTGTAAAATAAACTTTGCCAAAAGAAGACTGAAAGCAGAGATGCAGCGATGTTCAGAATTTGAAGCATCTTCATGAAGAAGAGGGATAAGTTATTTTCTACATTGTTTTATATGCTAGATACTGAAAAAGTGGGTGAAATCACAAGGAAATATCAAATGCAAAATAACAGAAACAATTTTCTATCAAACTATGAGACTGGAAATGCTTAATCCAAAGCTAACTGATCAATATTGAAGGTATCACAGAGATGCTTCATCTGTTGGCTTTAATATTCTTCCTAATATTCTAAAATCATATGAAATCTGTGAACAGCAGTTGAGAAACTGTTCATTTGGAAACAATTTAAGATTTGTTTGCACAAATAATATAAGATCTTATTGTCGTGGGAAAAGGAAGTCAAATCATAGCCTCCTCCCTTCCTGTTGGTTAATATACATGACCACCAGAGAGCAGCACATTTAAGAAGTACATTTTTTTCAGGGATATGCTTTCCTACGGGACAAAGGATTAGGAAGGTATGGTTGTTAATAGCATGTAAGACCTAGAGAATCTCGATATTTGTAGTGAAAGAAAATAGAAAAATGCTGAATTCTTTCTTCCTCTCACTCCTTTCTTCCTTTCCATTGTTTCTCTCCCATCTTAAAATCCTTTAGGCCCTGAATATTTGTCTTGAGAGAATATCCAAATGGAACATGTGTAAAGTTTCAAATTCTTGCCTGATAAATAAATAGTATTTCTAGGTAATAGAGGTCTTGACTTTACAAATGTAACTTGAATGCTCTATGGAGTTTTTTCTTCAGTTATGTACATGGTCTCACATTTCTTGAGACACATAAATTAGAAAAATATTAAAGAAAACTTCAGAACCTCAATATCTGTCTGTCATAAAACATATCTTTTCATATTATCAGTTGCATTTGTAATGCTCAGTGAGGCTTTTACGATTCTGTCACTGCATAAACAATAAAAACAAGGACAGTCACTCCTAGATCATTGAGTGGCACTCATTTTCCCCTTGACATTTCTTTATTCTGGTTAAAAAGCCCATTTCCAGTCAAGATGGAAGAATAGGTAAATGCAGTGCTTGCCTCCTCTCATGACCACATTAAAATTACAACTAAATTACAAAACAACCATCATTGAGAATTGCCTGAAGTCTAGCTGAACTGAAGTCCCACAACTAAGGATATACAGAAGAACCCACCCTGAGACTGGGAGCATGGGTGGAGATGTGGAACAAAATGGTCTCACAGCCTTATGTGGCAGTTAAAAATCAGTAGAGATATGTTGGCTGTGGTAGTCCCCCTGGAAGAGTGAGGAGTCCCAGCACCACAGCAGAGTCATCAGGGTTCGAGTGCAGGGAAAAGAAGTGCCTACAACTTCTGGTTGTGAAAACCAGCAGAGATTGTGGCTGAGAGAGACAGAGGGTTGCTGGAGTCTTAGGCATTCCTTTCAAAGGGCCTGTACATGAACTAACTCTCTCTGAGCTCCAGCACTGGGGCAGCAGCTCAAAAGGTGCCAGGAACATATGGGGGAAACTGAATTGTCTGGCATCAGGGAGAGGGCTGGAGGAGCAGCTTTCTCCCAGAGAGAAGTGCTGGCAGAATCTACTGTTTCTTTGTTGAGCCCTCCAGGCATGCAGAAGCAGGTGGCCGCTATATCTGAGTCTCCATCAACCTGGCTAACAATCTTTGCTCCACCCTGGTGATTGCCTGAGACCTGGCCCCACCCAAACTGTGCAAGCCTCTTTCAGTGGCTTTTCCATATAAATGGTCTGGCTCATGCTACGGACTTTCCTAAAATCTCTCAAAGTTCACAAAACCAAAACAAGCAGCATCTAGCCATACCTGATACTGAGCAGCCCCAAGCTTGGTACTAGTGGCAGCCAGCCTCAGTTCATGGCATCACCTCTCCCAGGCAGCTCCAAGCCCAGCATGGGTGGCTTCCATCTGTGGACTGCTTTGTGGCTTGTGTCAGGTGGCCCCAGGCAGGGCACAGGCTGCTGCTGAAGTTGACCCAAGTGGTGGTCCCTCCTAGGAGGCCCCGAGGCTGGAATGCCTGATGGCCAGCTTCAGACTGAGCCAGAGCACCACTCAGCTTCCTCCACAGACAACACACTCATAGGTCGCACTAGGCAAGCACCAGAGTTCTGCTAAAGCAAATCCTGCTCTATAGGGTTAGCCCCTGTACATCTCCTCCACTGTAATCACAGCTAGTCCTCATAACCAATCACCCCGATGATCAGTCCTTCTCAGTGATGTGCAAGCAGCAAAAAAGTCTCAACCACAACAGGAGGGCACACACAACACACACAAAGGACACATCTGGAGAACCTGGTTCAGGTATCCAGGGAGACTGCACCAACTATATAAGGCCACTCTACTAAGACCAGGAGGAAAACAGCGCTGCCTAATATATAGAAACAAACACAGTGAAGCAGCCAAAATGGGGAGACAAAGAAACATGTCTCAAATGAAAGAACAGGTCAAAGCTCTAGAAAAAGAACTAAACAAAATGGAGACAAGCAATCTACCTGACGCAGAGTTGAAAACACTAAACAGAGAATACATTAAATGGAATCAACAGTAGACTAGATAAAGCAGAAGATCAAATCAGAGATTTAGAAGTTAAGGTAGCAGAAAATACAAAATCATAACAGTAAAAAATAATTAAAAAACTTGAGGACAGTTTAAGAGGCCTCTGGGACAACATCAAGCATAACAACATTTACATCATTGGGGTACCAGAAGGAGAAGAGAAAGCAAAGAATTAAAAACCTATTAGAAGAAAAGATAGAAAACTTCCTTAATCTGGCAAAGGAAATAGACATATAAGTCCAGGAACTATAGAGTCCCAAACAAGATGAACCCAAAGAGGCCAACACCAAGATACATAATTAAAATGCCAAAGGTTAAAGACAAAGAGAGATTCTTAAAAACAGCAAAAAGAAAGCAGTTAGTTATCTACAAAGGAGTCCCAATAACATTGTTAGCTGATTTCTCAACAAAAACTTTGCAAGCCAGAAGGGATTGACAGGAAATTTTCAGTGATGAAAAGCAAGGACCTACAACCAAGATTACTCTACCCAGCAAATCTACTATTTAGAATCAAATGACAGATAAAGAGATTCCCAGACAAGAAAAAGCCAAAGGAGTTAATCACCACCAAACCAGTATTACAAAGAATGTTAGAGAGAGTTCTTTAAGAAGATAGAGAAGGAGAAAACGGAGAAGGAGAAGGAGTAGAAGGAGAATGGCTATAACTACATATCTATCAACAATTGCTTTAAATGTAAATGGATTAAATGTTCCAATCAAAAATATCAGGTTCCTAAATGGATAAGAAAACAAAACCCTTACATATGCTGCCTATAGGAGACTCACTTCAGATCAAAACATTCACAAAAACTGAAAGTAAAGGGATAGAAAAAGATTTTCATAAACATGGGAAAAACAAACAAAATCTATGGTAGCAATTTATATCAGACAAAATAGACTTTAGGCTATAACAAGAGACAAAGATCCCACTTCTGAGTATTTATCTGAAGAAACCCAAACATTACTTTGAAGAGACATGTGCATCCATATGTGCTTTGCAGCATTATTTACAATGGCCAAGATGTGGAGGCCACTTGGGTGTACATCAATAGATGAATAAAGAAGATGTGGTACATATATACAATGGAATATTACTGTCATGAAAAGAATGAAATCTCGCTGTCTGCTACAACATGGATGAGCCTAGAGAGTATTATGCTGAGTGGAGTAAGTCAGACAGAGAAAGACAAATGGCATGTGATTTCACTTATATGTGGAATCTAAAGAACAAAATAAACAAAACAGAAACAGACTCAAAGACACAAAGAATATTTTGATTCTTTCCAGCTAGGAGGTGGAATGGAAGGTGGGTGAAAAAGGGAAAGGGATTAAGAAGTACAAATTGGTAGTTACAAGATAGTCCTGGAGATACAGTGGTAGCTTGGTTTTTTAACATAATCCATTTCGGAAGACTGTTCAAGTTCTGAAACATTTGAAAACTGAGGCACTGATTCCCCATAGAAAGTAATGCAAAATGGATTAATTCATTCCAGACCTTTAAAATCAACCCCTAAAACTGCAAATTTAGCATGAATTTTACTATCTCATCATACCATAGATCCATAAAATTTATGGTGTTTGTAAACCGAAATGTTCGTCAATGGAGACGTTCAAAAACTGAGGTACCACTGTATATGGTACAGCATAAGTAATATAGTCAATAATATTGCAACAATTATGCATGCTGTCAGATAGCTACTAGATTTATTGGGATGATCATTTTATACGTTAAATAAATGTCTAATCACTACGTGAAACTAATATAATATTGTATGTCAACTGTAATTGAAACACTAAAAAATTTTAAAAAATAAACAGCCCATAAAGTCTCATGATTCACACTTTTGGAATATGCAAGTGACACTTCAAAAATTTAACTGAAAACTTGTTTTCAGTGCAATCCACATTATTAAACTTTTTCTTCTGCTATTAACCCATACCCGTTTACTGGAGATTTAAGCCTTGAATCATGTGACTTATAAACAAAACTTAGGTTATACTTTCCCAACAGGCATACGTGCAAGGATCTAATGTTTTTACTTGGCCTAATTAGAAGTCCACCAACATTTGCAAAGACCATCCTCCTTAACAAGTATTTTGATGAAAAACACTGGAACAAAAATTGAGAAACACATGACTAACTTTATCAGCTGACTCAATGCTGAGATGTTTTGGTTATATTATCTTCCCATTTGGGATCAATACAGAAAACCTGAGTCTTAAAAAAAGAGTTGTGTCCACAGTGTGAAGGATATAAATGATGAACGTCTAAAAAAATAAAAGAGTTGTGTCAATAAACTGCTGCCTTTCAACTTCACACCACTGAACAACATAAACAAATATAAAATGTTTATGTCTATTGGTGAAAGAAATAAAAATCACACTGAATAATGGACATACGGATGATTTCTCCCACAGGTTTCTCTGTTCAACCTATTTGAGACCAATGATTCCCACTGTGGTTTTCATCTCTGTGTTCTTTTTGTATGTAACATCGATATGTCACTTCTTTCTTTAGGCAATGCCCATGCATTGTGAAAAGAAATCATATTCTAAATTTTTTTCTACCATACTATTAATTATATATACACTTTAATGCAATACAATTAAATAGGATGCAAAATAATTGTTACAAAGTAAATGTAAACAAACTCCAATCATTCCCATGATTTTATACTTTTCTCCACTTCTATATACATATGCTGTATACATATACATCACTGTGCCTTCTTCACAACTCTTCTCTCTCTCTCTCTCTCTCTCTCTCTCTCTCTCTCTCTCTCTCTCTTTTTCACACACACACACACACACACACACACACACACACACAGAAAAAACCACATTGCTTTGTTGTTGTTATTTTCTTCAGGGTACTGGCATTAACTATTTGGAGATGGATATGGGAGAACAAAGGCCACATAATTCAAACACTTATTTTAGTTAGAAAGAGTATTTGCTCAGTATAACAACTCAAAATATCATTACAGAGACAACCGGTTAGCTCATTTGGTAAGAGTGAGGTGCTCTTTACAAGGTTGCCAGTTCGATCCCCACACAGGCCACTGTGAGCTGTGTCCTCCACAAAGGACTGAAACAACTACTTGACTTGGAGCTGATGGGTCTTGGCAAAAAACACTTAAAATAAATAAATGTTTAACAAATATGTATCATTACAGAAAACTGCTCTTTCCAGTTTAAAACGCTTCCTACTGGCACTTCTTGAAGTTAAGATGTGGGATTTTGTTTTCCACTCTCATGAAAACTTGAAAGTTATCTCTATCGACACCATTACAGATGAGGTTTCCAAAAATGGCTTTCAAGTAGAACTTGTATCAAGCTGAGGACCTTATTTTTCAGTATTTAAAGATGACTCAAAGCCTTGTAAATAATAAATAGAACTGTGATTTTTAAATTGTTTTTTGTATACTCACACACACTAATTTAAGGAGTTTACAATTTAATTTTTCTTTGTGGAAACTCAAGTCAATAATTCACTGTGAGGTTACTAAGATTACTACTTTGTCTGTTAAGGCAAAGAGAGTTATATCTTAGACCATGCATATATACCTCAACTCCAGGGAAGAACATTAGGGGAAACCTAAAAACTTACAAAATCTCAAAAACAAAACAAAAACAAAAGAAAAAAATCATTGTATTGAATATAAACACTGTTTGGTTTGGTGATGAAATAATTATAATACTCTACAATACATGGTTAATATAAGTGAGTTTTATAAGTAAATTTGAAAGCATGCTATAGAAACGCTCAGTTAAAAAAATTATGAAGGGGGACATGTAATCTAGGCTAAGAAAGCAGGCAAAGAAGTTTTGAAGGCCTAGCATTGCATGGCATCACTTTGTGACTTGTTGGGGATATAAAAAATTACCATCACTGTTTTATTTTCTTCATCCTTCTTTCCTCATCTTCAGTTTGTTTCCTTTGTTTCTTTTTACTTTCCCTCCTGCCTTATTTATATTCCTTTAACTTACAGTCCAACAGGATAAAAATTAAACAATCATATTGAGTATTAAAGACTCACTTTTCTGTATTAAGGTTATATATTTATTTCTGAGATGCCAGAATGCAGAAACCAAAGACAAAAGAAAAAAAACATGTATAGTTACATGGCTTTCAGTTTTAAGATAGATTTTGCCTACTTCTCAGGGGAAATCAAAATATTCCTAAAATCCTAATTTCAGTTATTTCACTTTTCAGCTCCAGAATTCCTATTTGGGTCCTTTATGTTTCTTTTCATTTTTTATTTTTTATTTTTATTGATACTCTCATTTAGTTCATACATTGTTTTATTGGTTTCCTTTAGTTCTTTGCCCATGGTTTCCTTTAACTTTTTGAGAATACTTCAACCAGTTGATTTAAAGTCATTATCTATGAAATCTAAAGACTGAGAAGATTGGGCTTCTTCTTCAATGATGGTTTCTGCCAATTAACTATTTTTTTTTTCCTTTGAATGGGGCATGTTTCTTTGTATCGTGTGAATGTATGTGTGTGTGTGGGGGGAGTGTTGTTGAAAATTGGTCAACTGAATAATATAACGTGGTAATTCTGGAAATTTTCTCCTTTCCCCAGGGTTCTTTGTTCTTGATTTCTGAAGGTTGTTGTCATCCTTTTTAGGGTTTGTGTTTTTCCTGACTCTTTTTGCAAAGACTATAGAGGTAACCCCTGTATAACACAGCACTTCTACAATACGGTTTTGCTCTAACACGGTTCAAGAATTGGGGAAAACCCTTGTACAACATGGCATCCTAGAACATGGTTTCACTCTAACATGGTTTGAGAATTAGAGAAATCCCCGAACAACACAGAGCGTAATAAGAGCTTTTAAGAGCAAAATATATCTCATTTGAAATTTTTCATTCAAGTGTGGATGTCATCTCACATTTGACTGCAGAATTTAAAAATTTATCAGAATTTTAAATCCATTTTGTTTATGGAATATTAAGTTCAGAGGATGAAAATATCTTGTCAAAAAGAAAATGCCCTCGGTTAATGGTGCTTAGTAGTGATGACAAAGAAAATATTATTTAATAAATATTGATATGTTATACTTTTGGTGAAAATTGCTTTACTAAAGGTATTTCTCTTACTTACAAAAATATAATAGTAAGTTGTTTTTTTTTTTTAATTTTTGGAACCTAACCCCTTATTTTATACTAGTTCTTTGTATCATACGGGTTCGCATAACATGACATTTTTTTGGAAGCTAAAAACTGTTATACGGGGCTTACCTGTATATTCCTTGTCATGTGTAGTCCATGACTGTCTTATTCATTTGGCTTCTGATCAGCCAGTGTTTTCCCAGAACTTAGCTTGAATCCTCGGAGTTATAGCCAATGAGAAACTGAAGGTCTTTGCATCTCTTTTTTGAGCATACATCCTGTACTGGGCACGTGTGGGGTTCTCTAAATGCCTCAGTATACACAGGTACTGGTGAATTCCCTAATTTTTCGAAGAAACTCTCTCTTCTGCTTTTCTTCCCATGTTTTAGGTTGTGTATTTCATGTCTCAACTGTATTCTTTTACTCCAGGTGGCTGAGTTTTTTGTTCACCTTATATTTTCAAGCAATGTCCACCACTTTTCCATCCCAAGTGGGTTCTGAGTTAGATCAAACAGAGATGAGCACATTGTGTCTTTTTTGATGCTACAGTCTTTTTTGTAGCATCAAGACAAGTTAGAACAAGCAAATACAACAATTCGTGAATAAGGTCAGCTTTGCTTCCTGTGGACTCAGTGATCAGAATCCCACACTGATAACATGGGCTGCTTGTCTTCAAGCCTCTACTGAGCCCAGAAGGATGTGGGGCAAGAGCCGGGAAAACTGTTGTAAAGCTTTGGCACCAGTTTTAAGTTGCCTTTTTCTTGATTCAGTGTTTGCTTGGTTGCTGTCAACCTTTGACTATTTTTCAGAGTTCTGACAAAGTTGGTCCTTACTGAATGGACTGAATGTTTGTAACCCCCACCCCAATTCATATCCTGAAACCTAACTGCCCAATGTGATGATATTGAGAGGGAGAGCCTTTGGGAGGTGATTATAATTAGATGAGATCATGAGAGTGGAGCCCTCGTGAATGGGATTTGAACGCTCTTGTAAGAGTCAAAAAAGAGCTTGTTTCCCTTCTCTGCTCCTCTCCCTGTGAGATTAAAACAAGAAGTCAGCAGTCTGTGGCTGGGAAGAGGGCCATCATGCTAATTTCGGACCTCCAGCCTCTAGAACTGTGAGAAACACATTTCCGTTATTTATAAGCCAAGCAATCTGTGGTACCTTGCTATAGCAGTTCCAAGGGACTGTGCTTGTTTTTCAATGTTTCTGTGGGAGGCATACTGTTTGGAGCTGACTACTCAGTCATTTTGCTAATGCTGATAAAAGATAAATTAGAAAATGTATCTTCATTTAGCCACGTTGTCTATGTATTAAGCAATGTTCAGTGATATGCCTATTATTTTGTTTTTGTTTTGCTTTGATTTTTGTAAGAATACAGAGTAGAAGTAGATAGTAGATAGATAAAGTAGCATAATAAATAAAACTAATAGTAAAGAGAAAAGATTCCCAATTCACAAATTAATTGATAATCCAATGTTACTCAGTTATAATGGGGAACATGTTAAAGGAAAATACAACCCCATGTATGCAGAATTCTAAAATATTAATGTGATTCTGAGAATTTGCAGGATTGAAATTTCGAAAACAATTTAGCATACTTCTCTAATTAGCTGAAACACCAAAACTAATGTACTGGCTTTCTCATTTTTGCATGTACAAAAGATCATTCTGGTTTCTAAATGCTGATTGTGAGCATTAGGTGTTACGTCACTGACTTTTCACAAAGATCTTCATGGGGACGTGGTGAGGTCTTGTGAAGCAAAGAAACCACAGACCTTGATGCTCTTAAAATTTCTAGATCACTGATTACCACTGAACTCTGTATGAGGCCCGTCTGTCACCTGTAATTTCTTCCTTTTTCCTTACGCTGTCATATTCTGAGAGGTAACTGTTTCAGTATCTTGGCATATACATGGTCAAATACTCATAATCTTATTTTTCCCAATGACATAACATGAAAGCTGCAGTCTATTATTTTAACCATTCTTACCTTTCAAGACAAGGCCAGTGAATGTGTAAAGTGATAATCTTAATTTCAAATTGGTCTCAGGTAATAGATGATAGCATAATCCCCTGTCGTGGTGGTCTTTATATCAAAGCTCTTTTATTAAACCAGTTATTGAGAGATATCAAGGGGAGTCAGTATATGAATCTCCTGGACTCTTTGTATCATATAAATACCAAAAGTCCAATTAAGACCTTTAAAAAACAATTTTTAAAGGTTTTAAGAATTCACCAGATGCTAGACACTTGAACTACAAAATCTCTTTTCCACACAGACACACAAGTGGTTATTATGGAATACACAAACAATTGGATTATACTATTGCACTACATAAATAAGATATAAAATTGTTCCTATTAATCATGTCTATTTGAAAAGTGACCAAAATGGTGATATTAATTGTATTGCCCACTTTTTAGAAATTTGTGATAGAAATTTAATGGCTGTATAAATACTAACAATTGCTTATGTACTATACAGTGGGTGCCAAAAAATGCATACACCTTTTAGGAAAGAAAAAACTGTATTAAAATTGTAATACTTAATATATACCAATAACAAAAGATGAATACAAGTCATGTGTGGATATTTTTTTGGCACCTTTGGTATATGCGTGTTATATACCAAATGTTTTAACCAATGTTTATATATGTAAATCAGTAATCTATTGCTTTACACAAATCATTTTAAATCTCAGTGATCAGTCGAGTGGCTCTTACGTCGGCATATTTGACCTCAAACAGTCTTGACCATGACTCTGCAGTCAGCTGGCTGGTCAGCTGTGCACTGGCTGGTCTAGGATATCTTCTCACCTGTTTGGTGGTTAACTGGCTGTTGACTGGTTAACTGGCTGTTGACTGGAAATAGGAATGATTGGCCCAAATTTTTTCTCATCATCCATCAGGCCAGCATAGGATACTTTATAAGGTTGTGGCAAGAATCCAAGAAATGTGTTAAAAACTAGCAAGTCTTCTTGAAGCATAAGCTCAGAATTAGAACACCATGAAATCCTGTCAGTTCTATTGGCCAAAACAGGTATTAAGGCTAGACCATATTCAAATGTTCAAAAAATAGAGTCTACCTCTTAAATTTCATTAGAAGTAGTATGGATATAGAACTGGATGAAAAACTGTAACCTTTCTAAAATCAATATACCACAATATAGTTTGTGCTAATTCATATTTGAAAAACTTTACAGATCTTAAAAAAAAAGAAAAGCAATGTAACTTTCAAGATATTGATTTGGTTCCACCATCTAGTGTTTTTCTAGTTAATGGTATTGCCCTTTGTTATAAGGGTGATAACATTAAAGCTCTTTAATTCCACTGTGCACTCTAGCCTTTTCCTATACATAAAAAGCAAATTGCCTTACAGTAGACAAATGACATTTTCTAGGAGGCATCTCTCTAAATTAGTAAGCATCAGAATAGCACACACAAAAAATCCAAAGGTGCCTTTATTCTATAAATGTCATTTCTAATGTACACAGTTCATAGGAAAAAGTTACTCTTTATTATACCACACTTCTAAAAAGTGTATTTAAAAAGTACATGTAACACTAGGGCTAGTCATTATATCTGCATCTGATACCCCCACGACTTGTAGTAACTTTCAGGGCAACCTGAGATATGCTAAAGGATTAAGAATTTCTCCTGCATTAGTGATCACCACCCTTAGGCCGCATCAGCAGTTGGAGTACTCAATAGGAAGGAAATTAAACAGAATATATCTTTGTATATCTTTGAATATATCTTTATATATCTTTGACAAATTTGATAATGCCAGGGATGATATGTGGCTGACAGAGGAGCATTGGGAAGTTTGTATGTCTTCACCTTAAGCCAGCTGAGAGAAGGTCCAAGGAAATCTAATTGGACGTATTTACTTCCTAGAGTTTTGCAAAAAAGAAATGGACTAGATGGAGAAAGACATCTGTGAAGAAGTGAAACACCCCACCGCAATAAAGCTGAACTGGAATAGGAGAGAAGCTTTAACTAAAAGAAATTCAGAATTTTGATTATTTAACTGGGCTACATGTCTTAATTTCTTTTTTTTCTTTTTTTAAATTTATTGGGGTGACATTTGATAGTAAAATTACGTAGATTTCAGGTGTACAATTCTGTATTACATCATCTATAAATCCCATTATGTGTTCACCACCCAGAATCAGTTCTCCTTCCATCACCATATATTTGATCCCCCTTACCCTCATCTCCCACCACCACCCCCTTACCCTCTGGTAACCACTAAACTATTGTCTGTGTCTATGAGTTTTTGTTTCTCATTTGTTTGTCTTGTTTTTTTTGTTGTTGTTTTTGGTTTATATACCACATATCAGTGAAATCATATAGTTCTCTTTTTCTGTCTGACTTATTTCACTTAGCATTATACTCTCAAGATCCATCCATGTAGTCACATATGTTCCTATATCATCTTTTCTTACCGCCAAATAGTATTCCATTGTGTATATATACCACAACTTCTTTATCCATTCATCTATCGAAGGACATTTTGGTTGTTTCCATGTCTTGGCCACCGTAAACAAAGCTGCAATGAACATTGGCGTACACGTGTCTCTATAGAGAAATGCTTTTATATTTTTGGGGTAGATACCCAGGAGAGCGATTGCTGGGTCATATGGTAATTCTATTCGTAATTTCTTGAGGAACCTCCACACTGCCTTCCATAATGGCTGCACTAGTCTGCATTCCCACCAACAGTGTATGAGGGTTCCTTTTTCTCCACAGCCTCTCCAACACTTGTTACTATTTGTCTTGTTCATGATAGCCGTTCTGACTGGGGTGAGGTGATATCTCATTGTGGTTTTTATTTGCATTTCTCTGATGATTAGTGATGTTGAGCATTTTTTTATATGTCTATTTGCCATTTGTAAGTCCTCTTTGAAGAAATGTCTCTTCAGGTCCTCTGCCCATTTTTCAATTGGGTTGTTTGTTTTTTTGTTGTTGAGCTTCATGAGTTCCTTGTATATTTTGGATATTAGCCCCTTATCGGAGGCACTGTTTGCAAAAATCTTCTCCCATTCAGTTGGTTGCCTCTTTATTTTGTCGATAGTTTCTTTTGCTGTGCAGAAGCTTTTAAGTTTCATATAGTCCCATTTGTTTATTTTAGCTTTTACTTCCATTTCCTTTGGAGTCAAATTCATAAAATGGTCTTTGAACCCAAAGTTCATAAGTTTAGTACCTATGTTTTCTTCTATGCAGTTTATTGTGTCGGGTCTTATGCTTAAGTCTTTGACCCATTTTGAATTAATTTTGGTACAATGTGACAGATAACAGTCCAGTTTCATTTTTTTGCACGTGGCTATCCAATTCTCCCAGCACCATTTATTGAAGAGTCTGTCTTTCCTCCATTGTATGTTTTTAGCTTCTTTGTCAAAAATTATCTGTCCATATTTATGTGGTTTTATTTCTGGGTTCTCAATTCTATTCCATTGGTCTATGTGTCTGTTTTTCTGCCAATACCATGCTGTTTTGATTATTGTAGCCCTGTAGTACAAGCTAAAGTCAGGGAGTGCGATACCTCCAGCATTGTTCTTTTTTCTTAAGATTGCTTTGGTTATTCGGGGTGTTTTGTGGTTCCAAACAAATCTGATGATTTTTTTGTTCTATTTGTTTAAAAAATGCCATTGGGATTTTGATGTGGATTGCATTAAATCTGTATATTGCTTTGGGTCATATGGCCATTTTAACTATGTTGATTCTTCCAATCCATGAGCATGGAATGTCTTTCCATTTCTTTGTGTCTTCTTCAATTTCTTTCAAAAATGTCTTATAGTTTTCAGCATATAGATCCTTCACATCCTTGGTTAAGTTTATTCCAAGTATTTTATTCTTTTTGTTGCAATTGCAAGAGGAATTTTTTTTGTATTTCTTAATTTCTTAAATGAGACTGTTCTTTTGACTAAAATAACAACTTAGCTGTGGATGCATCCGTGGTTTTATACAGGTGGATTACAGCTAACAGTGAGAGAGGATTTGAATAAATTATGGGAGCAAACCAAAGTTGCTTCATCTTTTTATATTATGAACTACAGTTCATTTAATAAAAATGTGTTGTTGTTTTTTCACAACACATTTGACACTACACTTACTTTTTCTTCCCCCTTCTTGTCACTATTCACACTAAAATCGCGAGTTAGATTCTGTTATGAATTGAACTGTGTGTCCCCCTCTCCCAAATTCCTATGTTGAAGCACTAAACCTGCCTGTGAGATAGGGTTTTTAGGAGGTAATTAGGTTAAGTGAAATCATAAGGGTGAGGCCCTAATATGATAGGACCGGTGTCCTTATAAGAAGCAGAAGAAACACCAGAGATCAATTGATTGATCAATAGCTGTGTCTCTCTCTCTCTCTCTCTCTCTCTCTCTCTCTCTCTCTCTCTCTCTCTCTCTCTCTTTCTCTGTCTCTCTCTCTTTCTCTTTCTCTCTCTCTCTATCATTACTGGTCTCCTGACTCTCCTTCTGTTTCTCTCTCTCCTTGTGCTAACGGGGAGAAAAAGAAAAGGCTATGTGAGGATACAGAGAGAAGTTACCTTCTAAAAGCTGAGAAGACAGGTATAACCAGAAACCAAAATTGTTTGCACCTCAATTTTTCACTGCTATCCTCTAAAATTGTGAGAAAACAAATTTCTGTTCTTTAAGCCACCACCCAGTCTGTGGTATATTGTTATAGCAGACCAAGTAGACTAACGCAGATTCCTTTTTTGGGTTATATTCCATAAAGAATTAAAGGTAACATATAGATGATGTGTTACACTTGAAACCTATGTAACTTTAGTACACTTGTCACCCCAATAAACTTTAATAAAAAAGGATTAAAGTTATTTTATTTTACATTGTAAGGGTAACTGTAAGTGCAATATTGACTTGATCAAGCAGATATATATCAGCTAAGTCTTCTGTCTAAGTAAATTACTTCTACACGGAAGTCTAGTCAAGCAAATGATTTAAATAATTCAGGTGAAAATGACAGAGGAGAGTAAGGGGAAGGGGTGGGGGAGGGAAGGAAGACAGTAAGAATACTATGCATCAAGCTGTTGAATAGTTTCATGGACATTTGCAAATTTTATGTTTGATATGAAAATATTGATGATATGCTGTATCTGATGTACAGGTGTATATTTAACCAATTAAGTAAAGACTGGTTTCTTTGTCTTCTACATAATTGCAAATGATTTCACATCTGAATTTTCTAAAGACTGTTCTGAATCTACATGGTTGAAAATATGTCTCAATATTTTACATGAGAAGATGTTCACTGAGAAAGCCAATTAAAATTGCTGATGCTATATCAGGCTACGTATGCCACCTGCCAGATGTTTACACAGCTGAAATTCCCAGGACTGTAAGATAGTTTAGAATGCAAGGAGGTTTACTGAAAAAACTTTCAATTCCATTGTAAACTATAAAGAATAAACTTAACAAGTAACAATACTTCAACTTATTATTTCCATTATTATGTATGTCACAAAAGTTTACCAGATACACACATACACACACACACAAGTTTACCAATCACCTGGTCAAACTATACACATATATATTACACTTTACTATTATTTCCCAATAAGTATAAAATTCATTGTAATGTAGATAAGTATAGACGTAGATCTATACATGAAAGGAAGCTAGTGGAACACCCCAAATAATTCATAATCCCTTTGTGTCATATTTAATGACTTTTGTGTGTGTGTATTTGTAATTCATATTTTGTGCATCAGATAACACCTCATGTTTAGGTAAAACTGCAATAAATTACTATCCTAACTATAGGACAAACTGATATATCTTATCGTTGTGCTATACTTATGGATCAGTGAGACTTACTGCATAATTTGTCATTCTTCTATAAATAACTAGTCAACTTATCACCAGTCTAGAGTGTTGAGGTATTATATATTATTGCCAATAGTACATAATGTTCCAAATTAATTATTTGAATAAAATATGTGTATCTTTACTCATTTAACTTAGTATGTTGTTTAATCCTATGTTTAAATACATTTCTCAATTACCACCACCTCCATCAGCTCACCTGGCTCTCTCTACTAAATCATTCATCTCCCTCACCCCAAAGTCGACCATTACACATGATAAAACTAAGGTGAAGGGGACAGCTGATTACCTACCTCTTGGTTAGAGCGTGGTTCTCTTAACAACGAGGTTGCTGGTTCGATCCCCACATGGGCCACTGTGAGCTGTGCCCACCACAACTAGATTGAAACAATTACTTGACTTGGAGCTGATGGGTCCTGGAAAAACACACTTAAAATAAACACAAGCTAAAAAAAAAAAAATAACCTAAGGTAAATATTCCACTGTCTCCATTGACAGAAAGGGTTTGATTTTATACAAAAATATTTTTTATATGTGAAGATGCAAAATCGTGTATTTTTAACCTCTATCACTTTGCATAGCTGATGAAATATAAGAGGTAATGCAAACTCTCAGAATTGAGTAATATTAATCTAGTTCTTCCCTTCCAAAAGAAAAAAAAATAAAAGCTATTATATGTTACAAGGGGTAATTTAGGATTTTATTTACCCATTTATCTGTTGATGGACATCTAGGTTGCTTCCACCTCTTGTCTACTATGAATTATGCAACAATGATCATGGTTGTGCAAGTGTCTTCTTGAGAACCTACATTCAATTTTTTAAAATATATACTAAAAAAAAACAACTGGAATTTCAGCATCATATGCAAATTGTATTTTTTTAATGTTCTGAAGAACTTCCATTATGTTTTTCATAGTGACTGCACCGTGTAATATTCCCACCAACAGTACATCCTTACTGTCATGCAGGTGTCACGCGGGGTTCTCAGCTCCTGCTCCCCACATAAGAACGCAGGACGTGGCTAGGCCAAAAAGGAACACCCACGGAGCCATAGGTAGGGGAGTCATACTATAGTCTCACTGGAGGCTGGATTCCAACAATGTGCGACCTGCTGTTCGCTTCTCTGCCTGCCAACTGACCACTCTCCTCGACTCACCAACCAGCGCAGCCGCGGCAGTTATATCAGTGGCTAATTGGCTAACCGGCTACAGCTGATGGTCAACTAGCCACAGCCAACGGCCATATACTACCCAAGCCAGCACCCCTCCACATGAGGCCGAGAGCCTGGAAACCGCTCGCTGGGCTGGGACTTGTCCCCACATTTACAAACACTTGTCGTTTTTTTTTTTTTTTTTTTTTTTTGATAGTAGCCACCCTCATAGGTGTGAGGTAATAGCTTATGATGGTTTGATTTGCATTTTTCTGATGATTGTTAATGTTGATGAATCTTTTCATATGCTTGTTAGCCATTTATTTACACATTTTCTTTGCAGAAAAGTCTATTTAAGTCCTTTGCACATTTTTAAATTAGATATTTTTGTTATTGAGTTGTAGTTCTTTACATATTCTGGATATTAACCACTTAACAGATATATGGACACAAATATTTTCTTCTATTGCATAGGTTGCCTTTTCACTTTGTTGATTATTTCCTTTGCTGCACAGAATTTTTGGTTTGCTGATTTTTAGTTCTATTTGTGTCTTTTTTGTTTCATCACAATCAATAAATAACTGCCAAGTTCAGTATTATGAAGTTTTCCCCCATTTATATCTTCTAGGAGTTTCATAGTTTTAGGTCTTGGGTTTAGACCTTTAACCTTTGGGTTCATTTTTGTATATGGTGTAGGGTAGAGGTTCAACTTCATTTTTTTTGTATGTGGATATTCAGTTTTCGCAGCATCATTTGGTAAAGAGATTGTCCTTTCCCTATTGAATGGTCTTGGTACCCTTGTCAAAGAGCACTTGACCACATACAGGAGAGTTTATTACTGGGCTTTCTATTCTGTTCTGACGGTCTATACGTCTTTATGCAAGTACCACACTGCTCTGATTACTGTAACTTTATAAGATGTTTTGAAATTAAGAAGCATGAGGTCTCTAGCTTTGTTTTCCTTCTTCTAGTGTTTTGGCTATTTGGGGTCATTTGAGATTCATATGAACTGTAGAATTTTTTTTTTTCTATTTCTGCAAAAATGCCACTGGGATTTTAACAGTGATTACATTAAATGTATAGAACACTTTGGGCAGCATAGACATTTTAACAATATTAAGTCTCCTAATCAATGAACATTATGTCTTTCCATTTATCTGTGTGTTTAATTTCTTTCAGCAATATTTTGTTGTTTTCAGAAGAGAAGTCATTTGCTTTCTGTGTTAAGTATTTTATTATTTTTGATGTTATCACAAATGGCATTTTTTTTCCTTTTCAGTTTGTTCATTGTTAGTGTATAAAAACACAACTGATTTTTGTGTTGAATACTCTCTTGTTTTCTTTATTACTATCTTGAATACTCTTGATTTTTAACTTGAGTAACTTCCTAGTGGCATTTTTATCTTCAGAACATAACCACAGGTTGTTGCGTACCTAAATTATTAGATGCCTAATCAAGAATTCCTTTTTAAACAGACCTTCTTTTTTTTTTTATGTTGATGTTCTTACATACATTTATTGACAATCCAATGCTTTCTAATCCCATTTCAGGGTTTGTCAGGAGCATGCTGGGACACTGCTCACAAACTATTTTGTATGAATTCCAAATATCTTTGGAGGGTTGCAGGCCAATAGTGGCCTTAATAGGAGAATTCAGACTCTGCAATTACCTCTGTTTGGTGCAAAGAGAGTCCGTGCATTCCTGGGCACTTGGTTTAGACGGCTCCTCTGAGTGAAGTCTGGCCATCATCTACCCCTTACTGAGCCTCTATGCTTGCTTGCTTATTTATTTGTTTGTTTACTTATTTAATAGTTGACGTACAATATTATATTGATTTTAGGTATACAATATAGAGATTCGACATTTACATACCTTACTATGTGATCATCATAAGCCTAGTAATCATCTGTCACCACACAAAGTTATTATGACAGTACTGACTATATTCCTTATACTGTACATCATATCCTCCAGACTGACTTATTTTGTAACTGGGAGTTTGTACTTATTCCCCTTCACCTTTTTCACCCAAATCCCCATCCCCTCCCCTCTGGCAACCATCAGTTTGTTCTCTAAAGCAAAAATAAACAAATGGAACTATGCCAAGTTAAAAAATTTTGCATAGCAAAAAAAACCATTAACAAAATAAAAAGACAACCTACTGAATGGGAGAAGATATTTGCAAATGATATAACCAATAAGGAATTAATATCTAAACTATATAAAGAACTCATACACCACAACATCAAAAAAGCAAACAATACGGTTTAAAAAATGGGCAAAGGACCTGAACAGACATTTCGCCAAAGAAAACATACAATGGGCAACAGACATGAAATGATGCCCAACATCATTAATCATCAGAACAATGCAAATCAAAACCACTATGAGATACACTTCACACTTTTCAGAAAGGTTATTATCAAAAAGACAACAAGCAATAGTTGGCAAGGATGTGGAGAAAAAAGAACCCTTGTGGGATTGTAATTTGGTGCAGCTACTATGGAAAACAGTATGAAAGTTCCTCAAAAAATTAAAAATAGAACTACCTTATGACCCAGCAATTCTACTTCCAGGTTTTATCTGAAGAAAACGAAAACATTACTTTGAGGAGATAGGTGCACCACTATGTTCACTGCAGCGTTATTTAAAAGCCAAATACAGAAGTAACCTAAATGTCCACTGATAGACAAATGGATAAAGGAGATGTCATATGTAGGTATTACAAACACACACACAGAGGAATATTATTCAGCCATAAAAATAATGAAATCTTGTCATTTGCAACAACAGAGATGGAGTGAGAGGGTATCAAGGTGGGTGAAATATATCAGATAGAGAAACACACATACCATATGATTTCACTTATATATGGAATCGAAAACAACAAAACAAAAAATGAACAAACAAAACAGACTTACAGATATAGTGAACAGACCTCTTTAGGATCTAAAGCATTCTTTTTAGTGCCGTCTTGTGAAAAATCTTTTTTTTTTTTAATGTTAAACTGTAGTTGTCACCACCACTTCACAAGAAGTAAATTCAAACAATTGATTGCTTTATTTTCTTAGGCATAACTAGGGATGTAAAAATTTTTGGAGCAATGCCTATTAATGGCTTATTTCCCAAGACCTGAGCTTCCATGAAGTGGGAAATTATGTTTGTTTCCACTTCAATAAAGCTATAAATTATAATAGTTCCTTGTTTATCAGCTTTCCTACATCACTGTGACAGAATGTCACAGTTATTTTTCTTTAGCTCCACGTAAATCCTACTTTCCCCATGAAATAAAATTTAAGAGAGTAAGTCTTTGTTTCTTTCCAAAACCATTGTCTGTCTTTTGAAGATAATTTCTCCAGATCAATCTATTCTAGTGATAATCCAATAGTAAGCAAGTCTGAGTGCCCTATGAGGACAATATAATATTGTCAAACATGTCTTTTTTTGGACAAGAATTTGAATTCCTTTACATTGCTTACAGTTATTTTTTCCTATTTTTATTTTGCCATTCACTGTTATTTTTTAGACCTTGTAAAAATGGTAATTAAAACAATCTGTTAATTTTTAAAGATTCTATCATTGTAATTGAAAATATCCCAAAGCATTATGCTTTGGAAGGAAAGTGCACAATATATTCATTTGGGAATATATTTGCCTAGAAAATATCATCTAGGTGATTAGAAAGAAAAGAATCCACAAGGAATTACATATTCCTGAATTTACACCCTAGACCTGACACATGCTAAATATGTAACACTGAACAAACAATTTTCCTAATGTGGATTTATGTCTGCCTTGATAGAATACGTAAAATGGTCAACAGGAACAACTGTCATTAGACTGGCTCGTGCTATCTTTCTCATTCTACCTCTTATCTCTGTATTGTGAGATCCAAGCCATTCAACCATTCTGAGGCTCAGTTTCTCACCCATAGAAAATGAGTAACGTCTGCCCATTTAATTCCACACAGTTGATGTGCAGGTCAAATGATACAAAGATATCGGTTTGTAAACTGAAAAACTACCATATTAATTAATGAGCAACATAATGTGTTATGATGAGATGATCATGATCATTATCACAATGAAACAATATCCCTAGGAAAATAGCTGATTCTCTCCTGTATTTATTTAAAAGAACAGTTATCGCAAATATAGTTCTCATGCTATAATTAGCATTAGCAGGGTGATTTCAACTGCAAATTACTGCGATTAATTTTCATTTTCTTATTATTGATTAAGACCAAAATAATTGTAATTAAGAGTTATTTAATCAGACAAAAGGAAAAATACTCTGAGGCAAATGCCTCCTCAATCAATTGGTAACTTTAAAATTAAATTATAACATAATTAAGAGACTGTATAACAAAAATGATAAAATTGTTAATAAAGATTAAGCATAAAGTAGATGGAATATGAAAAAATATATTTTTCAGAATAATCTGGAAGATGTCATATAGTTAAATGTCACTTAGTTCAGACAGACTCAGAATAAAATGGTTCATATAATTTCTTCACGTTCCTCAAGTTGCATATTGGTCAAAAAATATTATAAAATAAATAAAAACTGAAAATTATGAACCCCATGTTACTTAACTGAGCATTTGTTATCAATTAGAATCAAAGGTGAGGTACAAGCTTCTTCTGGAAATTGTCAGTAATAATATTTGGAAAGAATGGAAGGCAGATGATCCAGGTTCTTGAAGAAGAAGAACCTTCTGCACTGAGCAACAGTTTACATTATGATAAGCACTAAAGAAAATGTTAGCCTAGACTTATGCACTAATTCTATACGTTGACAACATAAAGTTCAATTTCCATTTAAATTGTTGCACAAAGGATTAAGAGTTTTCTCATAATACTGAAATTTTTGTATTGAATAAAAAGTTGAGAATACAGTGAATTTGTTAAGGGGAATATACATTGCTTAGAATGTCTTTTAAAAATTGTGTATAGCTCAGTTGTAAACTATAATAGTCATTAGAGTCATATCCAACAACCTTAGTGATAATCAATTCATTAAATGATCACTGATTGGGCTCTAAGCAACCAAGCTTTTACAAAATAGCTTTTACAAATCTATGCAGAATGCTCTTAAAATTAAGAAAAAGATCAAAGTTTTCTCTTTCTTGTGAATGAGTTTTGGAAGTAAAAATAAAATGCCATAAGAAATTAACTTTGATAGGGATGTAGAGCAACAATTTGTTCAAACAAAGGTAGGTTACCTTTTCCAGAAAACAACAACAACAACAACAACAAACTATAATAACTGGTTTAAAACTTCAGCCTTTATGTTGAAGAAGAGTTCTCTTCAGTAGATCTTAAGCTTTTGTGGCAGCATTATACAAACTCATTGTTTTTTGTTTGTTTATTCCTTACATAGATTAAACTACTACAAAACTGGTGGAACAACTTCTATGAAGTTAGGGCTACTCTAAAACAGCTTTGTAGCAAAAATATTTAAAATCAGTACACAGAAAATAAAAACCAGAGTACTAAAAAGTGAAGGGAAGTGCAGAATACCTAGAACATAGAGAATTACATGAAACTTAATGTATATTCCATTTACTACCTGCCAGACCTTAAATGTTATCATGCTATTATACAGAAGCAAAAAACATACAATGGAGAAAAGACAGCCTCTTCAATAAATGGTGCTGGGAGAATAGGAAAGCCACATGCAAAAGAGTAAAACTGGACTGCTATCTGTCACCATGTACCAAAATTAATTCAAAATGGACCAAACACCTAAGCATAATAGCTGAAACAATAAACTGCATAGAAGAAAACTTAGGTACTAAACTTATGGACGTTGGGTTCAAAGAGCATTTCATGAATTTGACTTCAAAGGCAAGGGAAGTAAAAGCTAAAATAAATGAATGGGACTATATCAAACTTAAAAGCTTCTGCACAGCAAAAGAAACTATTGACAAAATAAAGAGGCAACCAATTGAATGGGAGATGTTTGCAAACAGCGCCTCTGATAACGGGCTAATTTCCAAAATATAAAAGGAACTCATACAACTCAACAACAAAAAAACAAACAACCCAATTGAATAATGGGCAGAGGATATGAAGAGACATTTCTCCAAAGAGGACATACAAATGGCAAATAGACATATGAAAAAATGCTCAACATCACTAATCATCAGAGAAATGCAAATGAAAACCACAATGAGATATCACCTCACCCCAGTCAGAATGGCTATCATCAACAAGACAAATAGTAACAAGTGTTGGAGAGGCTGTGGAGAAAAAGGAACCCTCATACACTGTTCATGGGAACACAGATTGGTGCAGCCTCTACGGAAGGCAGTGTGGAGGTTCCTCAAAAAATTAAAAATGGAATTACCATATGACCCAGCAATCCGTCTCCTGGGTATCCATCCAAAAAATTTGAAGACATTTATCTACAAAGTCATGTATGTTCCAATTTTCATTGCAGCTTTATTTACGGTGGCCAAAACATGGAAACAAACAAAATGTCTTTCGATAAATGAATGGATAAAGAAGTTGTGGTATATATACACAATGGAATACTATTCGGCGGTAAGAAAAGTACCATTTGTGACAACATGGATGGATCTTGAGATTATAATGCTAAGCGAAATAGGTCAGACAGAAAAAGTAGAGAGCCATATGATTTCACTGATATGTGGTATATGAAATGGAAAAAAACAAGACAAACAAATGAAGGAACAAAAACTCACAGACGTAAAAAATAGTTTAGAGGTTACCAGAGGGTAAAGGGGGGTACAGAAAAGGGTAAACGGGGTCTAATATATGCTGATGGAAAGAGAACTGACTTGGGGTGGTAAAAACACAATGTGAGATATAGACAATGTTATTACAGAATTGTACACCTTATATCTATGTAACTTTACTAACAATTGTCACCCCAATAAACTTTAATTTAAAAAAAAGAAATGACCAAATATATTGGATGATATGCTAGTTTCATAAATTACAGTTCTAACGGTCTACCAAAGTAAACTATAAAGCTGTCGTTTTTTTCAGTATTATATTTACTAAAATATTACTAAATTCCAGTAACTTGTTATAGTGCAGTAAGGGTTTTTAAAAGAAAAAAAAAAAAAAAAAAACAACATATGTCTTTGTCTTCAAAAAGCATGCAATAAACATTATATACATTGAGACATCATATTATGAAATACTCAAATATATGGAAGGAAATTTTATACAGGACCTCAGAAATGTTTTTGTGTTAAACAACTCCTTCATAATGGTCATAGACGGGCAACGTAAATTATAAGTATTTTAAGTCAACTGATTAGTCCAAAATGAAATTGGGAGATTTCAAATAAGAAATGACATTGAATGTTTCAGGTAAACTAATACTGAGTGAAACAGCATTTCAACTTTTAGGAGAATTGGGTGTTATGAATAAAGATAGAATCCTCTGATTTAATTTTTGCAGGCAGATATGTAATTCCTGAATAAAACTTTTCCAAGTATTGTCAGAGGCCATCTATAGCTTTAAAAAGGAGTTAACAACTTAGACATAAATAAATCTACACCTAACTCTGAAGTGAGAAAGGAATCAGATAATCTACATACCAGCATTTTACATTTCAAATAACTGTTTATTCCAAATCATTTCTCTGAAGAAAAATAAAATAATTTTATGAGAATACATTAGGATTGCCCATTTTTACAAGCACTTTCCACTCACATAGCCAAAAGTGTCAAGTCTAATCAAAGTCAAAAACTCTTCAGGTCATACTGTTTTTCAGAGAGTGAGGTGATATTATTGTTCTTATTCTATGGAAATATTCAAATTCTTAAGGTGGTTTATTCACATATACATTCTAAGTGACACTTAGGTTTGTATTTTAATTAGAAAAAGTTCTCATACATTAGACTAGGCATTAAATTGGGAAAATCTGGAATTTCATCCAAATCTGTCTTTTATTGTAGCTGTGCATGCTCAAGCAAACATTTGAACTATCCTGGCCTGTTTACTCATATTGAAATATTGCTTTTATTGACAGAGTATTCTCTAAGGTTATTTTTCCTAGTAAGACTCTTTTGTTCTCTCCCTCTATGGGATTTGCCTTTTCTCGTTATTACCTGGGGATAACCCAATTTTACTATAAAACAATAATTCATGTTAACAGAAGTACAAAAGTGGTGCATGAATGTAAACAAAAAATATTAAAATAAAAATAAATAAATATTTCTAGAGAATTGAGATCCTATAGGGAAAGAATGCCAGAGAGGCAATATTGCATGCTTTTGTTCTGTCTGAGCTAAACAAGTGAATAAACATTTCATTATACCTTTGCTGCTTCATTTATTCCACAATAGTTTAGCAGGTCTTATTCAGAGAAAAACAAGAAAAGAAAAACAAACAAAAAAAAACAGTGCTTGAGTAAGCATGACATTTTCTGTCCTTGAATATATAGTTGGATGATCAGGAAGAAATATGAATAAAATTACCATTTACCATAAATCAAACATGTCTTTTATAACTTCTAGATTAAGAACCTCCAGAAAAAAATGCTGCATTTTAGATAAAATTGATAGATAAAAAATAATCCCAAACAATAAGAAGAACTATACTTTATAAAAACATAGTATTTATAGTAATGCAACTGCAAATTTTTATTCTAAATTGTATACAATGGAATATAAATATCATTAATTTAAAATAAAAAAAAATGTAGTTATTACCATGGGACTCCTGAAGTGTTTAAAAATATTACCAACATGAGCATGTAAGTAGAGTAAGCAGAGGCAGAGCTAGAAATTTAAGATATCCACATTAGATTTGTAGAAATGTTACCAAATATTTATTAATATGCCTAGAAATTTCTATGTACTTTCCTTACATCATCTCATTAAATCATTGCAGGCATCTTATGTGGCAGGTTCAATTATTATTCTATGTTTAGAGATGAGGAAACTGAAGTACAGAGAAGTTAAGATATTTGTTTGATGTCACAAAAAAATAGTAGTGGTGGAAATGGAATTCAGAAGAAGTGGGCAAAAACTAAACCTCTTACACTGTTGGATGGCCTATAAATAAGTACTTTTTATAAAATAATCTGATAGTAATTATTTAAATAAGAACTGTAATTCTGTCCCTGTAATATGTATATACTCTTCAGAAATTAGATTAACAATATGTAATGATACAAGTTCAAAAATATTTAGTAAAGCTGGTTTTATAACACATAACACCAAATAAAAAGAACACAATGTGCATACTGATTGTAGAGAAATGATTTGGTCATTTATGTAACAGAATAAAACACATTAGCTGGTGGTAGATCTTTAAAGAACTGAAAAAGTAAAAGTGATATGTATGTATATATATGATATATATATGCACATATATACTATATATGTGGTATAAACAATGAACTATATAATACTTCTGTTTAAAATATAAAAAGATGCACATTAAACCTTTCATAGTGGATATATCAAGGTGGTAATACCACAGACACTACAGAAAACTATCGATTCTTCTTTAGAAATTCTCAATTAGAGTATAATAGAACTTCGGAATGATCTGTGCTCCTTTTTAAGTCCTTTTAATACAATTCAATATCAATAACATTTGATGTGTACCTACTACATAGAAAGTATTATTCTAGTTTCTATATGGATTAGAGATTTAAAACAAAAAGAAAACATAACCACTTTTAGTCAAATTCTGCAAATGTTAACATTATTCTTTTAAAAAACTTACGTAAATTTTTTTAAGTCTAAGGCATCCACAGATTTTAATAATAAAAATGAGATTCACTTGCAGCGGTAAGAAAATCAGAGCTCTGTCTATCCTGGAGATTTCCTCACTATATGGAACCTAGTGTTTTCTCAGCGGTGCTTGTAAGGTGTGTGTTGCCTCAGGAAATACTTTCTGTGGTTTCCCTCTGGTATATGAATAACTTGTTTAAAATATACTACAAAATGTATGTGCTCATGTGAAGCACAGTGGTATATCAATGAACACTCAGAAGAGTGTGCAGAAAGGAATAATTATGTATTTGTTTTATGCTTTATTTTCCAGTCAGTACATATGTCCATATAAATGAAAATTATTTCAAAACAGCTTGTCAGCACCAGTCTAGAGGGCCAATATCATACAATTTTGCACAATTCTGGAGAATAAATACAACCGTGGCCCATAGATGTATTGCATTCACCATGCAGTACTCCTAGATCTAGGGCCTCGCCATTGAAATATGAGGCGAAAAATATACATGATTGAGAGGTTAAGAAACATGAAGAATAAACTGTGAAGCTGTATTATACCTATGTTTAACTTGGCAGATGGAGGGATAGAAAAGGGAAAGAGAATATTAAAAAAAAATGCCTGAGCGCATTATGCAATTGATTGAAAACATGAAACCTCAGATTTAGAAGAAATAACCCTGAGTAAAATAAATTAGGAAAGAAGAAAGTTCCACAGAGATATATCATAGTGAAACTGTAAAAGACACAAGGAAGATATCACATGCAGTCCCACTTAACAAAACAAAAGAACGAAATGAAACAAAACAAAACATCTTAAATGAGGAAATGAGAAACTAGTGAGCAAAACTAAATATTGATTTTAGTCTAACGCAGCAATAATGGATAATTTGTATGATAAATAAAAATAGAAAACAAAAATGAAGCAAACTAAAATTCAAAAATTGTAAGTCCTCATATCTTTTGTAAAAAAGCATTAAAAGCATAAATTATAGTATATTGAGGCTTGTTAAAATATTAAGATAAACCATTAAAAGATTTGAAATACGTTGAATACCTGTCAATGCCACGGGGGATGGAAACAATATGTTTTTTGAATCCCATAGAATTAGAAGAGAGGAAGAAAAACCTTCAGGTGGAATTTAAGTTTTTAAAATGTTTCACACTCTCTCAAATATTAAAAAAATTTTATCACAAAACATTTTGTTCTAGGAAGTATAGTATCCCTCCATACTGCACTGTTCTTTTCTTAACATTCCAAATCTTAGAAACAGACTGTTAAACAGGCGGATGTTTGTTTTCCTCGTATCACACCTTTCGTACTCATAAACTCTCATATTTTTGTGGTGCATCATTGTGCCCAGTTAAAGCCTCTATTTTTCTTACTCTTATAAAAATAAGTGGCCAAGGAGATATAAGTGAAAAACATCGAGTGGTGCATCTTCCAGGAAGGCTTTACCAAGCCCATTTTCTGAGTTGGAAGTCTACACATTTGAGCCTTTTAAAGTATTCCCTTTGCTCCTTTGGAACCTAGACATTATGGCACAGCACCAGCAGCTAGGCTGAGACTGGAAAACCGCCTTGCAAATGGAAACCACTGTTTAGGATGGCAGGCTGAAAGGAAGAATCGGGCATAATGGTATTTCCATGGAATCCCATACCAACCAGTCTTGGACGGACTCCCTCCAGACTTTATATTTTTTGAGAAAAAAAGAAGACGTCTACCTTGCTTAAGACACCTTCATATGTGTCTTCATTAATACTGGTAAAAGCAGTCTTAACAGATACACATATATACTAGTTGAGCCTTTCATGTTTTCTCTGTGATGTTTATACTAATTTGGTAGCCTATATATTTATAACAATAATTTTTAAGTTTTTATAAATTTATGTATTTAAGTTTTTATTGTTTTATCATATATTTCTTACTGTGTCACACGAATTTTAATTGTATGTTCTTATTCCAATCGTATGTAATTATTCCAATACATCTTAATACCGACTTTTAATATATCAGCCAATGATCCACATTTAATACTAATAGGCCAAATTTTTCTGCAGAGAATTTTTAACAGCACACTCATGGGCTCATTTATACACATACACACACAAATAATCTTCATATGATAATGTTGGTAAATCCATGGCTATTGATATGGTGTTTTTTTCTGATTACTTTCATTTATGTTTTCACTAGGTGCTATATTTTGCATAGCCTCATGAGTAATTCACGTCTTCTTCACTTTTGTGAAATGAGTAATGATTATCATGATCTTAATTACCTCAATAAGCCAATAGTTAACTAACCTGCTTGTTTAGTTATACATTAACTATCAGAAACATTAGCTATACCAATGCATTATTTAAAGAATTTCCCTGTCCTTCCGCCTCTCCCTTTCTTCCTTCTGTTTCACAGATGCAAAATATAGTTAACTTTACTGATATATCACTATATCTTGTACTACTTATAATCACTATTTCTTATACTACTATTTATATAAATGATGTATTTTATACTATCTTTATGTGCAATATAGCCCTTGTATGTTACAAGCAAAAGTTTCCTTAGTTATATACAGAGGCAGTATTTTTCTTTGAAACTTTTTAAATGTCGCACATTAAAGTCGCTACTACAAGTTCGAAAAAGAAAGTTCTACTTCCAGATTAAATTGAAGCAGAGTATCAACCACTCATGAACATTCTTCCAGTGTACAACCACAAAAACCTAAAAAGAGTGACAAAAGCAGTATACTACAATAATCTTGTACACTAAAATTTATGCACATCCCGGCAGTCTACTGAAATAATTCCCACTCACCATATAAGTTTGATGAGGAAAATAATTGTTGACCTATCTATGTTGATCCTCATGGAATAGCTCAGCATTCTGAAATAACGATATCCCCCAGGACTGTGCCTATCTCCTGTAGAAGAAATATTGAAACTTAGTAGTCATCATTTCATAATAAGGATGCTGAGTATTTAAAGGTGGCCTTGTACTGTTGCTCTATTATTCTTTTACTTATTTTTGACTAAAGAATGGCACCTTTTAAAAACAAGATTAGGCAATAGTGGAATAAAGAAAAATAGTGATTTACTAACTCCTGGGCATTTCCAGAACTAATAACATTCTATGTGAGAAAAGCCTTCAATATTAAGTGAAAAAACCTGAACACAAAATATATTTGTCAATTACTATTTGTTGGAAGTCGTTTCCATGAGCTAAACCATTATTGGAAAGATTTAGTTGAAAAAGGAAATCACAAGGCAGACTATTCATTTGGGTCTCATAGACTTGAAAACGGATTTGTGCCAACAGGAACCTCTTTCTTCAGCTATCAACATCATTTATCTCTTAAAATGTGGATACATTTTCTCTTATTGCAGAACAATTTCCATCAAAAAGACCAAAACATTCTCAACACATATATATTGTGCTCTTACTTTGGACAATGCCATGTTTTAGGCTTTGGAAACTCAACAAATAGCAAAACAGAAAATTTTCTGCTCTGATAGCTTACATTATTGTAGAAGAAGACAACAAATTAATAATATATTATTCAAAAATTCACATGGTGATAAATGTTTCTGAAAAAAATATAAAGCAGGGCCAGGGTGATAAAGCATCACTTGGGTGGAGGTGGGGCTGTTACTTTAAAAGTGTGGTCAGAAAAAAATTCTTAAATAAGGTAACACTTGAGTAGAGGCGTGAAAGAAATGAAAAACAACCCATATGGGTTTCTGGGGAGGAAGAAACTTTTTAATCAGAGAATCACTAAAGCAAAGGATGCATTGCATGAGGGGGTTTGAGAAGTTGGATCGAGAGACCAGAGAGAATGAGTGGTAGAGTGGACTGCATTGAGGTCAACGATGTAGCATGAGGGGACGACCTTGTACTCCACTTGGTCTCTGTAGACCAAAAGAGATGTATTTTGTATACCAAGAAAGATGAAAAGCCATTAGAGGATGTTCTACGTGATCAGACTTAATTGTAACAGGATCACTCTGGCTTCCCCACTGAGGACACTCTGTAGAAGGGTAAAGGACATGTTTAGAAGTGGTACAGAAAAAGCAAAAGGTGTCTTGGATCATGGGAATAATAGTGGACATGGAAAAAAATGGTCCAATTATAGATGTACACATTTTTCTCTCATTATGACTCTTTTGCCTTATTGGCTTTCAAATTATACCACAGTACAGACAAATCCTTTGATGCTTAGTGTTTTGTATTTTGCTTTTTTGTTTGTTTTATGGTACAATGGCTTCAATACCCAATAGCACATATTATATAAATATGCTATAACAAGTAACATTTCAGCATCATTGTTCCAGGCTAAGACACACTCACTAATTTACGTGACACAACAGTTTCTAGTCAGAGAATGTCCTAGAAGAATTTGGAATTGTTCCATATTTGGAAACAATTGGGTGGACCCGAAATATTTTGCAATATATTCATTGCAAATATATTTTTGCAATATATTCAATTTTTGCAATATATTCAAAATATTGGGTGGACCTGAAATAGTTTGCAATATATTCATATTCCAAGTAAGAAGACTGCATGAGTAGAATCCTCTACAGGCCTTTACTCCATCATTTATATGGACTTTGCCAAAGTATGTTTTAGTGCACTCCTGTTAGCATATGTTTGGCTTTAAAGGTTTGTTGTTGTTGTTGTTGTTGTTGTTTTTCTGTTATAATTTTACATTTATTTTAACATTATATTTAAGCTAACAGAAAGAGCATCATGACCCCTAAAAGACTGCTTCTACTTCCCTTTAAAGAGACTCTTTCACATACTTCCTAAACCACCCACTACCCACTATCAATTGGTCACGTCTTCCTCTGGAAAATACAAACAACTATATATAATGGAGGTGAGTGTATAAAAACATATTGTCATCTTTCATCACCAGGTTCTCATCCACTGTCTTGGCTAAACTTGGTGCTCTGAGGCTGACACTGTATCCACCTACCCTACCTCGTTCTTATTTATTTTCCTGCACTATTGTGGGGGAAATTACTAGAATATGTCCTCCTAAGGCCTTTCTTAGCATATAACACACCATGTGGTCATTCTCAGGAACATGCTATAAAACCGTAAATCTCAGGATTTATTTGGAAATTTAATAAATGAGCAAACACATAAAAAGGATGTGACAGGTGGTTACCAGGTGTTCAATTTTCTTGGTCTCTGACACCAAAACTAAAAAACAGTTTTCTTCTCATTTTAAACATAAGAATAACGTTGTTTAAAATTTAAGGAGGCATTCTGTCTCCGGGGTGAGTGCAGTGCTGCCTCTTGCACAAATATCAAAGAGTGTGCCACCTGAATTAATCGCACCGTAGGTGGCTCGCTTACCTTATCCTAATCCTGGTCCTCTCTTTTCCATTAATCCTTATCTGTTATTCTTATTGTCTTCTGCATTGTTTTTGTGGGGACTGAAAATAAACATTTCCTTAGCTTATTTTTCTCATCCACTTAATGTCGAAACACAAATCAGGCTTAACATTGGACTGTTAATTAACACTGTTTTCTATATTCAAAATTTGATTCTAGTACTTACCTGAAGTACTAACGTGAGCAAATTAAACAAAATTGTGCCTTGGTTTTCTCACCTGTGAAATAAAGATGATAATGTATTTAATGAATAGCTAGTTTTTTCCACAACTCAGCTCTTCAATTTTACTTACCATCAAATCCCCACTTGATGCTTCATCAAGGATACGTGAGTAATATTGCTCTGACATTCAATCCCTTTTTTAAATTAAGTGATTCAATTCATACAAATTAAAAAATGATATTCCCTTTTGAATATACACCAAAAAAACCTGCAAATATAAATAAGTAGAAGGAACTCTGTATTTATATAGGTAGACCTCTAATTCTGATTGATGCCTGCATATTACCAATTAATATTAAGCACTCTTACACAACAAATTTGTACCCTACATCACAAGTAGTAGGTGAATTACATTTTCCTTCAATTTTAAGTATATTTTGAAGAATAGAAACTTTTTGGCAGATTTTCTTAACAATGATTCAAACTAGGAACAAAAGAATGCTTTTATCTTGTGTAACTTTTATGGAAAAAATAGTTGTGTACTAGATTTTTTTATGTAACATCACATTTATTAAAAAAAGAAAACAAAGCATATAACTAATGAAATATTTCAGATTATTCCATAGTATCATCAGTCTTTGACAAACCAATAAAAACAAAATAACATTTCTACAACAATTTAACCAAGGATTGCCATATTCTGGTATTAAAAATAAATCTTGGCTATTGTAAATAATGCTGCAATGAACATAGGGGTGCATATACGATTATCTTTCAAATTAGTGTTTTGGATTTCTTCTGATACATATCCTGAAGTGGAATTGCTGGATCATAAGGTAGTTCTAGTTTTAATTTTTTGGAGGAAACTCCGTGCTGTTTTCCATAGTGGCTGCAATCCCACCAACAGTGCACAAGGGTTCCCTTTTCCCTCCTGCATTCTTGACAACACTTGTTGCTTGTTGATTTACTAATGATAGCCATTCTGATAGGTGTGAGGTGATATCTCATTGTGGTTTTAATTTGCATTTTTCTGATAGTAACATTGAGCATCTTTTTCATTTATCTATTGGCCATCTGTATGTACCCTTTGGAAAAATGTCTATTCAGGTCCTCTGCCCATTTTTAATTGGATTATCTTTTTTTTTTTTTTTTGGTGTTGAATTGCCTGAGTTCTTTATAAATTTGGATATTAACCCCTTACCAGATATATCATTGGTGAATATATTTTCCCATTTAGTAGATTGTCTTTTAGTTTTGTTGATGGTTTCCTTTCCAGTGCACAAACTTTCACTGCAACATTTTTTACAATAGCCAACATATGGGAGCAACCCAAGTGCCCATCAATATATGACTGGATAAAGAAGATGTAGTACATATATACAATGGAATATTACTCAGCCATAAAAAAGAATTAAATCTTACCATTTGCAACAACATATGAGTAGATGGATCTGGGAGGTTTTATGCTAAGTGAAATAAGTCAGAAAGAGAAAGACAAATACCATATGATCTCACTTATATGGGGAAAATCTAAAGAACAAAATAAACAAAGAAAACAGAAACAAACCCCTAAATATAGAGAACATTTTGATGATTGCCAGCTGGGATAGGAGTTGGTGGGATAAGTGAAAAAAGGGAAGGGATGAAGAAGTACAAATTGGTAGTTACAAAATAGTCATGGAGATTTAAAGTACATCATAGGGATTATAATCACAATTACAATAACTATGTATAGTGCCAGGCTAGTACTAATCAGGGGGATCATTCTGTAAATTGTATAAGTGTCTAACCTGTACACCTGAAACTAACATAAAATAATACTGAATGTCAACTATAGTTGAAAATTTTAAAAATAAAAAAATCTCTTATGATTGATTTTTTTTTAAATTATGATTTCTATATTAATCTCTTCAGGATTTGTTTATCATGACTGGTTTCCAAGAACAAAATTCACTATGATACAGATGATAATTCATGTCTGTAGTCCTACAAAACTAAGACCCAAAATAGGAACGTGGAGTATACATCAACGTGCTGGAAGCCTATTAGGCTTCAAAGTAGCCAGAAAAACATTCTATATTTCTGCACATATTGTCTCCCTATAATTACACGTATACAATTTTTAAGTTTCTCCATTATTTTTACCAAAAAAATTTGTATATATAATAAAACCATATTTTAATGAAAAATTTACATAATCTGTTGTAGAGACGTATGCACAGCAGATGTTAAAGAAATATTTATTAAGTGAAATAAATTAATAATTATTTGGGCAGAGAGACAGTCTAAATTAATAAAGATTCAAAATCATAGAATTTTCACAAATTCAGATTTCTTTTTTCAATTTTACTTAATGTTTACCAATTAAATACAAAATAGACTCATGCTTCGTAGCTATACATAGAGTAATAATTACTAGATGAGAAAAAGTTCAATTTAACGCATCAATTACTTGTAAATAAATTGTTCTTTCCATTATATTTTATTGATGAAAACAGTTTATCCTCTGAAGAAGTTTTCAATACTCTCCTTACAATCTTCTTTACATTATTAATATCCAGAACTAAATTTAAGTAAACATCAGTTTGCTCATATTCCAACTAAGGGGAATTTAATTAGCTTCTACTGTATTCCATCATCTTCGTTTTGTTAAACCAGGGACCTCGAAATATGACTTTGTTGCTTGTGTAACCGCCTGTAAAACCCCAAGGCCTTGTCACTGTTAAGAGTAGGCAATTGCTGTTTTGTGGATAGTCTGTATAACATGTATTTATTGCTTGGGAAACTACTTATAAAGTACTTGCTTGTGTGCTAAAGATTGTTAGCAACCAATCTTTTCTTTTTCCTTTGTCATATCCTTGCCTCTAATGATTTAGTAGTATAAACTAAGTCATGATGTAGAAAAGTTTAGAAAAGGATTCTTCTCACCTTGCCATAAGTATAAAAAGTTGCTGTATTCATCTCCCCAGTTTTAAGAGATTATTGACTTAGCTGAAGGTGGTACAGTATGCAAAGAACGCTAGTCAATCTAAGAAAGGCATGGGGAGAGATAAGGGTAACACACCATACTCTAGAAGCACTTAAAGGACTAAAAAATCAAGACCTCAGTCATTACGTTACTAAGCAGGAAGCATTTTTAACAGTGAAGAAGTAGTACCATATCAACTTCAAGGTGCTCAAATCATTTCCACCACTGATGTTAGTAAAGGTGATTTAAAAAGCTAAAAAAAAGATTTTAACATATATTTCGCGTAAAATGTAATGGCGGATCCCAGATTCCTACTTAGTGAGAATGAAAAGAAGCCACATTTGACATTAGAACAGCATTCCTCCCATTTTTGAAATGCACTGAAATAGAGAAATAACAAATCCTCGAATCTGAATTGAAGATTGACATGGAGTCAAACGTGCAACTTGCTGCCTAACTGCCTGCACGTACTTCCTTTGTTTTTTCCATATTTGATATAAAAAACCCAATGGAACAGTCTACTAAGTTGAGAGGAGAATAACTGCAACTTAAAAAAAAAAAAAAAACACTAAATTAAGGAATGGTTAAACACTGAAGGCAGTAGACAGACACTCCTAAACAGGAAATAATATCCCTGTGTTCTTCTGAGAGAGAGAGAGGAAGAAAAGAGAGAGAGAGAGAGAGAGAGAGAGAGAGAGAGAGAGAGAGAGAGAGAGAGAGAGAGAGAAAGAAAGAGAGAAAGAGAGAGACCTTTATATAAAAATATACCTAGTGATCAATCAAAATAAATAATTTAGGAAGAGAGAAGCTATGATAAGATGATATGGTGAACCTACATCTAGGATTAATACTAAAAGCTCAAAGGAAAAGTGTTAACATTCTATATAATGTAAATACATAAACCTTATTAAAATAAAAACATTACCAACACTCAAACATGAGGGCAGGGTAGGTAGGAATCAATGTGAGAGGAGTGATTTGTTTATCTTTCACAGGAGGAGACAAAATAATACTTTCCGTTTTTGTAATATGGTGTTTGAAAAATGACTACAATTGTGTTCCATAATGTTTTCAATTTGCCTTGGAGGAATATTCAAGTAAACACACATTAAGATGAAGAAATATTTATTTGAAATTCAACATTAATTTGGTATCACTTGTTTTTTCTTATAAATTAAAGTAAAACTAAATTTGATGGTTATGTATTAAACATAGTTTGCATAGTATATAATTTTCATTTGAATGTCTGCCTGTCTGTCTGGTTCTCTCAGTATGTTTCCATCTTCCATCTGTGTAGATGCAGTGTCTGAAAGCATGTTCAACTGAGTTAATGTTGATTATTTCTTAATGAAGAGATTTCAAGTAATAGTTTCCTATTCCTTTGTATTTTCTGCATTGTTTGAATTCTAATACTGAACATAAATAACATTTCAAGAATCATGGAAACATTATTTTTAAAACAAAATGTACACTCTGATAGGTCTATTTATGATATAAGAAAGGTCTGAGAATTTTTTAAGTACATCTTTGAGATACACCTTAGTTTGAAATACTCCACTTTTCTCATCCGTTTTATTAACATGCTTTCGGGAAAATTTTCACACTTTCACAAACATGAGCTTATGAGCTCTTTCTGTAAGTGTGAAATAAATAGCTTACACTCAGTTATATGATTTTCCACTAATCAGTAATTTTCCACTTGTCCCCTCATCCTCTAAAATATACACTAATACATTTTTTCCTGTCTCTCTTTTTACAAACAAAAGGGAGTCATGGGAGAAATAAAGAGAGAGGAGGGGGAGGAAGGGAGGAAGTGAAGGGAAGGGAAGGAAAGGAAAAAAGTACTTCTACTAGTACTATTATAAAACCAGCCTGATAATAATTTTGAGTAAAGAGTAACTCATTTTTGTATTCTTCACTTAATATTTTACAAAATATTTCCTTTGGCTGAGCTTTCATGCTTCTTACACACACACACACACACACACACACACACACACACACACACACTGAATGCAACGAGATTAACTCACTCATAATTTGATATGTATGTTCAATGTAATTTATTTAACCTAAGCAGAATAATATGCAATAAATTAAAAATAATGTAGTTCTCGGATATGAACTTTTAATACTTCTTTCTAAGGAATTAGTGAACACTCTTTATCATAAGCACATGTTGTAATTTTCTTTCCTAAGTCACTGCATTTTTTAATTCATCTTCCATTTATTTTTAAAATAACATTTTCTAATGATCTATTGAAGACAATCTAAGAAACATAAAAACATTTAAACCAGTAATTCTTATGTCATATTCTATCTATTCCATCAATTTTTCATGTGTTATATCTCTGAACTTGAGATGCAATTTACAATTAATAATTTCATAGCACTGTCATAACATAGTATGACTGACAATTTATTTTCTTCGGTGTGTACAAAACATCATGGTACATCTTAGAAATAATGTCCTCTTAGGTTTGATGAAACATGCTATATAATAGCTGGAATATATATGACATTTTAATTGGCAATTGTTGGTTGTTGGTAAAGTTGGTTACTTTTGTGATACGCATTCTGGCCTTAAGGTTAGAGTCTTTGCTCAGTTTTTAAAAACTGGAGCTGTCATTTTGTTATTAATTTGCAAGATGCATTTACATAATAAGATACAATCTATTATGCTGCAAATTTTCTCAGTTTATTTTTCCACATACCTTTTTGTTGTCATATTTTGACATAAAGTATGTGTTGTTCAGTTGTTCTGTGTCATGCTCCAACTCTATATTACTGGGTGTATATTCTGTTTTTCTGGTGTCTTTCTCAGATTTCTGGTCCCTTTTGAATATGTTTTATTTATCTTGGTCTGTTACTTAAGGTTCAGGACCAGACTATAAGTCAAAGCATTTCCTCTCACTCTGACATGTGGAGGAAGCAGGCATGTTGCAGGTCCTAAAGTGAGGTTCTAGAGAAAGCTCTCCTGTTCCTTAATCTCTTCTCTGGTTTGGGGCCTCATGGACAAGAGGTGTTGATTTCTGAACTCATTCAGCCTTTCCATGGTCTCTCTAAAACTAAGTAGGTAACTCTAAGAAATTGTTGTTAACCATTCTTTCTAGAGGTCACAGAAATCCGGGATGCAGCATTCCTTGAAACCAACACTAAAACTTAATTCTTATCAATGTTGATTCCCAGATGCTAGCCCAGCATAGAAGGGGAAGATCTCTGTTTCCTTCTAGAACTTCAGTAGCACCTAAAACTTCCCTTGCATTCCACTCCGTGCAGTTCAGCAACTATTTATTTTGGAGAAACAGATAATCGAGAGTCAATAGAGGCAAGACGTAAGAGTCAAATTGGTCTTTTTTTCTCAGAATTTTCTACATCCAGTGTTTGCCATTGTTTTTAAATGATTTATTTTATTTACATTTAAAACATACAAAAAGAGCCTGTAGAACTTAAGGATATAATAAATATCCACCCAACATTCACTTATATTTCTTCTAATATTTAATTTTTAAAAAAATTTTGTTCTTTTATCTCCAGTCCATCTGCTATTTTTTAAAGATGTTGGGTATAGAACTAGCTTTTTCACATAAGTGTTTTGTGTTATTCCAATTTTCCAAAAGATTTTCTTAATTGTTCAGCACCATTTTTAAAAACAATCATTCCCCCACTGATTTGTAATTCTTGAATGTGTTGAACTGCTTTTGGTAACTATATTAAGATACCTGCAATGAAACTACTTCATTTTATTTTCAGTATGTTCTTGACTGTCTTTGTTCCATTATTTCTGCAATGGTATGTGGAATTAATTTCTAAACCAAAAAATTCCTCAAATGAATATATTATAGAAATGGCATAAAAGTTATAATTTGGGGGAAAATTTTAAATCTTTAGTTTTCCTCTCCTTAGCCACCTGTCTATCTCTTGACCTCAATCTCCTCCCCCTCCCCCTTTTTTTAGCTTTGGGTTAAAGTATATGGATGGGTTTACAGGGAAGTTTATTTTTTGTCCTAAAAGGGCAGGGCTTGTGTCTAGCCATCCATTTAGGTGATTGGGATGTTTATATAATTAAAAGTATACACAATAAAAATGATAGAAGGACAAAAAGAAACTTTACCTAAAGAGGAGTATCTTTTTGTCAAACAACTGCTATCTTGGCTCTTCCATCTACAGTGTATCTTTTTTTCTCAGAATAGCATGCCTCTCCTAACTCTCTCAACTTTCCTTATTATCTGTAAGTCCTTCACATGTCCCATTTCAAACCAATATAAAGATGACAATCCAGGTTCTCTGTCACCAGCCACTCTGAACATTCAGCCACTAAATGCTCAACTGCTCAATCTGCTGGGAAGGCATTCATAGATGTTTTATCCTACTCACGAAGGTAAGAAGCCCTCAGGAAACCAAAGGCTCATAAAGACAACAGTACCAGGAGTGCTAGAAACCCCACAGGACATTTTAGATTCAAGACATCTTCAAAACTCCCTAAGCCTGTTTACTTGCCCACGTCACTTCAAAGTTAAGCCCAAGAAAGCACTGATGCTCCAGAGGAGTACCAGTCTATTTCCTTTAGCACATGACCTGCTTTTACGTTGTCTTGATTTGTCCCTCTTACCACTTCTATTTCTCTTCTCCATTGCACTCTCTTTCCTCTCTTTTTTACACACTTGATTTTTATACTCCCACTTTCATTTTGTTAACAATATTTTTTCATCTAGGGAAGAGCCATCCTCACAGTACAGAACCCCCAGCTCCTGGCAATGCTCACACCTCTTAGAATAGCAGAGTGGTTAAGAGTACACAGGGTGAGAAGCCAGATATTGTGGGCTTGAATCCCCAACATGCCACTAACTTTGTTATGTTGAGCAAATTACTTAAATTCTGAGTCTTGGTGGCCTCATATTTAAAGGGGAGGTGATAATAGTATCAACTTCATAGTATTGCTGTAAGCATTAAATAAATTATATATATAAATATAAACAAATATAATATACATATGTATATATATACACACACACACGTGTGTATGTTATTACAATCCCTTGCATATGACAGTGTCAACTGTTACAATTATGGCCACTGAGAAGGAAGATTACCTGGAAACAAACTATCTCTTTCTGGGATCTCCTGTGTCCATGAAACAAACAAAATAAAATAAACAAACAACAGGAAAATTCTCAGTTTTACAACAGCTCTGTAGAACCAAAAAGGATAAAACAAAGTGTCCACAGTTTGACAGCATCTGTTAAAGGTTGCCATGAAGCCAGCTGAAAATTAAAAACTCCAGGACATTCAACCCATTACACGTGAAACTGCCTTCAAACACCAGTTCTGTTGCTCAAAGACTGTTTTTCCTCAACATCCTGGTACTTGATACATACCTTTTGGACTGTGATCTAATTTGTGCTTGGGCCACATCATTTCTGCAAACATTGTTCTACTTTCTCAGTGAAGGGAAAGCTTTGACAACTATTTGCTTTGTGTGTGGTACAGTAATAGCTCTTACACATGTAAACAAGTTACTTTTATTTCATTATTTTGTTAGTAGTTATTTTTCATTCTCACAACTTTAGATTCTAAATTGGTAATGTGTCATGGGCAAATAAAAAATGAATACTTCTTGCAATGCAGCATTGAAAACTAACAACACATTTTTTTTTTCTTTCTGAATCTGGCTGGGTTTATTGGCAAAGGAGAGTTACATCAAAATGCTTTGGCAAGATTTTATCAACTCAAGCTGCTAGAATATGTGACACTGGAGAACAATAGCAGCATGGAAAGGGAAAACAACATGAATTAAACACTTTTTTTTCTTAAATAGGCTTCAGTGTAAGACATTTTGCCAAATATTTTAATTGTGCCCTGAAATTAAAACACAAATCCAAGTTCTAATCCCCAGAAGCACTTCTCCATATTGGGATGAACTATGCTGCATTGCCACTGAAGTTTCTTATTATGGGAGGTGCTTAACCTCATACACTTTTCCACCACTGGACAGCTGGGCTTGCAGCAGAGTAGCATCAAATTGATGACATTTTGTAACACAGTAAATGGTTTTAATTAAGGAGAGCTCCAGTGGACAGGACGGATGTTGAGACCCTTTGGCTCTGCAGACATATTTCCACAGCTAAGCATTGTTAGTCAAGCATGCCTGCTTGGATCCTCACACACAATATGTGAGCACAATGTGTATACCTGCATTCCCAGTCCAACCAGCAAAGTGCCAATCAACTGGTTCCATGAAGAAATCATTCCCAGCGTCAGGATAAAGAAGAAAGTGTAAGAATTGATGTTAATCTGACTAGAACAACAATCCAATGATACATACAGGTCTGTAGTAGATATGTGTATATATATATATATATATATATATATATATATATATATATATATATATATATATATATAGTTATAGTTGTAGATTTCATGTGAAAATATTACATAGGAATAGTTTTTATGGGTCTTCTAAATAAAGTATATAGCTATATAGATAGATAAGTAAATAGATAGATTAGATAGATAGATGATAGATAGATAGATAGATAGATAGATAGATAGATAGATAGATAGATAGATAGATGATCGATAGATAGATGATGGCATAAAATAGCTTTAATAAAATATTGGATAAAAATCACAGCACTGTTTGATATACTCATGAGCACATATTTTTCAACAAGGGTAATAATACATTATCTAGTTGGTGGTTTGTTATTGAACAATGATTTTAGGATACTAAGATGACTTAAGAACGAGCTAGGCCTATGTAACTATCTTTGTCAAACTATATGATGTATTTTATTCGGAAAAGTTTTTGCACATAAAAATTTCATGTGTAAGTTTCCTTTAAGTCTGTGAGAAACTGGGATTGACTAGAAATCATTTCAATGAATTGTCCTTTAACTAGAATTCAGTAATTTCACTAGCCTAGTTAAATTTGAATAATTAGAAAAGCATATTTATTTTTAAGTGGAATAGTCATCAAGTTTTGCCTACAATGATTCAGGAGACAATCATGCTTACTAATAACAGTGTTTAATAAAACCTGATGGCATTTATTTAATGCTGAGTAATTGGAGGTCACTAAGTGTTTTTAAATATCTTAACACTTGTAATTCTCACAAAAATCTTGTAGATATAATTGTATCTCCCATTTTACAGTCGAAGAAACTGAGACAGGTTCAAGAACTTGTCCAAGGCTCAACAGCTACTAATTAGGGGAACAGAGTGTGGACCCATCCAGCATGGCTCCCAGATCTCAGCCCCTGCGCCTCGCTGCCCCTTGTGCTGAAGAACGATCAAGGTTTTTTATCTAAAAGCTGGCAGCAGAGCAGTGTAGTTCAGAAAAACTTTTCTTATCTAAATTTTACGTAGCATAATTTATTAAAAGCATTCATCATTATTAATATCAGCAAGGATAAGAGAGTTTGCAATGAAATGGTCTATATAAAAAGCAATGTAAAATATTATCTTTTATTATAATTATTTTTAATAATAAAAAAGTAGGAAAGGGTATCTCAAAATCCCCTAAAGATAGACCGTATGTGTATCCACAAACACACACACAGACACACCACACACAGTCTCTATAGGAAACTTGCTACTTAAACAATTTATTCTGTTTTCTTATTTGAATTTTCTTTTAGACTTCCTCCATGCCATTCAACATTTTTCAAAAACATCACTGGATGAATAATTTTTCTTTAACTATTTATTTAATCATCACCTTACAGAAAATGTAAGCCTTATTAAAATAAGTAAATAACAACACTGTAAAGAAATATTAGTTCATATTTCTTGTAGTTGTTTTAAAATGTATTTCTAGATGATTTGTGACTCTTGATATGTATCACAAAACTTCCTTCAAAAAAGAAGTGTATGAAAATTCTTACCACCAATAGCATATTTCAAAGATTTTTTTTCGTAATATTGAAGACAAAAAATATTTAATCGATGTTTTAATTTACTTTCCTTTCATTCCTACTGAGGTGGGACATATGTTCCCATGTTTTTAGAAATCTATATTTCATTTTCTGTGAATGTCTATTTGTGCCCTTTCAGTTGTAATGCCAAATTGATTTTGAAAGTTTCTTTTAATATTAAAGTTAACCTTTTTATTATATGTGCTACATTTTTTATTTGTGTGTTGTCTTTTCACTTTGTTTAGGTAAAAGAACACATTTTATTATAAAGTAATACATTATCTTGTAGAATTGTCAAACATCACTAAGCCATATAAATTTAAAAATGAAAGTATCTCTTTTGCAAATAAACTAATAACATTTTAGTCCATCCATATATAGATTCTTTATTCTTTTCTCCATTCTCAACTGCACTCTACCTTACCCACTCACCCTCCCTTCTCCACATCTCTCTCCTCCTGTCTCAACTAACTTTTCTCTTTCTTTTCCCCTCCCTACTCTCCTTCCCCTTCCTCCTTTTACTTTCTGAAAACATCTATGTTTACAAGCATATTTTAATACAAAATGGGATAACTGGTGATCAAACTAGTTAACTCTTGCACTGTTCACATCTTCCTCCCACGTAATAACCATGGACATTGTTCTGCATCTATATGTGGTATCACTTCATTAATTCTTTTTTCTGTGTTCCTTTTTATATTTTTTTATTAGTTTCAGGTGCACAAGACAAAGTAATACTTAGACGTTTATCATTGATATCCCTCACACTGAGTGGACCCTCCTTCCCCCACCCACTATCCCTCTGACATAGCACCGAGCCATTACATTTCCACTGTCTCTACTCCTAATGCTGTACTCCGCTTCTTGTAAGTATACACACACACACACACACACACACACACACACACAACTTATAGTTGGCATTCATTATTGTTCAGCTTCAGGTGTACAGTGCAGTGATCAGCCATCTACATCTTCCCTGTGGTGGTCTCCCAAATGGGACACGTGTCCATCGGATACCCTACAAAATCTTTACGACATTATTGATTACGTTCCCCAAATTAATTTTCAAAACCCTGTGGCCATCTTGTGGTTACCGACTGTTTTCTAATCCCCTCATCTTCCCCCTTATCCCCACCCCTCCACCCATCTACCAATCCTCAGTTTTTCCTCTTAGTCTCCAAAACTCTTTCTGATTAGTTTATTCACTTATTCTTTTCTTTAGATTCCGCATATAAGTGAGATCATATGGTACTTGTCTTTCTCTGTCTGACTTATTTCACTTAACATAATGTTCTCTAGGTCCATCCATGTTGTTGCAAATGGTAAGATTTCTTTCTTCTTTATGGCTGCGTAATACTCCATTGTATAAATGCACCACAGTTTCTTAATTCAGTCATCTACTGATAGGCATTTCGGTTATTTCCATGTCTTGGCTACTGTGTATAGTGCTGCAATAAACATAGGAGTGCATAAAGATTTTTGGATTGGAGTTTTGGATTTCTCCAGATAGATACCTAGGAGTGGCATTGCTGCATCATAGGGTAGTTCCATTTTCAGATTTTTGAGATACCTCCATACTGTTTTCCATAGTGGCTGCAACAATCTGCAATCCCACCAACAGTACACAAGCGTTCCCTTTTTTCCACATCCTCCCCAGCACTTGTTGTTTGTTGATTTACTGATGATAGCCATTTTGACTGGGGTGAGGTGGTATCTCATGTGGTTTTTATTTGCATTTCTCTGATGGTTAGTGCGATTGAGCATTTCTTCATATGTCTGTTTGCCATCTGTATGTTCTTTTTAGAAAAATGTCTCCTCAAGTCCTCTGCCCATTTTTTAATTGGGTTGTTTGTTTTTTTGGAGTTGAGTTGAGTGAGTTTTTTATAAATTTGTGATATTAACCCCCTATCAGATATATCATTGGCAAATATCTTTTCCCATTCAATAGGATCCCTTTTTGTTTTACTGATGGTTTCCTTTGCTGTGAAAAAACTTTTAAGTTTGATGTATTCCCACATGTTTATTTTTTCTCTTATTTCCCTCGCTCGAGGGGATATATAAGTAAAACTCTTACTCCGGGTGATGTTTGTGAAGTTTCTTCCTATATTTTCTTCTAGGTATTTTATGGTCTCAGATTTACATTTAAGTCTTTAAGCAATTCTGAATTTATTTTTGTATATGGTGTAAGGAGGTGGTCCAGCTTCATTTTTTTGCATGTGTCTGTCCAGCTTTCCCAGCACCATTTATTGAATAGACTGTCTTTACCCCATCGTACATTCTTGCTTCCATTGTCGTAGATTAAATGGCCATATAATCATGGATTTATTTCTGGACTCTCTATTCTGTTCCATTGATCTATGTGTCTGTTTTTATGCCAGTACCATGCTGTTTTTATTACTGTTGCCTTCTAGTATAATTTGATGCCAGGTATTGTTATACCTCCCACTTTGTTCTTATTTCTCAAGATTGATGAGGCTATCTGGGGTCTTTTATGGTCCCATATAAATTTTAGGATTATATGTTCTATTTCTGTGAAAAACATCATTGGTAGTTTGAGAGTAATTGCATTGAATATGTATATTTCCTTAGGCAGTATGGACATTTTAACTATATTAATTATTCCTATCCATGAACATGGTTTGTGTTTCCATCTATTTCTATCTTCTTTCATTTCTTTCTTCAGTGTCTTATAATTTTCTGAGTAGAGATCTTTTACTTCTTTGGTTACATTTATTCCCAGGTATTTTATAGTCTTTGGAGCAATTGTAAATGGGATTGCTTTTTAAATTTCTCCTTCTGATGTTTTATTATTGGTATATACAAAAGCAACTGATTTCTGAATATTAATTTTATATCCTGCTACTTTACTAAATTCATCTATCAGCTCTAATAGTTCCTTGGTGGAGTCTTTAGGGTTCTCTATATGTAGTATCATATCATCTGTATATAATGATAATTTTACTTCTTCCTTACAAATTTGGATGCCTTTTATTTCTTTTTCTTGTCTGATTGCTGTGGCTAGAACTTCCAGCACGATGTTGAATAGAAGTGGAGATAGTGGGCAACCTTGCCTTGTTCCTGATCTTAGGGGGAAGGGTTTTAGCTTTTCCCCATTGAGTATGATGTTAGCTGTGCGTTTGTCATATATGGCCTTTATTATGTTGAGATATGATCCCTCTATTCCCACTTTCTTAAAGGTTTTCATCATAAATGGCTGCTGGATTTTATCAAATGCTTTTTCTGCATCTATTGATATGATCATGTGATTTTTTATTTTTCATTTTGTTAATGTGGTGTATCACATTAATTGATTTGTGAATGTTGAACCACCCTTGCATACCAAGGATGAATCCCACTTGATCACGGTGTGTGATCTTTTTAACGTATTGCTGAATTCTGTTCGCTAATATTTTGTTGAGGATTTTTGCATCTATGTTCATTAGAGTTATCGGCCTGTAGTTTTCTTTTTTTGTGGTGTCTTTGTCTGATTTGGGGATAAGGGTGATAGTGGCTTCGTAAAAAGTGTTTGGGAGTCTTCCCTCCTTCTGGATTTTTTGGAAGAGCTTGAGGAGAATAGGTGATAATTCTTTTTTGAGCATTTTGTAAAATTCACCTGTAAAGCCATCTGATCGAGGGTTTTTGTTTGTTGGGAGTTTGTTGATTACTGATTCAATTTCTCTGGTGGTAATCAGTCTAGTCAGGTTTTCTGTTTCTTCTTGAGTTAGCATTGGAAGGTTGTACACCTCTAGAAAATTGTCCATTTCTTCCAGATTGTCAAATTTTTTGGCATATAGTTGCTCATAGTAATTTCCTTTTTTTTTTTGTATTACTGCAGTGTCTGTTATCACTTCACCTCTTTCATTTCTGATTTTATTAATTTGGGTCCTCTCTCTCTTTTTTTAATGAGTCTGGCTAAAGGTTTGTCAATTTTGTTTATCTTCTCTAAGAACCAACTCTTGGATTCAATGATCTTTTGTATTGTTTTTCTGGTTTCTATTTCATTTATTTCTGCTCTGATCTTATCTCCTTCTTGTGCTCCCTTTGGGCTTATTTTGCTGTTCTTTTTCCAGATCCCTTAAGTGTGAAGATAAACCTTTGATTAGTGATGATTCTAGTTTCTTTAGGTAGGCCTGCAAAGCTGTGAATTTCCCTCTTAGCACTGCTTTCGCTGCATCCCACAGATTTTGGGTCGTTGTATATTCATTTTCGTTTGTCTCGAGATATCTTTTATTTTTTCCTTGATCTCCTGCTTTACCCATTTATTATTTAGTAATAAGTTATTCAGCCTCCTTGAATTGGTGTGTCTTCCAGTTTTTTTCCTGCAGTTCATTTCTAATTTCATAGCACTATGGTCAGAGAAGACAATTGGTATGATTTCAAATTTCTTAAATTTATCAACACTTGTTTTGTGACCTAACATATGGTCTATCTTGGAAAATGTTCCATGTGCGCTTGAGAAGAACGTGTATTTTGCAGCATTGGGATGAAATGCTCTGAAAATATCAATTAAATCCAAGTGGTCCAATGTATCATTTAAGGCTGTTGTTTCCATATTGATTTTCTGTCTGGAAGACCTGTCCCTTGTTGTCAGAGGTGTGTTGAAGTCCCCTACTATGATAGTGTTACTGTTGATCTCAGTCTTTATGTCAGTCAATATCTGTTTTATATATTTAGGTGCTCCTATGTTGGGTGCATAGATGTTTACTAGGGATATGTCCTCTTGTCGGATCGATCCCTTTATTATTATATAGTGCCCATCTTTATCTTTTAATATGTTCTTCATTTTAAAGTCTATTTTGTCAAATATAAGTATTGCAGCTCCAGCTATTTTCTCATTTCCATTTGCATGAAATATCTTACTCCAACCCTTCACTTTCAGCTCGTGTGTGTCTTTTGATCTGAGGTGAGTCTCTTGTATACAGCATATACAAGGGTCTTGCTTTCTTATCCACTCAGCCACCCTATGTCTCTTGATTGGAGTATTTAATCCATTTACATTTAAAGTGATTATTGATAGTTACATAGTTATTGCCATTTTTAAATTTGCAGTTAGATTGTTTTCATCTTTCTTCTCTTTACAGAAGTCCTTTTAGTATTTCTTGCAATGCTGGCTTGGTGGTAATAAATTCCTTTAGCTTATTCTTTTCTGGGAAGCTCTTTATCTCTCCATCAACTTTAAATGATAGCCTTGCAGATGAAGCAATCTAGGTTGTAGGTCTTTGTTTTCCATCACTTTGAGTATCTCCTGCCACTCCCTCCTGGCCTTCAATGTTTCTGTAGAAAAGTCATTTGATAGTCTTATGGGAGTTCCCTTGTATGTAACCCTCTGTCTTTCTCTTTCAGCTTTTAGGATTCTCTCTTTGTCTTTAAGCTTTGCCGTTTTAACTATAACTTGTCTTGGTGTGGAACTGTTTGGCTTTATCCTGGTTGGAAGTCTCTGCACTCCTGGGCTTGTATGTTGGTTTCCTTCATCAGGTTAGGGAAGTTTTGGGACATTATTACTTCAAATATGTCCTCAATCCTTTGCTTCCTCTCTTCACCTTCTGGTATTCCTATGATGCACATGTTGTTGCGCTTGATGTTATCCCAGAGGTCTCTTAAACCATCATCATTGTTTTTTATTCTTTTTTCTTCCTGTTGTTCTGTTTGGGTGATCTCTGCTAACTTGTCTTCTAAGTCGCTCTACTTCATCTAACCTGCTGGTAATTCCTTCAAGTGAGTTCTTAATTTCGGTAATTGTGTTCTTTAGTTCTAACTGGTTGTTCATTATGATTTCTACATCCTTCTTTATGTCGTCTCTAAGCTCCTTAAACATTCTTATCACCAGTGTTCTGAACTCTGTCTCTGATACGTTGGTTACCTCTGTTTCATTTGGTTCCACTTGTGAAGGTTTCTTCTGTTCTTTTATTTGGGACATGTTTCTTTGTTTCCCCATTCTGGCTGACTCTCTGTGTTTGCTTTGATGTGTTAGGTAGATCCCCTAGAGTTCTTAGTTCTTGCTGGTCTATCTTACGTAGTCTGTGTCCTTTATATTTGACTTGCATTACTTCGTTCTTCTCCTTTGTGTGTGCTCCAAAGGTGAATGTTGTGTTGTATATATTGTCCTGTTCAAGAAGATCTTTAATTGCTTTTCACTTGTGAGTAGGTGGTGTCAACTCCTAGGCTGACCAGTTGTGAGACTTGGCTCTGCCCACCGCAGGGTGTTCTGCTGCGTGAGGGTTGATCACTTAAATGTGGTTTGGCCTCTATAGGCTCTTGCTCCTGTAGAGAATTCACTCTTGGTGACTTGTAGGTCAAACCCGGTAGTACTCTGGTTTGGTCTGGAGTTGGCCTCTGGATATGTTGAATCTTGTGCCTCTTAAGCTGGGCCCTGGTAGGGCAATTTCAGAACAAAGCAAATCACCAAGCATAAAAACAACATCAACAACAAAGAAAATATCAAATACATTCACACGTAAAAACAACTGATAACTCCCACTCAATACAGGCAAAGATATCAAAGATATAAAGACAAAACAAAACAAAGCAAAACAAAAAGCAGTGCCAGTCTTGGCTTAAGCCCACCAAGTTATCTCCAGGTTGTCCTCTGCTGTACCAAAGAGACCCAACCCGGTAGAAGATAAGCATCGGTCTGTGAGCTACTTATCTCAGGCGAGGTCCTTGCAGTTTGTCAGCCAGGGGTGCTCATCTAATCTAAATAGAGAAGGAAACTGCACTTTACGGCTGGAAAGTCCAGAAGAAACTGGGATTAAAGAACTTCATGTTTTTCTAACAAAATCTCTACATTTCAAGTTTTAAAGGTACATTCTTTATCTATTTGGAACATTGAATGCGGCCTAGAAGACCTACAGAGACGACGCCGTTAGTCTCTTCCAGAGCTATGTACCCTTACAACTACAAACTGGGCCAGATTTTCCCCAAAGTCTTCCCTGTAGTTGCAGAGATAAGGTGCTGTTTACACAATACCATGGAGTTTTTCTGAGTCAACTCTAATCTACTTCTGTTCTGTGAGTGGTAGGGAAAAAGGACAGAAATAACGCTGTTCCCTAACTGAAAATATCCTAAAGCCTTAGGAACAATAGGTGATATGGCAATACTCTAACAGAGAGGGCAAGTATGTGAAGTACAAACTTACAAAATGACTAAATCTAAAATAAGTTGTGACGATGTATTACTCTAGCATCATGTATTTCACCATGACAACATTTCATTTCAATATTTTTACATTAGAGTGATTTTGAGGATTGGCTTTGATTTCAACCAAATTAACAAGTGGGCAGTATTTTATCACTACACTATGAGATATTGAATTGTGTTAAAATCATGATATGTAAACATTGTTTAAATTGGATGAGCATTTCAGTTTTCTTATGTTTCAATCTAATTAATGTTCCATTTTACATATATCCTGAAAATGGAGTCAAGAAATAAAATCACCCTTTAATTTCTGTTTCTTTTTGAAGGTAGGAAATACAACAGAAACCATTCTAGCATAAAAGTACAATATATGAACATCCTGTGTTGTTATTGAGATAAGCTTTTGAAACCACAGCTGATATACTGTATTTTCCTTACCATTTCATTCTAAATGTACTGGCGATATAGACAATGCTTCCTGTCTGGATTATTTTCATTTCCCATCACTTAAGTATTTATAGCATTTGATTATCCCGTATCCCTGCTAAATAAACTGTTGATGTTGCTAGTACTGTTCCTGATTCAGAACTTAATTAAGATTTAAAGTGCTTCCTTTAAATCTTAATTATCAGAGTTTGCTTAAGAATATCTTCTGAATGTGGATTCATGATTCCCCTAATATGGCTTTCCCTTCTTCTCTTGGGACGATAGACATTTTATCCATGAATAAGTTCCAAGAACTGTTGAACTACCGACTGGTTTCTATGTCCCTCTCCTTTAATATATAGGGATATTGTTCATGGTCATAGGTTTTTTCTTTCTTAAATTGCCACCATGTGAAAGTAAATCCTATAGAAAATAAAATAGGAATGAGAGAGGGAAAGACAGATAGAGAGTCAGAGACAGAGACAGAGACAGAGAGAGAAAGAGAATAGATGTGTGTGTGGTGCCACAAACCTTAAAAATTTTGACCCAGTAATCATAATTCTTTGAGTTTATGCCAAGAAAAGTTTTCAAAATATATGCATTAAGGTATTTATTATAGCATTATTTATAACAACGGAAATGGGAAGTAATACATATTGTAACAAACATGTCGGCATTTGTCTTAATATGAGAAACTGATTAGTTTGTGGTTGTTGTTTTTTAAATAATATTATCAAATTTCCTGTTTCTGTCAAGATGGGGAATTGACAAGAGTACCTGGATCCCTATCACAATTACACATGGAAAAACTACAGAGGCAAACATAGGTAATAGAATAACAATAATTAATCGCTCCAATCTATCACACCAGCTCAAGTGGGTTGTTATCCATTCCATTGGTTTCTCCTGATCCTGAGAATCCCTTTATGTCTGGCAGGCTTCATCCTCTACCCACTCATGTCCCAAAATTTGGCATATGCCCAAAGGAAGAGAAGAGGCCACTGCTCTCTGGTTTTCTGGGAAATTCTGCTACCTCTCTGGAAATTTAATCTTTACATATTTCTTGAATCCTCAGCTCTTTGTTGGCTTTAAAAACATATGATTTTTAATGAGTCCAGTTGTGTTCGAATTTTTACAAAAGAAACAATTCTTTGCTCAGAATTCTACATTCTAACTTGAAGCAAAGTATCTGGAGACAAAGAGCTTTAATTCGTTTTAACAGTGATAACTGCTAATGTTTTTTGAACACTGCTGTGTGTCAAGTTCTTCACTAGTCACATTATAAGCAATATCTCAAAGTTTAAAAATAGTTATCCCATTTCAAAAAAAGAAATAAGAAAATAATAGATGTTAATAACTTTATAAAAATCACACATCTGGAAAGGTGTACCACAACTGAGCTTTGAACCCAGATAGAATTTACTGGCTTTGCCTGATGTAGACAACATATAATATAGTGTCATTAGCCTAGAATCTATCAAAAATTGTATGCAGAGAATCATTAGGGGGCTGGGGAGGTGTAGCTGTTACTTCACATTCATAGAGATACATATGGACTGCCCCTGGCACAACAGGCAAGAAGGAAGAAACATCTGTCTTAAGCTGTTGGTGATGCTAAAAGCCTTCTCAGAACGCTGAACAGCATTATATTCATTGAATCAAAAAATGGGAAGATTCCACCGTACATGCTACATGCCTTCATCCCCTGTAGCTGGACAGCGCAAGGATAAGCAGTGATGCACAAAACTGCTGAAAATTAACAACTGAGTCTAGGCATTCTATAGGTGATTGTTAATTTGGGAATGTTAATGAAGCATACTGAGTCACATTTTAGATATAGGTATCAGAAGAGCAGAAAAAAATTCCACTGGACCTGAAGAGCCTTGCTGCAATTAAGAAACAGATTAAAGTTTGATACAATTGTAAAAGACATAAGCATCTCTGGGTAAAACGGATCCAATCCAAACAACTGTGTTATCAGTGTTAACATGGAACATTGTTATAATCTGAATAAGAGGGTTCTGAGGAAGGAAGAGAAGAAAGGAGGAAGGAAGTCAGGGAGGAGAGGAAATAAGGAAGGGAGGGACCAAGGGAGGGAGGAAGAAGAAGAAGGGAGGGGGAGGGAGAGAAGGAGGAAAGAAGGAATTCCCAAAAAAATAAAATTCTAAGGAGGAAAACAAATGAAAATATCTCTGAATCAAAATTTACAGTGGGAGAATGATACTTTTCACAATTGGCAGTCAGGTTTTCAAACTAAAATGTAGATCTTTATCTTTTTGGCCCTTATTTTCTCTTCTCTGAGCCAAAACTTATAAAAAACAAATGCAACATATGTTAGAGATGGAAAAAATCATTTTAGCAATAGCTGCAATGTCCTAAAGCTCCAGTAAAATTATATCAGTTTTAGTTGTTTTTCTCATGCTGGTGTGAATTCTTCCAAGTAGGGAGGGGATATGCCTTCAAAAATTAAAGAAGTTTCCCTCCAATCGAATAAAAGTTCCACACACTTGACTTTGTATCTGCTTTATTTAAATGCCATTACCGTTGTTGTTGTTATCTGGATAATGCAATATAGAGCAAAGTCTACATTAGCAAGAACCAGGGTCAGCTACATTGATTGCAGTGCCCAATGCAAAATGAAAATATGGAGCTCCTTGTTTAAAAGTTGTTAAGAGTAATTTTGAGATTAAATGGCATAACCTTTTAAAAAGGTTTAAAAATTCTCATTTTTAAAATTGTAAACCGACTCCAAGTAAAGTCCTCCTTAATTTTCTGTTAGTATTTAATGAGTTGGTATGGTAGACCAATATATAAACATTATATGCTAAAAAGTATATATAAAAAGTGTGCATAAAAATTAGGTGACTTGACCGCTATGTCATTAAGTTCTCCTCTATTCAGCCTTGTATATCCCACTGTCTGGTTCAATAATTCCAAGATCTCTTCAGCTGATGTGTCCCCTCATTCCTGCCAGTACATAGCAGTCATGTAGATTTAATCAACTATTTCAGTGAGTAAACTATTCCCTAAAACAGCAAGGACTGTACTACACCCCACTTTCAAGATATGCTGTGAAGTGATTCTAGTTACTGCTTTGGAAGCAAAGATGAGAGATGGTCCCAACCCGGTAGAAGACAAGCATCGGTCTGTGAGCTACTTATCTCAGGCGAGGTCCTTGCAGTTTGTCAGCCAGGGGTGCTCATCTAATCTAAATAGAGAAGGAAACTGCACTTTACGGCTGGAAAGTCCAGAAGAAACTGGGATTAAAGAACTTCATGTTTTTCTAACAAAATCTCTACATTTCAAGTTTTAAAGGTACATTCTTTATCTATTTGGAACATTGAATGCGGCCTAGAAGACCTACAGAGACGACGCCGTTAGTCTCTTCCAGAGCTATGTACCCTTACAACTACAAACTGGGCCAGATTTTCCCCAAAGTCTTCCCTGTAGTTGCAGAGATAAGGTGCTGTTTACACAATACCATGGAGTTTTTCTGATTTTCACAATGCGTCTTGAGTCAACAGTTAACTAACGTGAGCTGGCCATTATCTTTTTCTCAAGGCTCCTAAGACTACTAACAGAAGCCAGCCATCACCACAGTCTTTAAAAAGACTGCAGCACAATAATGTTTTAGCGCCAGCATTATTACAGATGTTACTGGGTTTAAAAATGTTAGGGTCTAGATTTAGATTGGCACATAGTGATTTCAAAAGTCTATATGAGCATTTTTTTTAAAGGAAGAATAGTTTTTCATGAAAACAAAATCATTCATATAATAGTCTACGGAAAACAGAAGTAAGAAAAACTATTTCCTTATACCAAGTTCTGGTATTGTTTTGGATGCTTGTCATACACTACAATATTTCATTCTTACACAACAATACCAAACTGTCAAGATAAGTATAATAATATGCATCCTGTCTTATGAATGAGGAAACAGAGATCAAAATCAAATAGTCAAAATATTCAGGGCTACACAACTGTTATGTAGCATCTCAGAATTTTTTTGTTTTTACACTGTATCACATTTCCAACTAAATAATCTACTACTTTTCTGGTTTTGACTTTCTGTTGCCAACTATTAAAATACCTTAATTATGTAATATTTTGCTATGACTGCTACTCCTACAAGCACTTTTTTGTTTGCTTCTATTGTATCTATACCACTGCTGTTGATTCTAATATTACTACTATTACTACTGCTAAGAACACTACCACCACAACAAAACAAGCAACCACAGCTACTTATTGAGCACTTGATGAATTTCAGACATATGCTGAGTTTACACCCATGTCCTATAATCGGTATGATACGGCTGCGAAAAGAATATATGAATAAACATGAGTCAGATACACCTAGGTTAGAATTCCAACTGTGCTGTGTACTTCCTTTTTTGCCTTTTGTAAGTTATTACTTTTAAATGATTTATAAAATAAATGGAAATTTGCTTATAAAATACATATAATTTCACCATTCAGAAATATTAATGTTAATATTCTCATGTATTTATTTTTTCCTAGTATGTTTGTTTTTAAAAATAGGATCATGTGTGGGGTGGCCCGTTAGCTCAGTTGGATACCGCGTGGTGCTAATAACACCAAGGTTGCGGGGGTTCGATCCCAGCATGGGCCACTCTGAGCTGTGTCTTTCTTAAAAAATAAATAAATAAATAAATAAAAATAGGATCATGTATAAAGAAAATTCTTGTATTTGTGCATATTTCTGATCATTTTCTCATGATAAATATTGAATTAATGACTACAAAAATGTAAGATTCATTTTACTATTTCCAAACTGACTTGTGGTAAGATCTTACCTAAATATACTTCTTAGCAATCCTTTTCCCATATAGATGTACCTATGTAATTATTTGTTTCATATCTTACCAGATTACTAAAACTACTTTGTGTTTGTTTTAGTTAGCACTTCTTCAAATATTAGTAAGTTTTAGTTAGCACTTCTTCAAATATTAGTAAGTTTGAGTATGACTTAGTAACTGTTGGTATCTTGAATTTCTTTGAAAATTTTGTTCTCATATTTTGTCCATTGTTATTGGCATGGTGTTTCTTAATTTTCAAATCTTACTCCTTTCTTATGACATTATTAGTATCTTTATAATACCTTATGTTTATAATACCTTGAAGACAGATCCAAGAGAATATATTAGGTTGAAAAGAGCACCACACTAATATCTTTTTTTCTCTCACATTAATAGCTTGGTACTAATCATTTAAATAAAAGAAAAATACTATTTAACCCAGAGAAACATTTATATTCTTTATTTATGCTCTGCATTAACAGTGCCCTGTTTCATTGGCATTGCCCTTGACCACAGGTTTGAAAATAAATGAATCTTATTGTGTTTATAAGTGATAAAGAAGTTATGTCTATAGATTATTTTATTAGAAAAAGAATGAAGGAAAAAAAATGAATCCTCCTGTGGAGGTCACTATTTACACAGATGTATTCATTTGCAAGAACACACATAAACAATCTGTTCCTTTATGTATTAACAAAGTAATTTCACGGTTGAGTAAATTTATGTAATTAGCTATCATGGTTTAGCACAATGGTGCCTTTATCCATAGTTGGTTAGTGATATTTAAACTGAGAACCCTCTTATGTAGCTTATGAATAACACAGTAGTAAGTGTATCTTAATAATGGTAACGTGTGCATAGCACGCTGTGGTTTACAAGGCACTTTCACACATGCATTATCTAATGTAATCTTCAATCAAGACAGTTAGTTACTCAAGGTGGGAGTTTTATTTCTAGTGAACATGTGTAGAAAATGAAGTACGAGGATATTAAAGACATTTTTCCCTGAAGTCATCTGTTGCAGAGTTAAAACTAAAACAATACCTCTCCAGATTCCAAATTGTTTGCTATTTCCCTTACCAAGTATTTTTCCTTTTTATATCTGTGCCATAGACAGTATGTGTGTGTATATATATATACACACACATACATATAATTTTAATCTGGCAATAGAGCTCTGACTTATTTTCTGTCTCATAACTGCATTGAATCCCTACCCCCCAGCTTTCTAAACCCTGATTCTAACTTTTAAACTGTCCACCATTTTAACTTCTACCCAACATTATTGTTTCACAATGACTCCATTCAATAACAGTGCTAGTAAAGATAAATTCTGATATCCTTGGTAATTTACGGTATATTAAAATTTAAATCTTACATACCCAATTTTAATTCTTTGCTTCGTCCTTAAATATCTACTTGACTGTGAGAAATATTTATTGATTGTCAATATACCTTTCATTCCTGTATGTGTTGTTTATAAAAACTCTCCCTTATATAGTCCTAAGAATATATTCTACAATAAGAAATCTTTCTAATTGTCACATGAACCTGTAATTAGCTGATAAAATTCTGTCTTAAATTCAAAGTATTAATTCATTAAGATGATATTATTTTAAAACATGGCAAAATCACTGCTACATCTGACATCATCTCATTCCTTGTGAACAATAATAATAATGTTTAGGCATGAAAGTTAAATTACTTCCACTGCTACCATAATAACATTACACCTCTGATTATACTAAAAACCTTAGCGTGTTTCTATTTGTTATCAAGAAATAATAAGTAGCTAAGACTTATAATATTCAATGAAATATTAAAAACTTTGAATGGCCAAAAACCTAAGATATAAGGCATGTGATAGTACAAACAAATTATACAGAAAAGAATTGTATTCAGAGAACCTGGATATTTCTGTTGTTGTTTTAGTTTTACTTTATTTGGTTATTGATTTTTATGCCAAATAATTTGTTTCATTAATTTTAAGCACTCAGTCATTTTTAAAATAAGTGCAAGTACATCAAACTAAAAGAATTCTGTTCAGCAAAGGAAACAAACAACAAAATGAAAAGGCAATCTATGGAATGGGAGAAAAGATTTACAGACCACATACCCACTTGTCCCCATGCAACAGCCTGTTTGTCTCATTGTACTTGCCCCCAAAGAAAGGAGAGTCTGTGAGACGGATCCTTTCAGGGACTTTGCTTCACCTTTGTGTTTGCACCTTATGTCTCCCTGTTTGGCCCCAGAAAGATGGTTGGTCAGCCAATGACGAGTAGAACTTTCCACGTGGAAAGCAACCTAAGACAGGTGGAGCCGAGTGGGGACCAACAGGAGAACACACGGTGTTCACAAAGGTGTACACAGCCTCCCATCTTCCTCAGGCTAAGGAAAGCCTCTGCTTCTGTGGCTGCATTCCTTCCCAAAATGTGCAAGGGAATATTGGGAGAGATGGATATGCTCTCCATCTATTCATATGCACATAGGTTTTGTCCCTTGGTCCAGCTGCCTGCAGGCTAGGGTGATTGGCTTGAATCAGTTTCCTATTATGGTGTATGGAATTCACAGATCTTGAGATTGACTAGCTTTATCTCCTTTACTTCTCCACCTAACTAATAAAAGCTAATGCATTGGCCTGATTAGGTGCCACAGCCCAGACCTTGAGGTTGCGGGTCCTTGGCCTCTGCACTTAAACTCTATTCATGGCTACTGTCTTTTCTTAACCCTGCACACCCTCTTCACTCCCCACAACCCTCGTCATGCTGGATGCGACACCCACTAAATGGTTAATATTTAAAATATACATGGAACTCATACAATTCAATGTTTTTTTCAAAAATTAAACAAATGCACAAAGTACCTAAATAGACATTTTTCCAAAGAAGACATACAAATGGCCAACAGTCACATGATAAGGAACTCAACATCATGAATCGTCAAGGAAATGTAAATTAAAACCACAACGAGATATCACTTCACAAATGTTAGAATGGCTATCATCAAAAGGTCATGAGTTAAATACTGGCAAAAATATGGAGAAAAAGGACCCGTGTACACTGTTGGTATACAGTCACTATAGAAAACAGTATGGAAGTTCCTTAAGAAATGAAAAATAGAACCACCATGTGATTCGGCATGCAAACTAAACAAAACCATTATCTCAAAGATATACCTGTACTCCCACACTGATTGTATTATTCACAGTAGACAAGGTATGGAAAACACGTAAGTGTACATCAATGGATGAATGGATAAAGAAAATGTAGTATATGTATACAATGGAATATCATTCAGTATTAAAAAAAAAAGAAAAGCATGTCATTTGCAACAACATAGATGAAACTGGAGAGCATTATGATAAGTGAAATAAGTCAGACAGAGAAAGACCAATACTGAATGGTATCATTTTGAATCTTAACAACAACAAAAAAGTCATACTCATAGAACAAAGTAGAAAAATAGTTGCCAGGGCAGCTGGGGATGGGGGAAATACAGAGGTTGGTAAAAGAGTACAAATTTTCAGTAATGAGATGAATAAGTTCTGAGGATCTCATGTATTACATGGTGACTACAGTTGATAACAGTATAATTGAAATTTGCCGAGAGTAGAACTTAAATGTTCTTAACAAAACAAAACAAAACAAAACAAAAATATTTTAAACCTTCCCTTATAAACTTCTGATTTTCTATTCATTCCTTAGATTGGGAGTTCAATGCCTGAATTTAACTTTTTTCTTTGTGCATTTCTGGGAAGTCAAAAATTGTCATATCACACAATTATAATCACCATTGTTGCCAGAACTACTAAATATCACAGCCATACTTTCCTTCAATGTCTTAATCTATACAGTAAATTCATCCCATGACACAATAAATAATTTAGAGGGGAAAAAAGAAGTATTGTCACTGCCTCTGCAAATTACAAGCACTCCTTTTCTACCCAACAAGGGTGGAAATAATTTAAATAATTAAGTAACCTACTCTTCAAATAATTAAGTAACCCACTTTGAAGGTCTCCCTCCTGGGATACTCCTGATACCAGTGACTGGATAAGTTGGGATCCAGCAGAAAGCAAAAAGTACGCCAAAATATTTAACTGAGGAGAATCTGAGGAAGAGATTATTTACAGATGTGTTTGCTAGTCATAAGGTTGATAAAACCCTCAAGACTAAAAGCAAGAAGTCATTACTAATCTGACATGACGGGACAAGGGCAAAGGACAGTGTTGCCAGATCATGAAAAGACTCTGAAGCCTAGAAGGGAAGGCATTTAATAGCAGCTGTAAGAACAGAACACGGACAATGCCAATGGGGAAATAAGTACCGTAATTTCTTGTTCCGCAGTCACTTCTAAGTACTGCTAATGTCTATTATTAGCAAAATCTGACTAGCTACTTAAAGACAAGGAATGTATAGAGCTGCAGTCCATAGAATTCCAACTCCTACTCGCCTAGACTGGCCAGAAAAGGCAGAGAATGGATTTCAGGAAGGAGATGTGAACAGAGTAATCAGCATAGAGCATATGATGCTCAATCTCATTAGTAATGAAGATAATGTTGATTAAATAAGATAACACTAGATTAAATGAGATAATACTAGATAGCAACTAGAAGGTCCAACCTGAAAATATCTATTAATACCAAGTGTCGGTGAAGTTGCAAAGCAGTGAGAACTGCTGGCAAAGGAGTAAATTGTTATAAACACTTCAGAAAAGAGTTTTCAATCATTTATTATCATTGAAGATACCCACTATACTCTACGGAGTCATCACAAAATGTACACAAAAAAACACATTATGTATGATTTTGTTATGGGAAATTTAAAAAAAGACAAAATTAATTTGCACTGTTTAGGGATTCATGCTTATATGGTAAATCTAACAATGGAAAGCACAAAAGTGATTATCTTAACAGTCAAGATACTGATTAAATTTTTTAATTAAAGTTTATTGGGGTGACAATGGTTAGTAAAGTTACATAGGTTTCAAGTGTACAATCATCTGTAATACATCATCTATACACGTTTATCATATTGTGTGTTCACCACCAGAAGAAGGTGGGAGTGTAAGCAATCAGTTTGTTACATTAAAGGCCTTTTGGGGTTCTGGCAATATTCCATTTTCTTGACTTATTTTGTGGCATGTCGATATGCACTGTATGATAAAAAAATATTGAGCATGGCAAAAACAAGGTATCTTATAGAACACAATTATATTTGTTGTTGTTTTTGTGTTGTTTTTTTTTTTTTGAAATGGATGTTAGATCTAAAGAAGGAAGCAAAAAGAAAGATTTTTCTCATCCATGTGATCTACACTTTAGTGATCACTTCTGCATTCAATGATGCCCCTGTGACCTTTATCTCCACAGCCAATCAGCAAATAACTCAAATAGTCTGTCTGTCTTGAAAGTTCTTAGTTTCAGGTGGTAGTGTGACTTTTGGAAGAATACATTTTGGAGGGAGAAGATCTAGATTTGATCACTAGATTGACAATTTATTTAAAGACAAATGGAGTTTTCACTTCTTTGTAAAATGGGGATAAAGATAAACTAACAGAAAAGCTGTGAAAAATAAGTGAAAATCTGCTTATAAAGTAACAGTGTAATATAGCTTGTGAACAACACCTGACTCCAAAAAGTTGTCCAAAAGATGGAGACAAAAATTCAATAACATATTCTTTACACTTTTCTCTAAATCTGTTAAGTGATTCTTCCTCCCTGCATTTCCCTAATAACTGAAATCTTGCTCAGAAATATCTTACCTATAAAAATTCTTTCCTAATCTTCAAAGCCAGAAACAATAGCTCTCACTTCAGTACTCTCACAGTGCATGCTTAGATTTCTTACCACTTCTCTAACACTACCTTAAGGTCAGAGACCATGTCTCATTCATTTCTATATCTCCTACAGGGTGTTTCCCACTTAAATAATGGGTGGCCAAAGAGTGAGCCTTCCTTGCAGAAGTATGTGGATGATTGCTCCTGAAAATCACTCCAAATGTTTTGAAAAAGGGGAGGGTTAAATAACATAGATTAAAAAAATAAATACTTCATTCAAAATATATCATAGGATCCAGTAATCCCTCTCCTGGGTATTTACCCAAAAAATCTGAAAACATTTATCCGTAAAGATATATGTGTTTCCATGTTCACTGAAGCTTTATTTACGGTGGCCAAGACATGGAAACAACCAAAGTGTCCTTCGATAGATGATTGGATAAAGATGTGGTATATATACACGATGGAATACTATTCTGCTGTAAGAAAAGTTGAAATATTGCCATTTGCGACAACATGGATGGATCTTGAGATTACTATGCTAAGTGAAAGAAGTCAGACAGAAAAAGTAGAGAACCATATGATTTCACTGATATGTGGGATATAAAACTAAAAACAACAAAGCAACAAGAAAAACAAATGAAGAAACAAAAACTCATAGATACAGACAATAGTTTAGTGGTTACCAGAGGGTAACGGGGGAGGAAGGTGGTAGATGAGGGTAAAAGGGATCAAATATGGTGATAGAAGGAGAACTGACTCTGGGTGGTGAGCACACAATGTGATGTAGAGATGATGTATTACAGAATTGTATACTTGAAACCTATGTAACTTTACTAACAATTGTCATCTCAATAAACTTTAATTATATATATATATATATATAATTATATATATATGTGTGTGTGTGTGTGTATATATATATATAAGTCCTTCGTCTTAACATAGATGAAATTTTTTTTCTTCTTTTCTGTCTGCTGTTTATTCAGATTATATTTTATCTTCAGAAAGTCAATCCTCCCAGAATCAGGGATTTGGAGAACTAGACCAGCAGGGGGGGAAAATCAAGACAATAGAGGGGGGGAAAATGAAAGAATCTTTACTACCTTATGTTGAGATAGATGTATAATCTATCTGCTCCTAAGGAAAGGAATAATTTTTTTAATCCAAATTCCAGTTTCAGAATTAAGAATGTAAAACTCACACTTTTGATCATAGATCTCCAATTCAATTACCGTCAGGTAAAGGTTTGGGAATGATAGAGAATTATTATGGACTCATAGGCCAAAAACAGTTAAAGATTTTTATTAAAATATAGCTAACATACAATATTATATTAGTTTGAAGTGTACACTATACTTATTCAACATGTATATACCTAAGGAAGTGATCACCGTAAATCCAACAACCACCCGACACCATACAATCCTATCACAATGTTACTGACTATATTCCCTATACTGTATATTACATCCTTATGACTTGTTTTATATCTAGAAATTTGCACCTCCTAACCCCTTTACCTTTTACCCATATTTTTAAAAATTTTTCAATTACAGTTGACATTGAATACTATTTTTTAAATGAGCTTAGGAAGCAAAGGCTAAGGACAGACTTTGGCATGCAAAAAGAGAGAGATTAGAAGTCATTGCATTCAATTATACATTCACTACGTACATCTATTTTCTTATTATGCACAGAAATTTTAATTTGTTTCTTCTTTCATCTAGCGCTGGATCTTTTCCACCCTTAGTAACTGTAAAATATAAATTAAAACCTGTCTACATTTACATCTTTGTATATGAAATGTGAATGTATAATTTAATGAAGGTTGAAGATTGCCTGGATCTTATCCTATGTTTTAATTTTATTTAACAACAGTGATTTGTCAGGCAATTAGGCTTGAACAAGGCTACTGAACAGCTACAATAATTAAAGTAATGTTGTGAATAAACCACAATAAATAGTTAATAAAAAAGTGTTTTACCATATTAATAAATGGTTTCTTTGGCACAGATTGCAGTACTTTAAAAATCTATTTGCATAGTTATTTCTCTTCAAAAATCCTCACAGAACATTTTCACTATATCACTTCTCACCAAGTATAATGATAATTCTATTGTCCATTTTATACGAGGACTCACAATTAAGATTGTGAACTCAGCCTAGAAAAAGTGCTGTATACCTCCTTGCTGAATATCACTACAGCCACTTCAAAGTATGCCCCTTGGGAAGCTATGCACTGATGCCAGCGCCTAGTCCACGCTTCAAAGCAATTTTGGAACTCTTTTTCTGGAATGGCCATCAGAGCTGTCATTGTATTACCCTCGATGTCTTGAATGTCATCAAAACGTCTTCCTTTCAATATTTCCTTTATCTTTGGGTAAAGAAAAAAGTCATTGGGGGCCAGATCAGGTGAGTAGGGAGGGCGTTCCGATACAGTTATTTGTTTACTGGCTAAAAACTCCCTCATAGACAGTGTCCTGTGAGCTCGTGCACTGTCGTGATGCAAGAGCCATGAATTGTTGCAAAAAGTTCAGGTCATCTAACTTGTTTACACAGCCTTTTCAACACTTCCAAATAGTAAACTTGTTTAACTGCTTGTCCAGTTGGTACACATTTATAATGAATGATCCCTCTAATATCAAAAAAAGTTAGCAACATCTTTGCAACAAGTTCGTGAACTTCATTGTCACACCTTATATAGTAAATTTTGTAATGATAAAAGATACAATACTCCTGGGAACCATTTCTAACAAGAGAGAAAGTGCTGGCTGGGTTCAAAGACATTTCATATTGGAAAGCATGCTTACCTTGCTGGTCTAGAAAATACAGTCACAACACCAATGGACAGTGAGACTTTTCGAGCTAATTTGAACATGATTCAACTAATTGATAGCAACTGTTTTTTACTGATACCAAAAGAGCCATGGACCTTTACAGTGACGGGAATGTTTACACCCCCATGAAGTTACCTTTTTCTTGGTTTAGGAAAATAATTAAAGATAAAGGCTCACTTGGTGTATTAGGTACATTATAATAAGAAAATAAGCAGACAATATTAAGTGACACTTCATTTAGAACATGAGTAAGTTGATGTGATATCTAGGATTCATTATAAAGAACTAATCAAGATCATTGTTTTCTTTCACCCAACACAATCTGCTACCTTTATTAATTACATATTTATTTTTCAGTTAATGACTACCTGTTATAAGAGCAAGGTGTTACTAGACAATTAATAATTGCTGATTTGTTTATATTTGATGAATGTAACAGAGGACAAACTTTTAAAAATTTTGTTTCCAGGTTAAGAAGGAATATCTCAATGTTATTTCTAACCTGTGCATATACTATAACTGGGTTTGAATGTCGGTCTAACACTTACTGGATGTATAATTACAGACATTCTGTTTTCTCATCACGACAGTAGCTTTGCTAGTACACACTGTCATCACTGTGTTGAAATTAAGTTTAATGAAGCAACAGATATTAGAGTAGCTAACCTCAATATATTTTAGTTTTCTTTCCAACTTAGAATATGCATTTGAAAAAATTCTACACAGGAGAAATGATGACTCATGGTTAATATTCCTTAAAGGAAAGCCTGGGTCTGAAATTAGAACCACACTATTACCTGTTTTGTTTATATCACAATTGTATTTCCCATACCAATTTTGCTAATTTCCATAGCAAAATTTTTCTTTTTGCTTCTTTTTGTACCTGACGTGTCTTCCATTCTTTACTATTTTTTTTTCTAGACATAACAATTCACATTCAGAAAGGCAATGGATTATGGTTTGCCATACTGCAGAAATGCAGTAGATTCTGCTACTTTCGTGGAAGAGTGATTAAAAGTCATTCTTACTTTAATAGCTGATTTTCTCTCTACACAACCTTTAATTGTGAGATCTTAGTAACTGGTAGAAATCTAATAATATAATTTAATAACTACAAACTTGGAAAACTTATTACTACTTTTCTCCATATTTGTATAATATAAAAAATATATATTTTCAACATAGCCTGGTATATCACAATAGTTAAGCCCAATGGAGTTAAGCTTTGATCATTATTATATAAAATAGATTCTCTTCATACATACGTATATACAAATATGCAAGCATGAGCATTCATAAATGTCATACCAAGTACCACTTATTGAGCTCTAAGAATACTGTGCCTTCTTTAAAGGTACATTATGAATTCAGTAATGAATTTCATACATCTTTTTGTTATAATATGTCTTCATTTAGAAAGATGGCAGAAGACCAAAATGCCATTATTATAAGGAGAAGGAATAAAGCAGTCCTAATTATTTTGTCCTATTTAAACTAGAAGTTTAGCTGACCTATAAAATCCACTCTGTGTACTTTCATAAGGCAAAAATTAAAAGTGCACAAAGATATATGCACATAATTGTTTATTGCAGCATTGTTTATAGCATTAAAAACTGAGCAACAACCAATCCATTCTATAAGAGCTTGATAATAACTTATACGGTACATCCAACATTTAGTGTTATAGTCACTAAACTGCTTGAGAAAAAAATTGTTATGCTACTATTTAAAATAACCAGATACATGACTACCTCTCTCTCTCTCTCTCTCTCTCTCTCTCTCTCTCTCTCTCTCTCTCTCTCTCTCTCTCTCATATACACACGCTCGCGCGCGCACACACACACACACAAATGCACACAAATGTATTGAGGCATTTATAAAAGAAACACATTTGGAAGAATCTTCAAAATAATATAAGTAATTATCTTTAGAGATGCAATTTCAAGTAATGCTCAACTTTTTTGTTATTAATATTCAATAACTTTGAATATTATTTTATAAATGAGCCCACTCTATTTTGATGATCACAATAAAAAGTATTGATTATTTAGAAACAAAGTAAAAAATTCTGCAATTAAAGGATAATTAGGTAGTATTTAACCAGAAAAAAATGCAAAATATGATAGACAAATTGATGCCATCTGAAAACTTAGATACTAAACTGAAAGAATCCTTACAGCTCAGAGTGACCTGCATTTTAAAGTAGAAATGCATCCAGAGACCCTTAAGTATAGAAAATGTCAACAATTAACAATTAAGAAAAATGTATGTGGACAAGAAATTGTAAGGCAGAAAACCAGAATTCTATTTCAACTAACAAAGAATAAACTACTTAGGGAAGAAACACACTGCATAAGTGCAATTCCTTCTCTAAAGGTTAGAAATAGCAACATGGACTGAGAAGCAAATTCTGTGAGTGAAAAACAAGATACATTTTAATAAAACAGAAAATTGCCAATGCAGATGCTTTTCTGGACTTTGATGGAGAGGGGAATGTTGTCAAAGTCACATCAACATAGATAAACATGAAGTTTGATTACAGAAGGTGACTGCTTAAAGTTGAGAATACATATTGGGCAACAGTAGAAAATGAGAGTGAAAATTTAAGATGGGTTAATTTGAAGAGAAACTTGACAAACATATCTGAAACTTAATTTGACAGACAATATCATAGTATAGTGTGTTAATGCTGAATGAGATTTGGGACATTCATTCTAACTTTGTGAAATTTTTATTGAGAAAACTGTTGCTCTGAAAAGCTTAAATGGCTTCATCATAATGATGGTATCAAGATGTGAACTCAAATCATATTCCCATTTACAAGAGAACTGTAGGATCTTGTAATGATGAATTATTTGGGGGAGAGTAATCTGTATACTGTATTGAGGAAATATTAGCAGGATAAGATGGAAGTTAAAAAGAAAAAAAAAACTAGAAAGATCAAAGAGCACTTCCAAAGGTATGTGTAAACACAAAAATTGAATACAGGCACACCTCGGAGATACTGTGGGTTCAGTTCCAGATGAACAATAAAGCAAGTATCTCAATAAAGCAAGTTATAATCTTTTTGCTGGTGGAGGGTCTTGCCTTCAATTTGTAAAAAACAGAATACTTGTGAAGCACAATAAAGCAAAGCACAATAAAAATAAAGATGCTTGCATATTATTTGGAAATGAGCATGAGGTGTGACCCAGAAGAACTTTCAAGGGAAGGTGTGACAAAATTCAGTGAATATGAGAATTAAAAAGTTAAGAAAAAGGAATCAATCCCAGATTTCTGAGCTAGAAGACTCTGGTGCAACCAGGTACATGCAAAGCTAAACTGCCCAAAGCAACGACATATTATGAAATTACTAACTTTAGATTAGTTATTATGAAGTAATAATATTATGCAGTAGTAATAATTTAAGGTAACTCTTCAGAGATATACTATGTGGACTCAAAAAATGTGATTTTGCAATGTTTCTGCAAATAGATTCCTTTTAACAAAAGTTTATTTTCCGGAAAAATTTCTAACCATGCACATGATCAGGAAGAAGATCTTGGGCTTCAAGTTACACAATTCCAAACATCCATATTATGTGTTTGTTTCTTGGAATTAACCTTTCTAGGGAAAAACAAACAAACAAACAAACAAAAAGATTAAATGAAATGGCAATTAAATGGCAATTACATCACTGGGCCTTCATTGTAAAGTGGAGACCAAAAACCTAACTGGGTTTTTCAAAAGATATAAATCAATCAATCTCTCTATGTATCTCTTTATCTCTATCTCTCCCTCCTTTCCCCTCCTTTCCTCTCTTCTCCCCTCCCTTATTCCCTTCTTCACTCCTTCCCTCTCTCTTATGCACTAGTTCCAGGAGTTTGGTAGAAAACTTATTACACTGTAAGTACACACTGGCTTGACATGCTATAATGAAGTAATTTACAAATAATAAATTATTAAATTCAAATTGTCAGTACACTCAGGCTTTTGCCCTGTATTTTGCTCTTCATCAACTCTTAATTCATCCTTGCTCCTCTAAAATTATCTGATTTCTTTCATCTACCTTCATCTCTGGGGAAATGAAGTGCTCTTATTCTGGCTTCTTGAGGTCTTGCTCTTTTGTTCTGATTAACCTCCATGGAAACCAGTCTTTGACATTTAATGATGCCATCTCTTATCAACATTTTCTGGGACAGGTCTCTCCTTTTTCTGGTTTTGCTGTATCCTTCATAGTTTCTCTTACAACTTTTATAACACATTTGCTTCTATTTGTTCTTTCTCAAGCAAAGACTTATTTAATGAAGAGTGACAAATGTGCCTTCTGTGACAGCAGAGTAATGGTACACATTTGAGTGCGTCTACGGAAGGCAGAGCTATTCAAATTGTAATGTATAATTTGAAAGTTATACAATAAAAATCAGATGACAAGGATAAGCAATGAAGCAATGAATAATCTATCAATAAAATATACTCAAAGAAATATTCAAATCATTTAAAAATGTGTGTAACACATGAATCTATTACTATGACCCAGAACGTGTACCCGTATTTGTTAAACTTTACTTCTTTTTTATTCACTTCGAAATAACTATATTTGTTATATAATTTTACTCTAAAAAATTCATTAATAATATAAAATCATCATATGAAAACATAAAATGGAATGTAGAGTGACTTTCATAGGTCCAATAAATATATCGACAAATAAATATAAAAATTGTGTTATAATAAGCAATCAGAAGGATTGAAAAATAAATGGAACAAGAGTCACTTCCCTAATTAACAGAAAGCCAGAAAAGGTAAGAAATGTTTTGACATGTAAAACCAGTACTCTCTATTTAAGAGGTTAAAATATACTTGTGATCAACTATAACTTGATACATAAAATACTAATTTTTCTTCCAGAATTCACTGAATAGCTATAAATTCTCAATTTTTAAACATATATTTTTTTTAATCAATAGAAATCAAATGGCAGTGCCTATCTTGTCTGAATCATTGATTAAAATTGGACAGGGTAATCCCAAGGAAAACAATCCCTTCTTCCATTTGATAATAATTAATCAATTATTACTCAGTTATTTCTGGATAATACAATTGAAGCAACATTTTTTAAAATTGTATATATCTATATTACATACGTCAGTGTTTTTAAGCCTCTCGTTCAAAGATAAAATAAGGGAAGTACAGAGTACTTTGCTAAAATATAGAAATCATGTCTTTTTGTATATTAGTCCTGCTGGAAATCCTATCACTATGGCATTACTTACATCTGTAGTAGAGATAGTACAGGTACAGCTTTTCACTCCTTTGTCTGAACGCAAGGTAAGGTTGATGACTCATTCTATCAAATGGGCTTCAGGCAGAGATGTCATATCTCTATTATACATCAAAGCATTGAAGAGTCAGCATGATACCTCCAGAGAGTATTCAGAGTGAAGCACTGTAGAGGGCATATCTGACATGGTGAAGTCATTAGATGATGGAGCTTCTATCAGCCTAAGTCCCTGAGTGACAGTGAGGAGCAAAGAACCCCTGGAATACGTACATCAACTTTTGTTGTGTTAAGCCCTTGAGATTTGGGGATTGTTTGTTATCACCACAAAGCCTAGCTTACTTTAAGCATTACTACTTTCTACATACCATGTGCCAGACACTCTTACTTATTAATCTGTGTTAAAAATTTGTCTGGAGTATGTGTCAATCTGTGTCAATCTTACTTATAGTCTGTCTTTATTTTCTTTTAAATTATTTAAATGTGTAGAGTCAAAATTCATTTTACTTCCCTATCCTTCCATAACTTAGAAACTAAATTTTAGTCATAAGATCATCTGTACCAAAAAAAAAAATTGTGAATATGAAAGAGGCATAAAGTTATGTGAAAAGAGAGTTGTCATTCTGCTCAATTTCCCAGAATTAAAAGTGGGTCACATTCTACGCAAGAGGTGGAGCATAGCAGACAAGTTATCAGCAGTGGTAGAAAAACAGAAAGTCCCAGGTGAGTTCTTGGAAATTTTCTTATGTAGAATGGTATAAAGACCATTTATATTTAGATCACTTGACTTATTGTAATATGGACATGTTTTATGTTTAAAATACATATTCTTAATTCCCAGCATTTTGAATAAAATAATAAATTATCTAGGAAATGGTCCAGAGACAAACATCTCACAGAAGAGATGTGAATAACCTCAAACCTGTGAACAATGTTCAACTCACCACAAACAAAATAAATACAAATTGAAACAGCAATGAGATACAAATTTGCCTATCTTATTGGCAAACACTGAAGAGTTACAGAAAAGAGTTGGCACGGTGTGAGAAAACTCACTATTTAAAGACAACATTTTGGAATGAAGAGAGGTGAGAATTTTCCCTCAATTTATGTTAAAATATAGCAAATATTTTCCAGAAAGTTCTAATTATAATGGAAATAAATGGAAGCAGCTATATCGTTCAAAATATGAGAGTCAAAAAAAAAATTAGGAGGAATTCACATAGTCACATGGGATACAAAGAAACTGACTTACCGATGAATTAGAAATACATTTAGAAATGAGGAAATTTATTCATTTTTAACAAATATTTATCCTCCTCTATTACTTATCATATAATTGTTATCACAGACATTCTAGTCACCAAGGATGTAGTGATGAACAGACAGACACATGTTCAAACATATAGCATAAATTCAAACAGTGAGAAGAGTAATGAAAACGGAAATCTGGATGATGTGACAGGGAATCCTGGGGTGAGGGGGAACAGCAGGGGCCATTCAGAATGGGCAGTGAGGCTAGGACTTGCTGACAAGGTGCCACTGAACCTGAGATCTAAAAGACAAGAAAGAGGCTGATACAGTTGTTGGCCACCTAGACAAACAAATGAAAAAGTTCTACAATGGAAATAAATTTGGTGTTCAAAGAATGGAAAGAAAACAAGCATTTGAGCCTAGGGGATCATGGGAAGAGTGTTGGGGAAGAAATTCAGAGTTAGATGGCTAAGTCATTCGGTACTTGTAGACCACGGTAAGAATGGACTGTATTTAAAGTGATGTGGTTTAGAGGGGAAAAATCTAGATGTGTTGACATTTTCCATTATTCTGGCAGCTGCGTGGAAAATGGATTGTAGAAGGAGGTAAAGACAGAATAGTGCAACTAGCAAAGTGAATGCTGCAGTATTAAGAAATAAAAGTGGTTTAATCCAACAGAGTAGCTGTGAAAATGGAGAAGTAATATAAGTAAGCACATCATCAAAGCAAGATAAATATTAGCCACAAAATCAGAAATGGCTTTGATGGTTGTTGTGTTTAGTTATTGTTCCTGTTTTGGGTTTTTTTGTTTGTTGTTTCTTTGCTTTGTATTTGGCCCAATTTCATAGACCCATTGTCTTTATTTATGCCTGAGGTTTCTAGGGGAAAAAAAACAAAGTGGTTTCATTATAAGGACTGACCTGGGAGCAAGTGACCTCATCTTTTTCCTTATCATTACTACTTGTACATTTAAATGTGATTCACTGTTTAATGTGGAGAAAAATAAGTTAAGTGAAATTACAGAAAGAGTAAAAGAAACAAAAATACTACATTGAAACTACACCTTCTGATGTACTATGGTCATAAAATCAAGTCATATTTCTGTATTTCTACTGAACATATCAACATGGAGATAAGCAAAGCTTTGTTTTCAAAAAGACATGGTATCCTTATACATGGAACTCTGAGAACATAAACTACTCATTCTTTTTTTCTTATCCTGCAAGAACTTGAGCTCCTGTGTTTAATTCCATTTAGGCAGCACGTGGAGCTGTATGCAGTATCACTGGTGGCCCTGCAACTAGCACGAAAAGAAGCAACCTAAAAATGTCATGGATTATCTCATTCAGATAGTAGATTCTAAAATCACTTAGTGTTCTCACACATGCTATACACTGACATTTATAATCATACTTTGTTAATAGTGATTTCAAAGTCAGCCAGATCCTTGTAATTCTACAATATAAACTCTTTTTAAAATTATTTTGTAACAGACACCAAGACATTCTCTCATCACTCTAAAGCCTAGTCTTTCTTCCTTAAGGAAGATACTGCTGAATAAAGTAGTATCAACCCACCTCTTTTCAAGTTTACATAAAATGAAAGATGAAGAACATAAGTAGCCCTGTGACTCTCAAGAGTACTGAGTCTCTGTTATGAAACATGCCTTCTGCAGTGTCTGGAGATGATTTAGTATTTCCCTTCCACTCCATTGCTTCGGGGGACTATTCCAAGCAGTCTCAATTGCTGGCTAAGTGTCATGCTATAAATTCCACAATCAATGCGCCCACCAAGGCAGGTACCTGATATTCAGTGGTGGAAAGGAGCAGTAACAACACTGTAAAGGATACTACTTGAAAGAAAGTCCTGAATACAGGTTCTTGAAAGAACTATTCCCCTATGGCCTCTGGAAGAGGTTAGGTTTAGGTTATCTGTCTCATCATGCCTTTCCCATACATTGAGAAGTATCTGGAGATTGAGACTTATTAAAATGACTATGGGATTGTTTAGCAAATTTCAATTTTATCCAGCTTGTAATGCCTCTGGAACATCCATAATTATAAATGGCTAGGTCATCTCTAAAAGACCCCTTAGAGTGTTTGAGTCACTGAAACTCACACCCAGTTGAAAATGACTACTGTTTTCCCGAAAATAAGACCTTCTATAAAGTTTTGCTCCAAAAGACGCATTAGGGCTTATGTTCAGAGGATGTCATCCTGAAAAATCATGCTAAGGTTTATTTTTAGGTTAGGTCTTATTTTCGGGGAAACACAGTAATAATGTGTGGTTTTGTTAACTCTCATGATCTGTCAAAGTCTGAAATTTCAAAAGGCTCTCTTATTGCTACGGAAGTCAGGTTCAGTTGTTTGCCATGAGCCAATGATCAAGAGACAAGAGTTGGCAGAAAGAAAAGTTGGTTTATTCAAAATGCCACAATTCCAGGAAGATGGAGAACTGCCATCACAAAGGCCACCTTTCCCTTTCCTAGAAAGGTCCAGAGGTGTTATAGGTACACGAGAAGAGGTAGAACAAAGGAAACATGGAGTGAGTCAAGCAACTCATTATGCTGGCATCCAGGAAAACGTCTCCTGGGGTATATAGTTTGTTCCACGATGGTTATCTCAAACCCGGTTGTAGGGGTGATTCATATATCATCTGACAAAAAATTTCTGTCGAGAATTGTAGTTTAGTTGCCAGAGTCCAGATGACTGAGGGCTGAATCAGTTTCTTTCAAGTCAGCATGCTGCCGATTAATCAGATTAATGAGGTGCACATGTAGACTCAAAAAAACAAAGTTATTAAATCTGGTAGGACGGGAAAAAATTAAAAACAAAATAAACTAGATTTTGTTGTTGTTTTTTTTGCTTTTCACACTGATGTCTTTAGTTGACCTGGGGTTGTATGAGGCAGGGCTCTGCTCTAATTGTTTCCATAGTAATGCACAATTGTTCAGCACAATTTTTGAGAAAGCTACCTTTTCCCTATTAATTTGCATCACTGTATCATATTTCAAGGGTTCACACATATGTGGGTGTGGGTCTCTTTCTAGGCTTTCTAGTATTCTGTTCTATTGGTCTGTTTGTCTCTACTTGAACCAATATCACACTATCTTAAATAATATAACTTTATATCTTGGTATCTGGTAGAACACATTTTCCCACCTTGCCCATTTTCTGCAAGAGTGTCTTAGCTATTCTTTCTTTCTTTATTTATTTTTTATTTGTTTATTAGTTTCAGGTGCACAAGACAAAGTAATACTTAGACGTTTATATCCCTCACACTGTGTGGACCCCCTTCCCCCCATCCACTATCCAACTGACATAGCACCAAGCCATTACATTTCCACTGTCTCTATTCCTAATGCTCTACTCTGTTTCTTGTAAGTATATACATACATATATATCCATATATATATACATATATATATATATATATATATATATATATATATATATAATTATAGTTGGCATTCATTATTGTTCAGCTTCAGGTATACAGTACATGATCAGGCATCTACATCATCCCTGAGGTGGTCTCCCACAAGACACTTGTCCATTGGATACCCTACAAAATCTTTACAACATTATTGATTACGTACCCCAAATTAATTTTCAAAACCCCTTGGCCATCTTGTGGTTACCGACTGTTTTCTAATCCCCTCACCTTCCCCCTTATCCCCACCCCCCCCCGCCCATATAACAACCCTCAGTTTTTCCTCTTTGTCTCTAAAACTCTTTCTGATTAGTTTATTCACTTATTCTTTTCTTTAGATTCCGCATATAAGTGAGATCATATGGTACTTGTCTTCCTCTGTCTGACTTATTTCACTTAACATAATGTTCTCTAGGTCCATCCATGTTGTTGCAAATGGCAAGATTTCTTTCTTCTTTATGGCTGCGTGATACTCCATTGTATAAATGTACCACAGTTTCTTAATCCAGTCATCTATCGATGGGCATTTTGGTTGTTTCCATGTCTTAGCTATTTTGTATAGTGCTGCAATAAACATAGGAGTGCATAAAGATTTTTGAATTGGAGTTTTGGATGTCTCCGGATAGATACGTAGGAATGGACTTACTGGATCATAAGATATTTCCATTTTCAGATTTTTGAGATAACTCCATACTGTTTTCCATAGTGGCTGCACCAATCTGCGATCCCACCAACAGTGAACAAGAGTTCCCTTTTCTCCACATCCACGCCAGCACTTGTTGTTTGTTGATTTATTGATGATAGCCATTTTGACTGAGGTGAGGTGGTATCTCATTGTGGTTTTTATTTGCATTTCTCTGATGGTTAGTGAGGTTGAGCATTTCTTCATATGTCTGTTTGCCATCTGTATGTCCTTTTTAGAAAAATGTCTCTTCAAGTCCTCTGCCCATTTTTCAATTGGGTTGTTTGTTTTTTTGGAGTTGAGTGAGTTTTTTATAGATTTGTGATATTAACCCCTTATCAGATATATCATTGGCAAATATCTTTTCCCATTCAGTAGAATCCCTTTTTGTTTTATTGATGGTTTCCTTTGCTGTGAAAAAACTTTTTACTTTGATGTAATCCACGTGTTTATTTTTTCTCTTACTTCCCTCGCACGAGGGGACATATCAGTAAAAATCTTACACCGGGTAATGTCTGAGAAGTTTCTTCCTATATTTTCTTCTAGGTATTTTATGGTTTCAGATCTTACATTTAAGTCTTTAAGCCATTTTGAATTCTTTTTTGTATATGGTGTAAGGAGGTGGTCCAGCTTCATTTTTTTGCATGTGTCTCAAGGTATCCCAGCACCATTTATTGAATAGACTGTCTTTACTCCATCGTACATTCTTGCTTCCATTGTCGTAGATTAAATGGCCATATAATCATGGATTTATTTCTGGATTCTCTATTCTGTTCCATTGATCTATGTGTCTGTTTTTATGCCAGTACCATGCTAGTATAGTACCCTTCTAGTATAATTCGATGTCAGGTATTGTTATACCTTCCACTTTGTTCTTATATCTCAAGACTGTTGAGGCTATCCGGGCTCCTTTATGGTCCCATATGAATTTTAGGATTATATGTTCTATTTCTGTGAAAAACGACATTGGTAGATTGATAAAAATTGTGTTGAATATATGTATTGCCTTAGGCAGTATGGACATTTTAACTATATTAATTCCCATCAACATGGTATATGTTTCCATCTATTTATATCTTCTTTCATTTCTTTCTTCAGTGTCTTATAATTTTCTGAGTAGAGATCTTTTACTTCTTTGGTTAAATTTATTCCCAAGTATTTTATAGTCTTTGGAGCAATTGCAAATGGGATTTTTTTTTTTAATTTCTCCTTCTGATGCTTTATTGTTGGTATATACAAATGCAACTGATTTCTGAATATTAATTTTGTATCCTGCTACTTTACTAAATTCATCTATCAGCTGTAATAGTTTCTTGGTTGAGTCTTTAGGGTTCTCTATATATAGTATAATATCATCTGCATATAGTGATAATTTTACTTCCTCCTTACCAATTTGGATGCCTTTTCTTTATTTTTCTTGTCTGATTACTGTGGCTAGAAATTCCAGCACTATGTTGAATAGAAGTGGAGATAGTGAACAACCTTGCCTTGTTCCTGATCTTAGGGGGAATGCTTTTAGCTTTTCCCCATTAAGCATGATGATAGCTGTGGTTTGTCATATATGGCCTTTATTATGTTGAACTATGATCCCTCTATTCCCACTTTCTTAAGGGTTTTTATCATAAATGGCTGCTGGATTTTATCAAATGCTTTTTCTGCATCTATTGATATGATCATGGAAATATGTTGTTGTTTTTTTATTTTGTTAACGTGTATCACATTAATTGATTTGCTGATGTTGAACCACCCTTGCATACCAGGGATGAACCCCACTTGATCATGGTGTATGATCTTTTTAATGTATTGCTGAATTCTGTTCGCTAATATTTTGTTGAAGATTTTTGCATCTATGTTCATTAGAGATATCGGCCTGTAGTTTTCTTTTTTTGTGGTGTCTTTGTCTGATTTGGGGATAAGGGTGATAGTGGCTTCGTAAAAAGTGTTTGGGACTTACCTCCTTCTGGATTTTTTGGAAGAGCTTGAGGAGAATAGGTGATAATTCTTTTTTGAACGTTTTGTAAAATTCACCTGTAAAGTCATCTGGTCCAGGGCTTTTGATTGTTGGAAGATTGTTGATTACTGATTCAATTTCCCTTGTGGTAATCAGTCTAGTCATGTTTTCTGTTAATTCTTGAGTTAGCATTGGAAGGTTGTACACCTCTAGAAAATTGTCCATTTCTTCCAAATTGCCAAATTTGTTGGCATATAGTTGCTCACAGTAATTTCTTAAATTTTTTTGTATTTCTGCGGTGTCTTTTGTCCCTCTCTTTCGTTTCTGATTTTATTAATTTGAATCCTCTCTCTCTATTTTTTAATGAGTCTGGCTAAAGCTTTGTCAATTTTGTTTATCTTCTCTAAGAACCAACTCTTGGATTCATTGATCTTTTGTATTGTTTTTCTGGTTTCTATTTCATTTATTTCTGCTCTGATCTTTATTATCTCCCTCCTTGTGCTCCCTTTGGGCTTATTTTGCTGTTCTTTTTCCAGATCCCTTCAGTGTGAAGATAAACTGTTGATTAGTGACGTTTCTTGTTTCTTTAGGTAGGCCTGCATGCTATGAATTTCCCTCTTAGGACTGCTTTCGCTGTATCCCATAGATTTTGGGTCGTCGAGTTTTCATTTTCGTTTGTCTCGAGATATATTTTGATTTCTTTCTTGATCTCCTGCTTGACCCATTCATTATTTAGTAATCAGTTATTCAGCCTCCATGAATTGGTGTGTCTTCCAGTTTTTATCCTGTAGTTCATTTCTAATTTCATAGCACTGTGGTCAGAGAAGACATTTGGTATGACTTCAATTGTCTTAAATTTATCAAGACTTGTTTTGTGGCCTAACATATGGTCTATCTTGGAAAATGTACCATGTGTGCTTGAGAAGAACGTGTATTCTGCAGCATTGGGGTGAAATGCTCTGAAAATATCGATTAAATCCAAGTGGTCTAATGTTTCATTTAAGGCTGTTGATTGATTTTCTGTCTGGAAGACCTGTCCCTTGTTTTCAGAGGTGTGTTGAAGTCCCCTACTATGATAGTGTTACTGTTGATCTCTGTCTTTATGTCAGTCCGTACCTGTTTTATATATTTAGGTGCTCCTATGTTGGGTGCATAGACATTTACTAGGGCTATGTCCTCTTGTCAGATTGATCCCTTTATTATTATATAGTGCCCATCTTTATCTTTTAATATGTTCTTCATTTTAAAGTCTCTTTTGTCAGATATAAATATTGCAACTCCAGCTTTTTTCTCATTTCTATTTGCATGAAATATCTTACTCCAACCCTTGACTTTCAGCCTGTGTGTGTCTTTTGATCTGAGGTGAGTCTCTTTTATACAGCATATACAAGGGTCTTGCTTTCTTATCCACTCAGCCACCCTATGTCTTTTCATTGGAGCATTTAATCCATTTACATTTAAAGTGATTATTGATAGGTACATAGTTATTGCCATTTTTTAATTTTTAGTTAGGTTGTTTTCATCTTTCTTTTATTTACAGAAGTCCTTTTAGTATTTCTTGCAATGCTGGCTTGATGGTAATAAATTCCTTTAGCTTATTCTTTTCTGGGAAACTCTTTATCTCTCCATCAATTTTAAATGATAGCCTTGGTAGATAAAGCAATCTAGGTTGTAGGCCTTTGTGTTACATCACTTTGAGTATCTCCTGTTACTACCTCCCGGCCTTCAATGTTTCTGTAAAAAAGTCATTTGATAGTCTTATAAGAGTTCCCTTCTATGTAACCCTCTGTCTTTCTCTTTTAGCTTTTAGGATTCTCTCTTTGTCTTTAAGCTTTGCCATTTTAAGTATAATGTGTCTTGGTGTGGACCTGTTTGGGTTTATCCTGGTTGGAAGTCTCTGCACTTCCTGGGATTGTATGTTGGTTTCCTTCATCAGGTTAGGGAAGTTTTGGGACATTATTACTTCAAATATGTTTTCAATCCCTTGCTTCCTCTCTTCACCTTCTGGTATTCCTATGATGCACATGTTGTTGTGCTTGATGTTATCCCAGAGGTCTCTTAAACCATCTTCATTGTTTTTTATGCTTTTTTCTTTCTGTTGTTCTGTTTGGGTGATCTCTGCTAACTTGTCTTCTAAGTCGCTGATTCGATCCTCTGCTTCATCTAACCTGCTGGTAATTCCTTCAAGTGTGTTCTTAATTTTGGTAATTGTGTTCTTTAGTTCTAAATGATTGTTTGTTATGATTTCTACATCCTTCTTTATGTCGTCTCTAAGCTCCTTAAACATTCTTATCACCAGTGTTCTGAATTCTGTCTCTGATATGTTGGTTACCTCTGTTTCATTTGGTTCCACTTTGGAGGTTTCTTCTGTTTTTTTTTTTATTTATTTATTTATTTAGGACATGTTTCTTTGTTTCCCCATTCTGGCTGACTCTCTGTGTTTGCTTTGATGTGTTAGGTAGATCCCCTACAGTTCTTAGTTCTTGCTGGGTTATCATATGTAGTATGTGTCCTTTATATTTGACTTCCACTACTTCGTTCTTCTGCTCTGCGTGTGCTTCAAAGGTGACTCTTGTGTTGTGTATATTGTCCTGTTAAAGAAGATCTTTAACTTCTTTTTGCTTGTGAGTAGGTGGTGTTAACTCCTAGGCTAACTAGTTGTGAGACTTGGCTCTGCCCACCGCAGGATGTTCTGCTGCGTGAGGGTTGACCACTTAAATGTGGTTTGGCTTCTATGGGCTCTTGTACCTGTAGAAAATTCCCTCTGAGTGTGTGACTTGTCGGTCACACCTGGTAGTACTATGGTTTGGTCTGTGGTTGGCCTCTGGATATGTTGAATCTTGTGCCTCTTAAGCTGGGCCCTTCAAGTGACCCTTCCACGAGTCTCTTAGCTGTTCTGCGTCTAAACTAGATTTTTAAATCTTGAAAAGTACACCATCACCCTTACATTGTCAGAGAATCAGCATATATTCCCAACATGTATTCTAGAAATCTATTAGCTATTCAGAGCATTAAGGTGATTATGCTCTATGTTAAAAACTTTTAAATGAGTCATAAAAATGACGGCATGAGGTGAGCCTCTTGAAATCATTCCTGGAACTTACAACAAATTGAATAACTATAACTCCTCAAAGGACTCCCTGCACAACAGACAAGGCAAGACTAATGGGCGCACTACTGAAATCATCTAAAGGTGGGCAAATTGCGCAAACAGGGTAGGAGGGAAGGGAGAAGTGCGGTGACGGAGCTGCATGGGCAAAGGACGCAGACCTAGCTCAGTGCTCCGAGCTCGCTGCATTCTGGAATTACCGAGGTGTGGGAAAGGGATGAACTCGGACTAGGGCTCTGCTTATGCTAGGGCTCTGCTTATGTCCCACAGGGCTGAGGGGACAGCATTAACACAGCTGAACCCAGCACTCACCGCAGAGACTTCAGAGCAAACAATGAAGGAAGAGGGCTGAAAACGGTAGTTTAAGCCCTCACTGCCAAACAGAAGGGAAGCCTTAGGCACTGAGACTAGCCGTCCCCTCCCTACCCTCCCAGAGCTCGCCCCACCCCCACCTGTCCGGTGCTAGAAGTCAAACAGTAGCAGTGTCAGAACAAAAGAACAGAATATTTGCCATTCTGAGAACTGTGGTCCACAGACATGGACTTGCAGCCCAACTAGTTCTGACAAAGGGGAGGGAGCTGTGGAAGCAGGAACGGCTGTGGTGGTGGTCACCAGCATTGCTCTGAGCCACCTATCACAAACCACCCCACCCCTGTCCCCACCTATCTGGGAAGATCCCCGTAGGAGTAAACAAAGCTGCTGAAACACTCAGGCTCTGAATCTGGTGCAGGAAGAGCTTTGGAACCTCAGTAGCTCTCCACATCCCCCCACGGAGATGGCACCTTATGAACCAGGAAAACTTTTCACAGAGGAGAAGACCACATTCAAGGGAATTTCCCCAATTACGTGAGAAGCCGGAATAGTGCAGAGAAAATATAACACAAGAAGACGTAACAGTCATCAATATTTATGCTCTCAATCAGGGAGAACTGAAATATGCCATGCAGCTACTAACAGAACTGAAGGGAGGAATTGACCAAAACACAATAATAGTAGGGCATCTAAATACCTCATTGACAGCTATGGATAGATCATCCAAACAGAAAATAAATAAATAAATACCAGCCCTAAATGACACATTAGATAAAATGGACATAATTAACATTTATAGAGCACTTCATCCTAGAACATCAGACTACACATTTTTTTCTAGTGCACATGGAACATTCTCAAGGTTAGACCATATATTGGCTCATATAACTAGCCTCAGCAAATTTAAGAAGATTGAAATCATACCAAGCATATTCTCTGATCACAAGGCTTTGAAATTGGATATCAACTGCAAAAAGTAAGCAGGAAAAAAACACAAATACGTGGAGATTAAACAACATACTTTTAAAGAATGACTTGGTCAAAGAAGAAATAAGAGGAGAGATCAAAAGATACACAGAAATCAATGAGAATGGTAAAACATCCTACCAAAATTTTGGGGATGCAGCAAAAGCAGTTTTAAGAGGGAAATTTATATAATTCCAAGCTTAGCTCAAGAAACAAGAAAAATCCCAAATAAATAACCTCATGTTACACCTTAAAGAACTAGAAAGACAAAAAATTGAAACCAAAAGTCAGCAGAAGAAAGTAATAAAAAGCAGAATAGAACTAAATGAAATAGAGAACCAAAAGACAATAGAAAAAAATAATGTGACAAAAAGCTGGTTCTTCGAAAAGATTAATAACATTGACAAACCCTTGGCTAGACTCACAAAGATAAAAAGAGGAAAGACACTAATAAATGAAAAAAAGGAAGTTATCACAGATGCCACAGAAATACAAATGATCATCCAAGAATACTATGAAGGACTATATGCCACCAAATTCAATAACCTAGAAGAAATGGACAAGTTCTTTGAAATCTATAGCCTTCCTAGGCTGAATCACGATAAATAAGAAACTCAAAATAGACCGATCACCAGCAAGGATATTGAATCATCATCGAAAACCTTTCCAAAAGCAAAAAGTTGGGCCCAGATTTTACTAGTGAATTCTAAGAAACCTTCAAAGAGGATCTAATACCTGTTCTACTCAAACTCTTCCAAAAAATTGAAAAAGAGACAGTACTCCCTATCGCATTTTATGAGGCCACCATTATCTTCATACCAAAACCTGGTAAGGATAACACAAAAAAAGAAAACTACAGACCAATACCTCTGATAAATATAAATGCAAAAATCCTAAGCAAAATTCTAGCAAATCAAATGCTATAATGCATTAAAAAGATAATTCATCACATCGAAGTGCGGTTCATCCCCAGGGCACAAGGATGGTTCAACATCCGCAAATCCATCAATGTGATACATCACATAAACAAAATAAACGACAAAAACTCATATGATTGTATCAATTTATGCAGAAAAAGAGTTTGAGCAGATACAACATCCATTTATGATTAAAACACTTAACAAAATAGGTATAGAAGAAAAATACTTCACATAATAAATGCCATATATGACAAACCCTCAGCTAATCTCAGAATTAACAATGAAAAAGCTGAAGCCCTTTGCTCTACGTTCAGGAACACAACAGGGCTGTCCCTATCACCTCTGCTTTTCAACATTGTGTTTGAAGTCCTCACCAGAGCAATCAGGCAAGAAAAAGGAACAAAAGGCATCTGCAAATCATTCTTTGCAGATGACATGATGCTATATATAGAAAACCCTAAAGACCACCAAACAGCTGTTAGAAACAATCAACAAATACAGTAAAGTTGCTGGCTACAAAATCAACGTGCAAAAAGTCCATTGCATTACTGTATACTAACAATGAAATCTAAGAAAAAGAAATTTAAAAAAAATTCCTTTTGCAATTGTAACAAAAAAATAAAATACTTAGGAATAAACTTATCCTAGGATGTGAAAGACCTATATACTGAAAACTATAGGACATTTTAAAAATAATTTGAAGAAGACACAAAGAAACGGAAAGACATTCCGTGCTCATGGATTGGAAGAATCCACATAATTAAAGTGGCCATATTACCCAAAGCGATATACAAATTTAATGCAATCTCCATCAAAATCCCAATAGCATTTTTTAAAAGAAATAGAACAAAAACTCATCAGATTTGTATGGAACCACAAAAGACCTCGAATAGCCAAAGGAATCCTAAGAAAACAGAACAATGCTGGAGGTATCACACTCACTCACTTCAGCTTGAATTACAGAGCAACAATAATCAAAACAGCATGATATTGGCAGAAAAACAGACACACATACCAATGGAATAGAATTGAGAACCCAGAAATAAATTCACATAAATATGGACAGATAATTTTTGACAAAGAAGCAAAAAACATACGATGGAGAAACAAAGCCTCCTCAATAAATGGTGTTGGGAGAATTGGAAAGCCACGTGCAAAAGAATGAAACTGGAATGCTGTCACCGTGTACCAAAATTAATTTGAAATGGACCAAAAACTTAAGCATAAGACCTGACACAATAAACTGCACAGAATAAAACACAGGCACCAAACTTTTGGACATTGGGTTCAAAGAGGGTTTTATAAATTTGATTCCAAAGTCAAGGGAAGTAAAGCTAAAATAAATGAATGGGACTATATCAAACTTAAAAGCTTCTGCACAGCAAAAGAAACCATCGACAAAATGAGACAACCAACTGAAAGGGAGAAGATTTTTGCAAACAGCACCTCCGATAAGGGGCTAATATCCAAAATATACAAGGAACTCATACAACTTAACAACAAAAACAAACAACCCAATTGAAAAATGGGCAGAGGACCTGAAGAGACATTTCTCCAAAGAGGACATACAAATGGCAAATACACATATGACAAAATGCTCAACGTGGCTAATCATCAGAGAAACGCAAATAAAAAGCACAATGAGATATCACCTCACCCCAGTTAGAATGGTTATCATCAATAAGACAAATAGAAACAAGTGTTAGAGAGGCTGTGAAGAAAAAGGAACCCTCATACACTGTTCGTGGGAATGCAGACTGGTGCAGCTGCTATGGAAGGGAGTGTTCCTCAAAAAATTAAGAATAGAATTAACATATGACCCAGCAAACCCTCTCTTGGGTATCTATCCAAAAAATCTGAAAACACTTATCCATAAAAACATGTATGCTCCAATGTACATTGCAACTTTGTTTACGGTGGCCAAGACATGGAAACAACCAAAATGTCCTTTGACAGATGAATGGATAAAGAAGTTGTGGTATATATACACAATGGAATACTATTCGGCGGTAAGAAAAGATGAAATAGTACTAATTGTGACAACACGGATGAATCTTGAGATTATAATTCTAAGCGAAATAAGTCAGACAGAAAAATTAGAGAACCATATGATTTCACGGATATGTGGTATATGAAACTGAAAACAACAAAGGAATAAGACAAATGAAAGAACAAAAACTCATAGACATAGGCAATAATTTAGGGGTTACCAGATGGTAAGGGGGGGCGGGGGCTCTAAAAGAGGGTAAACGGGGTCTAATATATGGCAATGGAAAGAGAACTGACTCTGGGTGGTGAACACACAACGTGAGATATAGATGATGTATTACAGAATTGTACACCTGAAAACTATGTATCTTTACAAACAACTGTCACCCCAATAAACTTTATTTAAAATAAAAAGAAAGTTTTAACAATGTTACCAGTGCAAGTGAATTCTAACTGGTTTATGATGCTTTTTGTTCAATAGCACAGGGCAGATCATAATCTTTCTGGAATCTTCCATCATTTCCTGAGTTTTAATAGACCTTCTGCTTATTGATTTCTCTATCTAAGTAATCATTCTTGAATTGATGCATAATGCTGCTTGTGCTGAATAATTGATAGCATGGAGATTTAATGGGAAAGGTATGACAAACCAGAGGATGTGGCAGAAAGAGATTCAGCAGTACAGAAATAAATGTAGTCAAAAGAGGTTGGTGCTGTCAGGACAGGAATATCATAAGATTAATTGCTCTATTACTTCTTGGTCTACACAAAGGCAAGAGGAGATTAGAAAGGGAGTCGAAAATAAAGCAGCCTGTTGTGTGTGACTTCCTCTTATTTATTCATTGGACTAGAGGGTGAGAGAAAATGCCACAGTTTCTATCTTTATTTGTAAAAGGCAGATGCAATAACTGATTCTGTTCCAGTTTTACAGAAAAACACTGTTTGTTCCCTAATTATATATATATATATATATATTACATTAATGTTAAAAGTCTATTCAGAAAGAATGGACACTAAATGGTAATGCCAAAACTGTTCGTACAGTGACCATGAACTGCATCAGAAAGCCACAGTGCCCAAATAAGATGAGGTTTTGTAGTTGATATGTGTGTTGCTTTTGTTTTCAATTATTGACAATAAGTTATACCAAAATTTGCAATATTGTAGCAAATTTTAAAGGTACACTCTAACTTTATTACACACACACACACACACACACACACACCATTGATGGTTTTAATAGAGAGGAAGAGAAAAATCAGCTTTATATTAATATGAAAACATATAATTTCAATATCATCATAAATTTTTCAAACCTATCCTTTTATGTAATGATGGAATAATTCATCAGATTTGTACTGAAAATTGAAACAAAATTAGAAAATATTCTATTGTAATTTCATTTCTAAGTCAATTCTAAAATTTATTCAATGTTTATCAATGCTATCAAGCTTCCAGAACTGTTCACCAGAGTGATATGCCTGATTATATGTGTATCATGGAGAGGAGAGAAGGTATATACGGGTCCGACAATTAAGTTCGCGAACTTGTTGCAATGATGTTGCTAACCTTTTTTTTTTTTTTTTTAAATTAATTTATTTATTAGTTTCAGGTGTACAAAACAAGGTAATACTTAGACGTTCATCATTTATATCCCTCATACTGTGAACCCCCCTCCCCCCATCCACTATCCCTCCGACCTCACACTGAACCATCACATTATATATATAAAATTATAGTTGGCATTCATTAATGTTTAGCTTCTGATGTACAATGCCATGATCAGGTATCCACAGTATCCCTGAGGTGGTCTCCCAAATAGGACGCATGTCCATCGGATACCCAACAAAATCTTTACAACATTATAGAATACCTTCCCCAAATTAATTTTCAAAAGAAAAACCCTGAGGCCATCTTGTGGTTACCAGCTGCTTCCAAATCCCTTCACCTTTCCCCTTATCCCCAACCCCCTCCCACACACCCATCTAACCACTCTCGGTTTTTTCTCTGCGTCCCCAAAACTGACTCTGATTAGTTCATTCACATAGTCTTTTCTTTAGATTCCATATATAAGTGAGATCATATGGTACTTGTCTTTCTCTTTCTGACTTATTTCACTTAACATAATGTTCTCTAGATCCATCCATGTTGCTGCAAATGATAAGATTTCTTTCTTCTTTATGGCTGCGTAATACTCCATTGTATAAATGTACCACAGCTTCTTAATCCAGTCATCTACCGATGGGCATTTTGGTTGTTTCCATATCTTGGCTATTGTGTAAAGTGCTGCAATAAACATAGGAGTGCATACAGATTTTTGAATTGGAGTTTTGGATTTCTCCGGGTAGATGCCTAGGAGTGGAATTACTGGATCATAGGGTAGTTCCATTTTCAGATTCCTGAGATACCTCCATACTGTTTTCCATAGTGGCTGCACTAATCTGCAGTCCCACCAACAGTGCACTAGCATTCCCTTTTCTCCACATCCGCGCCAGCATTTGTTGTTTGTTGATTTATTGATAATAGCCATTTTGACTGGAGTGAGGTGGTATCTCATTGTGGTTTTTATTTGCATTTCTCTGATGGTTAGTGAGGTTGAGCATTTCTTCATATGTCTTCTTGCCTTCTGTATGTCCTTTTTAGAGAAATGTCTCCCCAAGTCCTCTGCCCATTTTTTAATTGGGTTGTTTGTTTTTTTGGAGTTGAGTTGAGTAAGTTTTTTATAGATTTGTGATATTAATCCCTTATCAGATATATCATTGGCAAATATCTTTTCCCATAGAGTAGGATCCCTTTTTGTTTTATTGATGGTTTCCTTTGCTGTGAAGAAACTTTTTAGTTTGATGTAATCCCACATGTTTATTTTTTCTCTTACTTCGCTCGCGCGAGGGGATATATCAGTGAAAATCTTACTCCGGGTAATGTCCATGAAGTTTCTTCCTATATTTTCTTCTAGATATTTTATGATTTCAGATCTTACATTTAAGTCTTTAAGCCATTTTGAATTTGTTTTTGTATATGGTGTAAGGAGGTGGTCCAGCTTCATTTTCTTGCATGTGTCCGTCCAGGTTTCCCAACACCACTTATTGAACAGACTATCTTTACCCCATCGTACATTCTTGCTTCCATTGTCGTAGATTAGATGGGCATATAGGCATGGATTTACGTCTGGACTCTCTATTCTGTTCCATTGATCTATGTATCTATTTTTATGCCAGTACCATGTTGTTTTGATTACTGTAGCCTTGTAGTATAGTTTGAAATCAGGTATCGTTATACCTCCCACTTTGTTCTTATTTCTCAGGATTGCTGAGGCTATCCGGGGTCTTTTATGGTCCCATATAAATTTTAGGATTATATGTTCTATTTCTGTGAAAAACGTCGTTGGTAGTTTGATAGGAATTGCGTTGAATATGTATATTGCCTTAGGCAGTATGGACATTTTAATTATATTAATTCTTCCTATCCATGAACATGGAATGTGTTTCCATCTATTTATGTCTTCTTTCATTTCTTTCTTCAGTGTTGTATAATTTTCTGAGTACAGATCCTTTACATCTTTGGTTAGATTTATTCCCAGATATTTTATAGTCTTTGGAGCAATTGTAAATGGAATTGTTTTTTTAATTTCTCCTTCTGCTATTTTATCATTGGTATATACAAATGCAACTGATTTCCGAATATTAATTTTATATCCTGCTACTTTACTAAATTCATCTATCAGTTCTAATAGTTTCTTGGTGGAGTCTTTAGGGTTCTCTATATATAGTATCATATCATCTGCATATAATGATAATTTTACTTCCTCCTTACCAATTTGGATGCCTTTTATTTCTTTCTCTTGTCTGATTGCTGTGGCTAGAACTTCCAGCACTATGTTGAATAGAAGTGGAGAAAGTGGGCAACCTTGTCTTGTTCCTGATCTTAGCGGGAATGGTTTTAGCTTTTCCCCATTGAGTATGATGTTGTTGCTAACCTTTTTGTTCATATCAGAGAGATTATTCATTATGGATTTGTACCAACTGGACAAATAGTTAACCAAGTTTACTATTTGGAAGTGCTGAAAAGGCTCCATGAAAAAGTTAGACGACCTTGAAGTTTTCGCCAACAATTCATGGCTCTTGCATCATGACAATGCACCAGCTCACACAGCACTGTCTCTGAGGGAGTTTTTAGCCAGTAAACAAATAACTATATTGGAACACCCTTCCTAGTCATCTGATCTGACCCCCAATGACTTCTTTCTTTACCTGAAGATAAAGGAAATATTGAAAGGAAGATGTTTTGATGACATTCAGGACATCAAGGGTAATATGACGACAGCTCTGATGGCCATTCTAGAAAAAGAGTTCCAAAATTGCTTTGAAGGGTGGACTAGGCACTGGCATTGGTGCATAGCTTCCCAAGGGGAGTACTTTGAAGCCAGCAACAGTATTGCTTTGAAAAATGCATGCGTGCAGATGTGGAGGAATGCTAGATGGGGTTGGTTAATGCATGGCTTCCCAAGGGGAGTACTTTGAAGGTGACTGCGGTGACATTCAGCAATGAGGTATGTAGCACTTTTTCTAGGATGAGTTCGCAAAATTAATTGTCTGACCACAAATACGTGGGTATATTTTAGAACCTTTCACTACCAAAATAAGAACTTGGTACTGTAGTTCCGATAGGATAGGCAGAGAGGGGATGGAGCTTCCTGCATACCTTCCATAGTTTATTTATTTTGGTTTTTGGTTTCCTCTAACCACCATCTTTTAATGTGTACAAATTCCACCTGGCTACCCCCAATTACTTCACTGTTCGCAGACTGATCTTTTAAGTAGAGCATATTAGAAAAACAACACAGCTCATCTGTTTAGCACACTGCAGATTATAAATGTGAAACAATTTCTCCTGTTCATCAAAATAGCATACATTTCTAATATTATTTCTTTCATCATCTCCTGTCAATTCTGTAAATTTCACCTATATATTTAGGAAATAAGCCTTGTGAAACAATTGGTGTCTACCCATAAATTTAAACAATAACATTGGTTTTGAACATTTTAATATAGTATTATTCATTGATTTTTTTCTCATATAACTTTAAAAATATGATGGAATACCCCAGACACTGTAAGCTAGAACTTGTTAAAAATATACATGACTATTTTGTTCTGATTACTATGTGAACCTGTGAGGTAAATGTCAAATATCAGAATTACCTCTACTGAAAGAAGGATATTTATGTGAAATAAATAATTACAAGTTTATATAATCTTACTTATCCTTCCAGTATTGGTTTTAAAACTTAACATTAATTATTGAAAAGTAATGTTTTGTTAAATAATATTAAAAAGTTATTAGTTAACTAATTTAGGACATAATAGCTAAAACCATAATAGGTTCTGTGGAGAACAGATGACAGTTTATTATTCACAAAGTAGCCAGATATTATTTTTAAACATAAATCAGATTGTCTTTTTTCTCCTTAAAGCTCTATGTTGGATTTTCTTTGCATCCGATACATCACAAGTAAAGCAGACAGAGTAAACCAGACTGTATATGGGCCAACAAATCTGGATTCTAACTCTGACACCTCATGGAACAGTGCATGCCTCTTCAAGCTCTAGGATTCAGCCTATTTACCTTTTTTTTTCTTATTTTCCCACATTGGACATTTATATCAGCTTTGCTTTTACCAGAAATGATCTGCCTATAGAACTCTGCAAGATGATCTCCACTTGTCAGAAAAGTTTCAACTTAAATGGCACGTCCTTTGTGAGGCCTTCTCTTACACACAAGTTGCAAGTAACTGTCTATTGCCTCACTATTTATGGATTTTTATACATCAGTGTCAAAGTATCCATTTTGCTTATTTGTCATATATTTATTTTCTTTCTCCCAACATTCAACTATTGTCAGAATGATCGCCCTCCAAATACACCCACATTCTAAACCCTGGAAACTGTGAATATATTAACTATATGGCGAAAAGACTTTCCAGGTGTAAATTCAAGTTAAGGACCTTGAGATGGGGAGATTATTCTAGATTGCTCAGGGAGGCTCCATTTAATTGTGTGAATCTATAAAAATGGAGAAACTTTACTGGCTATAGTCAGTCAGAGGGAGATGTGACTACAAAAGAAAGACACAGAAGAATGAAACAGTGCTGGCTTTGATGGAGAAAGAAGTCATAAGCCAAAGAAAGTGAGGGGCCCCTAGAAGAGGGAAATACGAGGAAAACAGTTTCTCCCCTAGAGCTGTCAGAAAGACATGCAGTCCTGCCAACACCTTGATTTTAGCACAGTGAGAACGATGTTTGACCTCTGACCTACAGAATTTTGATATTTTATTTGTGGTAGGTTGCCAAAATTGTGGTAATTTGTTATAGCAGCAATAAAAAACTAACACAGCTATAAAACCCTTAAGGTTAGAAACCTTATCCATCTGCTTCTGGCCAAAGCCTAGAAATGTGCATAGATGGTGTTCAACGGTTCTGCAACATGTAAATGTACACAGAGATTAAGCAGATATAAACCCATCCTTAAAAGTATAAAACTTTTAAAAACAATTTGTTTATATAGTCAACTAATATTTTATTAGGTACTTTCTATTCTTCATTTTTGGCTAGGCATCATATATTATATAAAAACAATCTGATTCCTATATGGAATGTCTTTCAATATCTTTGTGTCTTCAATTTCTTTTAAAAATGACTTATAGTTTTTAGTGTATATAAGTCCTTCACATAATTAGTCAAGTTTATTCCTAGGTATTTTATTCCATGTTCATGGATTGGAAGAATCAACAGTTAAAATGGTCATATTACCCAAAGCAATATACAGATTTAATGTAATCTCCATCAAAATCCCAATGGCATTTTTTAAAGAAATAGAACAAAAAAATCATCAGAGGCAACTACAAAAGACCGCAAACAGCCAAAGCAATCCTAAGAAATCCTAAGAAAAAAGAACAATGCTGGAGGTATCACACTCCCTGACTTCAGCTTGTACTACAGAGCAACAATAATCAAAACAGCATGGTATTGGCAGAAAAACAGACACACAGACCAATGGAATAGAACTGAGAACCCAAAAATAAACCCACATAAATATGGAAAAATAATTTTTGACGAAGAAGCCAAAAACACATAATAGAGAAAACAAAACCTCTTCAATAAATGGTGCTCGCAGAATTGAAAAGTCATGTGCAAGAGAATGAAGCTGGACTGCTATCTGTCACCATGTATCAAAATTAATTCAAAATGGATCAAAGACTTAAGCGTAAGACCTGAAACAATAAACTGCATAGAAGAAAACATAGGTACTAAACTTATGGACCTTGGGTTCAAAGAGGATTTTATGAATTTGACTCCAAAGGCAATGGAAATAAAAGCTAAAATAAATGAATGGGACTATATCAAACTTAAGAGCTTCTGCACGGCAAAAGAAAGCACCAACAAAATAAAGAGGCAACCAACCAAATGGGAGAAGACTTTTGCAAACAATGCCTCTGATAAGGGGTTAATATCCAAAATATATAAAGAACTCACACAACTCAATAACAAAAAGAGAAACAATCCAATAAAAAAATGGGCAAAGGACCTGAATAGATATTTCTCCAAAGAGGACATACAAATGGCAAATAAACATATGAAAAAATGCTCAACATCACTAATCATCAGAGCAATACAAATAAAAATCACAATGAGATATCACCTCACCCCAGTCAGAATGGCTATCATCAACAAGACAAATAGTAACAAGTGTTGTAGAGGCTGTGGAGAAAAAGGAACCCTCATACACTGTTGGTGGGAATGTAGATTGGTGCAGCCACTATGGAAGGCTTGTGGAGGTTCCTCAAAAAATTAAGAATCGAATTAGCATGTGACCCAGCAATCCCTCTCCTGGGTATCTACCCAAAAAATCTGAAAACATTTATCCGTAAGATATATGTATTCCGATGTTCACTACAGTTTTATTTATGGTGGCCAAGACATGAAAACAACCAAAGCGTCCTTTGATAGATGATTGGATAAAGAAGATATGGTATATATACAAATTGAATATTACTCTGCCATACGAAAAGATAAAATACTGCCTGCTATTTGCAACAACAACATGGATGAATCTTGAGATTATTATGCTAAGTGAAATAAGTCAGAAAAAGGCAAGAACCATATAATTTCACTGATATGTGAGATATAAAACTGAAAGCAACAAAGGAAAAAGACAAACAAATAAAGAAACAAAAATTCATTGACAAAGACAATAGTTTAGTGGTTACCAGAGAGTAAGGGGGGAGGGAGGTGGTAGATGAGGGTAAAGGGGATCAAATATATGGTGATGGAAGAACTGACTCTGGGTTGTGAACATACAATGTGATATACAGATGATGTATTCCAGAATTGTACACTTGAAACCTATGTAATTTTACCAACCATTGTCACCCCAATAAATTTTAACTAACATATATATATATATATATATATATATATATATATATATATATATATATATTATTCCTGTACTAAGGAGTAAATTATTGCTAAAAATAGCCACTCTTAAGACAGTGAATGGCTAGTAAGGGCTCCCCTCCTAATATTTGCAATAGAATAAGGAATAGTGTAATTATATCATATGCCCATCTCCCATCCTCAACAATTAACATCTCATAATCAATTTTGCTTTACCTCATTCCTATCCATTACCCTATTTTCATATTATTTGGAACATCTAATATAAGTTTGATGGCAAATATGTCACTTTGTACCTTTGAATGGAAACGACTCTAAATACTTTAGTGAATGTTTTCCAAAGTTACAAGTTGTTTTGCACCCCTTGATTCTGAGTTCAGCCATCCCCGAGATTTTATTTGGTCCATGAGGTGCTAGTGGATGGGATGCAGATGCTGAACAAATTTGGCATGTTCTCTATTTATTCTTACACCCACCACTGTTGTGACAGCATGCCCAGAGTAACCCACTGAAGGATGAGAGACATGTAGAAATGTAGAATAGAGCCAAGTCATCACAGTCGTCCAAGCTAAAACCATCCTAGCTTGGCTTCTAGCTAGCTGACACTAGGCTTGTGAGTCTAGCCAAAGGTAGTTGAAATCACTCTCCTACAGACTCATGAGATAAATAAGTACTTATTGTTTTAAATCACTGAGATTTGAGGGTGGGTGACATTATGATAGCATTTGGTAAGTGATACAGGACTTTATTTCATAAATCAGTGATGGAGCAGATATTAGCACACTCTTTTTTCTTTGGAAGAAGATCAATGTTTGGAGACACCAAAATCTTATGAAAGTTGGAGAGCCACATTTAAAAATGAAAAATAACAATTTACAAATATGAAACTGAGTATGAAAGTGGATCTATTTCTAGAACGGGCAAAATAATTACCAGAACACTTGGAAATCTAAGTAACTTTCTTGTGTGGTTTGTTTAGCTATGTTACCAGAAATAGCTGCTTAGAAATGCTTCTTAATTGCAATTTGGCTTCCCCTCTCTACCTAAATACTTGACAAATTCCATCACTCACAGAAGCCCACATGCATAAATAACCTGAAGCTATGTTCATTAGTTTCACAGTAAATCTGACCCTCTCTTCGTTTCATGATATGATTTATCTAAAGGGAAGGTTAAAGGAAGCACTATTAAAATAAGATAGTGTTGTAATGACTGCTTTTCTGGTGCTCTCCATGGGAGATTTTCGGGGTAAAGAGAAAGTAGGTAAAATTCCTGGGTATATGAGGAACTGTCAAGTTCATGATGAAAGCTATTCTTTTTTTCAGAAAGGCTGCAGAATACTAAGTGAAGTGAAGAGAGTTCCTTTTGTCATTCCATTTGTCCTGCTTTTCATATTCTTCTAATTTCAGGACTTTTATAAATTTTGATTATTTAAGGATGAACTCTATTCCAGTGTGAAGTTCAGCTATGATACACCAGAAGACCTGCCAGGACCACTGAGAGAAACACGGTATTGGACCCCTCAACAGTGTGCTAATTACTTATGACATTTATGTAAAAAGGCAATTGCACCCATTAAAAAAATCCAATGTATTATTTTTCCTGATTGCCTCTCTAATCTCAATCGTATATATCACCTGAGGGAGGATGAGATATTCAAAATACAGAAAACACTTCCTTCCTGAAAATGCCAAAATCATTAGCTTGATTTGCATTAGTACACTGGAGTACAAAACTGAATCCTTATTGATTAGAATATCAGTTATTTGAAGGTTGATTACATATATATATTTTTTTACTTCCACACCTTTGATTTAGTAGCATCTAAACTTTTTCTTTCAACATTTTGCTATGGGTATTAAAATGTGCTACATGAATCTCGATTAGGTAAAACAAATTTTAGGCAGTCCTTTTTATGGAATCCTTTGTTTTAATCTTTATTTTTCCTTGCATGTAGTAAAGCATATACTTATTAAAATAAATGTATTTCAAAAATATGAAACAAAGAATGTAAAAGTATCCAGTATGTCAACTCTCACTCCATTCTGTTAACTAGAAATGTCCTAAATTTATTAGTGTGTTGAAAACTTGAATGATCCTTACCTTTTCTCAGCAAATGTGTTTAGTAAAATGGGCAATAGCAGTACTCATAAAATCTTCTTGTAAATTTTCAAAGTAGAATAAAATGAATTATCTAATTTGAATGTCAGGTGTTTTTGTGTTTATTAAAAAGGTGATTTACATATTTATTATTACTTTTCTGGTAAACCAGATTGACAATCAATTACCGTCAACATTAAAAGAGTCATTTATGTTATCCTGATTCAACTTAAATTTTATGTGCTTACAATTCTGAGCATGTCCTCTCTTATCTTTGAACCTATGTGGACATATCAATTGTAGTACTATCCAAGCAGTCTAACAATACATATGGGCTAATGTATGCTGTGGTTAACAACAATTTCAACTCTCAGTGAACTTAACAAAAAAAAGTCAATTTCTTTCACACTATATGTCCAGCAGCAGACTGATGGGCATGGTTTCTTGTGGCTAAGGGATCTAGTTTGATGGAGGCACTACTGTTTTATAACACATATCAACCTATGCTTCAAGATCTGCTATGGGGAAAGGGAACAAAAACTACATAATGCTTACATGGTGCATCTAACTGATAGAACGGGTAGTGCAGTTCCCTCATGTGCCAGCAAGGAACTGGGAACCAGAATTGGGGAGCAATAGTGATTTACCACAGGATTTTGTCCAAAGATTGTGATTCACTATCTTTCCTTTTATTGGTTCTTCTGAAAAGGCCCCGATAAACGTGATTTCAACCTCACGTATATGGTTATCTCAATTATGCAAAGGAGACAATCAAATCAGGTAAAATTTAAATTAGGTATCTAAGAATCACAAAGCCAACCAATTGTGCTCTCGGTCATTTTTTTTTCCCCCAAACATGGAAGGTAGGACCCTCAATCACATCATTGTTCCAAAGTAAAGAAACATATTCTACCAAGCAATATTAATTTTTGCTTTTCTGTCCAATTACCTTTTTTTGGTAATAAAAGGGGAAAGGTGATACCAAGTTGAAAAACTTCAATAAGTGAACAATATTAGCAATTATTCCACACATAATACAATTGAAGATGTCTTATGTATAAAAGTTAAGTGTTCAACCCAATCAAACCTGCTTACTAATGCAGTTTTTTTCTAGTAGAATTTATCTAGTCTCCTTCTCATAAATGAATTATACTTGATCGCCTGAGTATATTAAGGTTGAGGAAATCGATACTGGGTTCGTAAAATAAAGACAAAAATTTCTGCCTAAAGCCACAAAAGTTGATCTAGATTTTTACTTTTTTTAAAAGATAAAGACAACCACTCTCATGATATTTTTGCTGTTGATGTGCTAAGTTCATCACATTGTGCGAACTATTTTTTGAGACTATGGGCTTCAATGATGTAATCATTCTAGGTGAAGACAGTATAAATTTTTTAGGTTCTGCCTGTAAAAAAGGAGAAAACAAAACAAAACTATGGGTGCCAACAACAAGGCACAGGATTTGGTCATTGGAAACCTTAATTTAGGGTTCCATTTTAGTAATGTGTAAATCAGCTCATTTTTTTATATCAAATTAAAGCCTAGACCCTGAAAAAGATAAGGTTATTAACCTTGATCCCTGGCCAATTTCCATTTAAATAATTGCACTGGGCTGCAGAGCTAAATTCTTCCAGTAATTTTATTTTGAAAAATAAAATAAGACAGCAGATCCTGGCATCCTTTTCCAAACTGTACTTTAGTTCTCTAAGTGTACTGTTCAACAGCTGCTATATTCCACCCCTGAAGTGGTTATATTCCAAATTTTCCCAAACAATTCATTTTTGTAAAAATAATACATCTTGTTTATATTGAGCACTCTATTTCATGATGTCAGTGTTATTTTCACTCAACCCACATAAAGAGTGTTAGTATGAGACAGGATAATTTCACAGATAATGAAAACAGATGCTTAGAAAATAGAGAGCAAAGAGCACACGGTGAGCTATGGTTCTGCTTTTGAAAACGGTCTCCTAAACCTTCTCTAGGATGCTCGCATTGCCTACAATGTTCCTCTTTATTAGGTGTCTCCACAGAATAAGGGGTCACCTATATCTTAAGGAAGATGAAATTAGAAATACAGGACGCATGAAAAATAAAAACAAATGGGCGTAGGAGCAGTCCAAGAATGCTGACTGGTTTTCTAACATGCCCAATATCCGTGATTAATTTGGCAATGCTAAAAGATGTAACTTAATGATACAAAGCGAGTAAAATCCACTGGATAGTGCCAAGGAAACAATGTGATTGTGCAGGTTAGGCACACTGATAGCTCGAGGGGCGAGACTGCTATAACAGAGTACTGCCCTAAATGTAATATGCTCTTACCCTCCTTCCCATCAACTCCCTCAAGGCAGCATAGTATATCCAAATGTTATCAAGATCAATGTCCAGTTTATCAAAGACAAAAATGAGTACAGCAGTCTAGGTCATCTCTTTCTCCCTCATGAAGTAAGTGCAATTTTGATCTATTCCTTTTTGATATTTATGTTTGTAAGTTTTCCTTTGTCTATTTCATTGGCTAATATAATAGTTACAAATATATATTAAACAGTAGTAAAACATAGGTCATTCTTTTCTTGGAATTGTGAATAAACATCTAATAATGTCTATAAAGTAAGATATGAACTTTTGAGCTAACACTTGTATTTTATCATGTAAAAATCCATTTAAGGAATGAGTTTTGTTTGAATTTTTTGTCAAATTCCTCTTCAGCTTCTAGTAAAATATCACGATTTTTCCTATATATCAATTAGCATCAAATATATGAATGGATTCACTAACAATTATCATAGCATCTCTAGAACAAACCCCATTTGGTCATACTGTGTTATAATTTTAATATGCTCTTGGATCTTTTCTCATTAAATGCTAATACAGAATTTTGCTTTGCTCTTTGTTAGTGAGGTTGGTCAACAGTTTTTTTGTTTTTTCTTGTGTTTAACATTTTTTAGGTTTTGGTATAATTCTTATACCTGCTATATAAAGTTTTTAGAAGTTTTACTTGTTTTTCAAAGCCTTCAAATAGAGCAAGTAGCATTTAAATTTAAAAATATATATATATTTAAAAGTGTTTGAAAATCCCCATGGCTATTTGGGGCGGGTGCTTCTGTGCAGGAGAGATCTTTGTTACATTTTTCTGCTTCTTTTATGAAATTATTCTGTTTGAACTTTCTGACTCTACTGAATATATCCCAGTTTGGGTTTTGGATATATTCTTTTCCTAGAAAGTTATGCATTTAATCTAGATTTTCAAATTTATTTATGTATAATTGTACACAGAAGTCTCTTGTGATTTTTGTAATGTCCTCTCTTTTGATGGCCATTTCCTCCTTTCCATGACTTACTTTGTATATCTGTTTCTCTCCTTTGTTTTGTATAATTGGTTTGTTATTTGATTATTTAATGATTTTTAAAAATTGTTCAGCTCATCTGTTTGTTAGTTCTACAGTTTTTGTCAATAATAACATTACATTCTGCTTTTATAATTATTAAGTTTCTTCCATTTACTTTTTTGGTTCAAATTTTTGGAGTATTTTAAGTTTTTAGTGTTTGATATCAATTCATTTTTAAAAATTCTTATGCGTATTTTCTTTGATTTTTATAGTAGGTTCTACTTTTACTGCACTATGGTCAGAGACGACATCATTTCTGTATTATGTAATTTATGGAGATTTTCTTTATGGTTCAATATATTACCACTATTTATAAATGTCCCACGCGCTGGTGCATTCGTTATTGTTGGGGTTTGGAGTTCACCATGTATCTCTAAGATCTGATTATGTTTTCACTGTCTCTTTCATTTCTAATATTGTTTTTCTACTGATTCTGTCTTGAACTGAAGGATATGTGCTAAGATTCTTTCTGATTCTTCTTGCATCTTATTACATTCTTCTTTACACAATTATTGCTGTTATTGTTGGCTGCATAGATAGTAACAAATGCCTCTATTGTGAATTTTTGCCTTTAGCTTTATGAAGTCTTCTTTACATTAAATGTTTGCCTTGATTTATACCATGTCTGATTAGATTATGGCCACTGTATATTTTTGTCTGCATTTCATTTTTAACTTCTCTGAATCTCTATTTTAGGCATGTTCTTTTGTATGCAGCATAGAGATGATTTCTGCTATAAAGTTTTTCACTATGTACTTTTTTAATAATTTTTCATTTAGGAAGGTTCATATCGTTTCTAAAATTTATTTTCATATATACGACTTCATATTTAAGTGTCCTCAGAAACATACATATTGAGCTTAATACATGCTCATCTATATATTAGTTTAATGAACTAGAAAAATCTACATTTTAGAAAGTGCATATAGGGCCTCAAATCTCTATTTCTCTCATTCAGTGCATACCTACATGTCCCTAGTAAAAAGGAGTAATGTAATGAAAACCTGAGGGACCTGTGACACATTTTATATTTTACCAATTTAAATTCCAAGTATGCTTTCATTGTAAGATTTATACTTAAAACACATTTGAAAACTAATACTCTAAAGAATCATATAAACACTGTAAAATCTTAATAAATAATATATATATATATACAATAACATTATGTGTGTGTATTTTATATAATTTATAAATAATTTGCAGGTTTTTAAAAAGCCAGAAATAAAATAGAAACAAGCAATGAGTGGATAAGTTTAATGTATTATGAATTCACAATGAACAATGGGAAACATAAAACAGCAAAGATATAATTTAAAATATATTATTAAAAAGTCATAATCTCCTATCTTTCATCTTGTCATTTGTTTCACATAGCTGATATTAGTATGTATGTGTTCTCTTCAGAAAGTGACTTCTCTTCAGAAGTTAATGTCATATTTCAAGGTAGAAACATCTGTGAGTGCCCAGGTATCTGTGTGCATGCACTTACGTATTTGTATGCTTGATGTGCTATTTTTCTCTGCCTAAATTCTACAGAGTACTTTAACTAAATCACTTTTATGGACTGTATCTTTTCTGTTTCTATGCCCTAAAACAATGAAAGAATGGGAATTGAGGCCATCTTGAAGCTGCATTTGTATGAGCACAATGCTAAGAGCTCCTTATCCCTCTCAGGAACATAAACACGGCATCCAAGCTATCTAGATATATAATCTAGATAAGGGATGAAAAGTTACACACAAAAATTGCATTCATTCTTGCTATGCAAAGTCTCAATGTCATCTAATTACTTATGTATCTTAATTACTTAAATACATTAATTACTTAATGTATCTTAATTGTTTTGTTCGAAACTCAGAAAAGAAAAACATCTTCTTGCTCAAACTGTTATCTGTGGCAAGGCACCAAGTTTAAGAAATAGGGTACAATAGTGATAAATTATTCTAAATTCACTTCATAAATTATGCTTAAATATGAATATAATTTATCTATACAGACATATTTAGATTAATTTATGTGAATAGGAAAAGAAAATAATAACATACCACTCACATCTCAAAACTGATTCCAGTTCCATTACCCTAACTCTCTTTGGCTGGTCCTTCTTCCCGTCTTGTACATCTTTTGTTCTGCATGCCTTTCAACACTACTTCTTTAAACCAAGATGGAATTTCAAATACATACAATAGAAATGCTTCACCTTGACCACTTTAGACTAGGCCAATCTGAAGTACTGATTTGAAGCTGAAAGATTCCAAAACCTATTAATCTCTAAAGGCCCCGAGTGCCTTCTTGCTATGATTGTTTGCTTTATTATTTTATATGTAAATCAGAAGTATGATAGGCAGATTCGGAAAAGGTTGACTTGAATCTGATATCCATGGTTCTCTTCCCCTTTAGGAGAAAATGAAATTCACTGAAGAATGATATTTTATGTTTGTGTGTTACATCATGAGTGGAGAAACAGTCATTCTCCCCAAAAATAGAAGAAATAAATCCAGAGGAAATGAACTGAACTGACAGTACAAAGGGCTCTCTCCATGCCCATGGTGTCACTTTGTCATTTTTGTGAGTTCCTTTTTGTTTTCAAATAAACAAACAAAAAATATTTTGGTAATTAATTGCTTCAATTAGCCAACATAGCTGGATGGCTGAGGACTAAACTTTTAGAAACATGTTATATAATTAACAATTTTAACAGGACTATTTTCATGTGTGCACCACTGCAGGCCTTTTGAAAAAGAGAAGGCTAAAAAGAGTATTACTTAATTTATAAAAAATTTTTAACAAATATTTTTGATCATTAATATGTGTCACCACTGTTTTAGGTACTAGGTTTATTTAGAGTAGGGATAAACAATCCTTGCCTTTACCAGGCTTACATTTTAGTGGGATATGATCTAGAATGGGAAATGAGAACTCTCATCAAATGTCAACTTTCAGGAAGGGATTAAGAAGTACAAGTGGGTTAAGAAGTACAAGTTGGCAGTTACAAAACTGTCACAAGGATGTGAAGTATAGCACAGGGAATATAGTCAATAATATTGTAACAACGATGTATGGTTTCAGGTGGGTACTAGACTTAGCTGAGGGATCACCTCCTAAGTTATGTGTGTGTGTGTGTGTGTGTGTGTGTGTGTGTGTGTGTGTGTGTAACTACTATGCTGTACACATGACACTAATATAATCTTGAATGTTAACTAATTGAAAAATAATTGAATTGCAAACAAAGTCACCTTTCGGAGAAAACTGATCAGGTTATATAAATTAAGATCACCCTCTAGCATCTTATCCTTCTTAAATTTTCTTCATGACAATTATCATTTTTGACATACATAATGTTTCTTATTTATTTATTTACTTGTTTGTTTGAAGGTTGAAGTTCTCAAAAAACAGGTATTTACAGATCATTGCTGGTGAACTATGTAATTAAAAGGAAGGTGAAAAAAGATGGTTCACCCTGAGCCTAGAATCCCTGCGTTGTTCTGACTTGCCCTCCCTCCTTGCTGTGCATTCCCAGAAGAGATACACTATCAAACTAGTCTGTGGGACTGCAGAACTAAAGGGCTCCACAGACGGATTTAAAAACCAGAAACAAATACCCGCAGTGTAAGACTGGCCCAGCAGTGCTTTACCTATGGCAGCAAACCAAAGGCAAGTTAGAGGTGGGAAGGCAGAGTTGCTAGTAGTGAGAGCCTGGGGCTTTGAGGCAGAGTAATGGGAAATGCGGAGCTGGTGGCCAGAGAGGTATGTCTCTAGAGTTTGATGACTGGTAAATCTTCAGAGTGTTGAGACCCATGATACTCCACACAGAATGCAGTAATTTATATTGAAACTCTGGCCCACCTCTCTTGTCTAGTTACTTGATAACAGAAATCTAGCTTGCTGTCTTTTTTCTATAATAGGTCCATGGTCTTCTGTCAACTACTTGTCACTCAGCTCTTTGGCTGCTTGCCATTTCTTACTCTAATACATCCATCCTCCTAAACAATTTCACTTTTGTGTTTCAAAGGCCCTGCTGAGAGCTGAGAGAGATGAGTTCATCAAGAATCTGAGAAATACATGTGAGAGAAAGTGAAATGCACTGAGCAAGAGGCAGAAAAACAGAAGGGGGAAGAGAGAAAAACACAGTAAAAGGAGAGTTCTAACAATAACAAAAAAAATGTATGGTCTCTGGTCCATTCCCTTACTTCATTCTCTGTAGGCCCAACTATGTTTGCAGTATCTCTGAAATACAGTGATAGAGATAAAGGAGGAAAAAACAACAGCTTGGATGGACAGGGGAAATGCAATTGCTTTCTGAAATTAATTATGGGCTTTTTGGTTCTAGCACTCTCTCCCCATTCATGAATTCCAGTTTTCATTTATTACTGGGAATTTAGTACAATTTAGTTTAATACAAATTAAATACCTCCATTTTTTTCTCCTGCTGTTTTATTTTTTAGTTATCATTTTCACATTTAATAACAGAATGTGAAAGCTATAAATTCAAAGTGATTGATAATTTATGGGTATTAATTTAGAATTAGCCACCTTTGCATGAGCTTTTATTATATTGAAAGTATGGTAAAGTCTAATATATTGCAATTTAGCAGCTGTTCATATAATGTCTGCTTACATAATACACCATCTGTTTAACTTAATCCTTTAATATTAATATTCAAAAGTGCAAAATCAAAAACTGCCGCTTTTCTGAAATAGAACTACTAAAATTGAATGGTTGTATTGACTATATAGATGAAAAATATTAGGCACATATTCTATAAGAGAGAACTATTATAGGAACTGGAAACAAAGTAGTGAACAAAAACAAAAATCTCTGTACTCAGAGGATTTATCTTCTAGTTCAGAGACTGACCAAAAAACAACAGAAATAAGAACAATGTAGAATGTTCCAGAGGCTGATGAGGTATAAAGAAAACTGAAGTGGGGAGAGAAATCTGGATTTGGGGATGATAAGGGATTTGAAAGGTTTCCCATAAGGAAGATATCTTTGAGTGATGATATCTGAATAAGATGGAGAAACCCATGAAGGCCTTTTGAAAGAAGAGTACCTCAAAAGAGACATTAGCTACTGCACTCATAGTTCAGGAGCAGAAAGCAGGTCAGTGGCTGGAGCAGGGGTAAGAGTCAGGGAAATTGGCAAGAGAGAAGGTGAAGAAAAAAAGCAGGAAGGATTAAGCAGATTTTTATAGGTCATTGTGGGTATTAACAATATTTTGTATTAGAAATATTTTGTCATGTCATCTAACATTTGTTTATTCTAAACTACAAGTCCTAATTTCCTGAGTGAAATAGGATGTCAGTGGAGTTGTTAATCCCTCTGTGTATTAGAAAAGTTTTGTTTGTTTGTTTGTTTGTTTGGTCATGCTAGCTAGCATTCTTTTTCAAGAAACATGTTTTTCCAATTCCTTGAGCCCCTAAATTTTCAATAACACCTATTTAATATGTGGTTTTCTCAATTTACGGTTTCTAAATGGAGTTCTGGATCATGGTAAAATGGGCTAATAGTCTGGGCTGGGCAAGCATCACCTAAAAGCCAACAATCCCTTGTTTCCATAAGGACTAATTTCCTCCGGACAACCCACTATTTATTTTCACATCACACCATCTTTACTCTGTTTACTATGAATGGGAGTCTTGACTTTACTGTAATGCTGAGAATGCCCTTCCATAATCTGAATTATTCACACGCCATCTTACATTCTCTTGACATAAGAACAGGCCCAATATACTTACTACTCCTACAGGGGAAAATGAACATGGGATGATAACAAGGAGAAATTTCTGATATTCTTGCAATATTTTATTCCTTATAATACAGTGTTGCTCTAAATAGGAAGTGAAGAAATGTATCACTGCATGCTTAATTTAATTATTAGTTGCTTTATTATTAAGACAATCATAACCAGACTTTATTATAGGCAACCTATGAATGTGGCAGATGCTTTGGCTGCCACATCTTACCTTAGGCTGATTACATAGTCAATTTCATTCCCATTTAACCAATTCTTTATTTCTGCAGAATTGTTTTTTTTTTTGTTAATATAAGTGTAAGTCTTTATATTAATCCTAATGCAATTGATCTGGTTAGATTTGCTCCACTCTTCCATCCCTCTGAGGCTATTTTAGATCCTGAATATCTCAATTCACATGGTCTTTCTTTATCACTCTTGTTTCCTTTCATCTGTTGTGTCACCTAAGGCCTCATTCACAACACTGATAAAAATGTTTGAATACAATGCAACAAGCAACAAAACCATCATATAAAACTAGATTATTCCCAGTCCTTTGAGGTTGACTTATATCCTTAATGTGACATACCACATAATTTAACCAGTTTAAAATTATCTGCAAATCAGCTTATAAATAAGTGCAAAATTCATTTTTATCACTTATGTAAGTGACATAAGTAGCATATTTATTACGTATATTTTCCAAATCTTGTATTTTTTAATACTCTGCATTAACAGAGTATTGCATTGAATCAGGATGGTGCATGATACTGTAATAGACCTAGCTCTCTGTGAACCTGTGTTGTCTCTTTGAGATCACTCTTTCCTCCTATGCAATCACAATCAATAAGCTCTTCCTGATCTGCATTGATAACTGACAGATAGTTTTAGTCTGTCCTCCACATCACTTCCGGTTGCTACTTCTCGAGACAACTTTATTGTTTGCAAATGAAGAAATCATCCTTGCTACCTAGACATCACAGAGGCCAATAACATTAGTAGGTTCTTTGTGAGATCTATGGGGAAAGGGCACTGCCTTAACAACCTGCTATTATGCTTACAGCCTCTTAATAACTCATTTCCTTGAGGAGCGCTATCATTTGGATGTTCCCCAGCTCCTTAAATACCCGTAACAGCTGCATGGCCACATAGTCTAATAAATGTGCTAAGAACTTAAAAGCCATCACTTGTTTCAAAATCCTTAGTTTACAGCTATTCTGCCGACATTGTACAAAATTATGTCAAGTGGCCAATTTCAAAAGATTCCCAGGAGCCTTCAAAGTGGCTTCATTTAGAAAACCCTTGATGGTAAAAAGCACACCGACTTGCACTTTTGTCAATTTTTTAAAAGAGCCTGGCTGTGTTCCAGTTGCAGGGTGTACATGGTGCTTTTAACACCTTGTGAACTGTGCTAATAACCAATGCATTAGTTTAAAAGTTGCTATCTCCTGAGTTGCAGAAGATCCTGACAATTAAGACATTATAATGATTTTCATATGTGCAGAAAAGTTTGGATAGTCACTTTATTATTATATCTATTGGGGTCAATACTTTTTTATATTAATCATTTTAGATTACAAAATTCGAATATAAATATTGTTTTCAGTTTTACCTATTTCAGAATAAAAATGAAAAGAAAATTCAGGTAGTTTCCTATCAGCAAAAGAAAAGCAATTTTCCTCAATTATGTATATATTTGATGCTATTAAAATTTATTATCTAAAATTAGTACCATGATCTGTACACAATTTTAAATCACATTTTTTTTACTTAATATTACATGATAATGTCTTAACAGAAGATATTCTACAAAAGTATGACTTTAATGATTATGTTATACTTTAACATTTTCTTATCTCAAAATTATCATCACTTGAATTATTGCCCATTTTCAATATTGTAACTATTTTAACAGAGAAATTTGAATACATGAAATATTCTGAGTATGTCTAATGTTTTTACAGGATACATTCTCATAAGAAAATTACTTAGATAACTGAAGCTATTATACTTTTTAAAGCTCTCAATAAAAAACTACCAAAATATCTTCCTAAAGTAATCTTTTATGACTGTATTAATTGCAGGTAAGTAATCATGTGCTTCACCACCAAGACTAACCATGGTAATTTTAATTTTATTTAATTATTTGCCTTGATTTGCATATTATTACTGGCAAAATTTAAAAATTTGTAGTTTACTTGGCAATTTATATTTTAATTTATCAGTTTTCTAAACTACTTTTGTACTTTCTTCTTTGTCCATTTTAACATTTCCTGATTTTTTTGTTATTAGTAACTCCATCCAATTTTATGTTTTTCCTTCTGATTTGTTTAATTTCCATCTTTTTGAGTCTTAACACTTGACAACTTGTTTATGCTGTCAGTTTGCTTTTTCCTCAAAAAAATTAAATAGGTGCATTTCTTTTGACTGTTATTTTTAAATTATGAACATATTTTTATTAAATGTATTGGGGTGACATTGGTTAGTAAAATTATATAAGTTTCAAATGTACATTTCTATAATACATCATCTATATATTCCATTGTGTGTTCACCACCCAGAGTCAGTTCTCCTTCCACCACCATATATTTGGCTCCCTTTACCCTCTTCGACCACCTCCCCTACCCTGCTTACTCTCTGGTGACCACTGAACTGTTGATGGTGTTTATGAGTTTTTGTTTCTTTGTTTGTCTTGTTCTTTTGTTGCTTTCAGTTTTATACCCCACATATGAGTGAAGTCATATGGTTCTTGACTTTCCATCTGACATTTCGCTTGGCATGATAATCTCAAGATCCATCTATGTTGCTGCAAATGGCAGTATTTCATCTTTTCTTATCTTCTCTATACAATTATCTAAGACATGGAAACAACCAAACTGTCCTTTGATAATTATGAATATTTAAACTTCTATTTCCCTAAGAAAGCAAACCTATTAAAACCAGTAACAGGAGAATTTTAGCATTTATGTCGTTTGCTCTGTCTCATCTTACCACCCAGTGTTATCCAGCATTAGGTGCTCTTTTACATTCATGTTTTTATTAATTTTAGTTCATGTATTACTTCATCAATTATTTTTGATATATACTTTATGTTCTATGTTTACACAAAGACAAAAGAACAGTTTTTCTGTTTTCTTGTATTGGCATTTATTTTATATCATTTTTTCTGATTCTTTCTTCCTACATTGTACTCATTTCTAATTTGCCTGGTATATTTTCTAATCAATGTTCTAAATGGCAATGTGGAGGTATATTCTCAGAGTCCTTCCACATCTTACATATATTTCTATTGACTTTACATATCACTGATAACTTGCTCAAAGGTAATTCTCAATTTAAAATCTTCCCCAACCTCACCCTTGTAGAAATCACTATGAACATATCCACTCTGTTTCCACATTTCATAAAGTGAGGTCTAAAGTACTACTTTTTCCTTAGTGGATAAATTTATGTTTTGTCCTCATGCTGTTTAAATTGTAGGAACAGGGATATGTTTATAGCCTAGGCTCTAGAATAAGACATTGATGAGATTTAAGCTTGTCTTTGTCTCTTTCTAGCTATGGCACTATGGGAACCTAACTTAAGTTTCAGTTTCTTCTCTGGTTAAAAAAAGAATTCTGCCATAAGATTGCTCAAAAAAGGAAAGAAATGAAGGGGATAAAAGTGAGAGAGGAGGAAAGGACAGAGAGAAGGGAGAGGAAGAAATGATATATTGAAGACAAAAAAATTTAACACTGTGCTCAGCATATACTCTATGATACACATACACAATAAATATGAACTACCACTGTATCTTGAAGTGAGTTTTTATTAATTGCACTTATAATTAGTGAGCTCATTCCACCTACATAGTCAAGGTTATCTTCTTTTTAGTGGTATTTTTCCAATGCATTTTCTCCTTGAATTTAGCACATGTGTACTCACAAACATCCTTTCCCCACATAATCCCCCGCCCCCCACACCCCGACACACATTTCTCTCCCCTTCCCACATCCCTTCTTCTCTCTCTCTTTCATTAAATTATCTCAGGCTGGTCAGTTAATTCATTAGGTTTTGTTTGGCTTTTGTGTTTAGTATCTTATCTGCAGTTCACACCCTCCTTTTGTATTTTGAATTTAGCAATTTAGTTTTTCATCAAAACTCAGGCTTCCCTTAATTATGTTTTCCCACATATAGCCCCCATTCTTACTGCTTATTTATCTGCTTACTTTGTTTTAATCTTTGTAGCACTTATGACCAGTTAGCATGTTGTAAATTTATCTTTTTATTTTCATTCTTTAGAATAGGAACTCTGTTGTTTTGTTCATTGCTGTATTCTGTGTCTAGAATAGTTTCTGGCATCAAGTGGCCATTCAATAAATATTTGCCAACAAATGAATAAAAATCAATAAATGAATACTCAATATTTGATTCACAACCATTAATTAGTATCCGATTGCTTATTGCCTGTACCAGCAAAATAACTTGTATTAACCCCTGAGTTTTATCCATCTCTTGAGCTTTCCCATAGCTTTAGTTTGACAATTTGTTAGTATATAAGCTTCTGTTATAAGGAAGCTAACTTCACTAATGTGCAGTTTTTCTTTGCTTATTTCAAGGGCACCTTGAAGATAGCTGAGGAACTTCCTTACTTCTCTAATTGGCATAATTAACCTCCGTAGGTGCACACTGCAAAAAATGCTCTTGGTAAAACCCAAGTTGCCAAGAGTTAACATTTTATATTTTCTCTGTCTTTGTTGCAAGTATACTTTCTACAGTCATGTACATAATCCATAGGTAGTCACAAAATGTAAACGACAAAAATCCCCATGGCCTGACCTAAACTGTAGTCCTTAGCATACAAAACCAGATGACAGCTTGGAACACCTTCTGTTTCTTCACAAACCATTCTATTCTTTTTTATGATGATGAATTACAGTCTAATATTCTCCCTACCCAAATATAAACTCATTGAACATACCTTGCAGGGGAAAAAGGCAAAATGTTTAATTTCACTGGCATATGAAAGATATTGTTCCCTGTTTCAACTACTGAAGCAGATTTTCTTTTCTGAAAGTTCTCTGGTCATTTCAATTGAAATGATGTGGGGTTTGGTGAGAAGACTTAGGATTAAGTAATTAAAAATAATCATCATAAACTAGTAACTCACAAATAAAGTGTTCTTAATGGCTCTTACTGATTACTATATCCATTCTAATGACTCAGAAAACTCATTATTTTATTGCAATCTTCATATATTCACAAGCCATGTTTTTTACAGAAGTTATATCCATTTTGAAAGTCTTATTAGTGAAGACATTAATTACATTAGCCATCAATAAGTTAGTTATATAAAGCAGTAGCTCTCTACCACCAAAGGAAAGAAAAGAGGTTAATATTTATGATGAGTAGACCAAGAAGAAGCTGTTGCACAAATGATCATCCGTTATGTGTTTCATACGCCAAAATATTTGACAAATTTTTTAAATGTAGCAAAAACCTATGGTGTATTATTATATTAAAATTGATTAAAAAATAATAACATATTTGGCAAGTTAAAGCTACTAAAAACAAATTTGAAATTCTTATGGAATCAATGTGATACAATGTAATAAGCTAATGAACATGCTATACCCCTCAAAATGAATAAAATATATATATTCCAGCCACATGTATTAACACTAATGGATGTTTGAGCTAAAGGGGAAAATAACAAAAATACAGTGTACGTACCATTTAGATAAAAATTAAAAACAAGCAAAATGAGATACTCTATTACTATAATAGTGAATGTAAAAAATATAGGGAAAATAAGAAGATGAGGAACAAAATTCCAAATCATCACTTTCTCTGAATCCTAAAGCCATATGAGGAAAACCCTACAGAATTTGGGGGCACTTAATAAGAATTTATATAATATTCTATTTCTTCAGTATGATGTTGGTACATGAATACTTATTTTTTAATTTTCCTTACTTATAACTATATACTTATATATATTTTTTGTATTATGAAATATTTTGTAATTAAAGGAAATAGAAAAACCTCCACATCATTTAAATTAACAATATTATTTAGGAAAAATTTTAAAGTAAATTGATTAATAATTTCTTACAGCTGTGCATATATCATTTCTTTGGTCTTACATTATTTCTTTTGCTGAGTCTCTACATTTCCAAAATATTACCAGTTTCCAAAGGACACAGGAAATTTTATCCAAAAAAATCTTCACAATTTGCATACTATATTGTATCTATCAATTTACCTTATATTTTTATGTTTCAATATTTTAACTACCTTATTTCCTTATAAGTTTTCCACTTATTTTTAAAGGTAATGTTCTTCTTTAAACATGGACTTCTTCACAGAAGCTAATAGATAGTCTCACACATGAGGACAATCATAAAAATTTGAAACTTCAATGAATAAATCTAAAAAAATTTGAAATGTGTTTTTTTGCTTTTATTAGAGACTTTTTAAAATGAAATACTGTGTTGTATCAATTTAAAAATAATTTTTATTCACATATTTATGTCTTTAAAATTAAATGTACTATAGCTTTAATAAAATATGGTACTTGGACACATACATAGAATTTAACGTTCCAAACAGAATTTTCTATTTTTCTGTTTATGTGGGACCTCCAAGACCATTTTACTGTAGTCTTCAAAATAAATAAAGACTATATATATATATATATATATATATATATATATATACATATACATACATATATATGTGTATATATACATATGTATACACATATGTATACATATGTGTATGTATACATAGATATACATATGTATTTGTAGTACTTAAAATTAAAACTAAAGAAGACTACCCCTCCCTGGCAAAAGAGAGGACTTTATAGGAAAAATTACCTAGGCATTACAAATTACTGTAGATTTTTATTTAGATAATTAAGCCTGATAACATTTTTAATCTGCAGTTGTTGAACCCAAGGATGCAGAGCCTGTGGATATGGAGGGCCAAATGTATTTAGAATTTGATATCTAAGAGAACTTTATGGTACCAAACAGTGTGTAATTGCCCCAAAGTATATTTGTAGCAATTTGGCAGCTTACCCAAATTGTTTCATAATTTCCTCCAGAATCCCCTGAAGCAACTTGGAAACCATGTTGAATTTATACAACAACCAACCTTCCCATGAGTTCTTTGAACCTTTGCTGCCAGTCCAGACACCAAGGGTCACTTCTGCGAGTCCTTACAGCAGCAATGCATTCCATTGTCCATGAGCCTCATTATGCTTGGTGTAACTAGATAACCATTTAAAAAAATAGTGATTGGTTTGTCATTGATACGCCCATTATAAGATATGTAAGGATTAATTCATCCTGATATACTGAAAATCAAGGAGGAGGTAATTAGATTTTACTATTATTTATTAGATCATGTAATACAATACTAGGTGCAAAAAGATTGCTTCACATAAATTCATTGCTAGTTCAAAGACAAGAATTATATATTTCTCTGGAGATACTCGTATTTGCCTAAGGGTTAGCATGAATTTGACTTATGCCTTGAAGGATGGGTAGATTTTGAACATACCAGAATTGGGGTGTATATTTGGGGAATATACACCAAAAAGATAAAAGAGAACAGAGACAAACAATGTAGGTCATTTATGTATAGGAGAATAACCAAAATAAATAAATTAGAAGGAGATAAGGAAGAAAATAAAATTAGTGAACATGCAGTGATATTAAGTTCAATAGCTTGAAAAAGATAGAAAATCATATTCAGGGCAACATCATAGTGATTCTTTGAATGACACAGGAAGAAGAAACTTAAAGGTTGTGTAGTTAGCAATTGTGGCTAACTTCTGGTGGCCTGTTTATCCTGTATGTTCCTGGTGTTTGTTTCTTGTCAATATGAGAATCAAACCAAGATATGTCACTCTGTCGTGATTATAACTGCTGCCACAATTTGGCCTATTTTCCTTGACTGCTGTCATGTCAGAACTTAGGAAACATGGACTTACTTTATAAATGTCCACTGAAAAATGAAAAAAGTGAAAAACATGGGATTTATAGTTTTCACTTTCTCATACTTCTTACAGCTCAACAGCAGCTTGTTTTTTGAAACATTTGCTTCCTGCTGTGAACTGACAGCCAGTCTTCAAAGTGCAAGTCTTCTTAAATACGAACAGTTCGACATCTTTCTCCTCTTGGCAAGGAATCAATAGTACATTAAATTCATTCTAGAATGCGCATTCTGTTAGGAACACATTTTATTGTATTAATTTGTTTTTATGGTAATACCTGAGATTTACAAGGACGAGGAGATGCTTCTGTCTTGAGTTAGGCAAAACTAAGAGATCTAATCTAGCTTTATAAATGTGTGATTCTCTTCCTAGTTTTCCCGGTCCCTGAAAAGTCTTGAAAACCCAGAGATAGTGAAGATGCCATATTAGTTTTGGTCTGTGTGTCTCTTACTTTAGACAGAATAAAAAGTTCACTAATACAATAAATAAGACCAAAAAATTGAGATACTTATTTGTGTTTTGTTTTTGCAAAATTAGCAGTTATGGGAAAAGGACAGCGAAGGACAGTGAGGCTTTTGCTATGTAGTCCACAGTCATAGGCAGCAAAGAGCAGAGGTTTGGTTAACAGACTCAGTGTTTTAGGAGCGACTGTCCCCCCCCAAAAAAAAACCTCACTGAGGTCCTTATTAAGTAAGAAAAGTCATTTGAGATAAGAAGAGCACAGAGCATGCCTCTTTAAAGTCAAAGCTAGAGTAGACCAAAACAGGGTGAAAGTGAAAATATACCAAGAGGTGACATGGACCTTTAGAGAACTGAGGACAGGGGAAAAAAATAAATAAATAAAACAGAACGGAATCACTAGCGTTTGGCTTACTGTAAGTGGAAAAGGCTACTGTTGTATCCATCTTTGGCACCTGGGAGATGGTGTGGACCAGGATTTCTAGAGGGATTCTGAGCCAGTGTGTGTCTGGTGAGATTATTAAATAATTGGGAATATCACACTTGCCACACTACTTTACTTTCATTGTCCCTTTTGCGAGCATGATGAGAAGGGGATGGTATCATCTATATGCAGAACAATATGGTACATTATAGACAGTAGAACTTAAAGCATTCTTTGAAATGAAACAAAACTTACTAAAATTCAAGATTGACTACATATCATGCCCGCATATAAGACACTCATGTTTTTTATGCCTTTTCAATTTTCATGTTAGCTAAGAAACTTCCCTCCTAACAATTTATTTTATTGATTGTAGGTCTTTGCTTTCTCTTGTATTTGAGAATGCATATACATGGGTCAATACTTTCTTAGTTTCTGGGCAATGCATTGATCCTTCTATTTGATTTTTCTGTTGTCTTTGTCTTCCAATATACTCTCATATCCTTAAATAACATTTTGTGGAATAAACTAATATGCTCTAACAAGGAGTTTAATTATATCTGAATTGAATAATAATATCTGCTTGCACTCAAAGTGAACCTGAACCTTTAAAGCTGTTGAGACCAACCTGATGGAAACAAAAATATGCATCTCTGGTTAGTCAATAAAAAGGCAAACATTTTTTAGAAATATAACTTTAAATTTGTGATCATAAAACTGATTAAAATTCCTATGTAGAGGCTAAACACTACTATTAATGGTAAGATAACCTAAAAATTCAAGTTCTAAATAAAGAGGCCAGAGTGCTTCACAGATTGAAAAATTGAGAAAAAAAAATCCTAAATTGGAAGTAAATTAATTACAAAAAAATTTACAGGTAAATAATTTCTGTAATTAAATGCTATCTTCCCAAATATTTTTGGCAAATTCAATTTGGCAATTGAACACTTGGCAGGGGAGCCTGTTTGAAGTCACTGAAGAGCAAACAAAAGCAGGCAAACACTTGAGGGGATGTGACCCCAGTAAAAAAGGAACCACTGATGACAGCCAAATTTATATGCATTTTCCACTGAGTGAACCATAATGTCTATGAGATGCTCTACCCATAGGGTTCAAATCAAGAGCTGCAGTCTGATTGGCCTCCTAAATCAGAGGAGATGGGGACTGCTTATAGTTGATTGGATATTGGGGCTGGATAAATCAGGAAAAGAGCAGAGCCATAATGGAAGGAACCTCCAAATTTGTTTAAAAACGTTCACTAAATACCTAACCCATGAACCCATAGACAGGCAAGACTCTAAGGAGTTCAAGGAAAAACAGCACACGGAAGGGTGAAATCGCTGAGAGGAGATGTAAGATACTGTCTCCCACAAGGAAGGCAGAATTTGAAATTTGAGTCTCTTCAAGTAAACATAGTTTAGAAAATGCCTCCTGTCTTTTTTGAAACCCCCAAAGAGCACTGCCTTAGCAGCAAAAAAAAAAAAAAAAAAGTATCCCTGAACTAAGGGATTCACTGTAGGATCGTAGGCAAATTGAAACAGAACTACCCTCACAAAACAAAAATGCATGCCTATATGAGTCCAAAGTGACCTCTGTAAAGTTAATGCCAAAAGAATGACATGGAAACAGGGTTTCTATAATATGTCGGATAAAGTGTCCAGTATATAATACAAAGTTACTAAACATCTGGAGAAACAGGGAAATACGAACCATGGGTAAAGAAAATACCATTCAAAAGGAAAAACAAAATCCACAATTACGAAGTTAAAACTAGCAGAGAAGGACATAGAAGTAATTATGCTAAATCTAAGAGATTATAAAAGAATATGAATAAAATGGGTGAGTAAATAGAAAATTTAAGGAGAGATCTGGAATCTGTAAAAACAAAGAAAATAGAAAACTTAGCACTGAAAATAAAATAACAAAAAATTTTAAATTATTGAATGAGATTAACATCAAACTGGCCACAACAAAAGCAAGAAAAATCAATACAGGAAAGAGTATAAACAAGTAATATTTAGTTAAACCAATATGGCAAAAAAGAGCAGAAAAAAAAAGTAAAAGGATGGGAAAAGTTATACCACGCAAAAGTAAAGACTAGAAAACTCATGTGGTTATATAAATTCAAAACAGAATTCAAGTTGAGGAGTAAAGATAATATAGTTCATAATGTTTAAAAAAAGTCAATTAGTTAAGACATAAAAAACTAAATGTGCATCGTAAGGGTAAATACAAGTATAAAAAAGAAAACAGATCTTCTCTAATGAAAAAAGGGAATCGATTTTCCTCCTCTTAGAGCATTTACTTCAGAAAACATGTAATTGTGATTTTTTTTCTCTGCCACTTTAAGAGATATGCAAATATTTTTTAAAGATAAATAATCAGCTTGCCAGTTTTATAACCCAGGAATCTTTTCCTCCAGACTTGGGAGTCATATGGAAATATAACTATCAAGGAACATAGTGCTCCTATCTCCCAGTCTCCTTGGGAGAGTAGGAGCCTACCTTCAGCTGGCACCACATTAGACACCTATGGCCTGTCAAAAAGATAGCAGAAATCCGTTTCCCTTTAGATAAAGGCAATCAGCAACCAAATGTTGCCACCCAATCACCAAAGCAATTCAGGATGACTACGTGTAACAAATTGTGCTATTAAGTCTTTCTGAGTTAGCATTTATCTTGAAAACATGTATGCCATGGGTTGCATCTGTTTGACGATGGTATATATAAAAGTATGAGATCGCTTCTGTTTTTGTAATCTCTTTTGTGGATTGCCCGTGATGCACATCACATTCTGGATTAATGCTTATTCAATAACGAAACTGTTTCCTTTTTCTTCTACTTTTGTAAAAGGGTTTTGCTCGATTGTCGATTGTCAAGATTTTGTTTTAAAGTCTATTTCTCCAACTGTATTCAGCTAGTAACAGAGCTTCAAAATACTTGAAAAAACACTGGTAGGATTAAATGGAGTAATAGAGAAATCTACAGTCATATTTGATACTTTTAACTTCCCTCCCTCAATGATTGATAGAAATTTGACAAATTATCAATAAATACTACATACATAATTTGAAAACACTATGAAGCAAACTGCTAAAATATAAAATACATATAAATAATATAAAGTATAAATTGAAATTTATAAAACATGACATCCAGTAACTGCAGTGTACGAATTCTTTTCTAGTACGCCTAGAATATAAGATGACCTATAAAATACGCTCAGTAAGTTATTGCAAACACTGAAATATAAAGTGTGTTCTCTGGCAAAAATGTAATGAGGTTGAAAATAAGATTTCTAGAAAAACCCTACATTTGGAAATTAAGCAACACACATCTAAATGAATCAAAGTCAAAAGAAAATAATACAATTTTGGTTCTAAGATAGAAATGCATAGTATTATACTCTTAAATTAGGGGAGGAAAGGTATTAAGTCCATTATCTAACAATCAACTTTAAAAAACGAAGACAAATTAAAAGCAAAGCAAGTAGGAAAAGGAAATAACAATGAACACAAACTAATGAATTAGGAAACAGAAAGACAATAGAAACAATGAATAAAGCTATAATTTCATCGATTGAAAAGCTTAATAAAACTGACAGAATCTAGACAGAATCATGAAAAAAAGAGGAATATAAAATAGTAGAATATAAAGAAAGAGAGAAAGGATATATTATAGACCCTGCACACATTTAAAAGGCCAGTAGAGAAACTATTATGAGCAAATAGGTGATAATAAAAATTTAATAATTAGATGAGATCCTTTCACAAAATTAATACAACATTCAGAAATATTGTCTCTTTTAAGGACTGTTTGAAAGCCCATAAAGTCCATGTTACTAGTCATTGAAACACCTTTGTTGCTTTGAGTCCTAAAGTCTTTAGCCATCAACATATGATCACAAAGTTTATTTATACACTTAAAATATTTTATATTTTATTTAGTATATATTTTAGTAATTACAGTCTATTTATATTTACTCCTTCCCAATTTATTTACTACCTTATTAAAAGCCTTAAGTATAGTTTCTACCTTTTTCCTTTAAAATTTGATCTTAGAATCTATTTTTTCTTCAATATTCTGTTGCTTATTTAAGACACCTAATTCATATTTCAAACCAAGAACAGACATTCTACTCAGGCAGACACTTGATTTCAAATAATTTTTTAAAAAATATGAATGTATGCATATGTATGTATTATGTATTTTATATATAGTAAATGCTGTAATTTGGAGATGTGGATTAGTACAATTGGATTCCATATCACCTACATAAAAAAATCATCATATCACTGTAGTAATTAACACTTAAAATTGTGATACTCAATATTAAAGAAGAATCTTAGCATTACACAGGTAAATTGTTGCAATTTCCATTAAAAACTGAAGTATTAAAATTCAGAGGAGACGGAGATACATGAATGGTACTCTGTGGACGAACCTACAATGCACTCTGAACAAATAAAAGACACATTTCCATGAAATTCTGAACCAATATACTCGCTTGATACAAACTCATGTGAGAAAATGGAATACTATAACGTATCCTAATTTGCTCAGCAGTTTCTACTGGCATTAAATTATACTGACCCATCAGAGGAAAATGCCAGCTTATTTACACAGTCACTCACTTAGACAGAAATTCAAAAGTGGCAGAAATGATTACCTGTACCTGTCATACACGTATATTCCTGTGTAGGAGATACTGACTTCTAAAACCCCTTTGAATAAATCAAACTAGGATATAACCTTTCAGTGTTATTTCTGTAACATGAGAAGAAAAAACAAAACTTCCAAACATCTCAAATGAATAAAATATTCAGTGTATTAAATACAGAGTTTCCCTATAACACATAATGATTTGCCAAACCTAGAATTAACTATTTAGTAAAAACAAAAACAAAAATTAAACTTATTCTAGTCAATAAAAAACAAATCATGCTGTGAAGCAAAAATGTGATTTCATTCTATTCATTCTTTCAGAAGCCCAGTGACTCCATCATAGATTAACTGTCTATGGCAGGAAATTCCACAATTTAACTGACCACTCTCAAAACTACAAATTATTTCTCTCAATTACTTTCTAAAAAGAACACAACTGAATAATTATAGGATACTTTTTAAAATCTCCTAAATAAAGATTATTTTCTAAGAGCCCACATCAGCAGTAAGAAGTTTCAGAGCTCAAAGTTATATTTCTATTACACAGGGTGGCTGAAATGCACATTCAGTTTGGGTTAAACCATGAAATAAATAGGAATAGGTAAATCAGCTTTAGATGGAATGAAGGGATCTGCATTAACTTTCAGATGTAAATATTTAAAGTGCTTCTATTCTCAAAAATAGATGATGATGAAAAAATGATGTATGTATTAAACAAACATGGCAGTGATATGGCTGTCACATTTCTAGACACTGCTCTTTTTAAAAGGACACCATATTTTTAGACCTATATCTTATTTTTATGTATATGTTTAATGTATCAAGTATTGACAAGAGTTTGACATATTTAGTTAATAAAGTGAAGTAGACAAAACTAAAACTGAAAGAATCGGAAAGGCTTTCCAGTTAAGACAATGGAGTGGGGATACGCTGCACATGGTTCCTCTCACAACCACATCAAAATTACAAACAAACTACAGAAAAACCATCACTGAGGATCACCTGAAATCTAGCTGAACAGAAGTCCATACAGAAGGACATACAGAAGAAGCCACTTCAAATCTGGTAGCAGGGGCAGTGACACGAAACGGACTGGCCCCACACCCACATGTAGCATTTAAAAATCGGGGTGGGGGATGGGGCGGCCAGTTGGCTAGTTGGTTAGAGCACAGTGCTCATAAAACCGACATCTCCGGTTCAATTCCCACAAGGGCTAGTGAGATGCACCCTCCACAACTAGAGTGAAAACAACAGCTTGACTTGGAGCTGAGCTGATGGTGGATGGCCAGTTGGGTCAGTTGGTTAGAGCGCACTACTCATAACACCCAGGTTGCCAGTTCAATTTCCAAATGGGACAGTGAGCTGCACCCTCCACAACTACCGTGTTTCCCCGAAAATAAGACTTAGCCTGACAATCAGCTCTAATGCATCTTTTGGAGCAAAATTTAATATAAGACCCGGTATTGTATTATATCACATTGTATCACATTGTATCACATTATATCACATTATGTCACGTTATATCACATTATATCACATTATATTACATATTAAAATAAGACCGGGTCTTATATTAATTTTTGCTCCAAAAGATGCATTAGAGCTGATTGTCTGGCTAGATCTTATTTTGGGGGAAACATGGTAGATTGAAAACAACAACTTGACTTGGAGCTGATGGGTCCTAGAAAAACATGCTGTTCCCCAATATTCTCCAATAAAAATTTAAAAAATCAGGAGGGATATCTCGGCATCAGAGGTCCACCCCAGAGGTGCAGAAGGACCCAACAGGCTCCTCATTTCAAGATTCCAGTGCCAAGATTCCAGTGCTGGGGAGAAAAGTCCCCATAATTTGTGGCTGGGAAAACCAGTGGAGATTGTAGCTGAGTGACACTGAGGGCTGCTGGAGTCCCTGGTAGTCCTCTTAAAAGGGCCCACGCACAAGCCTACTTGTTAATGCACTCACTTTCTCTGAACTCTAGCACTGGAGCATCAGCTCAAAGGCACCAGGGACATACGGGGAGGAACTGATTTGTTTGGCTGCAGGACGAGAGCTGGAGGGGCAGCTTTCTCCCAGACAGAATGTGTTGGCAGAGTCCATTGTTTCTTTATTGGCCTTTTCCCTTCCTGGTGTGCAGACACAGGTGGCTCCATCAACCTGGCTAACACCATTTGTCCACCCCCACCCTTGTGATTCCATGAGACCTTACCCCCACCCGATTTGCAGGCACACCCAAGCGGTTTCCAGTGGCTTTTCCAGACAAATGTCCTGTTTTGACTCATGCTGCAGACTTTCATAATATCTCTCAAAGTTTCACAAAACCCAAACAAGCAGCATCTGGCCACATCATTTCCCGTACCAATAACCAGGCAGCCCTAAGCCTGGCACTAGCGGCAGCCAGCCTTGGTTTGCAGCTTGGCCTCTCGAGGCACTGCCAAGCCCACGGTGGGTGGCAGCCATCTAGGAATTGCTTTATAGCTCTTGTCAGATGGCCACAAGGAGGGCATAGGCTTTAGCTGAACTTGGCTGGCAGTGGAGCTCCTTGCAAGAGGCCCCGGGACTGGCACACCCAGTAGCCAGCGTCAGACTGAACTGCAGCACCACCCAGCTGCCTCTACAAATGATACACCCAAAGGACAAACTGGGCAGGCAGCAGAGCCCTGCTAAAGTGAATCTTGCTCTGTAGGATCAGCCCATCCACATCTCCTCCATCGCAGTCACAGCCAGTCCTCACAACCAATCAGCCTGAGGGTCAATGCCTCCTATTGACATGCAAAGAGCAAACAAGGCTCAACTACAACAGAAGGGCACGCACAACCCACACAAGAAACACATCTGGAGCTCCTGGCTCAGATGACCAGGGAGACTTCACCACTGGGACCCCTCCAGGACACCTATGACATAAGGCCACTCTTCTAAGACTGGGAGACATAGCAGTCCTACCTAATACAGTCAGGAACAAACATAGTCAGGCAGCCAAAATGGGGAGACAAAGGTGTATGCCCCAAATGAAAGAACAGAACAAAGCTTCAGAAAAAGAACTAAAAACATGGATATAAACAATCTACCAGACATAGAGTTCAAAACACTGTTTATAAGGAAGCTCAGTGATCTTAGTGAGAACTTCAACAAAGAGACATGAAACATAAAAATGGAGCTAGGAAACATAAAAAAGAATCAATCAGAAATGAAGAATATAACTTAAATGAAGACTACATTGGAGGGATTCAACATTGTATGAAGCAGAGGCTCAGATCAGCAGTTTGGAAGATGATACCAGAAAACATCCAATCAAAACAGCAAAAAGAAAAAAAAAAAATCCCTCTAAAAAAGAGAATAGTTTAAGGGAACTCTAGGACAGCATCAAGTGTACCAACATTCACATTATAAAGGTACCAGAAGAGGAAAAGAGAGAGCAAGGAACCCTGTTTGAAGAAATAATGATGGGACATTTCCCTACCTGGTGAAGGAAAGAGATATAGAAGCCCAGGAAGTTCAGAGTCCAAACAAGATGAACCCAAAGAGGCCAACCAAGACACATCATAATTAAAATGACAAAGGTTAAAGACAAAGAGAGAATCTTAAAAGCAGCAAGAGAATAGCTGTTAGTTACCTAAAAGAGAGCTCCCAAAAGACTGTCAATTGAATTCTCAACAGAAACTTTGCAGGCTAGAAGACAATGGCACGAAATAGTCTACATGATGAAAAGCAAGGACCTACAGCAGAGATTACTTTACCCAGCAAAGCTGTACTTTAGAATTGAAGAATAAAGAGTTTCCCAGACAAGAAAAAGCAAAAGGAGTTCATCACCACCAGATCAGTATTATAAGGAATTTTAGAGGGACTTCTTTAAGACGATAATAATAATAAAATCACAATAACTACACATCTAATAACAATCACTTTAAATGTAAATGGATCAACTGCTCCAATCAAAAGTAGGGTGGCTGAGTGGATAAGAAAACAAGGCCCTTACATAATCTGCCTACAAGAGATTCATTTCAGATCATAAGACACACATTGAAAGTAAAGGGATGGAAAAAGATATTTCATGAAAATGGAAACAAGAACAAAAAACTGAAGTAGTAATACTTATACCAAATAAAATCATCTTTAAAACAAAAGCTGTAACAAGAGACAAAGAAGGACCCAGTAATCCCACTTCTGGGTATTTATCTGAAGAAACCCAAAACACTACTTCAAAGGGACATGTGTATCCATATGTTCATTGCAGCACTGCTTACAATAGCCAAGATATGAAGGCAACCTGGGTGTCCCTGAAAGGATGAATGGATAAAGAGGAGGTGGTACATATATACAATGGAATATTGCTCAGCCACAGAAGGGAATAGGTTCTGGCCATCTGCAGCAACATGTACGGACATGGAGGGTATTGTGCTGAGTAGAGTATATCAGAGGAAGACAGATGTAATGTGAGTTCATCTAAATGTGGAATCTAAAGAACAAAATAAACAAACAAAACAGAACAAACTCAAAGATACAATGAATATTTTGATGGTTGCCAGATTGAGGGGCAGAGAAGGGCGTTGCAGGTCAGCGTAAAAAAGGTAAAGGAATTTAGAAGTACAAACTGGTAGTTACAAAATAGTCATGGGAATATAGAGTAAAGCATAGAGAAAATAGTCAATGATATAGTAAGAACTATGTATAGTGCCAGGTGAGTACTAGACTAGTCAGGGGGAGCACTTCTTAAATTGTATAAATGTCTAACTACTATGCTGTACACCCAAAATTAATATAGTGTTGAATGTCAACTGTAATTGAAAATTTTTAAAAGGAGGGAAAAGGTGAAAGAGAATTAGAGGGTCAAATTGCTAGGTATAAAACAAGTAAGTCATGGGAATGTAATGAAAGTATAGGGAATACAGTTAAAAATGTTGTGATAATGTGGTATGGTGTCAGATAGTTGCTGGATTTATCATGATCACTTCTTTAGGTATATAAATGTTGAATAACTATGGTGTGCACCTGAAACTAATACAGTATTGTAAATTAACTATATTTTAATACTAATCTTTAAAAAAAGAAAGAATAAGTAAAAGCAGAGTGTATGTACCAGAAGTGTAAGTCCATTATCCACTGTCTAGGAGTATTTAAATTTAAACTTCAACACCAGGGGATTTTCTTCTAAGAGTGCCGTGACTATATAATTTATATCTAACTAGTGGGTTCTATATCTCTTGAAGATTTTTTTTTTAAAGAGTCTTGGAGATTCTCAATATTAGAGGAGTGTGTGCAAAAGGTTGTGGCAATAGTAACATTAACAAGGCATACTCCAAATGGAGTGTTTCCTGTCATAGGAAACAGTGTTGAAAGAAAAGGAAATGATAGCCACAATGATCAGAAAACATGTTGGAGCTCACCGCTAATGATGTTTCTGTATGTTTACTCTTCAGTGCAGTCAGCTTATAATGGATTCAGTGAGCAGCTGCCATGTGAAGCTGAGCCTAAGGATACTAAGAATGGAAAGGTACTCCCTGAAATGCTACAAGCTAGTGGGTTGATACAGAAGAAGTGCTGTTAGATCCCTAATTAGAAATTATTCTATAAGCAGAATATATACCACAGAGGTGCTACTGAATACCTTCAAGAACTAGGCGGGATTTATGTATAGTGAAACATTTTTATCTCAGACATCAGCACTATAGATGTTAGTTGAAAGAGAGTGAACCTTTGGATTGATCATAGTCCTGTTTTTTTTTTTTTTTTTAAAAATGTGTACTCCTAAAAATTTTGGAACTTGTTAAATTGAGGTTAATAGCACTTTGCATGATAGGTTATGCATTCTCTCTGGGCCTATCTCCTATCTAATGAGTGCCTGACACGGGATTACAAAAGACCCACCCTTTGGTCCCAAGGCAAGACAGACATGTGAAACAATTAATGATCCAGGGATCCCCCATGGGTTCAAACTGAGCTAGATTCCAAAAGAAACTTTATCCTTGCTTAGCTCCTTTCTCTGCCCCATCCTGTTTCCCTCACTCATTTTTTCCTGAAAACTTCACCTCATAATTCAATCAAATATGCTTGGATCCAGTGTCTGGTCACGCTTCTCTACAAACAAACCTAAATCGGGCCACATATGTGTCATTAACTAAATATGTGAAATTTACCAAGAAGAATTAGGTATATTTTCCACAAGAACATTAGCAAAGAAGCCCAGGAAAACATGCTGAAATGTGTTCTGGTATTAAAACTTTCAAGATTTAGATGATGGTCAGAAGTAAGCAAAAATTAAATTCATTTTGGAGTGCCTATCACTTTCATCAGTACCAGTCATCATGGAATACTGTGTCCTCTGCTGTATAACTTTATGTGTGACCTGGATCTGAAACTTTACTGATTCCTTCTCTTATGCTCTTCTTTTCTTTATGCAGATTCGAGTTTCTAACCTATACTGTTTTCCTTTTAGCTAAAGATCTTCTTTTAATGTTTCTTGCAAGGCAGGTCTACTGGCAAAAAAAAAAAAAAAAATCCCTTAGTTTTGTTTGAGAGGGTCTTATTTCTCCTTCACTATATAAGGATAATTGCTCAGGTCACAGACTTCTAGGTCGGTGGTTTTTTTTTTTTTTCTCGCAACACTTTAAATATTTAACTAAACTCTTCTTGCTAGCATGATTTCTGAGGAGAAATCAGATGTAATTCTTATATTTGATCCTGTACAGGTGATGTGTTTTTTCTCCCTCTGGTTTCTTTCAGGATTTTTTCTTTACTTTCATTTTCTGACGCTTGAAAATGATATGCCTACGTATATTGTTATTGTTGGTGTTGTTTGGGAATTTATCCTGTCAAAATCCTGTTCTCTGAGCAACCTGGATCTGTGGTTTGGTGACTGATATTAACTTGAATGCATCTGTAGTTATTATTGTTTCCAGTACAGCTTCTATTCTTTGCTCTTTCTTTTGTTATTCCCATTACATGTATGTTATACGTTTTGTAATTGTCCCATTTATTGGATATTCTGTCCTGTTTTCTCATTCTTTTTTCTCTTTGCTTTACAGTTTGTTAAGCTTCTAGTGTCATATTCTAAAGGTCATTCTGCATTGTTTTTCTTCTTTAGTTTGGAATAGATTTGTTTCACAAAGAATTCAATTATTACTTCAGTTTTAAATTCAAATAATAAGTATTTATTAATATATCAACTTTGAAATTAAAACATGTCTAATGACTCATCCCTATAACTATGTCCTTAAATTAATTTCTTCATAATCCTTCTCTCTTACTAACATTGTATCATATACATAGTATCAAGAATAGTGTCTGATCTGCATGGATAACCATAAAAATGTATTTGAATGTATAAATAAATGTAGGAATGATTAACTGACCCACATATTGGAGATGAGAATGTTTAGAAGAATTTATACAGTAAGTCCTCACATGTTGTCAATAGGTTCTGTGACTTTAAGCAAAACAACATATAACAAAACCAATTTTACCATTGGCTAATTCACATAAATTGATATAAACAAGAGTGAAGTTCCTATGGCATCAATAATGTTGAACAAAATGACACTATTCAAGGACCTGCCACACACAAACACACACACACACGCATGTGCATGCACACACGTGTATCAATAATTCTGTTTTTATTTTTGTTTTATGTCAGTGTCAGGATATTTCAGTCCAGTCTAATAAGGCTGAGGTAATATTTTTGTTCTTGTAGATTTTCTTTGAAAATGTCCACAATGTTTGATAGACATATTTCATAGTTTTTCTTAAGATAATTATTCCACATTAATTAAATTCATTGTTCCTGTCTAGTTTTCACAAAGTCATATGATTGATACGTTATGTGCCTTTGAAAATTTTTAAAAATCCATTTTTTTCATATGTCAAAGGACTTGTATCAAATTCTAAATTTGTATATGGACTTTATTGTCTTCTAATTTAAATTGCTGAGCAAAATATACATTTATCTGTATTTCTTCTATATTCTCCACATAATATATATTTTATAATTTCTCCATCTGTTTGCCATCTTTTGCCTCTCCATGATATGAAGGTTTTCGTAAGTGTATCTTCCATGAGACTAATTTCATTTTCAGAAAGGTCTGTTTTCTGCTTTTATTTGGTTTTCTATGTCATGGCTTATATTTTCAGTTCATGTCCCTGTCATCTTCATTTTTTTTTTCTCACTATAAGGCATTATCATACATGACTTATAGAGGCACTGATTTATTTAATTTTCATGAAATTTCTGAGCTGGTATAGGCTAAAGATTTCTTTTAGTGCTTGCTTCGGCAGCACATATACTAAAAAGGTTTCTTCTAATTCCTGGAGGATATACTGAAGACATTATTTTCTATTATTACCATTATTATGATTATTATGATTATCATTATTTACTTCTGTCCTTTGAGCATTATTTTTTGATGCTTAATCACTTTTTAATTAGTATTATATAGTTAGTCCTAATTCTTGGAGGAAATACTAAGTTTGTGTTGGTTTGTGCTGTGACAGTTTCTTTAATCTGAGAATTATTCTTCACAGAATCCCTTTCCTTGTATGCATCTGTTAGCCAACAGAGGAATTTGCATGAGATTTTGCATCAGAAGTGAAAAGTGCCTAACACTTTCTGAAGTCTGCCTTCTCTTCTTCCCATGGTAGCAGACAGAAGTACCCAATAGCTTCCAACTTTTCTTTGTTCTCTTCCACTTTGCATCTAATTCTTCTCAAATTCTGTCACTGCTCACACCTTCAGTGTCCCACATTGCTACTCACTTATCTATAGACTGAACAGAAGTGGATGCTATAGAGTGGAAATAACTTCCCACAAACCTATCCAGGGTATCTCCATTCAGAATTCCACTTCATCAGCCAGACTTGCTTGTCTTCTTAAACTGAGTAGTTGGTGACTTTTTTCTGACTATGCAGTGACTCCTGGAATTCACATCCTAAAATTCTTATACAATGAGTCCTAATTCAGATAATAAATCCATTATTCTTAAAACATCTAGTGCTTCTGGAGAAAAAAAGCAAGCCATAAGCTGGGAGCAAATATTTGCAAAAGACATATCTGATAAAGAACTATTACACACAATTTACAAAGAACTATTTAAACTCAATAATAAGAAACCAAACAACCCCATTTTAAAGAATGGGCCTTGATACCTTACCAGAGAAGATATACAGATGACAAATAGGCATATGAAAAGATGCTCCATAACATATATCATCAGAAAATCGCAAATTAGAGCAATAATGATATACCACTACACACCTGTTACAATGTACAAAATCCAGAACACTGACAATATCAAATCCTCACAAGGATGTGGAGTAATAAGAACTCTCATTCATTACTGGAGGAAATGCAAAATGGTAGGGCCTCTTTGGAAGATGGTTTGCCAGTTTCTAACAAAACTAATCATACTCTTACCCTATGATCCAGCAATTTTTGGTACTTACTCAAAGGAGTTAAAAACTTTAGTCTAACATGCAAGAAAATGAAGCTGGACCACCTCCTTACACCATATACAAAAACAAATTCAAAATGGCTTAAAGACTTAAATGTAAGATCTGAAACCATAAAATATCTAGAAGAAAATATAGGAAGAAACTTCATGGACATTACCCGGAGTAAGATTTTCACTGATATATCCCCTCGCGCGAGCGAAGTAAGAGAAAATATAAACATGTGGGATTACATCAAACTAAAAAGTTTCTTCACAGCAAAGGAAACCATCAATAAAACAAAAAGGGATCCTACTGTATGGGAAAAGATATTTGCCAATGATATATCTGATAAGGGATTAATATCACAAATCTATAAAAAACTTACTCAACTCCAAAAAAACAAACAACCCAATTAAAAAATGGGCAGAGGACTTGGGGAGACATTTCTCTAAAAAGGACATACAGAAGGCAAGAAGACATATGAAGAAATGCTCAACCTCACTAACCATCAGAGAAATGCAAATAAAAACCACAATGAGATACCACCTCACTCCAGTCAAAATGGCTATTATCAATAAATCAACAAACAACAAATGCTGGCGCGGATGTGGAGAAAAGGGAACGCTAGTGCACTGTTGGTGGGACTGCAGATTAGTGCAGCCACTATGGAAAACAGTATGGAGGTATCTCAGGAATCTGAAAATGGAACTACCCTATGATCCAGTAATTCCACTCCTCGGCATCTACCCGGAGAAATCCAAAACTCCAATTCAAAAATCTGTATGCACTCCTATGTTTATCGCAGCACTTTACACAATAGCCAAGATATGGAAACAACCGAAATGCCCATCGGTAGATGACTGGATTAAGAAGCTGTGGTACATTTATACAATGGAGTATTACGCAGCCATAAAGAAGAAAGAAATCTTATCATTTGCAGCAACATGGATGGATCTAGAGAACATTATGTTAAGTGAAATAAGTCAGAAAGAGAAAGACAAGTACCATATGATCTCACTTATATATGGAATCTAAAGAAAAGACTATGCGAATGAACTAATCAGAGACAGTTTTGGGGACGCAGAGAAAAAACCGAGAGTGGTTAGATGGGTGTGTGGGAGGGGGTTGGGGATAAGGGGAAAGGTGAAGGGATTTGGAGGCAGCTGGTGACCACAAGATGGCCTCGGGGTTTTGTTTTTTTTTTTTTTTTTTTTTGAAAATTAATTTGGGGAAGGTATTCTATAATGTTGTGGAGATTTTGTTGGGTATCCGATGGGCATGCGTCCTGTTTGGGAGACCACCTCAGGGATGCTGTGGATACCTGATCATGGCATTGGACACCAGAGGCTGGACATTAATGAATGCCAACTATAATTTTATATATATAATGTGATGGTTCGGTGTGGGGTCGGAGGGATGGTGGATGGGGGGAGGGGGGTTCACAGTGTGAGGGATATGGATGATGAACGTCTAAGTATTACCTTGTTTTGTACACCTGAAACTAGTAAATAAATAAATTTATGAAAAAAAAAAAAAAAAAAAAACTTTAGTCTACACAGAAACCCGCACACAGACATTTATAGCAGCTTTATTCATAACTGCTAAACTTGAAAGCAACCAAGATACCCTTCAGTGGAAGTATAGATAAATAAGTTGTGGTACACAAAGACAATGGAATGTTATTCAGCACTAAAAGAAATGAGATATCAAGCCATAAAAAGACATGAGGAGAAATGCATGTTACTAAGTGGAAAAGGCTACACACTGTATCATTCCAACTGTATGACATTCTGGAAAAGGTGAAACTATGGAAACAATAAAAAGATCAGTAGTTTTCAGGAATTGGGGAATTAGGTAGGAATAAGTGAAGAAAATATTTAGGGCAGTGAAAATACTCTGTATGGTACTATAATGATAGATATATATCATTATACATTTGTCCAAGCCCATGGAATGTACATTAAGAGGGAATCCTAATGCAAATTATGGACTTTGAGTGATTGTAATGTGTCAGACTAGGTTCCTCCTTTGCAAAGCATGCACCATTCTAGTGAGTGATGTGGATAATAGGGGAGGTTATGCATATGTGAGAGCAAGAGATACATGAGAAATATCTGTATCTCTCTCTCAATTTTGTTTTCAACCTAAAATTGCTCTAAAAATACAGTCTTAAAAAAAGAAATATAATTAATACGCTAGGGAATATGGAATCATACAAAATGTTCAATTTAACTAGTAAAGGCAGAGAAAGAAACAAAGAACAAGTGAAATGAATAGTAAACTATCATGAACATGTAGATAGTAATCCAAGTATGAGTATGTCAGTTCCATATTAAATGTGAAAGGTCTACATATGGCAATTAAAAGACAAAGATTTTCACAGTGGATTTAAAAACAAGACCTGACTAAATGTTATCTACAAGAAATCCACTTTTAATATAGATATAAATAGGATAAAAGTAAAGTAATGGAGAAAGATATACCATACTAACATTAATAAATATTAGGAAGTAAATAAAAATATAACTTGTCAAAATCTATGGGAAGCAGTGAAAGCAGTAAACACAAGGGAATTTATAGCATTAAACATATACTTTAATGCTATAGAGCATTAAAGAGCCTTTCTGTCAGTGGACACTGCCCCATAACCATCATTAAAGTCTCCCATCCCATCATATCTAAGTCAGAGTCTCCCAAGAAGCCTGAACAGCTGCGGAAGCTCTTCATGTGAGGTTTGAGCTTTGACACAATCATGAGAGTCTGAGGAGCCATTTTGAGCAATGGAGAACCGCACAGACTATGTGGGGACCAGAGATCCAGAAGCCTTGGGTTTGTCACCTCTGCCACCATGGAGGAGGTGGGTGCAGCCATGAAGGAAAGGCCACACAGGTGGAAGGAAGAGTCTTGGAACCAAAGAGGGTTGTCTCAGGAGAAGATTCTCAAACACCTGGTGCCCACTAAACTGTGAAAAAGATTTTTGTGGGTGGTGTTAAAGAAGACACTGAAGAACATTGCCTAAGAGATAATTTTGAACAGTGTGGGAAAACTGAAGTGACTGAAATCATGACCTACTGAGGCGGTGGAAAAAAGAGCTTTGCGTTTGTAATCTTTGATGGCCACGACTCTGTAGACAAGACTGTCATTCAGAAATACTGTCCTGTGAATGGTGACAACTGTGAAGTAAGGAAAGCCCCATCTAAGCAGGAGGTAGCTAGTGCTTCATCCAGACAAAGTGGTTCTGGAAACTTCAGTGGTGGTTGATGAGGTGGTTTTGGTGGCAATACCAACTCTGGTCATGGAGGAAACTTCAGTGGTAGAGGTGGCTTTGGTGTCAGTCATGGTGGTGGAGGGTATGGTGGCAGTGGGGATGGCTATGATGAATTCGGTAATGATGGAAGAAATTTTGGAGATGGCAGAAGCTACAATGATCTTGGCAATTACAACAATTGGAAGTAATTTTATAGATGGATACTCTTAAATATTATATATTTACAGGAGTTTTATTAGAAATTCAAAGTTTCTGTTTCCAACTAAGTACAAATAGGATGGTTAAATATTTACACAGAGGGAAAATATCTGTTCCTTCCATTGATGCAAGTTGATGTTGAGAAACATCCTTTCCATCTTTGTAAAGAATCATGATGACCAATAAGAACCACTAGACCCACAAGGCTATTGAACACTTAAAATGTTGCTACTCTAAATTGAAAATGTGTAGTAAATGTAAAAGACACACCAAATTCTGAAGGCTTACTATGGAAAAAAAATAACATCAATATTTTTTACATTGCTTGCAATTAAAATGATAATAATTTGGGTAGATTAGTTAAATTAAATGTATTACTGATATTAATTGTATTCGTTTTTTTCTACTTCTTAATATGGCTGCTAGATTTTTTAAATTAGATATGTAGCTCACATATATAGTATGCTGAGGTACATAATACATTCAACAGTATATCCTAGTGCTTTCTTACACACATACACATTCCTGACCATAAAATTTATGTATACATACTACACCTTAAATATAGTGCTTCTATCTTTGACATATCTATATTCATTAAAATCCAATTTTAATGTGGGTAGTTTTAGGACTGCTCCCAAACAAACAAACAAAACTGGTGTTTTAAGTCTGTCTTATGTTCAATGCTGTATTGACCTTAAACAAATAGCCTGACATTTCTTCAGCAAAATGGGTTTATTTGGGAACAACAAAGAACTGCATTTGGAACATGTGGTCTAATGGCAAAACATGCCCACGGTCTACAAAACAAAGGACTTGGGAGGGGCTGTTGTAAACAAAGAGTCCAGGGGAGGAAAGTGGAAGTTCAAACTATAATGACTTTTCGTTGGCTAGGTCCTGGCAGTCTCCCATTGGCAAAGGTATAACTGGGCAAGAACAAATCTTTGCTTCCTCCTGCTGGGGCAGTAGTGGTACAAATTTCTGTTGGCGATGCAAGGTACATCTCTCCCTGTAGGGATCAGTAGTTGTGTTGAGTGACACATGGGTGAAAGTTCTCTCTTCTAGCCTCCTGATTCAATTTGAAATGAGGTTTCTGTTTATTTTCACAGCTGCATATCATTTTCCTTGCTTATAGTGTACTAGAAAAATTGTTTAAGCTAAAAATTATATTTATATATCTTCATGAACTGAAAATTATTCATGAAAACAAGTGTTTGGTACTTTATGAAAGAAAATCCACTTTAGTGTCTACTTTCAAACATAAAGTAATCAGATATAATTAGTAAAACAAACACATTCCTATGCATATTAAATGAGCAAATTGGTAAAGTAAATCTAAGAACAGTAATCTATTGAAGAATCACCAATTACATTTTACACTTCTATCATTTCTATTTTGAACTTTATAGTATAAAATGTAAAATTGAGTGACGCACATTTTCTAAAGCACTGATGTTGAAAATAACCAAGTAAAAATCCAAATTTATTTTTAAAATTGATTATACTTTAATTTGAAATAAACCAAATGCCTATTGTAATGCTCATTTGCAAAAAAACTTCTTTTCTTTAAAGTATTGCACTTGAAATAATCAGCACTATCACAGGAAGTTTTTTAATTGAAATATTTTTATACATGCACACAAATGACGTTAAAGATTTAAATTTTACTAGGACACATTAATTTTAAAGAAATATGTTTACAACCCAATACCCAATACTTTAAAACTTTTACTTAATAAGATGCTATTTCTGAAATTCTGCTTAAAACCCCTGGTTTGTTCCGCAGTCAATCTGTGTTGACTCATGACCCATTTATGCTGCTAAAAACCCATATCCACTCTTGCAATTTTTAATCTAGCATAATAGGTCTAGCTGAAATAGGACCAATCATTTATATGGATTGCATATGTTCATTAACCCATGCATCTACTTTAAAAAACTTCATCTCCAATCTTGTGTGAAGATTCCAAGAGCTCTATTCAATCCTGTGAAAAGTATTATATTAGTATTTATTAACCATGATTGCTATCTCAGATTAAGCACTGCATCTGTTTTCATATGATCTTTCAGTTCATGGTAGACCAAAATGGGGGAGGAGAGGAGAGACTACTGAATTTTTTTTTTATTAGTTTCAGGTGCACAAAACAAGGTAATACTTAGACGTTCATCATTTATATCCCTCACACTGTGGACCCCCCTCCCCCCATCCCCCTCTCCACTATCCCTCCGACATCGCACCGAGCCATCACATTATATATATAAAATTATAGTTGGCATTCATTATTGTTTAGCTTCTGGTGTACAGTGCTGTGATCAGGCAAACTACTGAATATAATCCTCCCTAAATTGTTATTTTGTACTTTTAAAATGAACATCATGATATTCTTGGGCTAGGAATCCATCTTACACCAAGGAAGGTCAAGTCAATTTTTCTAAGCATTAAATGTATTGTATTAGTAAAGTTCACGGCACCAACAAAGACAGTCATCTCAATCGTGGTCAAAGAATCCACTGCAAAGATAATATTGTATTTTTTTATTTGCAAAGAACCCAAGATAGGTAAGAAGTTGCATGAGAAAGATTTATCTACTAATGCATATTCCAAACATGAACAACTGGAAGAGATTTAAAAAAGCATTACCATGCTTTATAAATCTCATTTCAAACAAAATGAATTGAAAATGACCTGACAGAGTAAGAACACAGTGGCATAAAATGAACAAACTAGTATGAATAGCCATCAACTCTAATATTATTAAAGTTAATATAATGCCTTTTTAAAGTGCTTTTATTTCATGAAAACTGAATCTGTTTTATTCAGTGAAATGAATGCTTCTTGAGAGTTTTTTGAAAATTCAATTTGTCGTCAATATTGATCCCATTTATTGGCTGCCCTAAAATCACATGAATAAATGCCAGAGAATTTGGAACTGAATTGCATCATTTTGAAAAGTTCACATAGTTCAAAGCAACTTCTTTTCAAAGCCCTTCACTGGATCCTTATAGTTCTTTCCAATTCTGCTACTTTGGAGCTTCAATGCTTTCAAATAGCTCACCCCTTTTACATCAATTTTATACCACAAAAATAATGTGTTACCTCACACCAATCACAAATCTTTTATACACTGTTTCTATTTGCATTACTCCTGTGTTCCATACTCCACGATAATATTTTATACTCACCATCACAAATCAAAATCAACCCTTTATAAATTATCTTATCCTTCCTTTCATCTTTGAATTCTGCTCTCTTCTATAGCAAGTTAGGTGCCTATACAAATGACGTAAGTTTCCACCAATTTTCCTACTCCATAGCTACCAACTGTATCAACAAAGAATACTACAAATTTAAAGCAGGAAATCATATTTGCAAGTAAATATTAGTTAAAATATTCAAAATAAGTTTATCTATTTGGTTCATGTGCTATTGTTGGTCAGTCAGTAGCAAGGGCCAATATGTTGCCTGATCATACTTCTACTTGTTCAGGTAAGAAGACAGGTGAATATGAAGGTTGATTCAAATGTAATTTGTGACTATCACCAGTAAAAATCAATGTATAAGTTTACACGCACATAGATCAGGAAGAGACTTTAGAACACAAGTACTCTACGTCTCATCTGTTTTTCCAGTTCCTTCTACAACATGTTCACCAGCTGGATGCCAAGTATCTGCTTGAATACCTCCACTGGAAGTCTACTCAGTAACCCGCAAACAATCCATTTGAGAAAGCTCAAATCTGTTACAAAATCCCTGCTCATCCAAGGGCTTAGACAACTAAAATTTTAAAAGAACCTGTTTTTTTTTTCTTTTTTTTTTTTTACTAACCTTGCTCTTTACTCAGGAAAATCAATTAAAATAAATAATAGAATCCCCAAATAGTTTTTGAATATTTTAATGTCAAAAACCTCAGTATGTAATAGAGGAGAAAAAAAAACACGAAAGTGCATTTCTATAAATAGAGAAAAAAGATCACTGTATACATTGTATATTTGACGAAGGGACATGTGATCTCAGGTAAGAAGGTCCACGATATATATAAAAAAAAAATAGTAATGTTGAGAGAAGGTCTAGCTCTAACTTGAGAATTGCCATCCACAGTCAAAGGAGGAAAGGTAAGTTCAGGCTGGACTACATATGTACCAAGATGAAAGAGCTGGAATATGGGTTGACATATGAACCACTATGTTTTCTAATCTGCCTGTTGACATCTGAAAACATGCTCAACAGAAAGCCCTTAAAAATTAACAGATGTGTTTCTGGGTCCAAATGTAAGGAGTTTGAAGTCACCATTCCATCAAAACAACAAATAAAAAGCTGAACAGACTAAAAAAATCAATAACTTCCCTTGGAGCTGTAAAAGAGAATACGGGGCAAGCTGATGCCCCCAGTTTTGGAGATGCCCAGGCGAACACAAGGAATCATGGCTTACCAGAGTGGAGAATCATGAGTGGAAACTGCCACAGGAGTGAGTGCCAGGTAGGAAAACCAAACACTGAACTGCTGGAAGCTTGGTGTGGACAACTCTGACAGTTAAAAAGTCCAGGGGAACCCAGTTTTAGTGGGCTCCCATAATTTGTGAGATTTACCAGGTTCTCACAGTACATATCAGAGAAAAATCCCCTAATGCCATCAGGCAGAGGGAGAAGACAAGTAACAACTCTGAAATACACCAGAGCACTGTGTTCTTTATAAGACCTGCTGTCAGGAGGAACTAATTGTGGAGAGCAAGAGAGTCTACCCTACTGGGATATTATCAGAGCCTAAATGACCTGGGGGGAAGGGAAATACCCAACTCCAGCCCACATCAGCCATCCTGTCTTTCATTAAGGCAGGAACAATAAAAAGGCTGAGAAACACTTGTGAAATTCAACATCCAGAGGCGTAGGCTCACTAAAAGACTGAGACCAAATCATACAACGTGTCCCATCTCTACAACCTCAATACCACAATACTAAAGAAAGCCAATTTACCCAGTAGATCACGTCTGGCTATCCAGAAGAAATTACACGGCATAGAAAAAGGCAAAAAATACAACTTGAAGACACAGATCAAGTATCAGAACCAGAATCAGATACAGCAGAGATACTGAAATATCAGACCAGATTTTAAAATAACTGTGATGAATATGCTAGGGGCTCTAACACACAAAGTATTAATGAATAGAAAGCATGCAAAAACAGATGGGCAATATAAGCAGAGAGAGGGAAATTCTAAGACAGGAACAAACAAATAAAAATGCTGGAAATCAACAAAAAGTATAAAATACTTAGGAATAAACTTAACAAACAATGTGAAAGATGCTGAAAACTGTAAGACATTATTTTAAAAAATTGAAAAAGACACAAAATGGAAAGACATTCCGTTCTCATGGACTGGAAGAATCAAAATAGTTAAAATGGCCACATTACCCAAAGGAATATACAGATTTAATGCAATCCCCATCAAAATCCGAATGCCATTTCTTCAAGAAATAGAACAAAAAATCATCAGATTTGTATGAAGTCACAAAAGATCCCAAATAGCCAAAGCAATCCTAAGAAAAAAGAACAAGGTTGGAGGTGTCACAGTCCCTTACTTCAATTTATACTACAAAGTGATAATAATCAAAACAACATAATACTGGCAGAAAAACAGATGCACAGACCAATGGAATAGAATTGAGAGCCCACAGATAAACCCACACCTATATGGGCTGATAACTTTCGACACAAGAGCCAAAAGCATATAATGGAGAAAAGCCAGCCTCTTCAATAAATGGTGCTGGGAAAATTGGAAAGCCACATGCAAAAGAATGAAACTATACTGCTACCATATACTGGTATCTATCACCATATACCAAAATTAACTCAAATTGGATAAAAGACCTACATATAAAAACTGAAACAATAAATTGCATAGAAGAAAGCATAGGTACTAAACTTATGGACCTTGGGTTCAAAGAGGATTTTAAGAAGTTGACCTCAAAGGCAAGATAAGTAAAAGCAAAGATAAATGAATGGGGCTGTATAAAACTAAAAACCTTCTGCACAGCAAAAGAAAACATCAACAAAACAAAGAAGCGACCAACTGAATGGGAGAAGATACCTCTGATAAGAGGCTAATATCCAAAATAAATAAAGAACTCATACAATTCAACAACAAAAAGACAAACAATCCAATTAAAAAAATGTGCAGAAGACCTGCACAGAGACTTCTCCCAAGAAGACATACCAACGGCCAACAGATACATGAAAAAATGCTCAACTTCACTAGCTATTAGGGAAATGCAAATCAAGACCACAATGAGATATCACCTCACACTTGTTAAAATGGTTATTATCAAGAAGACAAGTAATAACAAGTGTTGGAGAGGTTGTGGAGAAAAGGGAACCCTTATACACTGTTGGTGGGAATGCATAATAAATTGATACAGTCACTATGGAAAACAGTATGGAGGTCTCTCAAAAAATCAAGAACTGAATTACCAACAGCCTAGAAATCCCTCTTCTGGTTATCTACCCCAAAAATATGAAAACATGTATTCATAAAGATATATGTACCCCTATGTTCACTGCAGCATTATTCACAGTGGCCAAGACATGGAAACAACCAAAGTCTCCTTCAATAGATGATTGGATACAGAAGATGTGGTACATATGCACAATGGAATATTACTCTGCCACAAGAAAAGATAGAATACTTCCATTTGCAACAACATGGATGGATCTTGAGGTTATTAGTGAAATAAATCAGACAGAAAAAAGTCGAGAACCATATGACTTCACTGATATGTGGGATATAAAACTGAAAGCAACAAACATACAAGACAAACAAACAAACAAAATTTCACAGACACAGACAACAGTTTAGTGGTTACCAGAGGGTAAGGGGGTGGGAGGTGGTAGATGAGGGTAAAGGGGGTCACATATATGGTGATGGAAGGAGAACTGACTCTGGGTGGTGAACACACACAATATATAGATGATATATTACAGAATTGTACACTTGAAACCTATATAATTTTACTAATCTATGTCACCCCAATAAATTTAATAAAATATTTTTTAAATGCTAGAAATCAAAATCACTGTAACAGAAATGAAGAATTTTGAGGGAAACCTTTTGATGGTTTTATTAGACTGAACACAACTGAGGAAAGAAACTCTGAGCTTGAGGATATAGCAATAGACACCAGTAATGAGTAAAATTATGACAAAACTACCAGGCAATTCTCAATGAAGGAAAATTCTACAGAATATATAAAATTGTCAAGTTCTTCATACAAAGAAAAGCCTGTGAAACTTCCACAGACAAAAGAAGCCTAAGAAAATATGATAACTAAATTATCATTAATGGGATTCTTAAACATAAAAAGAATGATATATATATATATATGGAAATCTGAACAAACTGATTTTAGTTAATAATGTTTCTATATTGATTCATCATTTCTAACAAATGTACCATACTTATATAGATGTCTACAATAGGGTGCAGAGTATGAGATCTCAAACTCTCCATATAACCTTCAGGGTTTTTTTGTAAATCGAAAACTATTTTAAAATAAACATATTATTGAAAAAAAAGGCATAGGGACTGGTCTAGATCAAAGAGTTTGAAGAGATGAATGCATCCGAATGCAATGCACGACTGGACGGTGAATTGAAAAGTTCCGAAAGACTTTTACTTAAAAGGTGCAACTGAAACATGGTTTGTATAGCAAATTATATTTTAAAAGTATTATTTTTCCTTAGGTAAGATAATGTCTGAATGGAAGATACATAATTATGTGGTTGTGAAGAATAAAATCCTTATTAGAAGATGCACATAGCAGTGTTTAGGGCAAAAGGAATTGATGCCTCCAACTTAATTTCATATGGTTTGAAAATATTTTCAAATATGTATATTGAATTATACATACATAGTAAAATGAAAACAACTACTAAAACTACGTGAATGATATATGGGTGTTTACTATTATTCTTGCAACTTCACTATTCATTGCAAATCTTGGGAAAATAAAGAAATTTTAAAAAGTGAAACCAATTGGTTCTGTAAATTTAGGAATCTTCTTTTCTTTTTTTAATTACATGATGTGTTAATGTCTAAATAAAGGTCGGGATTCTGTAGCTACATTATTTTACTCTATACCTGAACTTCAGTTGCTATGTTTCCTCTCTCTCAGTCATGCCAGATCTCTGTAGCCGTGGGTGTTCTGGAAAAAATGTGACATTGAGTGATTTAATTTGATGTCCCTTGTAGATTTGATAGATCTCTCTAAACAAGGCATCAGAGCATCTGGGACCTACGTTAACGACTTGGGCAGTGGATATTTGGCAAGTTTCCTGGGCACTCTGGGACACAGACTGAAAGAAGATGGTGTTATCTTCCCTGTCCATTTTCTGTTTGGCAAAAAAAGTTTGCAAAAAACAACTTCTAAATAAGAGTATTTAAAATTTTGGGAATAGTCTCCTCTTTCACTTTTCTCCATTTATAAGCCCTTTCTATATGTTTTCATTGTCCAAAAAAATGTTAATTTTACAAACATTAGAATATCCAGAGAGGCAAAATGAAATGGAAACTTTAAAACATCTTAATTAAAATGTATTGCTCTGTAGAGATTGTATCTAGTCCTTTTAGAAACTTTCATATGAAACTGAATAGCTATTTTAAAAACAGTGTAATAGAGATTCTGTTTTGTATATTAAATATCCAGTACTCAATAAATACTGTAATGAATACTGTGGTTTTTTTGTAAACTGCATTTTACTTAAGAATGTATATTGTTAACTTTACAGGACAGAAAAAATAAATATAAAAAAAATCACTATTAATGGTTGCATTGCATAGAAACATCATTCACTTTTCTATTTCCTTAGACTACATTATCTTGTCTCTTAGTACATAAAAATCTACCCAATAATATCCCAAACATTTCCAGTATTAGTTGAATATGCAAAATTAAGCAGAATGTGACTCATTTAGGCTGATTTCCCAGATTAAATATTCCTATATAAATATTATTGAAGATAAATCCTATTTACTATAACCATTTATACTTTGCTGCCTAACTTCTAAGAGACCCCACAAAATATTAAAACTAACGCTAACATTGAAACTATATGAGTATATGCCACTTGCCCAGCTGCTTTTCCCATTCCACACCAGAAGGCCGTTTGACCCCCATTACCCTGCCATGTCTTTACTTAAGCATATAATTCGCTACAAAATGTTTTTTCTTTCAGTTTCCTTATTTCAGATACATTTCAGGTTTCTCAATATCTTACAAAGTATGACATACTTGTGTTTTCAAATTTCTGAATAACAACCTTGTCTAGTGAACTTACATATGGGAAACTCTTAAATCCTTGTTCTAGATATTACAGTCCTTTTAAAATTTTCTATGTTGGCATATTCTATAATGGCATATTATATTGCTTTTAAAGTCTTCTATGATGGTTTCTTATTTCTGCTAATAATGTAACTCTAATGATCTTTCAAACAACTGAAGTCACTCAAGATTTCTTGACACAAGTTGCTGTTTTTATTTTTGAACTCAACTGACGTCCTGTCTGGCTCACTGGTATATTTAAACATGTCTCCCTATTTCTTTCTTAACATATCTATAGTTTCATAATTTTTTCATGCCCTCCGAACCCAGAACTACCTTTATTTATTTACTTTTTTGTCTCATAAGACTAATTACTCAATATCTGTGACAGATTAATCTGTGGCAGATTAGTGAGATGCTCAAAATTTCATTTCATTTGCTTGGCCCCATTTGAACTTGACTTGTTCACAGTAGGCTTGGGCCATGAGTCTAATTTTGTGTCTGTGTGTGTGTATGTGTGTGTGGGGGTGTGGGTGTGTGTGTTTGGTTTTTTTTTTGTTTTTTTTTTGCTTTTTGGAATTGCCAAGGAAACATGAAAGTAGTATACATTTCAAGACACGAAGATCTGAGTGTGAGTCCACTTCTGCCACTTACTCACTTTGTTCTTTTCTATGTACCTATATCATTTGATCTGAAGCTGGAATAGGTTACCTTCTTCTTCCTACTTCCAGAACATAAAGCATTTTCCACTAGTTGGAGGATATGATAATTTCAGTCATGGATGGCTGTATTGGATGATAGTATTTCACAGAGGCATCGTATTTCTTCGAGACTGTATAATGTAGTTGCTAATATCCCAGATGTCTATTTGACATCTTCACTTGAATCTCTAATATTCAGTTTTAATTTATCATCTATAAAAATAAACTCATCACGTTTCCTCCAAATCAATCCCTTCCTACACAGCTCACTGAGACCCACATGTCCTGCCCACCCTCCTTACACTGAGCACACTTCCTCCACATGTTCACTCTCCGCCAGCCACACTCGCCTCCTTGCTTTTCACAAATACATGTATCTTATTGACATTCTGCCTGTCGGATTAACCAGTTGTCAATTTATCAAAAAGGTATGCTAAAGCTTTCAACTGTGAAAGTGGAATCATCTACTTCTTATTTTAATTCTATCAGATTTTACCTAAATATCACCATCAATCAGGTTGATCTAATGAATACTTATAGAACATGGTATCCAACAACAGTAAAATACACATTGTTCTCAGATCACAAGAACATTCACCACAATAAACCACATTCTGGGTCATAATACATCTTAACAAAATTAAAAGTAAAGAAATCATACAAAGTATATTTTCTGGCCACAATGTAATTAGAAATCAATAACAGAAATATAGCTAAAAAATCCCCAAATATTTTGAGATTAAACAAAGTACTTCTAAATAACATATGGGCCAAAAAACAAATTTCAAAGTAAATTTAAATTATTTTAAAACAATTTTAAATAAAATATATCAAAATTTGTGAGCTACAGAAGAAGCAGTGCTTAGATACAAACTTATAACATTTAATGGATATATTAGAAAAGAAGGGTGATCTAAAAGCAATAGTTTAAGATTTCACCTTAGGAAACTAGAGAAACAAAAGCAATTTAAGGCAAAAGAAGCAGAAGAAAGCAAGGAATTTGAAAACAGAATAACAATACAGAAAATTAACGAAAATGAAAGCTGTTTTTAAATTAAGTTATTCATTTTCAATTACAGTTGATATTCAATATTATCTTAGTTTCAGGTGGACAGCATAGTGGTTAGACATTTATATAATTTATGAGGTGATCCTCCCCGATCAGTCTAGTACACACTTTGCACTATACATACTTATTACAATATTATTGACTATATTCCCTATACTATACTTTACATCACGTGACGATTTTGTAACTACTAATTTGTACTTCTTAATCCCTTCACCTTTTCACCCAGCCCCACAACCCCCCTCCCATCCAACAACCATTAGTTTGCTCTCTGTATCCATGAGTCTGTTTCTGTTTTGTTTGTTCACTTATTTTGTTCTTTAGAGATGATATGGCATTTGTCTTTCTCTGTTTGGCTTATCTCACCCCAGCAATTCCACTTCCGGGTAATTATCCAAATAAATACACAACACTAATTCAAAAAGATATATGCAGGCTTATGTTCACTGCAGCATTATTTACAATAGCCAAAATATGGAAGCAATCTAAGCATCCATCAACAGACGATTGGATAAAGAAGATGTGATATATATAATGGAATGAGTATATACATATATTTTTATTATTAAAATTGGCCAACCTCTAGCCAGACTAACCAAGAAGGAAAAAAAGGAGAGAGCAAGAAGGCACAAATTACCAATATTAAAAAATAAAACGGTTTATCATTACTGATTTCATGGGCATTGAATGGATAAAAAAGGAATATTAGTAACCAAGACTGTGTTATTGGTGAAAGAACAGACAAATAGATCAATGGAACAAAACAGAGAGCCAAAAGTATACCCACATAAATATAGTCAACAGAGCTTGGAAAAAGGCGCAAAGGCAATACAATGGAGCAAAGACAGGCTTTTCAACAAATGGCGCCAGAACAACTGCACATCCATACACACAAAAATGTTAATCTAGACACAGACCTTCCTCATACCCTTCGCAAAACTGTACAATTCCCAGAACTTAGGAGAAAACTTAGATGACCTTGGGTATGGCGATGACTATATTTATATGCAACACACAGGCACAACACATGAAAGAATTGATAATATGAACTCCATTAAAACTAAAAAGTTCTGCTCTGTGAAAGACAATGAGAAGACAAGTCACAGAATGAGAAAAAGACATATTTGCAAAAGACACATCTGATAAAGGACTGCTATTAAAAATGTACACAGAACTCTTCAATTCCACAATGAGATCACAATGGAGTAGGCCACAAATGTCTGGGGATAGGAGATATGAGATACCTCTACACTTTACTCTCAATTTTGCTTTGAATCTAAAACTGCTCTTTATGAAAAGGCATTTTTGTTAAAAAAAAAAAAAAAAGAAGAAAAGAAACATTATAAGCAGTACTGGCCTGCAAATTTCATAATTTGATTAAATGGATCAATACTTTAAAAAAAACTACCAAAACTCACACAAAGTGAAATAGACAATCTGAATAGGCCTGTATCTATTTAAAAAGCTGAATCGATAATTAGTAATATTCCAAAAAAATAAAGAAAATGCAGACAAAGATGGTTTCAATGGTGAATCATATCAAATACCAAGAATAAAATGATACCATTATGTATGATCTCAGCCAGAACATATAAGCAAAGGGGATACTTCCCAACTCATTCTCTGAAGCCAGCATTCATTACTTAATACCAAAAATAGACAAAGGCATTACAAGAAAGAAAAAAAAAAAAAAAACTCAGAACAATATCTCCCAGGAAAACACATGGAAAAGCCTCAAAAGTATATTAGGGACTAAATTCAACAATATATAAATAATATGATAGACACAACCAAGCAAGACTTATTCGAAGTATTCAATGCTGGTTTAACATACAAAATCAATAAATTTAATCCACCACATCAACACACTAAAGAAGAGAAACACTATGATTATGCCAATTGATGCTAAAAAGCACTTGACAAAATTCAATACCCATTAATGATAAAATCTCTCAGAAACTAGGAATGGGGGCTTTGGGGGGCACTCTCTCAATTTCATAAGGAACATCTAAAAAATTACAACTAACATCATACTTAGCTTAGTATTTTATATATATATATATATATATGTTTCTCAGCTCTGTCAGCTGAGAGGGCCTAAAAAAGTGACACCCAGTAAAAACGAGCACACCTAGTGACCAGATTATGGTTTCTAGTATCATTCTCCAGTAAAAGGAACCAGGGCTCCATGGAGAAATGGCTAATTGTCCCACTTGTACAATTAATTAATATGGGTTATGAGTATGTCAAAAGGGCACAAGATCCAACTGAAAGAACTCCTAATAGCCGAACTGGAACAACTAATTGAGCTACAAAGTTAATAAAGTAGTATTGGGTTATAACCCAAAGTACAAAATAAATATCTACGAGTCCATACTAATATATAATAAATATGGATAAAAAGAAAAATGTCCTATGCAGAAGAATTTATATAAATCCACTGTGCTGCCTATAGTGACTTCCTTCCAAAGAGTACAATATGGAATGAGAGGTAGAGTATCTGCACAGTAGAAAAACCCAGCAAACACTGCCTCATTCATATGATCAAGGTCAACAGCAGCAGTTACACATCATGTTGATTGTATGTAACTTGACATGATGTGATGAACATAATATTTTACCTCTGTGAACTACCCCCACTAAACCCATAAATCCCATGTAATCATGATACAAACATAAGACAATTATTAATAGAGGGACATCCTTCAATATATCTAATAATCAGGATTCCCTAAAATTGTCAAGGTTATGAAACAGGAGCCAAAGAAGACATACAACTAAATATAATGATATAGATAGGATCATAGAACAGAAAAAAGGACATTAGGTAAAAAAAATTAAGGAAGTACAAATAAAGTACTTCCTTAATTTAATTAATAATGTAGCAGTATTGGTTAATTAATTTTAACAATGTGTCATACTGATGTAACATGCTGTTAAGACAATAAGTGTCAGTACATGGACAATCTCTATACTACCTTCACAATTGTTTTGTCAATCTAAAACTGTTCTAAAAACTAGTGCTTATTTTAAAAATCGCACACCTGCAAGATGTAAAAAATGGTGCAAAAAGTCACCAGTCTTGTATCTGTTAATAGCCAACACTCAGAATTGATAGTGTCTGTCTTCTTAACAGATTTTTGGCAGTAAACATAAGCTTAGGATCTACAACCAAACTTAAAACTTCAGATGATAGTGGCTTGGAGTGAAATCTAAACAGTTTCAGCCAATATTTAATTTGTTTAAATCAGAATAAATCACCCTGTTGTCAACCACAGAAACATACAGAACATTTCCACTGATATAGACAATAGACATGACTTAATTTTCAAATCCCAAACTGTATTTTACCTACATGTACAATTCAGGGCTTCTGAACAGTTTTTCAAGAAAGAGTTCCCGCTGGGCGGCTGATTGGCCCAGCCGTTAGAGCACAGTGCTCATAACAACAAGGTTGCCAGTTCGATTCCCATATAGACCAGTGAGCCGCACCTTCCACAACTAGACTGAAAAAAAAACATGACAACCTGGAGCTGAGCTGTGCTTTCCACAACTAGACTGAAAACAAAGACTTGACACGGAGCTGATGGGTCCTGGTGTGGTGGGCCAGCCGTCACGAGTTGAAAGGTCCCTGGAAGGGGGAGTGGAAATGCAAAAGAGACACTCACACAAATGATGATGCGGCCGGTCTCCAGTGATGCTGGAGCGCGGATTTATTTTTCCTTCACCAATATATACCCTTTGGGTACGTGCAGTTTAACAAACACAGGTATGCATTACCTCACAGAAGGTAAATTTCTAACTTCAAAGAAACTACAGAGTCACTACAAGACTCCCCAAAGTAATTAACATACGAAAGACACTACCATTTGTCCTGATAGCCACCAGTTATCTGTGTCCACGAAAACGGCCACTCCCGCCTCATTCCTCAGTAACTTGCAAGCTCCCCAGGTGTTTTGTAGAGATAATGCTTTAGAAGCCAGACCACAAGACTCCTGAGAAACAAGAAATCATGGCTCCCCACATCCTGGAAAAACACACTGTTCCCAAATATTCCCCAATAAAAAAAAATAAAAGAAAGAGTTCCCTGGACCATAATTCATCCTATGAGTTATTATCAATATAATTACTACATGCTGGTGCTCAGAGCACTGGGTAGTAAATGTGCAATAGGCAAAATGTTTGCCAGAAAATATCCTCTAAACAGGAAATATGCAAACCATTGTCAAGGGAGGATTCAAAGCCAGAGCATAAAGACCAAAAGAGGAGTCATGAAAAAGAATCAATTTAAGACAAGACAGACAAGAAAGAAGATAAAGAGAATGTAAATCAACATTACAGGATGGTTGGGATTAGATTATTCGATATAGGATCTAAATTCAGAAACATAGGGCATGTAATGGATACTAACTTTTATACAGAACTGGGTTTACCTGGCCATTATTGTCAGAAAATCTAAACAAGTAGACTAGACTACATATACTATATAGAAATAAAGTTTCCAGGATTTGATCTAGACTTAAAGTGAATCATAAAATAGGACGGGTACATTTATCTAAAAATGAAACCAAAAAGATAGTTTTAGGCATCATACATCGTAGAGATGGCCGTTGTTTTTATAGTTTCAAGAAAAAACAAAAACTGCTGTAAAATACCAATCTGATAAAAATGATCCTATATGGATGTAGAAAAAGGGTTTATAAACTTAGATATGAAAAATAGTCTTCCTGAATGCTCTCAAATTCTTAATTTGTATATACAATCTCAGAAAGGAATGATTCAATGATTAAAAATATGGCAGCTATACAGACATTAGTTCTAAAATTCATGAGAAATATTCACAATCTAAAGTTTGAAAACAATATTTACAACAATTTGAATTATGCCAACAATAATATCATCTTTCTAACTTATTAAATTCTGCGGGGGAATACAACACAAATGCTTTGATGAGCTAACTATGTACTGAAAGCTTATTTTTGTGCATTTCACTCACATTTAGTTAATGTTCTAGGAATATTACTGCAATGTGATTTGTAGAGAAATAGATGTAAATACAGGCATAAATTAATTTCCAGTGGATTTTCAGACCTCAAGTAGGGTTGTGGTACAGAGGCTTGTATTATTCCTGCTTACTTCCAGAGGCAGTGGTGGAAACGTACAAATGTAGCTCAAAATGCTCTGATGTGATTTTCTGACATACCCTTTTATGCACTGTATCCGGCACCACTGCTTTTCTTACAACTTGGCATCTGCTGTGGCTGTTCAGGTCTTTACACATGAGTGAGTAGATATAAATCTTAATTGGTTTTCTCTTGTCTAGCCTAGTATTTCTTTCCTTCCCTTCCCTTCTCTTTTTTTTCTTTTTCATAATACTTAGGGTATTTTGTTGACAAAACAATACTGCCCATATCACCTTTCAATTCTTCTCTGAATTAAGCATTGTGAGTTCCTTGTATGCCAGTAACTCCATATTAAAGCTCTCACTTTTAGCAATTAAACTGTATCAAATTATTCTTCCATCTCCTATCCTTTGCACATGACCACTACACAAAACCAATTCTCTATATGATACGATTCTTATTCTCAACTGTCTGTACTTAAGGAAAAATGTTTTTCAATGGATGATAATGTGGCTGTCATAGAAACAATTAATAAAACAGTCAAAAAGCTGATAATAGTATCTATGCTTTACGTGAAAGGGAGTTTGAATATCCATCCATCCATCCATCCATCCATCCATCCATCCATCCATCCATCCACCCATCCATCCATCCATCCATCCATCTCTCCTAAAATCTACTATGGTTTTACAGATTTTAGATTGTCAGTACCAAATTTTGAAACTATTACCAAGACCTTTCATATTCTCTGCTAAGATCCTAAAAAAAATGAAATGATTTTTCACCTAATTTAATTTATCCTTTTTTACATTGTTTTATTAATTTCTTTTGTATCTCTGACAAATTTCAGAGTGTGATGAAACTAAGATACCGATAGCATACACTCTCAGCACTCATTCAGTATCCTCAATTCGCATGTAAAGAGTTAAAAGCCCCCTTGTTCTAACCAACTTTTCCAAGTGAATATCTAATTTCCCTTCCAGAACTGTATTATTTATGAATATTAATCTTCTACATATCATTGAGCAAATGATATATTCTGTGTGGCGTAGACTCAGAGAATAACAATATTTGCCTAACAGCTGTATGTAAAGACCATACTTGTGAAACATTTAAAAGTGTTTGGCTCATAGAAGTCTCAATAATTATGAGATACCGTTATCATTTTTATTAATCTATCAGCATAAATTGGTCTTTGAATGTTTTAGCCTTCCTTTCTTTGTCCATATAGTACTACAAAAGGGAATACTCTCACCAATCCTTTCTGCCAATCCAAACTTTACATCTGCTTTAAAAAACTGGTCTAATTTCCATCAGCATTCCTGCCACTAGTTCTCTAAATCACAGCACTTAATACCTGGACTATTCCTAGTATCTTGTTATTGCATCTTGTTACTAATGCCTGTGTTCAAGACTGTAACTATTAATGGACTTACTATGCATTATTTTACCTACAGGACTTTAAGCTTGTTAATTTTAGTCTCATCTTATTTTCCCTGTCTCTATCCTCCTCAGTTCTCCCAAGAAGTCAGTTCAGCTGACTTCTTTCTTTCCAAGGCTTCACTGTCAGTAACGACCAAAATTTTAATAAAAAATAGGCAATATTAAATAACCCCCTGCCCACCAGTGCTCATGCATACGTGTATACTTACATAACACACACAGTACCTGTGTGTGGATGAGATGTCTTACTTTGGGTTCCCACAAGCAGACAAGGGCTTATATTTCAGGGATTTATTAAACGTGCTCTTAAGTGTCGCATGCAGCGCAACACAGGCAGTGAGCAAACGAGAAGGGACAGCAAAGGGTTAAGAAACTAAGAAACAGAAATCGAGAAAGTTATGAAACAGGGTCTAAGGGTCTCACAGCCTCAAAGGACTGAGAGCCCCCAATAGGCTTGCCTTGTGGCTTTTATTGATGCACACACAAGAAAGCAACATTGTTTCCTCCAAGGTCTGTGAACTTCACACATTATACTAAGAAACTAATTCGAACTAATTACCCTTGCCTGCAAGCAGCAGAACTGTCAGTTTCAGGGTGTACCTCCCCAAGGGGAAAAAAACCTTTATGCTGAAACTTACTGAAATGGATAGATGGAGAACTGATTTTATTACATCACTGAATCTCTTCCCAAGCAGGTTGTGGGAAGGAATGCAGTCACAGAGGCAGAAGCTCTCCTGAGCCGGAGGAATGTGGGGGTGTATGCCCACCTTTATCAACCCCGTGGGTTCTCCTATTGGTCCCCACTCGGCTGTGCCTGGCTTGAGTTGCCCCCCCACGGGGGGGGCAGATTCCCCCCCCACGGGGAATCTGGCTAACCAGCCACCCCCTCGGGTCAAACAGGGAGACATAAGGTGTAACCACAAAGGTTACACAAAGGTTACACAAAGGTGAAGCAAAGTCCCTTAAAGGATTAGTCTCACTGACTCTCCTTTCTTTAGGGATAAGTACGAGGGGACAGACGGGTAAGCTGCTGTGTGACAACACTTAAGAAAAACCTGTAAAAGCGTGAATGATATAGGGGAGAGTAGGGAAAGATCAGATCAAACAAGTAGATGATTTTAGGAAAGTATTTAGAGAATAACATCAGCCTGATCTCAAAAGGGAGTTCTGGAATGTGCATGACACCTCAGTGTTTCCCCAGTTGGACATAAAGGAGTTGGGCTTTTATAATTCCTCCTCCATCAGTCATTGGTTAAGTCAAACAACAAGCTTACAGGCATTCCGAAAAAGACGAAGTGATTTCAACAGAATAAGGGCTTCTCTGAGTTGCAGCTGAACACTATTAGACCTAAACCCATACAAAAACTTGGAAAACAACATATAAAATTTGCAAATGGACTACTAAGTTCTTTGGGATAAGGACCAATCCTGTCTATTCCAGAAGGGAAGCGTAGATTCTCTCTTGGAACTCCTTCCTCAGCCATGACTTATTAGCAGTACATGAAACTCAGACTAAACATACCCTTTCTCATTCTCATGTTCAAAAACTTCTCATCTCAAAATAATACCTAATGGCACAATGTATATTTTCATTTTCTTCATATCACTTATTGCTGACTGAAACAGTCATATATTCTCACCAGGAAAAATGATAAACTTCAATCAATCGTGATATATACACTTCCCAATACCATTTAAATTCACTCTAAAAAGGACTAAGCGAGATATTTTGCAAATATTTTAACAAACTTTCAGAATGAAGATGCATTTCCTTTTCAGAGAACAGCTAGTTTTACACCCTGCTCATTTTCTAATGGCTACTCCTATCTTTAACACCAGTTGACAGAGCCAAGATTTTATCTGTTCAACACTTCCCCCATTCTTTGTTTTTCTAAGCCAATCAGGTAGTTCTATTATGCCTTTGTTTACACATCAGAATATAAATACATCTGAAGATTTGAAACTGTGTCCCAGGGGTAAAGCAAAGCCACAGAATAAATTTAGTATATTTTTTAGAGAATAGCTTTTACTCAAAGATATCACATATAAATTCTTATTATGTACTGAATAAATACAAATTTGTTACAGTGAATATATATTATCAAACCTGAAATGAAAAGAATTGTAAAGAATGTTGAATTTAATCCAAGAATACAAGGTTGGTTTAACACCCCCAAATCAATTAATGTCATGCATTAATAAAAAAAGAGACAACACTTCAATAGATGCAGAAAAAGGCATTTGACCAAACCCAATATCCACACACAATAAAAACCCAAAAAACTTAAGAACTAAAGGAACTTCTTCAACCTCATAATGGAAACCTACAAGAAATTGACAGTTAACATCATACTTCCTGGTGAGAGACTATGCCCCCTGACAGAGATCAGAAACAAAACAAAGGTGTCTACTCTCAAAACCGGGAAAAGAAAAAAAAAAAAAAAAAAAAAAAAAAAAAAAAAAACGGGAAAAGAAAACCAAATAAATAGAAGGTATCCAGGTTGGAAAGAAAGTAATAAAACTTTTTATTCACACATAACATGACCCTGTATATATGAAACCCTAAGAAATATGCACATCAACTATTAGAATTTAAAATTAAATTCAGTAATGCTGCAGGATAAAAATCAATATAAAAGTCAAATATATTTATATATACTAACAACGAACAATCAAAAGAAAATTAGGAAACAATTTCATACACATTAGCATCAAAAAGAACAAAATAGGACAAAATTATCAAAAGAACTATGAGAACTGTAACATAAAAACTGGAAAACATTGCTGATAAAAATAAGATTTTTATGTTCATGGATGGGGAGACTTGAAATCATTAAGAATGCAATTCTTCCCAAATTGATTGATTAGGCATTCAATGTAATCTTTATCAAAATCCCTGCAATCACTCTTTCCTTCATAAATTTGTAAGTTAGTCTTAAAATTTATATGAAAGGCAAAGGCCACAGCATAAACAATCTTAAAGACGACAATTAGAAGACTTACACTTCCCAATTTCAGACTTCCCACAAAGCTACAGTATTCATGACAGTGTGGTACTGAGAAAAGGATAGACATACAGCTCAATAGAGCAGAACTTAGAGTCCAGAAATAAATTCTTATACAGAGGGTACCAAAAAAATGTATACAAATTTTAAGAAAGGAAAAAACTATTAAAATTGTAATACTCAATATATACTGATAACAAAAGAATATGTCATGTGGATACATTTTTTGGCACCCCCCCCCGGGCATTTATGTCAATTAATTTTCAACGAAGGTTTAAAGGCAATTAATTCAATGGAGAAATGCAAGTCTTTTCAACAAATGATGGTGGGACAATTGAATATTCATATACAAAAAGATGACTTTAAATTATTTTCTCATACTTTATTAAAAAATAGACTCAAAATGGATCTGAGACCTAAATCAAAGAGCTAAAACTATAACGCTTTTTGAAGAAAATAAAGGGAACACTGTTGATTTTGAATGAGGAAAATATTTCTTAGATACTATTCTAAAAGTGCCATCCATAAAAGAAACATATGATAAATTGGACTTAGTCAAAATTCAGAACTTTTGCCCTTCAAATGGTATCTCTAAGAAAACAAAAAGACAACATAGCCTGAGAGAAAATACTTGCAAATCCTATGTCTAATAAAGGACTTGTATCCAAAATTTATAAAGTTCACTGGACCCTTGAGAACGTGGAGGTTAGGGGCACTGACCCCCTGTGCAGTGGAAAATCCACATATTAACTTTTGATTCCTCATAAGCTTAAGTACTAATAGTCTACTACTGACTGGAAGCTTTACCAATAGCAGTCAATTAATACATATTTTGTATGTCTTATGTATCATAAACTGTATTCTTACAGTAAACTGAGTTAGAGAAAAAATGTTAATCGTAAAAAAATACATTTATAGTATTTGCTGGAAAATATCTGCATATAAGTAGACCCATGTAGTTCAAACCAATGTTGTTCAAAGGTCAACTTTAATATTATAAGTGAATAACCAGAAGAAAAACGATCCAATTAAAAAAGTGGACAAAAGTTCTTAATATACATTTCATCAAAGAAACAGGACATTAGCCAAGTGACACAGGAAAAGATCCTCAGCATCATATAAAGGAAAACGAATTCAAACCATAACAACATACCACTTACCACCCACTAGACTGGCTCTAATAAAAAGTAGAGACTAATAAGTATTGGTGGGGATGTAAAACAACTGATACCCTCATATATTGCTGGAGGGAAAGTAAATGGTATAGTGTCTTTGTAAAACAGTTTGACATTTTCTTAAAAACTTAAATATAAATTTACCACATAACCCAGCAATACCACTCCTGGGAATCTAATGAAAATAAATGAAAACACATGCCTACACAAAGACTTATATGTGAGGTTTATAGCAGCGCAATCACAATATCCCAAAGCTAAGAATAACCAAATGTCTATCAACCACTGCATGAATAGCAAACTGTGGTATAGATATCCAGTGGAATACTATTCAGCAATATAAAGGAGGAAAGTGTTGATACCTGTCAAATATATGACTCTCAAGATTATACCATGAAAAATAATCCAGGCACAAAAAAATTCCCACATATGATTCCATTTAGATGAACTGTCCATAAAAAGGATAGAAAGTAGGTTAATGATTGTCTAGGATTCGGGGTGGGAATATGGGGTGTCTAGGAAATATAAAATAAATCTTTTTGGATTGCCGAAAATAGTCTAAAATTCATTTATTGTGATGGTTGCCTAACCCTGTAAATTTAGTAAAACTTTACCTACTCTTAAGCAGATAAATTTTATGAGATGTAAATTATATTTAAATAAAACTGTTAAGTAAAAAAAAAAACAACAACAGCCCTGAATATTGTGGTGGCCCCTCCCTATTTCACTGGTTATATTACAGAAGTTACTTGCAGATAAGAATCTTCTCAATTTGCAAGTGAATTTCCATTGGCAACTCCATGTTACTGTGCTCTTTAGATTGCTGAAACTCTTCTTTCTCTCCACTTCACTCCCTGTGCACTGCTGGTAAACCTGGCTTGTTTCTTTGTGGGGTCTACGTTCCTTAAGGAAATCTGATTTTTTTTTTAAGTCGTAATGCAAAAAGTAGTGTCAGAAACAAGACACTGAACACGACAGCATTCATAAGGCTCGCCAAGCACATAGCAGAGAGATACAAATACACAATATTGTTACAAACATCATGTGAAGGAGTAAGAAAATAGCTACACAAACATTTACAATACAATTCCTCAGTGCCTTTATAAACTGACGTATTTGCATAGAAGTACATTCACACTGTACCAGCTTTCACTTCAACTGGATAATTCCTACTCATTATCAGGGCCCAATATAAAACCTACCTTTTTAATTTTTTTTTTTTGTTGTTGTTGTTTTTACCAGAAAACCTTCCCAAAGCAACAAAATCTGAGTTAGATGTATTGATGTTTATGGTATTCCTCTTTATCAAATTTATTATAAGTAGTTGTTTACTTGTGTCTTCCTCTAAAGTATAAGTGATTAGAAGAAGCTACTGGATGTGATAACCTTATTTATCTCAAACCCAGCAGCTCAACATATGTTTACTGAATTAGCCATCTAATCGTTCCTTCATTAGTGAGTCTCAATATATGCAAATTTTCATGTTTCTTCAATTTTGCTATATTTATTATGGTCATTTGGACTCAACATTTTTGCAGTTCAAATTTTTGCCTTATAATTTTATTTCAACTTTTATAACTTTATTTATTCTTTCCAACTTATGAATTTCTATATTCTCCTCCTTCTTTGAATGTCTAGGATGTATTACCTATGTCTCTCTTGTGATATTTATTTTATTCCATCTTGCACAATAGATGTCTTTTTCTCTCATCCTAGGAACTGAAACTTAAACCATTTGTGGAAACAATTAGAACTTTCTAACTTTTATTTCCTTGCTAGATTTTGCATAGAATAAGTACAATATGAAACAAATAAATTTAAAATAATTTAGTTTTACTGAGGATATAATAGGTGCTAAGCATGTGTCATACTTGAACACATCCTATAGGTATTTGAAAGCTTAGTCTGATTGACAAGAACTGTTGATTTTGTATATCTATTTACTTGTAATGCATGGATCTCTTATCTATGTTGTCTTAGAAAAGATGAGTATGATTGGTAAGGTAGCAAAGGTGAAGTCTTTAGTAATTTAGGATAAAAAAAATAAAACCATTCATATTTTTTTCTCTTTTGTGGATAAACTCCCTTCAAGGTATGCTTTATACTCCCTAAGAAACTACCCAGAATAGGCACGAATATATAATCTATTCATTTATTCATACTCAAAACTCCCTTACTAAATACTGTATAATTTATAGGACATCCTCATATTCCTTATCAGAGAACCTCAACATATATTTGTTATAGTAGTCAGTTTTTTGTTTGTTTGTTTGTTTGAATTAGCCATCAACATATATTTAGCCATCAACATATGTTTGTTTGTTTGTTTGTTTGTTTGTTTGTTTTTCCCTAGTGAGGATTCAACAGAATCTTTCAGCCTGAATCATTTTGAATCATTGCCTTAGAGAGGTTTCTTTTATACTATAGATAAAATTTCCATTAAAGTTTCCATTTTAATGAGTCCCCTGAACTACAGAATGTAGTTGTCAATAAAATGCAAGTTCTTACTTTTAATATAAGACTTTAGTAAAAGAAATAAACCAATTTGAAATTATCACACCTTTCCAATGAAAAATATGGGAGATACATGCATCAGGTAGGTAACAAGCCCTTGATTCTAACAACACAGCCAAAAGGGGACTGTGAGGAAGTTAAGCCCTCGCCTGACCCTGGCCTCACTACTCCATCTGGGAAAAAGATGGTCTGACAGCCTGGACAGTTCTTCATGACCCAAGAGCAGCCTTTAGCATCTGCAATAGACTGAATGATGTTATGTTCCCCCCAAATTCATGTGTCAATCTAACCCTCAATGTCATGGTGTAAGAAGGTGAGTTCTTTGGGAGGTGATTAGGTCATAAGAGTGGAGCCCTCATGCATGGGATTAGCGCCCTTATAAGAATGATCCCAGAGAGCTCCCCTGCTCCATCCACCATCTGAGGACACAGCAGGAAGAATGCTGTCTATGAACAAGGAAGTTGGTCTCACCAGATACTGAATCTTTTTTGGCATCTTGATCTTGAACTTCCCAGCCTCCAGAACTGTGAGAAATGAATTGATGTTGTTTATAAGCCACCAGCCTATGGTATTCTGTTACAGCAGTCCAAATGATGGAGGAATATTTTCCTGTGAGTCCCCAAATGATGTAGATGATGTTGGATCTGCTGGCAGTTTCTGAGTGTGGGCTGGGATCCTGTCTCGTGAGAGCAAAGAATGGAAACTCGGACCCAGGAGAGGCAAAGAGTTTTAAAAAGAGGGTAGTTTATTGAAAGCAAAGGGTCAGAGCTCCGATGCAGGAGGGGGTCCCGAATGGAGGTGCCCCATGACTGAGGCAAAAGCTCTTACTTTTATAACTTCCCTTGCCTGCTTGGGGAAGTGAAGCTGTTTGAAGGGAACTGTTTGAAGAAGGGAACTGGCTCCTTCTAATGAAATTTGTCTACCAGGTTTGTTCTGCTTGCCCATCCTAAAGGAATTAGCAAAGTAACCCACACTTATCTAACAGATCTGCTCCGTTTGTCAGGCCAAAAGGAATTTTATGAATAACCTCAAGGCTTGTTACATTTTGGAGGAAGGAGTGATTTCAAACAATGGAGTTTTAGGATATGGCTGTCTTTGTGTATTCCACCAGGGACCTCCCTGTCTACCTAGGGACATGCTACCTAACCTGTATCACAAATAGACTAACATAATCATCCATCATCTCTACTATCAGCCACATCTATGCGACATGATGCACTAGAGGTGTCAACAGACCTGTGAACAAAGATTTTGAAAAACAGTGACTTGCACTGATCTCTTTTTATCTACTGTCATTCAGTAGCATTTAACCTAATGTAGTTTGTGTCCCATGATTGAATTGTGAAATTAGAGCAAATAAGCTGTTTAAACCTGAAACAAATGTGTTCTTATGAGCTTGTTACCAAGTCTAAAACTTTCAGATTTGGGAGAATGCTTCAGGAAGGACCAGGTCATGTTCTTTTGGCCAGCTCTCAGCCTGTGACTTCAATAGAATCCTGTGACAGGAAATGCTGGTGTAGGTCTGTAAGAAAAAAAACTGAATAATGGATGTTAGAAAGTTTGCAAAACTTGCTTCATCCCCAAATAGCAACTAGTAAAAAAAGCAGAAAACAAGTAGGCAGTCAAATGCCCTGTTCTCTGAAAGCATGCTCACCTAGAAAAAGGGAGATCATCTGAAATCAAGCCAAGTTTAGACTCTGTATTATTTTTTGACCTGGGCATTCTACTTACAGAATTGACATTTTGTTTGTGACTTTAAAGTGATTGCAAGCACACCTATTATACTTAAATAAGCAGAAATCATAGTGAGCTGCAATAGTGTTCCAAGGAAAGGGGAAGAGTTTCTCCACTCAGTAAAATTTTAAGGGATAGTGGTATACAAAAATCTGTTTCTTGTTTTAAGGACAATAAACACTCAAATTTGTTGAAATACAATTACATTTTATAAGGACAGTAGCCTATGGGGGAGGGTTCCAGTTCTCCATCACCACCTATGCTTCAATGCCCTATTATGTCCTGGGGTCTAATACTGAAAAACAAAACAAAACAAAAAAGAAAAAAACCTGATGTTTCAGAGTCATGCCCTACAACCAAGTTTAGCAGCAATATTGCTGAGATATTTTTCTCATTCTGCTTACCTCTTTACCTTTCTTAAACAGAAAAAAAAAGGATACTTTTATTATTCTCCTTCAATTGCAAAAGATATTCATTCATTTGCTTGTTTTTTTTAACTGTTTAATTTAACATAATATCTAGTTTATATATGTTCAGCCTCAGAAGGAATCTGGTGCTGAGCATATTCTCAGCCAGGAGGAATTTGCCTTACACTTTAGCTTTATTAAATGATGACCAACCACCATACAAAATAATGACCATCATATATGTCTTGATAACATTATCAAAAACAATATCCCTTTTTTCTATTTGTTTTCTTCACAGCATTCATCGATATCTTCTGATATGCACACATACATACATACATACATATATGTGCATTACATATGTGTATTGCATATGTATACATGACTAGTTACTGCCTACTTCTTCCAGAAACCAAGCAAGATTCATGAATGTTAACTGTCTAGCTTTCCAGCACTGTAATATCCAGTATTAGATCATGATGAGACTCATGGTATAATAGAAACTCTGCACATATACAAGTAGTAAGTATGTAAAATATTATGTATTCAAACCAGTCAAGTTCATCCACAAATAAAGGAGAACCTATGTAGTTAACCATGAAAAACAAAGCTCCCGGTCTTCGCTGTTGGAGTCTTATCTATTCCTACATTGTGAACCTCAGTTTCATTAATGACTAACAAGTTTATCCAACCTCTATAATTCTTTTCAGTGGAAAAATGGTAGAATAAAATGTTGTCCACTTTATATGGTTTCTCAGAGAATACTGTTATCAAAATATCAATTCTATTTCTAAACCTTGACATAATGGTGAAAAAAATTAAAATAATAAAATAGATAGAAGTGTGAATTACTGCTAAAGCATCATGGTTAGAAATAGCCACCAAAATTCAAAGTTGAATAAGTCATACAAAGTTCATTCCAATTACTTACTGTTGTTACTTTTAAGGTGAAACACCATATATTACTATATTATTTTATTTTAAAAGTGAAATTGCAATTTTCAGCACAATTCTACTATGATCAGATCTAGTAAGGTATTCTAATAGTCACGATGTCAGATTTGCTCTTCACAGTAAAAGTTCACTTCCATAAATGCTACAGGTAATACATTTAATCAATATTTTTAATCTAAATACATTTCCTCTGACAAAGGTTTGGCATTGGCTATTTCACAAACATTTAACTGGCTCTCAAACAAATCTAAAAAGAAATAGGTGTTGACATATAACTCTTTCTTGTCACATCTACTTGTTTTCCTTTAATTGATCTCAGTTTCAAAATCGATATGAGTCCAAATCAGTTTTTTTTAAATAACCTTCAGCATTGCTTATGTCTTCTCTACATCTGTTTTGCATATCTTTTAAAAATGTTTCAGAAATATTTAACTGCCAGTCTCAGATAACAAATAATTAATTACAAAGTTGAGTTTGTTGCATACTCTAAAAGTGATGGGTCACTATACCATAACATAGAAATATATAACTCTAAAGCAAAGTTTATCATGGACAGTTAGACAACACCAATTATAATATTCTGATTTCTACACACATATATTGAAGGCTGTGTTAAGGAATCACAAAGCAGTGATGTCTTGCTCACTTTGACAGTGATGAAAGATACCATATGCAAGAGAAATTTAACTTCTTTAAATCTAGCCTTCCCTTGACTATAGCAACGCACTTAAAAGAAGACTTTAGTAATATCTCATTACTTCTAATAAGCTTCAAGTAAATAAAGCTTTTTCCAGAGTTAGTCAAATGATGATACATGTTGATAAGAAAACTATAATTTCTAGGTTGAATTCAGAAATGAGACAAAATTTGCAATTTGAAGGACTTTTAATTTTTCATGATGATACACATCATTTGCATTTTGTTTGTTCTTTGTAAAGTTAACAAGACATATATAGAAGAATAAGAGGTATTCATTTGAGTTTTGTTGAAATGCATGAAAAGAGTGAAGAATGTCGATAAGTTTACTCAGTAAGAAAGCTAACAAAAGAGATACAGTCTACTATTGAGATCTGTTGATTCCTGTCCTATCATTGAACTGTTTTAATTCTTAGGAGATCAGGAGAGAAGACGGGGTCAAACACATCATTACACATCATTGATTAGAATATCACTTTGAAGACTTTAACCATGATTTATAACATTTTATAGGTGAAAAGAGTAATTTATATTAATTACAGAGAATCATCAAAACAAAAACACTAATGTTAGAATACGTGCCCAATATTAAGATCTGTTAGGAGCAACATAGGGAGAATTTCGATGAAAGCTTCTAGGAAAATGTGGAAAGTGCTGGAAAACACAATTAACCTGGCAGTACCAGAGGCAAAGAAATGCCCTTGTGATGAGCACTTAAGTCTTGAGATTTACCAGAGTTCCTCTGGCAGAGTGTAAAACTACTCAAGACAAAGGGTTTCCATCCTTGTTCTGGCCCTTGTATTAACAAATCAACCATGCAAATTTTTTGTGCTTTGGTCTCCTAATCTCTAAAATAAGCTATTCAGATGACTGCTAGTTGTTCATCAAAGTACACAGTACTGTGACTGTGATAAAACTAGGAGACCTAATTAAAAAAAAAAAAAAAGACCCATAAAGAAAAGGCATGGTGCTGACCAAAGACCATAAGATCCTCGTTTTTACTAGTATCTACATTAAAAATGCACAGGTTTCTCAAAATCCCTATGAACTCTGTTGGTGGGATATGTTTACTTCGGCCAACTTTATGATTTCTTCTGTAAGCTACTCAATAATTTAATAATAAGATTTCATTCTATTTTCTCTTTCAAATTTCACTGATGGAAAAAAGCTGAAGGAAAATTTGCTATGAATATTATTGCGTTTTCAAAATTTTTTTTTTGTCCCATTTTTGAACAGGTATCTGTTTTTATAAAATTCTACCAGCTTTTCCCCTTTGTCAAATCATTTACCATGTTCACGGACAATTACAATAGAATACAACAAAGCTAACCATTCACTTTCAACCATATCTTTTGTTTGCCACTTCTGTAGGGCCTGCTATCAAACCACACTACTGAGGAAAGGTGTATTATCACATCAGGGACTTCTGGCTCCAGGCATGCTGCACATTCTGTGCCACGTGCTGTATATTAGTTGCGCCTTGGGAAAATTTTTTATTTACCCATATGTTCAGCTGTATTTCTGGGACACTTGCACATGTGGTGGTGCTTGTAAATGTTACAGGCCTATAGGTTTATACATAATGCCGTGTTGTCAAGTATAAAAGAAGAAACAAAATGCAACTTTTATAAAAAATCAAATACGTTTAGAAAAAGTCTATTGATATGGTCGAGTTCTATTAATTCTGGACAGTTCTTTTAGAAAGTGCAATCACTTCCTAAGATTTATTTAAAATAACCTATTCCCAAATGTGTAGTGTTGTGCACTATCACATTTTCACAAAAAATAATAAAATATATATTCTAGGAAATCACGAAAAAATCTTCAAGTTTATGCAAGAGGAGGCAGTGGGTTCAGAACTGTGGAAAGGATTAAGGGTCCAGACATTCAATTAAATGGTGAAATATACTATTAAACTAAAAAACAGGTTTTAGTTCACAAAATGCCTTAATTTGTTAAGTAACAGTACCCTAACAAAGCATTTCAGGTAAAATTCCTACTATTAACTTGCAACCATTTTGTGTGTTTGTTTCTGCATGTGTTTTACTTTCTTTTAAATACAAACTTCATCTGTCTTTTATTTTTTGTTAAATCTGTTGGATTTTGGGGGGCTACTCTATCTTTTTTTTTTCCCTACAAAGTATTATGCCAAAGAGCTGGCTTCTTAGCTATTTAAAGTTGGAGGACAGGTTGGAGGTATTTAGGCCCCAATACCTCTAATCATCCACTTTACCAGACAAAACTGCATGGGTTCCTGTGCCAGAGCTCCAGTTATCCAAAGGGAAACTTTAGCAGGAAGCAACTACCACATGGTTCAAATAGTTTTTTGCCCCAACCCCCAATTCAGATGACCGATGTGCACATCAGGACCACTAAGGACCTCTACCAGAGTTCCTCTGGCTTCCCTCTGCCAAGGAACAACTGTCAACAAGAGTGCCAGGATTATTCAGTGGGAAAGGATAGTCTCTTCAACAAATGGTGTTAGGGAAACTGGACAGCCATATGCAAAAGAATGAAATTGGACCCCTATCTTATACCATATTAAAAAATCAACTCAAAATTAATTAAAGACAAATGTAAAACTCACAGAAGAAAACAAAAGGAAAAAGCTTCTTGACATTGTTTTAGCAATTTTTGGATATGATACTAAAACCACAGACAACCAAAGCAAAAATATACAAGAGAGACTACATCAAATTAAAAAAATAACTTTTGCACAGCAAAAGAAACAACCAAGAGTGAAAAGGCAAGCAATGAAGAGGGAGAAAATATTTGCCAACCACTTATCTAATAAGGGACTAATGTCCAAAATATGTAAGAAACTCCTACAACTCAATAACAAAGAAAAGAAAAAAAGACCAAATAACCCGATTAATATATAAAAAGTTGCTCTGCATCACTAATAATCAGGGAAATGCAAATCAAAACCACCACAGTGACATAACACCTCACATCTTTCAGAATGGCTATTATTAGGAAAAAAGTAAATAACGTGTTGGTGAGGATGTGGAGAAATTGAAATCCTTGTATACTATTGATGGGAATGTAAAATGGTGTAATTCATATATATGTAGTCTCATCAAGTAATTAAAAATAAAATTATCATATTATTCAGCATTCCACTTCTGAGCACAGCATTCTACTTCTGAGCACATGTCCAAACAAATTGAAATTAGGATCTTCAAGAGATATCTGTACTCCCAAAGTCATTGTAACATTAATCACAACAGTCAAATTATAGAAGCAACCCAAATGTCCACTGACTGATGAGTGGGTATATATGCAATGAAATATTCCTTTAAAAGGAAGGATATCCTACCATTTAAAAAAAAAAGGAGAATCCTGGAGAACAGTATGCTAAATAAAATAAGCTCAATGCATAAGGACAATACTGCAAGACTGTACTTATATGAGATATCTAAAGTAGTCAAACTCTTACAAATAGAAAGTGAAGTGGTGTTTGCCAGGGGCTAGAGAGAAAGGGAAATGAAGAATTGTTGTTCGATGGGTACAAAGTTTCAGTTATGCAAGATAAAAAGTCTAGGTTTAGTTCTACACTGACAAAACTTCTATCTTTCATAATGTAGGACTAAGAAAAGTTAAAAAAAATCAAATTGCACTCTCCACTAGGAAAGAAGACTGCCAGCAGAAACCTAACTGTTTCATGGCTAGTTGAGCATGTTCAACAAAACTATCTTCATTTGGATTCTTCTCATTAACAGTCAATCCTCATCATCTTCAGATTCCATATTGGTCAAGTCCCCTAATCACTAAATCACTAAAATTTATTAACAATGTAACTAATCACTAAAATTTATTAGGAATGTAACCCCAAAATCAATACTTGAAGAGCTATGACTGTCATTTGTGGATATGTGCAGAGTGGCAAAAAATTTGAGTCACCCTACTTTGTTCCCAGCTGTGGTGGACAGGCGACACTTTCAGTTATTACCTTGGAAAGAACTGTTCTTTGGGGGACTATTTCATCCCAGTTTTTGTGCTTTGTGTTGGTGATTCTGCTGTTTACAATGGCCTCCAAGCACAGCACTGAAGTGCTGTCTAGTGTTCCTAAGAAGGTTGTGGTGTGCCTTCTGGAGAAAACATGTTAGATAAGCTTTCCTCAGGCATGAGATGGAATGCTGTTGGCTGTGAGTTCAAGGATAATGAGTCAATAATATGGTACATCCAAGACGAGGAAGAGGAAATTCACCAATCTGTATGTGAAGAGGCCCTGAAAAGTGCTCAAGTAACATCTACAGTGAGGATGAAGCTATGGGAAGTGGCTAATTTGTGGACTCATGAAATAATGACTGATTTTTTTAAAAAATAGCATATTTGGAAGTGTTGTTGAGGCTGAAAGCCAAAGGAATTCCCAGTCACATTACATAGGTTTACACCTCTTCCTAATAGGGCTGGCTGGCTCACATGTTTCAAAAGGCAATATGGCATAAAAAAATGATAAACCTGCAACTGAGGCACATTCTGCAGATCAAGAGGCTGCAGAAAATTTTTACTAATACCTGTGAAGTGTTATACAGTAAAAGAGTTATATGGAAGAGCAGACCAACTTGTTTCACAAGGATGTTGGAAACCAAACCCAGGTAACACAAATGGTATTTCAGTTTTAAAAATACTGTGACCAAAGGTTTGCAGGAACTTATAACCCTGTATTTTCATTTGCCCTTGGAGCAATAGTTCGGTATTCACAAATTCAGTGTGCATGGTGGCTTTGTAGAACGTAACTCCTGAAAATAACAAGAATCAACTGTATATATTTTGGTTGTGGCTAAACCTATGCAATCCTTTACAATAAAATGACCTCTATCCTTTAATCAGAGTCTTGAGTTTTTTTCATGATTCAATCTATTGAAATTATCCTAATTGAAGCATGTTTTATACCTAAAGGAATATATTTATTATTGAATTCTCTTTTGTAAAAAAAATAAATAAGTGGCTGTGTAATTCTTCAGGTATTGTATTGTAACAAGACACTTCTGGTTTCAATCTTAACAATACAGAGCATTTCTCTGACTTTACATGTACTGTAATATCACAGATGTTTACTACTACTTCGATGTTTCAATTACATTGAGGTAGCACTATGATGAGGTCAGCCAATAAAACTGGAAACAAAGCAGAGAAGATACAAGGCTTTGTGGATTGTGAATGGAATTCTCTTCACAACCCACAAAGAAAATTCCATTCACAACCCACAAAGCCTTATGGTGATGGAAGGATAACTGACTCTGGGTTGTGAACACACAATGAGATACATAGATGACGTATTTCAGAATTGTACACTTGAAACCTATTGTCACCCCAATAAAGTTTAATTTTTAAAAAAAGGCAAATTCTGCCACAGCTCAGATATTCTAAAAGCTGACACTAGATTTTTCATATTCCTATAGATACCGATGCTCAACCATAATTTTATAACTTATTCTGTTTTAAATGACTAGTTGTGTAGGGCTGGCTGTTATTACCTCACTTGACATTCATTTTGCATTATGTATTCAAGACTTTCTAGTAATTAGGATTCATGGGTCACTGTCTAAATTAAAGTTATTTATCTAAAATATGTTGTCTCCCAGAAAAATTAATCATGTCTCCAGAAAGAAATTTCATACATAAAAAAAAATCCCCTTTCCTTCTTCCTCACACCTCTGGAAACTGAAAGAATTTTCCAAACTGACAGAAAAATAAAGAGAAAGGGTTGGCTAGAAACATAATTTTAAACTATTGCCCTCCTGCGTTTCAGACTTTTCAGAAAATTCCTGAACATCAGAATGAACAGGCATGTCTGAGAATATTTCCCTCCATGAAAGCACTGTTTGAATAAAATCCCAAGTCATAAGGGCAGACTTCCTACTCTTCACGAAGTGGTGCAGTTAGATGTTAAGATGAATATATCTATGTCAGTTTTAAAATAAAACGTCAATGATTTCCAGGGATAGCTTCTCAAACAAAAATGAGGAAAAATATAAGAGTTGACATCAGAAGTCTTTTTGTTTGTTTGTTTGTTTTACCGTACTATGGATAAGTGTTTCTAACCCTTAGGGTATGTTAGAAAAGCCTGGAAACTCTCCCAAAGAACCTAAATGTTTGGGAGTAGGTAAAGGAAGTGACCGGTAGGGAGGAAGCAATAGTTGAAGTAGACTTATTTTTTTAATCCTCTCACCATTACTTTTCAGAAACAAGATTTTTAATATCCTTATTTAACAGCTGTTTGCCTACACCATGGCCTTCTTCAGTGACTTAACACCACAGTGTAGTTATAATTTACTTTTGCTAAATGAACATATACATTATGCCATTCATGGTAATTAATGAATATAGTCAACATAAGTACTTAATATTTATAAGTGGAATATCAAGCATGATTAACAAGCTGTATTTGTTAGTATTCAGCCAAAGATGCAGAAATACTAAGAGTTATCTAATAGATGGTAGGAATGGATTAGACCTTTTATAATTGTAGGAGGTCATTAAGGAGTTGGTCTGTTGCAATATGGAGCAAGGCCTGAGCTCAGCAGACATGGCAGTTATGGAGGAAAGACGGGCAGGGTATGTAAAGCAAGGACAGCATGGAACCCATGAGGATAAACGAACCCATGAAAATAAACTACATCTGTCTTTCTCTGGAACACACATTGGTCTCTAGTCGCCTCCAGGTCTTCACCTTGGATGATGGAAGTGACCTGAAGAAAAGCTGCTGCATTCCATCATAGAACTGTATGGGAACCTAGCTCTGGATTTTACAAGATGAAGGAAGAGATCCACAGATGCTGTACACGCTGCCTCTCACCAGCAATGTTTGCTACTACATCAGTGACCATTTATGTGAGCTGTGACATCGTCTAACTCTACACTGACCTGTGTAAGAGCACATGATGGTTGCATGAGTTCCACATCGTAAATCTTGGGCAAACATCCACGCCGTCATCCAGATTCAACTAAAAAAGGGAAATCTGGTAAATGTATTTGTAGTTGACCTAAACTGACATTACCAAAAAGCTACAATAGCTATTTGGTCCCAAACTTTATAACAGGCCATGTTTAGTCTAATTTTCCCTATCTTCATCCAATAGTCTCAAGACATTGTTCAAGAGATCTTGAGTGATTGTATTTATGGCTCAATAAAATGTTTGTAGATATTAATAGTGTAAGAAAGACCCTGGTTATAATTGCTCAGCCACATAACTAACTCTTTTCTAAATATAAAAGCTCAATTAAATACCACATATTTATACACATTTGCAAAATTAGAAGTGTTTGAACACATAGTTTAGGAATTTCTTTTTCCATTTTAACATTATGTTGTAATAAATATTCTCCCATGAAAATAAAGTTATTTGAAACATGTTTTAAAACTCACAATATTATTTCATAATTATGTAGCATAATTTTTTTTACTAATTCTGGAGCTTTAGAGTATTTCCAACAATAAATGATGTGATGAACATGTTTGTGTACAAATTTTCATAAGAATATTTTATTATTTCCTTAGAATGTATTTTGAAATGTTGAATTATTGGGTTACATAGTCTTGAAAATATTATTTTTGCCACATTTGTTAAGTGTTTTAGAGAGCCTTAAGTATTTTGCTTGATAAATGTTGCCACGTCCCCAAATGTTGATCAAATTTGAAGTGTTAGGCTTCTTTTCACTCACCTAAAAGTATATCTTTTTTTAATTGGATTTAAGCTCCTTAAACTTCGTCGATATATCACTTGACTTTTGATACAGTAAATTTGTCTATTCTCTGGATCTGTATTATTTATAGGAGACCTAATAGTTTGACATATGTTCATTCCTTCTTTCAGTTTTATTGAGTATATCCAAGAGTTTTCTAAATTTTTCTTCCAATATTAATTTTCAATGGTTTGATCTTTCTCTTTGAGAATTCATTATGATGTTCCCACTCACATATTCCGCAAGCTTATTTCATACATGTGTATGTACACACATATATATATATATAATATGTATATATGTATATATGTATACATATTATACACACACGTATATGAACATGACTCCATGATTTATTTTTGACATGAGATATGTCTGTTCTGTTTACTTAAATTTAATAATATTTAATTTTCTTATTCTGGTTCTTTTTCTCATTTTCATCCATACTTAGAAAAAATCTTATCCAATCCAGAATGACAAAAGGGGAAAAAAAAAAGGAAAGAAAAAGGAGGAAAGTCCTTATTCTTTGTAACTATATGTTCTCATTTTTAAAATTCAATTCTCTGTGATCTGTGAATTCTACTGTGATGTAGAATACAGAAGTTGGCTGTAAGATTTCAAGGGCTGAAGTGGGAAAGCACAAATTCCCTCACCTTCATTATTCAGTTCCTCAGGTGTTTTTCTGTGTTATGAAGTAAATATGGGCAGCGCAGCAGGTATTTTATTTATTCCAAATCATCAGGATTAGCGTTAGTAGAACCTACTCAGAGATTCTGAAAATATTTTAAAACTTATCTCTTTTTCCCTCTATTTTACAAATATTTTTGTAGTTGAGAGAATCTCAGTCAGAAATTACTAATCAAATGCCATATAACTGCTTTTAGTTTCTTCCATTATGAGACTTCATAAATTTGTCCATAAATTTCTTACACTGACAGGCCATAGGAAATCTCTAAACAATGGTTTTACAAGCCACATAATGTAAAGGAACATAATAATAAAGCAATAAAACACAAATTTAGATGCTACAATTCCTGATAAAGTCAACCTGCCCTTTTAAAGGTAATATTTTTTTAGTAGAAAAGTAATACACATTTATTGTACAAAATCTCTAAAAAAACAAAACCCACCAATAGTTCCTCTTTACAGTGGTATTTGACATATTTCTTTCAAGTGTTTTTATTTATAAATTTCATATAGTGTGCATATATACACATACAAATACTTATAAAATATGTTAAATATTTTAGAATTATAAAAACAAAAAGTAACAGTAGAAAATTTGGAAATATCAGTAAAAATAAGTATTCTTAATATGCATTTTTCATATATACACATATATCAGCCCTTGTACATATTTTATATTAATAGCACTATTGTTTCTTCACATAGAGTTTCTCCTTATCTAATGTAAATCTCATCATTAAAATAACCCATTTACTAGCAGTTTAAACTTTTGTCCTCTGTTTTTGTTGATGCTGTTACACATATTTAAATATCGGCAACTCTCCTGCTTATTTAGTATTACAAACAAGTCTTTCTTTTAAGCTCTCACCCCTCTAGTTACTAGTCCATCTTGCTTCTCCACTTTATAACTAAAGTTCTGGAAGTCTTATCCTTACACCATTCCATCTCCCCCTATTCTTCCTCAACCCATTGTGGTTTACTTCTAATTTCCCAACAGATCACCCAAACTGCACTCACAAAAATCACCAGAGAGTTTCATGTCTACAAAGACAATGGGTACATATTTCTCTGTATAATCTTACATTAGCATTCAGAGTCCTTTACCGCAACTGAAAGAACCCTTTTTCTTAATTATCAGTGGTGTCTGAGAGGCCAACCAGGTCCTCCCTGAAACATTCTTCTGCCTTAGCCTCTGTAGAACCATGTGGTCCTAATCATTTTCTTTTTTTTCTGACCTAATCATTTTCATTTTCTTCTCAGGCTGCTTTGCTGACTCATCTGTCTGACGTTTCACATTTAACGTTGGAGTCTCTCAAGGCTCAGCCCTGAGATCTTTTCCCTTTTCACTCATTCTTTTCTTCCCCATAAATATCAATGAGCAACACATTTGGAAATTCCAATCATATACAAAAAATTCCCATATATTGTTCACTGAAACCTTTCATATGTGTTCAATTATATTATATCCACCTAACTAGAATTTTTTACCAGGAGCAGAGTGAGGAATTGGGTTGTGAAAGTCTTATTTTAAAATTCAAGAAGATTCCTGATATTCTATTCCCAAGTAAACACAGTGCTCTACACATTCCTGGTTTCTTAGTTTTCAATCATGTCTGTTTCCCCCAGAGCATGTCTTCAAGTTTTTTCTCCCAAGAAGAACATAAAGCTAGTATATTTCTGAGCACTTACAAATATGAGCCTGTATTTCATATGCCTTCAAAAATTAAAGAATTTTAATCAGCTTTTATTTTCTGAGATGCTCAAGTAAGTTGTCTTAATCTTATAATTCAGTATTTTTTAAGCATTTGTGTTACATGTAATGCAAATAAGAAATAACCAAAAGGAATTCCTTCAATTAATTCATCACTTTTCCAATGGTAGCAGTATGATGTTGCTAAAAAAATGTGTGTCACAGTATTAGAGTCCCAGTAAAACTTTCCTTTCCCAACAAACACATACTACTCGCCACTCTTATATGTGGTAACTTCTTTGACAAGTAGCTTCACACAATGCTCAAGTACAGACCTGGTTAAAGCAACTTAAACATCTTTATTGTTGTTGTTGTTGTTGTTGTTGTGCTTGGTGATTCGCTTTGTTCTGAAATTGCCCTACCAGGGCCCAGCTTAAGAAGCACAAGATTCAACATACCCAGAGGCCATCTCCAGACCAAACCAGAGTACTACTAGGTTGGACCTACAAGTGATACACCCAGAGGGATTTCTCTACAGGCACAAGAGCCCATAGAAGCCAAACCACATTTAAATGGTCAACCCTCACGCAGCAGAACACCCTGCGGTGGCCAGAGCCAAGTCTCATAACTAGTAAGCTAGGAGTTAACCCACCTACTCACAAGGGAAAATCAATTAAATATCTTCTTTCACAGGACAATATACACAACACAAGAGTGACCTTTGGAGCACACGCAGAGAAGAATGAAGTAGTGCAAGTCAAATATAAAGAACACATAGTACATAAGATAACACCGCAAGAACTAAAAACTCTAGGGGATCTATCTAATACATTGAAGCAAACACAGAGAGTCAGCCAGAATGGAGAAACAAAGAAACATGTCCCAAATAAAAGAACAGAAGAAACCTCCACAACTGGAACCAAATGAAGCAGAGGTAACCAACCTATCAGAGACAGAGTTCAGAACACTGGTGATAAGAATGTTTAAGGAGCTTAGAGACGACATAAAGAAGGATAGAGAAATCATAATGAACAACCAGTTAGAAATAACACAATTACCAAAATAAAGAACTCACTTGAAGGAATTAACAGCAGGTTAGATGAAACAGAGGATCGAATCAGCGACTTAGAACACAAGTTAGCAGAGATCACCCAAACAGAACAACAGAAAGAAAAAAGAATAAAAAACAATGAAGATGGTTTCAGAGACCTCTGGGATAACATCAAGCGCAACAACATGCGCATCATAGGAATACCAGACGGTGAAGAGAGGAATCAAGGGATTGAGAACATATTTGAAGTAATAATGTCCAAAAAGTTCCCTAACCTGATGAAGGAAGCCAACATACAAGCCCAGGAAGTACAGAGAGTTCTAACCAGGATAAACCCAAACAGGTCCACATTAAGACACATTATAGTTCAAATGGCGAAGATTAAAGACAAAGAGAGAATCCTAAAAGCAGCAAGAGAAAGACAGAGAGTTACATACAAGGGAACTCCCATAACACTATCAAATGACTTTTTTACAGAAACATTGAAGGCCAGGAGGTAGTAACAGGAGATACTCAAAGTGATGGAAAACAAAGGCCTACAATCTAGATTGCTTTATCCAGCAAGGCTATCATTTAAGTTGATGGAGAGATAAAGAGCTTCCCGGAAAAGAATGAGCTAAAGGAATTTATTACCACCAAGCCAGCATTGCAAGAAATACTAAAAGGACTTCTGTAAATAGAAGAAAGATGAAAACGACCTAACTACAAATTTAAAAATGGCAATAACTATGTACTTATCAATAATCACTTTAAATGCAAATGGATTAAATACTCCAATCAAGAGACATAGGGTGGCTGAGTTGATAAGAAAGCAAGACCCTTATATATATTTTGTACACAAGAGACTTACCTCAGAACAAATGACACACAGGAGCTGAAAGTGAAGAGTAAGAGTAAGATATTTCATGCAAATGGAAATGAGAAAAAAGCTGGAGTTGCAATACTTATATCTGACAAAAGAGACTTTAAAATGAAGAACATATTAAAAGATAAAGATGGGCACTATATAATAATGAAGGGATCGACCTGACAAGAGGACATAACCCTAGTAAACTTCTATGCACCCAACATAGGAGCACCTAAATATATAAAACAGATATTGACAGACATAAAGACAGAGATCAACAGTAACACTATCATAGTAGGGGACTTCAACATACCTCTGACAAGTGACAGGTCTTCCAGACAGAAAATCAACAGGGAAACAACAGCCTTAAATGAAACATTGGACCACTTGGATTAAATTGATATTTTCAGAGCATTTCACCCCAAAGCTACAGAATACACGTTCTTCTCAAGCGCACATGGAACATTTTCAAGATAGACCATATGTTAGGCCACAAAACAAGTCTTGATAAATTTAAGAAAATTGATATCATACCAATTGTCTTCTCTAACCACAGTGCTATGAAATTAGAAATGAACTTCAGGAAAAAAAAAATTGGAAGACACACCAATTCATGGAGGCTGAATAACTGATTACTAAATAATGAATGGGTCAAGCAGGAGATCAAGGAAGAAATCAAAAGATATCTCGAGACAAACGAAAATGAAAACATGACAACCCAAAATCTACGGGATGCAGCGAAAGCAGTCCTAAGAGGGAAATTCATAGCATTGCAGGACTACCTAAAGAAACAAGAAAAATCACTAATCAACAGTTTATCTTCACACTTAAGGAATCTGGAAAAAAAACAGCAAAATAAGCCCAAAGGGAGCACAAAGAAGGAGATAATAAAGATCAGAGAGGAAATAAATGAAATAGAAACCAGAGAAACAATGCCAAAAATCAATGAATCCAAGAGTTGGTTCTTAGAGTAGATAAACAAAATTGACAAACCTTTAGCCAGACTCATTAAAAAAAATAGAGGACCCAAATTAATAAAATCAGAAATGAAAGAGGAGAAGTGACAACAGCCACTGCTGAAATACAAAAAATTTTAAGAAATTACTATGAGCAACTATGTGCCAACAAATCAAGCTCTTCCAAAAAAGCCACAAAGAGGGAAGGCTCCCAAACACTTTTTACGAAGCCACTATCATCCTGATCCCCAAATCAGACAAAGACACCACAATAAAAGAAAACTACTGGCCGATATCTCTAATGAACATAGATGCAAAAATCCTCAATAAAACATTAGCAAACAGAATTCAGCAATACATTAAAAAGATCATACACCACGATCAAGTGGGATTAATCCCTGGTATGCAAGGGTGGTTCAACATCCGCAAATCAATTAATGTGATACACCACATTAACAAAATGAAAAATAAAAAATCACATGATCATATCGATAGATGCAGAAAAAGCATTTGATAAAATCCAGCATTTGATAAAAACCCTTAAGAAAGTGAGAATAGAGGGATCATATCTCAACATAATAAAGGTCATATATGATAAACCACAGCTATCATCATACTCAATGGGGAAAAGCTAAAACCATTCCCTCTAAGATCAGGAACAAGTCAAGGTTGCCCACTATCTCCACTTCTATTCAACACAGTGCTGGAAGTTCTAGCCACAGCAATCAGACAAGAAAAAGAAATAAAAGGCATCCAAATTGGTAAGGAGGAAGTAAAATTGTCATTGTATGCAGATGACATGATACTATATGTAGATAACCCTAAAGACTCCACCAACAAACTATTAGAGCTGATAGATGAATTTAGTAAAGTAGCAAGATACAAAATTAATATTCAGAAATCAGTTGCATTTGTATACACGAATAATAAAACATCAGAAGGAGAAATTAAAAAAAAAAAATCCCATTAACAATTGCTCCAAAGACTATAAAAAACCTGGGAATAAATTTAACCAAAGAAGTAAAACACCTGTACTCAGAAAATTATAAGACACTGGACACTGAAGAAAGAAATGAAAGAAGATATAAATAGATGGAAACACATACCATGCTCATGGATAGGAAGAATTAATATAGTTAAAATGTCCATACTGCCTAACGCAATATACATATTCAACGCAATTCCTATCAAACTACCAACGACGTTTTTCACAGAAATAGAACATATAATCCTAAAATTTATATGGGACCATAAAAGACCCCAGATAGCCTCAGAAATCTTGAGAACTAAGAACAAAGTGGGAGGTTTAACAATACCTGACATCAGATTATACTACAAGTCTACAGTACTCAAAACAGCATGATACTGGTATAAAAACAGACATATAGATCAATGGAACAGAATAGAGAGTCCAGAAGTAAATCCATGCCTATATGGCCATTTTATCTATGACAATGGAAGCAAGAATGTACGGTGGGGTAAAGACAGTCTATTCAATAAATGGTGCTGGGAAACCTGGACAGACACATGCAAAAAAATGAAGCTGGACCACCTCCTTACACCATATACAAAAATAAATTCAAAATGGCTTAAAGATTTAAATGTAAATCTGAGACCATAAAATACCTAGAAGAAAATATAGGAAGAAACTTCCCAGACATCACCCGGAGTAAGAGTTTTACTTATATATCCCCTCGTGCAAGGGAAGGAAGAGAAAAAAATAAACATGTGGGATTACATCAAACTAAAAAGTTTTTTCACAGCAAAGGAAACCATCAATAAAACAAAAAGGGACCCTACTGAATGGGAAAAGATATTTGCTAATGATATATCTGATAAGGCTTAATATCACAAATTTATAAAAAACTTACTCAACTCCAAAATAGCAAACAACCAATTCAAAAATGGGCAGAGGACATGAAGAGACATTTTTCTAAAAAGGATATACAGATGGCAAACAGACGTGAAAAAATGCTCAAATTCACTAATCATTAGAGAAATGCAAATAAAAACCACAATGAGGTACCACCTCACCCCAGTTGAAATGGCTGTCATCAACATACCAACAAACAACAAGTTTTGGCGAGGATGTGGAGAAAAGGGAAAGCTTGTGCACTGTTGGTGGGATTTCAGATTGGTGCAGCCACTATGGAAAACAACATGGAGATATCTCAAAATTCGGAAAATGGAACTACCTTATGATCCAGCAATTCCACTCCTAGGTATCTATCCAGAGAAATCAAAAACTCTAATTCAAAAAATTTTATGCACACCTATGTTTATTGCAGCACTATACACAATAGCCAATGCATGGAAACAACCAAAATGCCCATCGGTAGATGACTGGATTAAGAAAATGTGGTACATTTATACAATGGAGTATTACGCAGCCATAAGGAAGAAAGAAATCTTACCATTTGCAGCAACATGGATGGACCTAGAGAACATTATGTTAAGTGAAATAAGTCAGACAAAGGAAGACAAATACCATATGATCTCACTTATATGTGGAATCTAAAGAAAAGAGTAAGTGAATGAACTAATCAGAAACAGTTTTGGAGACATAGAGGAAAAACTGAGGGTTGCTAGATGGGAGGGAGTGGGGATAAAGGGGAAGGTGAGGGGATTAGAAAACATTCAGTAACCACAAGATGGCCACGAGGTTTTGAAAATTAATTTGGGGGATGTAATCAATAATGTTGTAAAGATTTTGTAGGGTATCCAATGGACACGTGTCTCATTAGGGAGACCACCTCAGGATGATGTAGATGCCTGATCACTGCATTGTACACCTGAAGCTAAAGCTGAACAATAATGAATGTCAACTACAATTGTATATATATGGTTACAAGAAGCAGAGTACAGCATTAGGAATAGAGACAGTGGAAATGTAATGATTCTGTGCGATGTCAGAGGGATACTGATGGGAGGGGGTTTCACAAAGTGTGAGGGATATAAAAAATAAACGTCTAAGTTTTACTTTGTCTTGTGCACCTGAAATTAATTTAAAAAATTGAAAAAAAAGAACGTGTTAATAGAAAACCCCATCATAGGAATATGAGTATGTGGAAAGGATTCACATATAGAATTTATAAAAGTAATTAAAATTAGGCAAGAGGAAAAGTAAAACTATAGTATAGAAAAAATATTTATTATAGGAAAGAAATATCAGCCTTTATGTTGTCTTTCCTATAATTATGAATTTTAAATAAACAACTCCATTTGAGAGCAAGTGAAAGTTGCTAAATTTATTTAGAGAGTAGTTATAACATTTCAACACTGCACATTTGATATTTGGAGAAAAAGTGTATAAAAAGAGTAAATAAAAAGCAGATTGGAAGCTATAATAATAAAACCCTTTTTTAAGCTGAAGAAAGGCTGGGATCTAGAGTCTTACAATATTTATGGAAGATAAGTTGACATGTGGAAAACAAAATACTTTTTTTTCTCCTTTTGTATTGTTTTTGTTCTCTTGAAATTTGTTTGTTGCCTTGGCATTTCAAAACTAAATAATCCTATAAATACTAAAGCAAACACAATAATAATAATTAAAGTTATCTACAAAGAGGCGTAGTATTAGTCTGTGTACAGAATTATTTTCTATAATGTTGAATCCAGCAGATAATGAACAATAATTATAGAGTTTTATAGTAAAGTAAAATGGGCTTGCAATTTCTTTAATTATCCAATTTGTCTTTTACTTACCAAGACAACTGAAAGTCATTCTCAGATATGAAAGGACTCAAAGGAATGTCAGCTATAATATTTTCCTAAAACAAAACTCAAAATGTATTCTAGTCAGTAAATTGAGTTCCAGGCAGACAGTGCCAAAAGTGAGAGGTGGACAGCGACTGGGCAAAAAATAGATACTGGTAGGATAGATCGATGATAGATTAGATAGATAGATGATAGATAGATAGATAGATAGATAGATAGATAGATAGATAGATAGATTAGAGAGAGAGACAGAGAGACAGAGAGACAGAGACAAGTGGCCAAAGAGATAGTACCGTGTTTCCCCCAAAATCAGACCGGGTCTTATATTAATTTTTGCTCCAAAAGATGCATTAGGGCTTATATTCAGGGATGTCATCCTGAAAAATTATGCTAGGGCTTATTTTCTGGTTAGGTCTTATTTTCGGGGAAACACGATAAGCAACCAAAAGACAAATGTCATAACATATTCTGGAACGCCAGGTCTGCTAAAGAAAAATAAACAGAATACATAAAAGTAACTAAGGACTATCACAAAAAGAGAAGTAAAAGTGTGTATTCCTCGTAAAATGGAAACAAAAGGGAATTACAAGGACCCCGGTGCACCTAATAAGCATCCTCCAACCAGTTTCTTGTTTTGTTTTTAGTATCACCTCCAAGTCAAAGGAAAGCGTCTAAGCCTAGGCAATAGCTATATTTCAAAAAAACTAGGAGACATGAAAATATTGCTGTACATAAGCAGCCTTACCGTAAAAAAAGGGCCACAAAAACAAAGGAAAATATGAAAAAATTTTATTGCATAACAGAGTAGGGAAAAATGTGACATGTAAGTAAATGAAATTGCCAAGGCTGAAAATACAAGGAAAAAAAATAGGGAAGCTGTAATAAATGAGGATAATAGTAGGAGGAGGATCAAGATTATAATCCAAACTCAGGTGGTTCCAGTGCATAATTTTTCTTGTCTATAAAGACTTTAATTAACTTCCTCCTGAAATGAAACATTCAAATGAAAGGTTGCATAAGATATAACTATTTAACATGTTATGGAATATGTCTTTAAACAGTTCTGGCCTGGTGGTATATTAAATAGCCACTTCCTTTGCCTGGTAGAGTATGGGGGTATGAAATTTGTGTGGACATTTAAAACAATTCCTGTTAATGGATGGTCAAAAACACAAATTAATTATACATGGAGTTGTTTTTTTTTGTTTTCTTTTTGTTTTGTTTTTTCATTTTTAGTTGTGTTTGAAGCACTTTATACAATTATTTCTGTTCAATTACCTAAATACCATTCTGTGATTGTAAAAATAAATGTAGATGTTATGTTGACATTCTGAATTATTTAAGTAAGTACAGTTTTATATAAAAGAACATAATCTGGCTAAAAAAAGTACCACAGTAAAGAACTAAAGAATGAAAATTGTAGGAGTAAATATGGAGTCTTATGGATATGGTTCCAACTCAAATTCTCCCTGCGGCTTTGGGTAATTACTTAAACTCTCTAAGCCACAGAATGTTATTTGTAAAATAGGGTTAACAACAGTAACATCTATAAAAAAATGCTTATATTAGATAATGAATGCAAAGATTTTAAACACAGCAAATAACAAGCAATCAATTTATATGGCAGTTATTTTTCTCTAATATAGTAATATAATACTTTGTCTATAATAGGCTTGTTTGAAAAATTAAGTACCATCATTAAACATTAGAAGAAATAGACGAGAATATATTTACCTTCAAATTTTAGTTCAGATGCCTTTCAAAGCATAAAATTGAAAGAGAAATAATAATAGTATTACTATTATCATCATTAATAATATAATTAAAATACTGAGCATTATATCTCAGAAAACTTCTTAACCTAGAATGGTTACAAAATGTAATTAAATAGAACAGCAAGACACACACACACACACACACACACACACACACACACACACACACAGGTTCTGATAGCCACTACTCCAAATAACAAATATCTCCAGTGAATGTGTTAGGAAATATTAATGCATAATGTATCAGAAATATTAATGTATAAAGTATAAGTTCATTCAACATTTTGGAGGCAAATGAGTTACTTCTCTCCAAGTGCAATGTAACTGCACATCATCAATTCTGGAAACCACACTATTTACCTTAAAGATCTAAATAACTTGTATTTCTTGAAAGATTTACAATGTTATTTACTTAGAGTATTTATTTATATTCTAGCCACTGCAGAGTCTGTGATATTTGGATGGAGAAATAAAAATAAATATTGTTTTCTTTTTCTGAAAGATTAAATATGATTTTTTTCATTAAATTAATTCTTCCAAAAATTCATGCAAATTGAAAGGTGGAAGAGGCGTCAAACAATAATATAAAAATACACAGCTTGCAAAACTAGAAATTATACAGCCTCCCACTGATTTCTAACTATGCTGCCCAATCAACTTTACTCCCACTCAGCTCTAGGTTTTGCTCATCACCCTAAGCTTCTATTTTAATCTTACCGGGGGCGGCTTTGGTTTAGTAGAAAATGGCAGGTAATATGAAATCACATAGATGTTACTTTTAATAACATTTCTTTCTCATACATGCTTTGTGAACCTGAGAATGTTACTACAGGTTTGAGTCCCCTCACTCATACCTCTCTTAGATGGTACAGTGTAGCTATTAAGGGCATGGCCTCTGGGTAATCCTACTAACAGTTGTGTAAATTCAGAGTTAGTTAAACTTTTCTGAGCCTCAGGGCAAAAATCTGGACATGGAGGATAAGAATAGTCTTTATTTCATGTGATTTTCTATGGATTAAATTAAATAATTCATTGAATGCTAAGCACACGGCACCCACTGAATAATCTATAAACATTAGTTATTATTATTGTAAGGTTTTCTTTTAATGGTCAACAAATAAAATTATATTAATTTCATTTCCTACTTTTCTCTCATTTATCCCCCAATATGTGGAAGATTATTCCCATTACAGTTTCCCATGTTAACTTCATTTCATTCCAAATCCTTTCACTTACTCCAAAACCCAGAATCTACTGCTTCTCGTTCACTTTTATAACTCCAGTGCCTGCTACAAAACCTCACACATTAAAGGGCAATAACCACATACTACGTAATTGCAATTGTTCCATTATCCTATCAGCACTTTGAGCAGCTCTGCTTACTTATGTCAGCTGTTAATATTCTAGTATTTCTGTTTGAAATTTTCTTGAGGTTTGCTATATCTTCAAGGTTTGTTAATTCTCCACCATCTCTCAAGAACATGAGAAAAAAGATGGCAAATTTTGACAACTGGTTAGCAAATGAATATTTTTAATAATTCCTAGGAATACTTGAAAAAATCCTATTTGATTTTTGTAAGTATTTTGTAATTTTACTTTTCAAATGATTAAATTTATTTCTTGGGAGCCATTCCATAAATCAAAATGCTGCAAGTACTAGATTATTAGTACTTGCAAGTACTAGATTATTAGTACTCTCAAATAAAAAATAACATTGTTAATAAGTTATCTGAGATATAAGTTTTTGAGTAATGGATAGTTATTTAAAGAAAAGTAAAAACCTGAAAAATTCTATAAAGAATTTATATAGTGATTTGATCTGGATCTGACATTTGCCAGATGATAGATGAAGGCTAAGAAATTAGGTAACTTGCTATCCAACAGGACATGCTGATGGTCATTTTATAGCCTTTTTCTCTCACTATTTCCCATTTTCCTACTTCACTATGCTTGCAGATGCCTACTTATTTCCTCACATCAAGTCAGATGTGAAATATGAACACCGTATGCTGTGCAAAAAAGATCTCTAAAGAAAAGAAATCAAATGAAATAGCAAAATGATTTGCCTTTGAATTCTAAAAGTAAAATCTATTTATTTTGTCTTTATAAAATGACCTCCTACTTCCAGGATATTTGAATTCAGCTATGTTGAGTGGGGAGGAGGGAAGTAGCTGAACAATTTGTGAGCACACACTTTTCCATTAAAATGAGACATCTGAGGAGAATGTTTTCATGTTCTGTAAAATTAATTAGGCTTACTAGGATTTTAATTAAGAAATTCTGACACCTACATACCAATTTTAAGAAGTTATGTTTTCTACAATAACTGGATAGAAATACTTATTGTCCCATTATAATTTACAAATGTACTATTAAAACCAAAATACTTTCTTAAAAGTTTAAATATATTTCCTGAAAACTGACATACCTTTGAATGCCTATAGTAGAAATGCTATCCAGAGTTTATTTCCAATTCATAACTACTTTTCTTTAAAACTCAACTTGTAAATTATTGCTTCCTTATAAAAGGAATGTGGCATATACAACATACTGCTACAAAACATATATAAGAACACTCTGAGAGAGAACGAGAACACCACAGGACTTGCTGGGAGTGAGAGAGCCTAACCCTGGAGCCTGCAATGATTGGAAAGAAGAAAGAGAACTGGCCAGAAACCAGCTAGGCCACTGCAGAATCTAGGGGGAAGTGACTAGATCTTAATAAAATTCAGTAAAAATATGAGAGAAGTGATGGTTATAAAATGGAGATATTTAGAATTCAGAGCCTGTATTTAGTTATCTTGGGTACCTAATAGCTGGAAGAAGAGGCTCAACTTCACTGAGTCACCCACCAAATGCACTGTGATAATGTCAGGCCAAGGCAGGGATGATCACTGTCATGACCTACCCATGTTGAGGGCAACATGGGGCAGATTCTGGGATCCTCGGGGTTGGTAGTTAGGGAAACAGGTAGCTGAGATGTTGTTTAGGGGTAGAGAGGTGGAAGGAGGCAGGCCCTGGGAGAAAAAGCTCCAAGCCCCAGACACATACTTCACTGTCTCTGTGGACTTCACTTAATAAAATTCAAATAGAAAACCATTAAGAATTACATTCGATAACTATATTACAGGATGGCAACTACAGAGCAGTGAACCCTGAGGGTGGAAGGCCATTTGCATTCAGGACCCTGTGCACTGCACTGGCCACATGGATGTGAACACCTAGTGCTGAGTGGTGTTCTCTGCATAATGGACACAGTATTGAGTAAAAAAGAAGACAGAAAACTCACCAATACAAAGTTTATGTCCCAATCATGGAGAAGATTTTAGACAAAGTCAATATGTTTTTTAAAGTTAGAAGATGCAAAAAAATAAATCAAGGAAGGAGGATAATGGAGCTAGGAGAGTAGCAATTTTGAAGAGCTTCATCAAGGAGAAGGTCTTCTTGAGCAGTCGGTAATTGTACAACATGTGAAGGCTACGAGGAAGGTGAGACTTTGAAGATCTTGAAGACATTCCAAGTAGAGGGGAGAAGAAATCCACAACTGGAGCATGCACAAATTGTTGGAGAAAAGGAAAGAAGCTAGTGTGTTGGAGGAGAATGAATAAGATGAAAGGTAGGACAGTCATTGAAGATGAGACCCCAATTTTAAAGGAATCCAAACTGTGGTGACCGGTAGACAGCTGAAAGCACTCCAGCTTTTACTTTGAATGAGCAAGGGAGTTCTTAAATAGTTTTTAAAGGAGGAAATAAGTTCTCCACCTTTTGAAAGACTCTCTGGCTGCTTTATTGATATAGATGGTAGTGGTGCACGAGTAGAAACGGAAAGCCAGTAGAAAGTTATTGCAACAATACAAGTGGAAAGGTGACTACTAGTGCTCCAGCTATTATACTCACATTCCATACAGCAGTAATTAAGAAGTGGGAAAAGGTCATGCCCGTTTAACTTTTGAGGGAATGTTATCATAAGACAGTAACATAGGAAGACGCACAGTAGGAAATCATGATGAGGTGATGTAAGAATGGTTTGCTTCATTTATACCACCACTGGGATATGGGATTGTGCCATTTTAATTTACTCTCCTAAGGTACAGTGACCATTCAGGGCACAGACTTGGAGAAATCCAGGCAACTGGTATTTGCCCATACTTCCACGTCCCTCAAGAAGGGCCATATAATTTCAGAACATATAAATTAAAAACTCTGTCTTCAGTCACATGTGTGATTCAGATGGGGAATTTTGAGAGCTGGGTTTCTTAATGAAATACAGTTCTCCAAACAGGGCCTGCAAACCCACTCTAAACAAATGTCCTTCTGTACAAGACAGCTGCCAAGTTGTCAAAACAGAAAGTCATTCATCAATATCGCTCTCTAGAAATATTAGTCACTATCTGCTCCCTTATAAAAATGTTTTGTTTTTTATATTTACATCCACGCTGTCAAACTCATTTAAAAGTTGTAGGAAGTATTTTCAAAGAAGTCAAACATAGACTTACTAGTTGCACCAACATCTAACAAGCAGATTACCATGTGGGATTGTCAAACTCACGTCTACAGCCACCTAAGTCTATAGGTAAAGCATATGTTGAATTTGACTGAAAACCCTTTGGTCATTCTGGGAATCTTACACAAGAGAGAAGAGGAATATCCTAACTTTTCTTGGATATCTTCTTCGTTAAATTCATTAACAGCCTCTATCAATTAAGTACCACTTTCTCCTAAGGTAACAGTATAAGGAAGTTTAATTAAACATATTCTCCCCTATGGTAACTATTTCCCACAGTGCCCTTTACTCCTAGAGACACAATGAACCCCAAAACCCAACCTGAAAATCCTAATTAACAAGGATTTTTTAATGTATAGGAGGGACTTTTACAAACTGATTCAGAATATGGAGGAAACTGACCAAGTTTGAACAACTGACCCCTCATTTTCCAACTTCGCAATCTTTAGGAAAAAACCTAATTGTTATTTCATTAAAGAAAGCATGTTAAAATTATATTCAGTTTTTACTTCACTGAATGCAATGGTAATGCATGATCTTTATTGAAAATATTAAAGAATGATAAAAAGAAGAAAAATATTTACATTGTCCTTTTAACTCAAAGATAACCATTATTAACATTCAGGGTCTTTCTAGTATTTTTTTTAATCTATCCTTGATGATACCGTGTTTCCCCCAAAATAAGACCTAGCCGGACCTTCAGCTCTAATGTGTCTTTTGGAGCAAAAATTATATAAGACCCAGTATTATTTATATTTTATATTATACTATACTATATAAGACCCGGTCTTATTTTACTATAAGACCAAAAGACACATTACTTTGCTTCAAAAGACACATTAGAGTTGATGGTCCAGCTAGGTCTTATTTTGGGGAAAACACGATATGAATTTTTTTATCTTGGAATTGTTTGGCACTTAAATTCAGGCCTCTGCATCTGGGTCCATCGGTTCCCTCATGACGTGTGTGACTTAATATCTTTTCAGAAAAATCTTTGAATTATGTTTTCCTTCAAACATTCATTTATGATTCTGAAAGTGAATTTTGGTTTGGAAAAATAACCTGCAAGACTAAAGGATGAATTCCTATTTCTACAAAAGAGGCCAGAGCCCAGAGCTCAGTGAAAATTAAAGCAATGATTTTTCCCCTCTGTGGTTTCTGTGGTTTCTTGTCCTATAAATTTATATCTCTAGGGAAGACCTACTGTCAGCCATTATGGCTGTGATTTATGCAATAACAACCTTCAAACTGTGACAGAAACTAACCCTCATGGTCATTACTCAGTGTTTATTATAATTAAATATAAATAAAGGGTGCGTTAAAGACAAAAATAATCTCAGCCTAATAAGGTAGTTTGAAAAATCTCAACTGCTATCTCTTGGCTACCAGAAAACACTCTAAAAAATTGTAATCTTATAGAAAAAAGTTTTACTCTGTTTTAAGTAAGAACCTCTACGACATTCTGATGCAGCTAAGTACATAGAACCGCTTTGAGAAACCACTAATCAAATCTAACTAGATTTGCTTTATAGTTCTTTCCACATTTTCATATTCTTTCACAGTGCAGTGAATTGTTCGAGCCAAAATTTTAGATGCTAGTTGTGACATTAACAGCCATAGGATCCTACTCCGTATTGAGAAATGTATATCAAATGTAAGGAGGAACCCAGGACTTTAGGTAGAGATTCTCTCACTCTTTAATAGAGAAACGAGTACGGTGTTTTCCTGAAAATAAGACCGGGTCTTATATTAATTTTTGCTCCAAAAGACGCATTAGGGCTTATGTTCAGGGGATGTCATCCTGAAAAATCATGCCAGGGCTTATTTTCCGGTTAGGTCTTATTTTCGGGAAACATCGTATTTTAAAAGTACATATTCTGTGCTCTATTTCCAGAGATGATAATTTTGTAGACACTGACTCAATAATTTGCAACTTTCATAAATAACCAAGGAATACTTAATGTAACATTTCTTTGAGAAACACTGGATTAGAGAATGTTCAGTTTGCTTTGGGTGATTAAGATCATTATTAGGAAGAAGGCTCCATAGATGATGACTATTTAACTCAGAACACGCACAAAGTAATAACACTGCAATCTGGTCTTTTTACAGTATCTACTGCCATGTCAATGCAAAACACTTTTGCACGTGTAATTGTACCTAGACAGGGTGATGAGCAATAGATATATAAATAGATGGATGCATTTACTTATATTGATATGTGTGTGTATATGTGTTGGGGAAGAGGAAGTGGGAAAGGGAGAGGGGGTGAGAGGAAAGGAGAGAGAGAATGAGGGGGAGAGGAGAGACGGGAAGAGAGAGAGGGAGAAAATGCCTGTATTGGCTAAAGATCAGGGTTTTTTTCTAATATATAAAATTAGACTATAACAAGAGTTTTTCCTTAAAAGATTTTTTTCAAGTTTGCTTGACTTCATTAATCTCTCCAGTCAATCACATGAGAAAGAAGAGTCCTTAAGACAACTTTTAACTCTGTAAACAGGTCCTTGCATGCAACCCTTGGAAAAAACTCTTGGATTGATTTTCCTATCATGTTTTGACATAGCATTGATATTGATTGCCAAAGGAAGGTGGCATAAAAATAGTACCAAAAGACGAGGCATAATTAGAAGAACAAAAAATAGCCCTGACAATATTAAGTAAATGATCCTGCCATAGTGCAGAATAATTTGAAGTCACAGAAAAACTAGGGACCTGTTTTGGGTCACTTTGTATAGTATGTAGTAGTTAACTAAAGGAAAACCATACTACCTAATAATATAAATATAAATATGCATATATTGTACATATATATATATTTATACACATATTTAAATCTATGTGTGTATCTATATATATAGGCCTATATATAGATACACACAGATTTAAGTTTTTACAGAGGTTTCAATATTCTTGGCACTTTACAATTTTTCTTAAGTAAAAATGACTTTGTGTTTTTAATTTAATGGGTTCTGCTTGGTCTTTTGTCATTAGATAATAAATGAGTAAGACCTAAGCAGGACGAGGGTAAGCTAGAAAGTACAGAACACGTACTGCTGTGTCATCATCTTCCACATTGCTCCAGAGTGTTCCCTGTTTCCTTGCTCCTACATTTCTGCACAAAGCTACATTAGGAAGTAACTGATAACACTGAGCACTCCAAATTACAAAGGCAGGACAACCTTAAAATGTCATCATGTAAGAATAGTTTACCTTTTTTTATTTACTATTTTAATTTTTATTTAGAATTGCAAATGAAAATATTATAGTTTAATACATCAAGTAAAAACTGCAAGACATATTGATGAAAAACACCCGCCCTTTCTATTTACTATTTCTCTTCCTCAGAGGACACCCCTTTCAACTCGTTTAGCTGATGATTTGGTATTTAATAACATATTTGTAAATTACATATTTATACTACTGTTTCTTGATTTTCAGTTTTTAAAAATATCCAGTGTAGATTTAGCTGGTCTCCACTTTCCATTCCTCCATCTCCCCAATAGTTACATAATAATGTTTGCTAAAGTCAATGTTTGATGTCTATATTACATTGTAAATAAAATGCTGAAGGACATTATGATTTCATTTTCTTTTATGTACAACTTTTTATTTTCCTTGAAGTTATTTTGCTTTGTTTGCTTTGTTCTTTGTAGCTTAATGTATCAGTAACTTTCTCCCAAACTAACCTTCATAATTATAAATTTCCTCTTAATATATATATATATATTAAATATATATATAATATATTTTTTATATATTATATATATATATATATAAAATATATATATTAAAATCAAATATCCTCTTTGATGTAGTTTCTTTTTTAAAATACTCTTTCTGGAGTCTTCAACCCTTCAGCTCATATCTTGCTGCTGGTCTCCAAACTCAGTGCAAAGTTGTAATCCTCGGTTCTTCAGTTTCCATGTTTTGGGGAGATCCTTACCTACTTACAAATTTTAAGCCTCTGTGTCTTAAAATATATTTCATTCTTTTAATTCATTATCTCATTTTTTTGTGGAGTGCCTCTTTCAATAGAGACCTTGGAAAAGGTACAATGAGGAAAATTTTAGATAACTTGAATACCTGAAAAATATCCTCAATCTACTCTTATAACTACTTGGTTTATTCATCAAGTAGAAAATTCTAGGTTCAAAACAAACTTCCTTCACTATTATAAAATAATGAACCCATTGTCTTCTAGATTCTAGTATGGCTTTTGGAGATAATACCATTTTGATTCGAAATATTTGTAATGTGACCTATTCTCTCTCAATTTCTATCTATCTATCTATCATTTAGGATTTTTCTCATTGATCAGATTCTTTTTAATATGCCTTTTTAATGCATTTTCTAGACATTATGGGATCTATTCAATTGGAAATACGTGTTATTCAGTTTTTTTCAAAACTTTTAAAAATTATTTGTTTGATAATTTTCTGCCCTCTAGCTGCTCAGTTCTCTTTTTCTAGAATTTCCCTAATTTAGATGCTAGACTACCTATATTTATTCCCTAAAATCGTTATGTTTTCACTTCTATTTTCCATCACGTGGCCTTTTATTCTACTCTTTGAGACTATCACAATTTTATTTCCAATTATTTTATTTTTAATTTCTGCTATATTTTAAATATCCAGTAACAGTTCATCTTTTCTTCTAAATTTTTACCAATATCACCCTCTTTCTTATGCCATGGAATATTCTCATTTCCTTTCAAAATTTTATTTAGATGGATAGATATAAATGTTTATTCCTGTTTCCTGCAAAAATATATATGTATTTCTATCATTTACTTTACACCACTTCATTTTGTCTTTGCCTTTCAGATTCAATTGTTTACCTAAATGTCTTGCCATTCTTTGCTATGAATTCCTATTTAATAGGAAGCACTGGAAGGGATGCCCATGTTCTGAATGCATGGGTACAGCTTGCAAACTGGTGGTAATCCAGCTCCAGTTTACATATTTTGATGGGGAATTCCTAATGACAGTATCATTAAGAATATTGTCTTACACAGGCTGTTATTGAGAAATGAACCCTTCACTCTCCTAATTAAAGATTTTAAACCTGACAGTATCTGTTAATGTGGAAATGGGCTGGTGAATCTCACAGTTTAGTGTATTGAATTTCACTTAACACCCCTTTTATCATCTGTGACTGATATTCTGGGTCCAGATTCCTTCCAGTTTGACTGTTGACAGAGTGAAATTTCTTCTGCTGACTCTAAACAAGGGTTGTCACTGGCTGTTATATGAAAGGGATCAGGTAACAAAGAGCATCTTATACAAATTTTATAAAATCCTCTCTACCTGCACTTCCCTTTATGTAGATCCTTGTTGCCTCCTCTATCTCAGCCTTTCTGTGGTCAGCTGGTGTAAATCACCTGTCTTTTGCACTTCCCTGACTACTTGTTTACATTTCAAATTTTCCTGCTTTTTTAAAATCACTGAACACGCACCTATCTGTTTTCCCACTTCCACAAATATACTGTAGTCATACCTTCTCTCTTTTTCCTGGCCCTTTTGCATGTATCTATTCCTTTACTGTAGTAATTTTAGTGAGTATTGGAGAGAGCAAAGATAAAAACATGAAATGAATCTTTTGTGCTCAGTGGAATGCTCCGGTATTCAAGTCTGTATTTTTTTTAATTTCAGACATAATATACATGATATAGGAACAATTTTTCTTAAAATCACAGTAAACATGTGGATGTCTATTTTCATGTGTTATGAATAAAGCTACTGTACATATTTGATTTTCATTTGAATAATATTTACATTTATAGTATGGCTTTTTTATGGATTTACATGAATTTTGTACATGGCTATCTCTTATTATTTTAATATTTTTCTAACTTACTGACAATTTATTTTCAAATATATTGTCCAGTAAATATTTTTGGTATTAAGGCTACAGAAACAAAATAGTTGTCCATCACCTCCTTTAATTACATCTTCTAGGAATCGTATTAGCAGACTTGGGGAAAATAGTACATATATCAGAAACAAAATATTGGTATATAACTGATTATTTAAGTATAAGTCTATACAAAATTATGCAAACAAAACAAAACAAAAATTTTAACTGTGGAATGGTCAGAAGGAAAGAATGAACAACTGGTTCTGCAGCACTTCCATCCAGTCTAGGGGGCATCTGATGATTTGACCCTTAGTCAATTCCTCTTGTACCAAACACTATCAATAAAAAATTCACATAAGTATTATCAAATGTACGTATTATCAAAGCCATTAAAGCTGAGGGCATTGTTTCATTGCCTCATGGTCTTTTCCTGTTGCTTTTTTCTGAAATAGCACTTTCAGACTTAAGAAATAAAGAATTGAGGACCAAAGGGATTCTGTCTGGTATCCTCAGACCATATCGTACTACCGTATTTCCCTGAAAATAAGACTGGATCATATATTAATTTTTGCTCTAAAAGACGATTAGGGCTTATTTTCAGGGGATGCGTTATTTTTTTCACGTACAACAGTCTACATGTATTCAAACACATCCGTGTCATCTTCTTCTGGAACATCGTCATAACGCTCCAAACCCCGAATTCCAGCTTGAATTTCTTGCAACTTCATTTCCTGTAGAACCACTGGCCCCAATCTCTCATGTCTAGAAATAGAGCTCTCCTTAAATGAGCACTTCTTGTCCATGTAGCCTGCTCGTAGTGCATTGGCAACATAGCTGTCAGTGATTCTATCCCATGAATTCTTCACCCAAGTCACAACCTCTTGCAGGCTAAGGTTCACAAAGTTTACACGCTGATTTCTCTCCATTCTATTTTCAGTGTAGTCATTGATTTCCTGCGCAAATGGTCCCTGAACGGCTCGTTTCTTGCAATATCAAGAGTGTGAAGATAGGCAGTCATCCCTGTGGAAATCATTATATGATCTACTCTTCTCTCTGCAAGGAAGTTCTTCATGTCCTTAGCGCGGTGAGTGCTGGCTGAATCCCAGACTAGCAGACCTCTTTGGCCAACTTGCAAAACAAGTGGCCGTATTAAATCGACCCACTTCCTTATAACTGCTTGTGTTATAAAGGCTTTTTCAGTTTCAAGAACATAAATGCCTAAAACACTTTCAACCTTATCTTTCTTGACCTTAGTGATGATTAGCGGTGGGCCTTTCTTTCCATCCAGATGAATTGCCAAAATACAGATAACACATGCAATTTCGTAACCAGTGGAGGGAATGTAGATTGACAAGGTACCACTCTGATAAATTGTTGTTTGCCCATAATTGTTGGTCCATAAACACTGAAATTTCATCCATAGCTATCCTGTTGGAGAGTTGGTATTTAGAAAAGTTGACGCCATCAACAAAGGACTTGAACGCATGTGCACATTTAATAACTTCAGTATCTTCCAGCTTTAACAGTGTTGTTGATCTTAGAGACAGTTCATATCGCTGAAGGAAGCCATCCAGCCAGTGATGCTTTGAATTCTTCTGGGGATGTTTCTAACTGTGGTGCCACTGCAAGGGCAAACGCTTGAATATCAGCCCAGCACACAACCAAAGCCTTTGCTCTCCTGTCAGCAATCCATTCACAAATGATGTCTTCCAGCTCAGGAAATAATAGTTGCCGACCTGATCCACACTTGAGTTTCTTAGCATTTCCCTTGTCCACCTGTTGACTGAGGTTATTGTAATCTGCTCGCCATTTTCTCTGCTGCATGGCACTCTGCTTGACCATTCGGAGATCCAACTTCTCTTTGCAGAAAACCATAAGATTTTTGCCCCGGGAGTCCTCCACAATTCCTTTTTTGTACTCGACAAAATAGGTCTTTATTTTTGCACTCATCTTGTCTGGGGGTCAAAATATTATTCCCTTTAAATCTACCATTAAATCAAGTGTTAATTGAAGACTTACGAGACAGGAATGGCAACAAAATTGATGACAATTAAGAATGATGGTCCACACAAAAGTGATGAAAAATTGCAGGCACCAAAATTCAAGAAAACGTTTCTTTATTTCACAAGAGTGCATTAAGTATGTCCATTACAACACAAGATGTATTGAATTATGAAGATTCATATGAGACACAACCATGGCTGTTCGTTATCAAGTCGCACGTTATTCGTGCATCGTGTCTGTACTCCAACTGGTCATTCGTCGATAAGTCTCGAGTGCATCTGTTTATGTAGGTGTTTATCTCTCATCCAAAGGCGCTCACTTGGGTATTTACAAATACTTAATGATAATTTATATTATCATTTATTTTAAATAGTAATGTCAATAATATTATTTATTATATTTAATTATATATAATATTATTTTATAATTCAATACATCTGTTGCAATGGACGTACTAAATGCAACCATCTGGTTGACAATCTTAACTGGGGCTTATTTTTGAGTAGGGCTTATATTACAAGCATCCTGAAAAATCATGATAGGGCTTATTTTCCGGTTAGGTCTTATTTTCAGGGAAATATGGTAAATAGGAGTCAGCAATGATTTGGTGGGGGTAATAAAGATACTGATCAATGACATCATTAATTAAATAGAAAAATGAATTAGCAAGCAGAAACTCTAAAGTGCCACTGTTCTTCACATCTCAGCCTAGATATGAATAGCTTTCCCTGGACATGAGACTGTATGATGTCTAGCAACAGAGGAATTCCCAGAGAATTCAGTTTAAAGCCAAAGTTAGGACTAGGATTTTGGTTCCATTAAAGTCAGCTGCATGAAAGATGAAAAAAATAAGTGAAAATTGTGTATTTAGTCTCTTTGGTATCTACCTTTTTTGCAGTTTGAATTAGTTTCAGCTGCAGAAAACTAACAAACAAAAAAAGTTACAGAGGCCTAATCAAGACAATTTTTCTGGCACACAAAATCCCGAGTTGTGGGTAGTGCAGGGTTGGGTGAACGTCATCAAGGAGGTGGAGTTCTACCTTTCTGTTGCACACTGCATCTTGGCCACACCACAGCTTGGTGTCTTGTGCTCAAGCACACTTCATGGCACAAGACAGCTTCTGCAGCTCTGCCCAACACATCCAACTCCAGGCAGCAGGACAGGAAGAGTGGAAGGATAAAGAGTGCTTCTCCCATTTTGGTTAACTCTAATAGCTACCTTTATAGTTTCTTAATATTGTACTGGCTCACACTGTGTCTCAATATCACATCTCGATAAAGGGAGAATGGGAAGTGTTGTATTTAACTGAGAATGTGGAGTACCCAAGTAATACTCCAAATCTGCTACTAAAGAAGGAGGAGAAAATGGATATTGTGCAGCAATCAGTCTCAGAAGATGCTTGCATTTTTCCCCCTTCAACTGTTTTCCACTAACACATAAGCCTTGCTAATTTAATTGCTATGATTGCTGATACATAAACCTCCCTGTCTTTGGCCTCTTCTGCTCTATGGCTTCCGTTTCCTGCCTTCTTACCTTTTGTCCTTTCCATTTCCTTACCTAACCAGAACATACAACCAATTCATTTTCTTCACTATAAGTAATTCCATGTTTATATTGCTTTTAAAAGTAGCAAGACTAATTATTTACTTTTTTCCCTAAGGAAATTGATAAACTGAATAGGGATGCCTTCAGTTTATGGAACTGTGCTACTGTTCCCCCCCTTCAGTTGCACTAGATGAAATAAAGAACAACTCTAACCTAAGAACTGCCTCATGTCTTCTTCATCCTTTCAGAATAAAACTTTTATCCTCTTTGTTCATGGCTATGAGTCTTCTTTTTCTTCTTTAAAAAGTATTAATTCATTTTTTAAATTCTAACACTGAATCATATGTTAAATAAAATGTATCTTTTCACACTTGAGTTTCAAATGTATGATTATACTAATATACTAATTATGAGATACTAAAAATACCTTGCAAAAATTATAAAAAGTGTGGAATGATAATGTATTACTTGCAATTTCAGAGGAAATGAAAAGAAACTTTATATTATTTTCATCATATAGTTAAAGTTTAGCAGCTGGGTAAAAAATCTAGAAAGTTATGTTCAATCATCTCTCCCTAGCACTGTGGTTGTCAAACTACAGCATGCATAAGACTTACTTAGAATCCTTGATAAAATTTACGTTTTTTTCACAGGCCTCTTTGCCAGAGACTCTGATTTAGGGTATGAAATGGGGAGTCCAGGAAACTGTTTTAAATCAGTACACCAAGCTTCACGGCAGGATGCCAAATGGGGCCTAAGGAGAAGCAGGGTATGAGGTGATAGATCAAGGAGAACTTTTCTCATACTATAGGGGTTAAAACCAAATAAACAGCAGAAAATGAAACGGACAATACATCCATGTTAGAGCCTTCTGTTGTTCAAGAGAACATACAGAAAAGGGAGCGTGATTACAAAATAAAAGAGCATCCCAATTTTAAGAAGAGATAAAAGGAAAATTATTCTGATTTTGCACTCAGAGAGAAACTGAAACCAAAATACTACATAAAATATGAGATTAATTTGTATCCAGTATAAAATTTGGCAGAGATTGATTATACTTTGTAACCAATCAAAAACAGGAAGCAAATTATGATAAATATTGCTATCAAATAAGAACAATATAATGATTACTTTACGTCAGTGAGTTTTTTCCCCTCATCAGATGACTGTGCGCTAATTTTTGTACTACATAAATAAAAGTCTAGAACTTAAGAGTTCTATCTCTGGTGACAATTCCAATGTCCACTAGCTATATTATAAGAGACAATCGTGCTCCGCCTCAGTTGTGTTGATCCTAAAATTGGGGTGAAAATTTTTAACCAACTCATGAGACAGTGATGATGATTAAATATGACAATATATGTAAAGTATGTAATACAGTGTGTGCTGCAAGAATGTCCAATATTGTTTTGCTTACAACATACCCTCTCATATAGCCCAAAGCTGTGACAAAAAATAAATAAGGGTGAAATCAAACAAATTCTCACAATCTACAGCTACTAGGGACAAAAAACAAACAAACAAACAAACCACCATAACAAAACCCTGCTATACAAAGGCTTTGCTTGATCATGGACCAAGAATGTTTTATTCTGGAAGGATTCAGGTGCCTTTCAAGATTGGCTGTCTCGAAAAAATTCTTTGGAGTGGAATGAATGTAGAAATAAATAATTACTGAAAATCCTCTGACAATGGATTACCAAGGTTCTCTTCCCTATAGCCACTTTTTAGGAATTATAAACTGTCACTCATTCATATATGTAATTGTCCCTGGAAAAGGAGGAAAGACTAGACCCCTTCCAAATAAAATCCTCCATTTATGCATCTATTTATCTAACCCCTGCCATTGTCATGGGTTTGGTTGGACCTGAGCAATTAGCTGAGCAATTCTATCTTTAAGGTCTTTCCTGCTTGACAACCTGGACTCATGAACAGGATAGAATGTCTATTATCTTACATCATAGCTGATCTGTATTTATGAATTGCCTGAATCCATTATAGTTTACTTGCCTTCTTAAAGTAGGTACAAATTATCCTATTCAATTTCATTTTTATTTTACAATAGAAATGCATCAATTAGTTGCTAGGAGACAGCAAAACCTAGAGTAGCAGAGCTTTCTGGGTTCATGCAGTGTAGGACATAACTAAATGTCACGAAAAAATTAAACAGCTGTAATTGTCATCTCTCTGCTGGTAGCAACCCAAACTAGATTTCCAACCCAAACATCTCTCCTGAGTTTCAGATCAATGAACTGAGTTGATTCCTGGATTATTATCAAACTGTAGTCTCACAAGCAACTCCTACTCAACTAATCATTCATCCCTCCCCAAAGCTGTTCCTTCTACAGTTACCTTCTACAGTTCCTTCTAGAATCAGTTACCAAGCCCTGTTCTTCTCTTTGTCTACTGCTTTATATTCACACTGGCAGCCTTTAATTGTGGTCCTCATCACCTCTTATCAAAATTGCTACATTGCTACAACTGTCTCCCAAAGTATTTCCTTTCAATTTTTCCCCTATATCAACTTACCTTCCAAACCACTACCAAAACAGCGTTTTAAACATTTCTGAAATTCTCCCCCCATTACATCTTCCAGTGACCATCCATGGCGGAAAAGATAAAGGGCCATTTTCTTGGTGTTACACATTCTAATATGCATTTATTATCTCATTCCAGCCTAAATATAAAGGATCAACTCCTGCCAATACCGTCAAAGCCTAGAAACCAATAACCACCACACGCCTGCAATCACACAAACTTAGATTAATTTAACTTCTTACAGTAAGGGAGAACGCACATTAGAGAAACACAGAAGTGTCTCCGTAAAACAGAGTTATGAGAAGCAAATTATAATATTTGGACTCATGTTGAGAGATTCTAAAAAGAATCTAGAGATATGTCGACAATTTGGGATGGTATGCTGTCAGATAGCAGAGCCAAGTCATTGGTTATTTTCATATTATTTATCTAGGGGGCAGTGGGTTCAAAGTGGAGCTAGAACTGTCATTGACAAAGAAACAGTTGTCAGTCATGCTTTTTTGAAGGAGGGAATGTTGGTTACTTTTGTGGTTGCCAAGTGTCCTTTTCTCTGTCATACTTTATTGTGGTCACATAGTGGCCTTATCAGAATATTGATTATATTCTGAGAAAGTTGTTTACGTCGAGATGGGAACACTATGGCCAAGCTGTCAGCTTCCAACAGTGAGTTGCTAGAGTGCCGTTTCACTTTCTCACTACCCATGTCAAGTTCTGCTTCCTGGTTTATTAAACAAGATGCAGCTCCCTGAAAGACATGTGCTCTTCCTAATTTATGAGTCTTGACAGAAGCACTTCTCAAAGCTTGAAAAACCTCAACAGTACTCTTTCCAAGACTTCCTCTTACTCATTCTTTAGGATTCTTTCCCTCTTACAGGCATGCATGTATGTGTTAAAAGGTGGAAGAACTACATGAATGTGTTTTAATACTGATTTTAAAAAAAGAAAAGAAACCATATAAGATTAAATAAAATAAAGTGTCCTTTCACTAATCAATTCAAGCTCTTATTCTTCTTCCCAGTTTCAAAATAAAAATATAAAGTTTTTGTATTCAAGGTTAATACCTTAAAAAAATAATACACCAACAGCATACAATTCTTTAACTTTGTTTATGTATATCCTGTTTACTAGGAATAGATATGCAACCGATTAACATAAAAGTTATTTATTTGGATTTCAGAGGATTTTACAATATACTTAATACTAACTTATGTTCATTGCTATGTCTTTCTGGAGACATGTTTTAAAGGGAAATGATTTTTCCAAATCAACTATTCTATAGATTTTTAAAGAACTAATCTTGCCTTTGAAATCATATTCTCTAAAGATATGTCAAAACAAAATGTTTTAGTACTATATATAGAAAACATCCCTATAAATTGTAATAGCTGTGTTAAGTTCGTTAAAACAATATTATTTATATATTTTTTAATTCACCAGAGTACTATTAACAACAGCTTAAAATTGTAAATAATTTGCAATGCTTTAAATTCCTCTAAAAGCCCTGTTATATAAACAATAAATCTTCACTACTACTTGCTAATTTAACCAGTATATCATTTCAACAAACTCTAAAAAGGGTGATGAAATAAAACAAGAATTATCATAACAACGTTAGATCAGGGTATAGCGAATGAGGTATAGAGAACGATTCTCTGAGTCCATTTACAGAAACTTCAGGAAACCAAGAGGTTAAAAGTAAATTAACAATGAAAAGTCCAATTGAACCATGCCGTGAAGTGTGCACATAACACACACCTACCTCAAATAAAAATCCCCAAAGAATATGAATAATATAAAATAACGTTAATCTAAGTATGTAATACAATAACATGTTTAGTTTACTAGAAAGTCACTTGGGTAAACCAAAATACAATACAATTTAAATCTAAAGCACCAAAAACAAGAACACCGGTGAGGAATTTAAAGTAAACTTGAAACCATTCTGAACCAATCCTAGCTAAAAAAAAAAAAAAAAAAAAAAAAAAAAAGTACTGCTAACAAAGCAGTACTAATAATTAAACCAAACATTAAAAAGTATAGTATGGAAGAGAGAAACCTAATTTAAATATTAAAGAAACAGTATCACAAAGTAAAAAATAAATTTAAAATAAACTTACTGTTAAAAAGAGGAAACAGTTCCAGCAAGTTCGCTGCCTTTGCTACTCCCACCTGTGCGGCAGAACAGGGGGAGGAGCTTCCCGGAAGTGACACAGTGGTCCTTCCCATTCCGCCTGATGAGATGGCTCACCCACAGCCAGCTGTGCTCACTCGAGCGGGAGCAGGGCCCACAGGCTTCTCCCTGCGCCTCCAGGCCATGGAAGTCGGCATCAACCCTGCGCAGTTCGCCCCCGAGACTTCCTGTGGCGTGTGATAGCCAAGGTGGGCGACGTTTCTGGAGGCAGCCGATATCTTTCATTTGGTCCAGGTGCCCAAAGGGTCAATTCAGATGTTTGAACATGAAGAGAAATTTTTGAGGGAGATGCACCATGTATTGCTGAAGGTAGGTGTGTTGGAGAGCATCCTGCAATGCCCAGAGCCTGAGCGTCCGTTCCACATCTCCCGGGAGTCCCCAACATGTTGCTACGTGGTGAGGAAACAGAGACTTAACCATGCCAAGCAGCACTTTGTCATTCTCTGACGGTGTATATCCCGTAGGTAGTTCTCTCGTGTGTCCCCAACCGTAGACCCAGTGACACACCAAACACAGTGTTCTTGAGTTCAATATATATATACATTTTTTTTCTTATTACAGGTTCACAATTTTAAAAAAAGGAAAGATTAAACCTTATACTTTGATGTATAAATTAATTAGAACATAATAAACAAAGAGAACTTTAAAACACAGTGTCGTGTGGGGTGGCCTGCCGGGTTTCAGCTCCTGCTCCCCACATAAGAACACAGGACATGATGAGGCCAAAAAGGAACAACCACAGAGCCATAAGTAGGGGAGTCATATCACTATATTCTCACCGGCGGCATCCACCTCTCTGCAATCCGCTCTTGCTAGCCCCCATCTTTTGCTAGCATAGCCACAGCAGTTATATTAGTGGCCAATGGCTCACTGGTTACAGCTGACGGCCAACTAGCCACAGCTGATGGCCATCCAATCACAGTCGATGGCCATTTACTACCTGAGCCAGCACCTTTCTATGTGAGGCCAAGAGCCTGGAAACTGCTTTTTGGGGCTTTGTCCCCACACACAGAAAACATACGAGCTACTTGTAAACAGTTAATATGGAAAAATTCTTCTCTGTGACAAAATAATGAGAAGGATTTAAAAGTGGAGGTAAAAAAAAAAAAAGTTGAGCCAGGTGATAGCTCGTTATCCAAAGCAGAATTTAAGTTCAACTTTGAATTGACCTTAAGAAGAACCAATCCTAATATAAATTTAAATGTTAATCAGAGTACATACACATCATTTGAAATAGGATAAAACCTTCCTCAGAGAGTAATCACTCGTAAAATTATAATTGGCTTAAGTGCAGCACCAATTACAAATGGATTCCAGCTCAACCATAACTAAACACCTATAAGCAAAACCACTTCCTAATACCATACTGGATTAATCTATAGATACACAGAGAAAAATTAGTCAGTAATAAATATTTTTTTGCATAATCCCTTACGAAAATTGATGAGCCACTGGTACAGGATAGAAAAAATGAAATTTGAATATACTTAATATACTGTTAACCTAAAATATAAATGCAGTAATGAAAAATTAAAGAGGTTAAAGTAACTTAATAAACATTCAACCTTACCTCCATTTATTTACTAAGAGAACTGTAAAACTTAAATTTGTTAATTGAATATGAAAACTAGTTAAATAACTGAAGTACACATAACCTGAATTATTTTGGCTGAAGTAGCCTCAGAGGACAGAAAAGCCACCAAGTGATCAAATCTAGACTAATCACTCATAACCAAATACATAACAATATATGTTAATTATTGCAGTTTTATCCTTATTTACACTTTCTATAATTGCAGAAGAGATAACTGTTAATAAAATGGAATCTGAGTCTTACTTTTCTGATACAGCAGGCAGTGGGCACCTAAACTTAATACCAACGTTTCTTCTGATTAATTGGACATCCTGAAGTACAGATACTTTGGAATAATTGTACATATTGTAACATACTGTTCAGGAAATAAAAAGTTTAGTTGCACGAAAATCTGAGCAACACTATCAATTGGAATTTTAGGATTTATTGTATACCACATCATAATTGTACCCTAACCTAAGTACTGAAGCAGATGTGCAAGCATATTTCATTTTTGCAATTGTAATTATTACTATAATTATTTCCATAACAGAGGTAAAGGTCTTTGTATTACAAGAATGAAGTAATAAATGATCACCAGCTAGGCTTTATTTTCGTAATTACTGCCGACAGGTTAACAGGAATTATCTAATTGATTATTATTATTGTTCAATAACATACAAATTATGTTGCTCATTTCTATCACATCTATCGAAGCAACGTGAACTATCGTAAGTAGCTTTGTGTACCGATTCCCATTATTGTCAAGGTGTATGCTACACCTTATATGAGGCAAAGCCCAACAATTATTTGTAGACATTAATTTAACTTTCCTCTTGGCCTTTCTGGTATGCAGTGATGACATTTAGCCTATACAAATGATAATACAACATGAAAAACTCTCTTATCTATGGAATCATAATAGCAGTCATAATAAAATATGAATAATCTGATAGGGCTTTACCTCAAAACAAAAACAGCACTAACGCTTACTACAAACATTGAATGCCTTCACAGATACTTCCCAACACATCATGCTTTCAGATAACCTACCACATAAAAACATAAATATCAAGAAAGGAAGGAATCAAACCCATTCTACAGTAATTGGTTTCAAGCTAAGATTATAACCTTTATGAGCTGTTCTTGGCAAATAAGATATTGGTGAAAAAATTAACTAACTTTATCAAAGTTAATTTATAGATTAAAATTAATTTTCCCTTAGCATATCCATTCCAACTATGCTTTTAAGTATATATTTTCCATTACAGAATAATGCTTCCATTTCCATGTCTTATTATAGCATTTGTAATTAGCTCTTTAGCATTCTATATTTAATTAATAATTAAACAAGGAAGCCATTAGACTGATAACGGTTCTAATGCTGTGCAGGCCTATGTAAGCAAACTGAAAAGTAAGCCTATAAATGCCTCAGGGCTACAAATTCAATATACTAAGGACAACCAGTAGCAAATAGCCAACTAGGCTTGAAGCTATAACCAGTCAATACTTGGCTTTCACCTTTTCTCTATAAAACACTGTCTCCAAGCTCCTGTGGGTGGAGCATTCCTAACCATGTCCTATTTGGTGCTGCCCAATTCAAATCAATTTTGCTCAAATGAACTTAAAAATTTTTAATATGTGTCAGTTTATTTTTTATTTTTTTATTTTTTCATTTTTTTTTATTGGGGAATATTGAGGAACAGTGTGTTTTTTCAGGATCCATCAGCTCCAAGTCAAGTCATTGTCCTTCAATCTAGTTGTGGGGGTACAGCTCAGCTCCAAGTCCTCTCGCCAGGAATTAAACCGGCAACTTTTTTGTTCAGAGCTCGTGCTCTAACCAGTTGAGCCATCCAGCCGCCCCTGTCAGTTTATTTTTTAACCTATATTATACATCTAATTTTAACTTTACTATTAACTCACAAAAGCACAACATATGCTAAGAATTAGAAACAGTATAAGCCATCTTATATTTAATTATCTTAATTCTTATTGTTCTTCCATGATTGTGTATTATTAAATTTTGGGGGAAAAGTAATAGCCCATTCCTAACTGTAGAAATAACACTGTGCCTATGAATTAAATTTATGATAATGTAGACAATAAGGTCTTAACTTTCATTCGGACCTATAATGCACAGAATTTTTCTCCTAGAAATTGATAGTAATTTAATAATCTTTATAAAACTATCAATATAAACATTAGTCTTGTCAGAAAATGTGGTCTGCCTATGAGCTGTTTCTCCTTTAAGTTTAAAAATAGGGCAAGTAAAGTAAGAAACATTAACATCTACTAAATATGGTCTTTATTATAAACAGTGCTTTGAAATTGTACGCCTGAGACCATAACTTCATAGACATTGTGCTTTAGACAGTAGCTTTAGAATATTTTGAAAATTGGTCCACATCAATACTGTAAATTCATTGGGTAGCTAAATTATCATGAACATTTTAAGTTAAAGACTGAGAACTTCAATCCCTCGCCAGTGTCATGCCACAATTAGATACAGCAACATAAACCATTATCATCTTATAAATAATCTTAACACTAATACTTTCAATGAAAATTTTCTGTTATATTTTTGAACTATCACCCTTATCCAAAACAATTAAAATGCCAAAACTGAGTAACATTTACCCCAGTCACCCATCTTAAAATAAACCTAGAAGCGCCCATCTCACTCACTAAGGGCAGGAAAAATTATTACTGAGTTTCACCATAAAACTGAAGCTTCGTTTTACTGTATTTTCTATTGGAACACCATTATATCTTTGCTTATTTATAATTGTCATAACTCCTACATTATTCATTTAACCAATAGTCTTAATGATATGATTTATAGCAAATATAGCTTGTCACCTGCTGATTGACCTCGTTGGAGGAGCTACATTAGCCTATCAGTAGCTTCAATCATGTTTTTAATCTAGTCCTTATTAGAATTTTAGAGTTTACCGTTGTCCTAAATCAATCATATGTCTTCACCCTGTTAGGAAGTCTGTATTTACAAATAATGTTTAATGACTCTCCACACATTTGCTTACCATACAATAAAGTTAAACACCTGCCCACTAACGGAAGCCTTATCTGCATCATTAAAGTTTCCATTTAAAATCATCAACCCTATTTATACTCAGATTATTAAACCGTACACAAACAGTATGCTAATTATGAAGGGATAATGTCGAAGAGGATACTTTCAAAGGTCCCCATACATCAGTAGTACAAAAACAAGTTTATATGAAATAATCCTCTTCAGTGTATTAGAAATATTTTTATTGCAGGATATTTTAGAACTTTTAATCACTTACGTGTAGCCCGTGTGCCAGAATCTGACAGAGGCTATCACGAGCATGAATTAAACTACAAAATTACTAAACCTATGAGTAGTATCATTCCTTAACATTTTTGTCTTTCTAGCTGCTGGAGTATCTACCCGCTAAGCCTCCAGTCTAAAGAAAATAACATTTTTAAAAAGCCACAGATATTATAAACACTACTTATTAACATTATCCTAGATATTTATAATTACTATGAAACATCAACTAATTCTGACAGCACCTATGACTCAATATTACTTATAAAAGATTGATTTAATGGAATTACAGCAATTTACCAGTAATTACTGGTAAGACATTCCCCTTTTATATGCTTTATGTACCAAATAAAACTTTACTTCCTATCTGATCACTTCAGTTTTGAGACTGATTCCATTACTGACACTTTTAATTCTCACCTATTTCTTTATATAACAGTGTATTCATACTGATCTCATTCTTCTTGTATTAATTAATAACTCACTCTTAATCTATTAGTTTTGCTTTAACCCCCATGAAGAGTGCTTAATTTATTAGTGTCAAAACCACTTAACATTATTAGTTTCTTTATTAGTTACTTCATATTCTGATTATTACAATTACTACCCATGTACAGAAAAATCAAGTCCATATGAATTTGATTTAAAAATCTAGAACTGTTTATCTACAATTGATAATAAAATCCTTCCTAGTATTAATCAAATTGTTACTGTTTAACCCTAAAATTTTATTCTTACTAACATGACCTTGGAGTTCTCAAGGTATCAACCTATAAATAAATAAATGAAATAAAATAAAAATAAAAATATTAAATAAAACCTATTCTTACGATCGTATGAATCACAGACTGAGCCTGCAAATGAACTACAAAAAGATTTGTAAGAGTAAAAATTATGTAGTTTAACATGACAAATAATTTTGACACCTCAGATTATGGATTATAACATAATTCCCTAATACCCCTATCAATATAAACCTCTCACTAGCTTTTATAATAGCCCTTCTAAGTCTTTTAATTTATCCCATAAAATAACTTCACTACTATATTTAGTGGAATATTATTTTTATTTATTATAATGTTTTATTAAAACTAAATGTTAACATCAAAACTACATTTTATATTTGCACCCCAGGCAACTGCTTATGCTTAAGCACTTCTTGTAAGAGTAGTAGGCATGGCTGGTATTTTACATCAAAATTCTTAAAACATTTCAACTTTAAAAATTACTTTCTTACTTTAAGTATGGTGTTCCAAAACAAACAAAAACTGAATTAACTATGTCCTAAAAGCTTGTTATTTAATAAATTTATTATATAAAGAAATAAACTTAATATTTTTAACTGTCTTTCAACTTACTGTTGACATTCTTACCACTACATAAGTACAAGCTTGTTATCACTGTTAGAATGAGTTGCTAGCAAATTTTACCTATCTAAAGCACCTGAAATACCAAAATTCTACATTTCAGTATTTTAGTTCAAATCATTTTAATTAAACATTCACTAACATAAAACTTACTCTGTTCTATATATTGTTTGAAGTAATATCAGTTCCAGTACTTATTGCCATTTGATAAGAAAATCACACCAAAAAAAATGAATAGAGGATTCTACTTTTCATTCTATGTATTAATAGCATTCTTTCCTCTTTTTGTAGCACTCATTTTATATTCAACATCATAGACTCACTAAATTTACTGGTAATATAATGTTGTATTCCAGACTAATCCCCAATTGGTGATCTAATACATTACTATAGCTAACATGAATAATAGAATTTATATTAATAAATACCCCTATTTTTAAATACATATCTTTGACTACCTTTGAGATTATATCTTTGACTACCAAAAGTGCACAAATTGTACCAATTAAAGAATGAGATTATAGAGACAGGACCTATATCATTTTGTTTCATAACACTATGCCTTAATGTATCTTTGAAATTGTCTTCCACTATTGGAGACTTAATAAACTATTTAAATACCGATTACTTAAAATAAATTGTGCTAAGTAGCTTATTTTATCCATTTGCTTTTGGAAAACATTTCTTTTGAATTCTTATTTTTCTAGACTCTAATCACTGAAATTAGTGGTTAATTGGATTAAATTAGTGATTAGTGTCGCCCCTCATCTCAACAATTTTCCAATTGATTATGTTTCCTGTACCTACTACAAAGAAAATTCTCAGTGTTACAATAAAAAGATCAAATTTCCTAAATTTTCATTCAGTGGGTAAGAAAACCTAAACAGGTGGTTATCACCAAAATAAGCAATTGAAGTTACATAAAACTAGTCACTTATTCTTTCAGCCCCAACTTCTGCTCAGTTTAAAAGCAGAATTCTGGGGGATCAAATGTATGGTGATGGAAGGAGAACTGACTCTGGGTGTTGAACACACAATGGGATTTATAGATGATGTATTACGGAATTGTACACCTGAAATCTATGTAATTTCAATAACAATTGTCACCCCAATAAATTTTTTTTAAAAAAGTGAAAAAAGCAGAATTCTGGTCTCTCCAGTGGAAACATAAGCGTCAATAAGTATTATGAGTCCATGTTTTAAATAAATAGCTTGATTTCTGTAGCCTGAGTGTCCCTAGTATCCTCCATGTTTACGCATCTCTGAACAGTGAAAATAAAAAGAATCCCTTGTTTGGACTTTTTCCTGTGATGATTTTCCAGGTGTACCTAATCAAGTAATCATCACTCAGGTAAACATTTCCAGTGAATTAACTGACTCTAAATAGGAAAGAACATTTTCCCGATAATAATGATCCTAAGTCTGCTCTAAACACAGTGGTCAGAATTATGAATTAGGGACAAGAGAGTGCATGATAATGCAAATACTTAATGTGAAGTCAGAGAGGATTTGCATTGCTAAATGGACAAGCTACATGCAACATGTTAAGGTGTTTTTCACAAGGACTGTTATTATACTTTCTCATCTAATAATAAAATACTAGAACTTATTCATCTTTGAAATAACAGTGAAACCTAACTGAGGGCTATAAAGTAAATAATTAGCTGACAATCACTTATCACTCTTGCCAAGGGAGGTCTGCATCAGTCTGCCCACTCTAAAACTCTTGTATTTTGATTTGATAGAGTTTTATACTGACATTCTCTACATGGAAAAATCATGGAATAGTCTGATCTTTCTAATCTTTCCCGATTCTCTACTACTGGCGTTGTCTAAATTATATTAAAAGAATTCACATTAATAAGTGAATATATTCCCAATATAATTAAAGGGCATATACTGTTCATTGACAATCAGAATTCCTGGAAAACCTCAGACTTAAATTTCCACACATCCTATCTACAGACAGAACCATTGGCATGCAAAACTTTGGTAGTGAGTTTTGTTTTTCTGTTCTGACCTGGAAATATCCAGTAATTCCACCTAAAAAGCTAGATCCTACTTCATCATAATATGCTATTAATTTCTTTCTCCACTGGTTCTCTTCACCCACTGTATATATCCGATGTAGGAGGAAGATGGGAAAATCATTGACTAGTGGTTGTTGAAATGGCTGCTCTTCTCCTTCGAACTAATGAAATCCTTCTGTTTTCTCTTGTTTTTTCTTTTAATGCAGAAAAATAAATAATAATAACAAAAGAATACACATAGAAACAAATCAACAAAATCTTGAGTCTATGAGTAAGACTGCACATAAGTGATATGAACAATCACATACCTGTCAGAAGGAAGAATGTTTTAGAGCGTGGTATGGGAGGTTGGGAGCGCCACCAGAGTAACAGTCAGCCAGGGTTTGTTTTTCACACATCTATAATATATGAGCATTATAATTGTGTTAGCCATATATTTTATGTTCCCTATTTTTCTCTGTGTCGTGAAATGAGAACAGGTTCAATTCTCCAATTAAAATGATTCTATCAATTAATACTAATTTTCCAGATTTTTTTCTGTATCGCTTTCAATACTATAAACTCTTGCAACTCTGTAATTATTTCTATTATTTGTTCTTAAGAGATCAGATAGATGAGGAAGAAGGAACGATATGAACTGAAGACAAGCAATCACCGGAACAGGTAGAAAATGGGAGATTATATTGTTTGACTGGAAGTCAAATGGAGAAAATATTTTAAGGAGGAGGATGTGATTGTTTGTGTCAAATGCTACTGATAAGTCAGTAGAATGTCCTGGCTCGCGATAGGTTGGACTCTCTTTCTCTTAAGTTCTCACAATATTTACCCCCACCTCACATTTATTTTTTGGCTTACTCTAGATGAAGTTGTCTTAATCCCCTTAGTCTGAGTTTTGTATTTTAAGATGCATGAAAAATGTCATGCTGGTATCAATGTAAATATCAAATAGAACACAAAAGTAAAGAATATTAAATATCTACCATATAAAAATGATCTGTTATTACTGTGGAAAATCAGGAATAGGGAGAAGATAAAATACAGGTTTATTAAAAATTGCAAGGTATATGAGCGATATGAAAAGAGGGACATAAATAAGGTCACTTCAGATGAAGTCTAAGGTTGTCAAATAAATGTAGTTAGCTGGTAAAATCATGCACCTTCCCAATTATTGATAAACCCTGGGGGACGGGGTTAGGGGAGAAGTCATCTGCTAAACAAAGATAAACCATAAAAGGAAAGCAAAGATGTTGAATAAACTGAAAAGAGTATTAAAGCAAAACACAAAATGATGATACAGCACTATTTTTTTAAAATCCAGGAAGTATTTTTTTCATTTTCTAGAGAACTTCATCTTGTCAACATTTCATGATTATCTTGACATTCTTACCACCCTATTTTTTACCATGAGAATTTCTGAATACTATTTATTTAATAAGCATATATTTATTGAGCCCCTACTATCTGACAGGTGCTATTGTAAGCACTGGGAATAAAACAGTAAAGAAGAAAGACAAAGCCTCTTCCTTCATGGAGCTTAAAATTAATAGAGGCTAAAAGCAGTAAACAAACATTATATATCAGATAGTATTAAGTGCTACGAACAAAAATTTAAAAAGTAAGGTGATGTAAAGTTGAGATGGATGGTCTATTTAAGAGAGTATGCTCAAAGTCTAACAGTCAGTTACTATTAAATGTAAAACCGGCATAAATTTTATTCTCAACACTTGAGTGTATGAACTCTCTCCCCGTATTCCAAAGTAAGCTCAACTGGCTTTGAGTACTTCCTTATCTCTGCCCTCACCTTGAATGTTTAATGAGAAATTCAGTAGCCATTTTGCAGGAGACACTTTCTTTTTCTTAGAGTCATGCAAGACTCCATGTTTAATAACTGTGGAAAGCTTGAGGAAAAACCACAGGCCTATATGTCATGGTTTCCACAAAGATGTTCATTGTTCAAGGCTACATGGGCCATTTAAAGGCATACAGTGCTGATGCCCTGGAACAACTCCCAGCTTTCTCATTGCTGTGATTCCCAAGGCTCTTATCACTTACACTTCCGTCCCCAATAATCCAAATTCTCCCTTAAACGCGCCTACCACCTCTGGGTTAAGGTGGAAGAGGGAAGTGCATGTCTGTCTTAAACCTCAAAGAATCCAATTTATAAGACTTAGGAAATCCATATGTTCTTAGAATCACCTCTTCTCTTTTCAAAACCTAGAATCCAACCTTTCTCAGACACTTCAGCCTTTACTTCCCCAAACCTCTTATCTATTCCTAGAAAGTAAGGGAAAAAGAGTCCCTAAGGGGAAAAGAAGCAAAGAATACCTGTAATTCTTTCCTGAAAAGCCCATAGGAAGTTACCTCAACAAATTTCTCATCAGGTTATCTACCACAGATACCAAGATAAAGGAGGATTAAATCAGCTTCCTCCAGTGTTTATAGAAACACTTGTCATAATGAAGGATTTGACTACGACCATTGCAGTGTATTTGCAGCAAGGCAGCGTAGGCTGGAAGAACATTGGAATGCGTTGCTAAACTACGTATTCAGTGTCAAGGAAAGTCAATTTGGGTTGGCACAGCCTATTGTAAGAGGTATAGAAATCTCTGTTTTCTATTAAGGTAAATATTTGAAAATAGGGAGTGAAATGAAGTATCAAAGACTTTCAGAGTTCTGAGTCAGCAGAGCAATGCAGGGAAAGCATGAATGCCAAGACAGCCAAATAGATGCTCAAAATAAACCATGACCAGAAACACTGGACTTAGAAACAGGGGCAAGACGATAAGTCTTAGGAAAAAAATTGACAAGGGCAAGGCTATGGATTTCTAAATAGGCTTTTGACAGTAACGATTTTAAAAAATGAAACAAGCAAATCAATAGAGATTGTTTTCCATGGAGCACAAGACAGAGTATAGTAAGGGGTCGGACAAGTCTGACGAGGTAGGTAAAGGCCAGTAACACCATCTCATGGCGTGTGTTGGGAGTGCCCTTTATAGGGAAACCTAAAGACCCATGGTAACAAGTGTAGACACATCCTCCACCATTCCATCCTCACGCCACAGAGAAACCAGATGAGGTCAAAATGAGTCTGGAGGTGATGCCATGTAGTGCTGCTCCAGGGACAGCCACCAACCTCTGTCCATCCCTATTACAGTGCAAGTATGTGAAAAGCCTGGGAAGTGCGGTGCAGAAGGAAAGACCGAGGCACTGCAGAGTCTAAATGTAAACACCAAGGCAAAGAGTCATCTGATAAATTGTATTTAAGTTACTAAACCAGTGTTCCTCAATCATTTTTTTTCATTATTTCCCCTCCCCAAGGAGGCTTTATAGGCATTTTGCTCCTAATAACACCACAGATATACTGTCTTTCCGTTTACATATTATACGTATATCTATGTTTTATGCTTAAAAAGAATAGCAGTTTTTCACCACCCACCTCTCATGAACCAATTTTCACCCCTTTGGGAATGATATCACTACCACTGAGAATGTATGTGCTAGAGGATGGAAGAGAGTCTCACCCGTCGGAAGGTCAGCTTGAGAGCACTTCCTCCCATTAAGGAAAAGTGTTCTTACTTGTCCACCTGTAATGAAGCAGCCTGAACTTCTAGGTCCATACATATGATAATCATGCTCTGCTTTCTTTATTAAGTGTTTATCAAATAAATTAGAATAAAACACACAATCTTAAAAATTTAGAACTAGAAGCCAGACTGCTGATTTTATGTTATTCCACAGGTTTGAGGTCCTGTTGCCTGTCTAGTAGTAGCCATAAAATATTTTAACTACTGCCCTTAAAATACTAATGCTGCAATTTCTAATTAAGTTAAATAAACACCTGCCCTGTGACAAAACAATTCCATTTTTAGGTATATTCTCAAGAGAATTGTGTTCTGTACAAGAATGTTCAAACCAATTTTATTCATAATAACCTCAAACTGGAAATAGCCCAAATAGCTATCCATAGCAGAATTGATAGATATTGTACTATGTTCATGAAATAGAAGACTACTTATCCATTAACAAAAATCAACTATGGATGAGTGTAAACATATAGATAAATGTTAAGAACATTACATTGAGCAAAAGAAGCCAGGCACAAAAGATTCATGATGAATGATGTACATATGAGGTATTTATAATAGATGACGTATGGTTCCATTTATATAAAGTTCAAGCCCAGGCAACACTAATCAATCAGAACATCGATTGCCTAGGTAAGGGGGTGGATTCATAAGAAAAAGGGCCATGAGGAGCCTATATTAGACGATTAAAATATTCTGTATCTTATGTCAACATTTGTCAAGCTGTGAACTTAAGGTCTGTGCATTTTACTGTAGAAACATAGAAAGTGTCCCTCCTGGATAAAAAGCTATTGCCACCAAAATGGTGTCAGCAAGCATCATGGCAGTCTTCACAGTGGAATCCATTTTTAGTTAAAAAGTCACTTTTCCTACCAGGAGGAATATATAACTGCTATTGCCACAGCATAAAGAGGATGCTGATGGAGCAGGCCAATGTGCTCCAGAAACAGGAAAGGCTGCCAAGCAAAGCAGACTGGCGGAGGACATTCTGGACTTAACAAGCAGAGAAGGCACCTGCTTTGCACACAGCATAAGGGTATCAGCCAAAACACCCCAAAAGCTGTGCACATGAACTTTGAACATTCAGACAGTCTACATAAAAGGACTATGAAATTGCAATTCGGGTCATGAAATGAGGAAACATCACAACAGAAAATGGCAAGTGATCAGATCCCATAGGACTCAGAAAAAAAAAGAAAAAAGAAAAAAAGGTCAGTTCAATGAATGCAGCACAAGAAAAATGGAATCCAGACTCATGCAGAGCAAGGATTAGGACTTAACCTGGTAAGTTAAGGAGAATCACCATTTCCTTAACAGTAAAGAACTGTGACCTCATGAATAAATTTATGTTTATGTGAATAAAACTCTACAAAACATGAATTTTACATAATAAAACAATCATTTACATTCTTTTCAATGGGTTTATTCAATTTTAGTGAATATTTAAAATAATGTCTAGTCATTGTTGCAGCATTTCTCTAGTCATTGTTGCAGCGTTACCTGAGTATATCCTACCTAACTATTCTATCTGATAGTACTAAAGATTATGCTTTAAAGCACAAAACATACTGCTTTCTCCCTGAAATCCATACTTGCCTGAGATATAGAGCAGACCTGAGTCTAAAGGCAGGAATGTGGGCCAATGAGCAAAGAGAATGAATTTTGTGGCATTGATATGGGAGAGCCCCCACTATAGGAATTTTAAGTCTCCTTTTCCCGAGTTCCTTAGTCCCTAGTTCCTGATCTTAATCACCTTTCAAATCCGCTTTTTAAATATTGAATGAAAGATTGTTTCTAGCCTGAACCATATGAAGTCTCCTAATCCCTGCTTCAGATAATTACCCGGGAACCTGTGATTTGTGCTTATTAATTGTAATCATTATGGTCCAGCTCTTGTGCCACCTGAATGACCAGATTCATCAGTGGCTTTGGGTCCTGCCTCTTGGGCCTACACTTTTAATTCTGTTTAACCAAAATCTATCTCTCCTCATCTAGGGGCCAATGGGATACAAATGATGCCCCAGCAAGACTTTCAGTACATCCCATCCAAAGAGGTCAACACAGCCTTCTGGGCAGATCCCCAGACCCCTTCCTCTCCTTTAAGATCACATAGGGTGAGAGTTCCATGAATCTCCAATAGGAAGGGACAATGGCCACATTCAGCAGGAAGCAGACATAAAAGAAATCTCCTGTCCCTCAACTTCCCATAGTGATTTATGGGGATCATACCTCTCAAGAGAAAATGAGGCAGGCAGTTAGAGATAGGAATAGGGTCTCCAAACATTCCTCCATGTTCCACATGACCTATGGAAAGCAACCGCCCAGAAGACCTCCCCCACTCCATGCCTAAATCTTTCCCTTATCCACTATAGTCATCAACCACTAGGCGGAAGCTAGTATACAAAATTATACAAAATACCTAACTAAATTAGACCAGTCACTCACACCTGCACAGGAGAGGCTACAATGACCTTCATCTCACCTGGGCCTCATTATACCATCATTATAATATCATACATATACCCGGAAGTTCATTAATATCATTATAACAGACTGAATTCTCCGAAGGAACATGTGCACTCTAAAAAGATGAGGTAATAGTTTCTTGTCAATCATAGCTGCCAATCCAGTGGTCCCATACCTGAAGAGGAGTAGCCCATTCTAGAGAAAAGAAGATAAAACCCCAAGTTCTCGCTAACCTACGGCCACTTCCTTGAGCCACTGCCTCATGCCTGGTCCCACTCCTATCTCTTTGGAGTGTACTTTCACTTCTGATAAACTGTCCTTTCACCACTGTATTTCTGCGTCTCAATCAATTCTTTGCTTGAGATGCCAAGAACCTGGATACCGTGCCAAGAAGGGTCTGCTCTCAGGTAGCAGAATTGATTTATAATTTCCCAAACCTTGATCAGCCCAACGCTTAATTTGGAAAGATACTAATAACAAAATCAGATCCAGGTTAGCGTGTGTTTTGTTAGCATGTTACAAGTGAAATAAAAGAGGATGGAGAAAGAAATACAGAGTCAGTATATTTTTTTTATCACTTTAAAAAACGAAACCATTTGAATCAAAAATGCATAAATGTGGTCCTTTTATAATGAATGCATTTAATGTATGCATGTTGCTTAACACTTTCACCCTGATTTTATTTTTTCTTAGGTAACATAAGTGAAAATTGATCATTTTCTGGGGTAACAGGCTTTCTCATTCTTGGTCTAGTGAGCAAAGCTGAGATTTTTATGAAGAGAAACCCCAGCTGTCTAAACTTTGGGGATCACAACCAATTTTAAAGCCTACCTAATAGATTCCTCAGTCTTCAGTGAACCAGGTTTGTGTGAAAATAACTATTATGGTACAAAAAGAGTAGAAAACTACTAGAGCTATTTGGTGACCATTCTTTCCATAGCAATTATATATAAAAGCTGTATCTAAAACAACAGTTTTCTGTTCTTTCCATTATTGCCTAAGGAATCTTAGCAATAAATCCTTTAAAAAGAAATCCATCCTTTTTGGAGTGGTGTTTAAAGTAATAATATATTAGTGACCAAAATATGCATAGGTAAATGCACCATAAACTTTGGGGTCAGGCTGACAAACTCTTATATCTTGACCCTGCTGCTCAGTAGTTGTGGTGCCTTGGGAAAGTTACACCAGCCTCATCGCCCTCATTTATACAATTAAGATAAAAACAATCTTCCTCACAGAATAGATAATCCAGAAGAATAAGCAGGATAACATGACAAAAACACCACTACATATTTAAGTGTAGAATATACTAGGTTCGTGTATTAGTTTCCTGTGGCTGCAATACCATACCACCACAAACTTGTTGTCTTAAAACAACAGAAGTTTATTTTCTCACAGTTATGGAGCCCAAAAGATTAACATCATTTTCAAAGAGCCAAAATTCAGGTGTTGGGAAGTCTGTACACTCTTGGGCAGCTCTGGAGAAGAATATGTTCCTTGCCTCTTCCAGCGTCTGGCAGTTCCCAACATTCTTTCACTTGCATCCACATATCTTCAATGTCTGCCTTTATCTTCACAAAGCCATCTCTTCTGTGTGACTGTGCCTTTCTCTCTTTTATAAGAACACTCTTGGTGACATTTAAGGCCCACGCAGATAATCCAAGATGAGCTTCTCATCTCAGGATTCTTAATCACACCTTTTTCCAAATAAGGTAACATTTACAGGCTTCAGGATAGAGTACATGGACATATCTTTAGTGGATTGGAGGTATTTTTCAGCCTCCTGCTGTGCTCAATAAAGGGTAAGAGGCTTTCTCTGTCACATGTGTGATCCCTTCTACTGTGGATTATTCCATTCATGTCCTAATGTGGACATGAGGAATAAGAGTTTTATCCTCTTCACTGCTTAAAGCCATATTTGTGGGACTAGCCTAACAGCAGTAGATGCAAAAAAACGTATTTTTTTCACTAAGGCTCAGAATAACCAAAAGTCAAGGAAAATCTTAAAGATGTTTTCTTTTGTAGCCATCAGAAGTATTCTCTTCAACAAAAAAGAAATATTAAGATTATCAAGAAGCAAGCACTCAACTAAACACAGCTTAATGAGCAATATGTCTCAAGTGATAATAGTATGTATGTTTTCTGTGATGCTTATATTTATATAAAATTGTGGAACATTCACACATTCAGTTATTTGAATTTGGTGTCTGTTGAAAACAAAGCCAGAAAAATGAGACTTTCAAAGTAGGCCACATATGGAAAACAAAACGTGGTAAAAGTACCTAGCTTGGCAGATGGCTGAGAGTGAAATTACAAAATGCTATGGTGAGAGATTTGACTTCTTTTTTAAAGCAATAAGCTGTCAGCTAATATATTATTAATTCCTCTAAAAATTTCTTCTTACCGAAATATACTAAAAGGCAAAATCTTTTGCACACAAATAAATGCTAAAGCACTTTCCTTATCATACCTCAAAACAATATTTTTTCAAAGCAGTAGATTAGAAATATTATGTTAGACTTTTATAACCTATCTACATAATATATTTTTAAATGTTTACACAAAAATAATCTTCCTAAGGTGTTCAAAGTAATCTTACATAATTAAAATAAATCATAAAGCCATAGGGATGATCAACCTAAATTTTCTTTCATCCAAATGGAAAACATTGATGATGAAAAGTAGAATGGAAATTACCTTCCATCTTTTCATAATGCTTTTTTTTCGGTCAACAAATTAACATTCTAATGCTATGCCATTAGTTCCTCTCACAGGTAATCACTAACCTGAATAATTATGTAACTGTCTAAAACTACAGAATCTTCAACTATATAAAACCTAGCTTTGCCTCAGGATATTGGACATCAACCTTTTAAAAACCTGATGGAACACTAGAGAATGCACATATAGATGTACCTTCCTGATAGCATTTGGTGCTTTTGTCCCATGTGTATTCCAAATTCACATAACCTCTCATTTGAGATCCTGGGGTTCACAGCTTTCAGTATCTTTCCCCAATGTGTTTTCTCACCTTGATTTCCCTCATCAACATAGTGAGCTTAGGTGTGTTCATTTGAAAAACTATTCCTCCCATACCTTGATCTCTTTAGGTGAAATGAATTCATGATTGTTGTGAAAAAATTGATTTGAAACACCATTCCTTGCTGATATGACATTTAAAGTACCCCCTGGTCCCATTACTTTCTCTGTATTTTAAGCTGCTGCATGCACCAGAGACTGAGTCTTTGTGATACCATCTTGCCATCCTCTATATAATTTCTCTTCAGTTTTCTGCGTTTTGTTTGTTTTGCTTTTTTGTAGCCCCATATTTATTCCTTAAACAGAGAAAGGTCTAGATGGCCTAGTGGTTCCCTGTTCCCTCTTTTGATAGCTTAGGGAGAAATTAGCTCAACCGTAGGAGATAACTTCATTGCCTTTTCAGTGACTAAGCCTTGGATAGCCTTGCCAGATAAAATACAAATGCCCAGTTAAATGTTTATTTCATATAAACAATGAATACTATTTTAGTGTAAGTATGTCGTAAACAATGTATGATGCATACTTACACTAAAAATTTATATTCATTGTTTACCTGAAATTCAAATTTAACTGCATGTCCTGTTATTTTTGTCCCTAAATCTGGCACCCTTACCCTGGTCACTCACTCCCCCCTCCCCTCTTTTGGTAACTTAGACACTAGCTCTGTGGGTCACTGAAAAATAGCCCCATGGAAGCACCCACTTGAAAAAAGGTACACATGAAAAATAACTCTTCCAGCAAACATAACCCTGAAAAGATTCCATTGCTTTTGATCTGAAACATACCTGCTTCCTTACATACAATCACAGCTTTCATCTGACTGGTATGTTTTTATAATTATGTTTATATTTTTCTGTTACAAACGTAATTCCTGCTCATTCTAGAAAAAGTTGAAAATTCAGAAATGGATGAAGTCAGTCACCTTTCATGCTTCTGCTCGAAGACAATAAAACTAATATTTTCCAAGTTATTTATTACATGAGCTCATTTCATTAACACAGAAAAAGTGTAAGATAGTTCTATTATATAATCTACTTTTACTGAGGAAGTTCTATTATATAATCTACTTTTACTGAGGAAGCAAAAATAACTTGTTAAAGACATGAAGCTGGTAAATAGAAGAGAAAGAATCTAAACCAAGATCTCTAACTAAAGAGTCCACCCCACTATGCTCCCTCTGTGTTATTAACATGCTGCTATATTCCATCACAAGTTTCTTTTCAAGGGCTACTTTGCATATTATTTTTCATAATGAATATGCATGTTTCCAAAACAAAGGACTTTAAACAAATATTCCTTTAAGGATGTATAATTTTATATACAGTAAAATACCACAGCCTCTGCCATCAGCCACCCTGACCTCCCTTACTCAATATGGTTTGTGTGCCCATCTTGTGCTCCACAAATAACTACTGATTTCCGAGAAGACATCATGTAATCCCCCATACATACACAGAGCTGAGTACAAGGCAATAGTCCTGTTACATTAGCAGCCTCTAATTGGGTGCCTGTATTTTGGGAGGCTCTTCAAACATATTCTCTGTCATCATCACAAGGACCCTGCAAGGCAAATATTATTATGTGCATCTTAAAGATGAAGAAACTAGGTCTCAAAGATGTTAACTAGCACCTTAGGGCACAAAATAACTATGGGAATGAGAAAAAGTTTGCTCTACCTTCAGATGGAAGCAACTCTGAGTGGGCAAGTAGATCACTGGCTGAATGATCAGCCAACTGAGAGAACCTGGGGAGTGCACAACTTGCACAACTGTACACAGCAGCTCTGCTCAGTATGACACAGCCAGCAAATAGCTGTGTTTAAAGACAAGTTGTCTGACACCAAAATACTTATGTGTCCACTGTGCTAAAAAGTCTCTGAATCTTTGGTTCCTCTCATTTCAGTATGAAACCTGACATAAGTTTTGTGATAACTTTGGAGCTACTATATCGATGTTCCTCCTACAAATCTCCCACAGGTCTGCAGCTCTTGCTTCAGACTTAGTGACAGCACCCATGGCTGCTGCATATTCTCCCTTCTCCTCTGATAATATTCTCACACATATTATGCTCAGTGCTTCAGGAGGAAAAAACATTAGTACCAGGGGTCCTTTAAATAGTAATCAAGTTCATTGGTCCCTGAATGAAGGTGTGGGGTCAACTTGTTTCATGTGTTAAGGAATGCCTAAAAAGGTGGGAAATTTGAATTTTTGACATATACCTTGACATTTTCATTGTTATCAGGTTTTGGGGCTTTTTTGTTTGCTTGTTTGTTTTTCCATTTAAGGGATTCTTCTATTATACCCATCCATACCCAAAGGAAAAAGACCCATGGAAATGGAAGAGTTACTATCTCCAGTGTAGTATATGGCCAGACCTGCCGGAGGAACTACCCAGTGTGTTCAATTGTGTAGCAATAAGTCAATTGGTTAACTACACAGTGTTTGTGTTAATGAAGAAAGCCCTTTAGCAAAAACATTGTTCCCTCCTTAGACTCTAGGTTAACGTGTATAAAAATAAGCTCTTCCAGGGTCATGGGCTCACCTAACATGGTAAATAGATTCTATCCTCATGGTGAATTTTCAAACTTTAGCCATAGGGAACTAATCAAAAACTTAGAAGTCATATCCACTTGTGCCACCACTTATCTTTGATCTTGCATTTATACAGAAATGCTTAGCGTAACTTATTTGTTGGTAAATTGTAAAATTAATTAGTAGACTCAACAAAGATCCAACTTTTAGTTTCACCGGTACTCAACTCTGATCCAGTTTTTTTATCTTGACCATCACACAGTAGTTTACTTATTTGTACATCAAGCTTATTCTATTTGTTTGCTTATTCTTGTTTCCTAAAAATGATGCACAAATATATTTATGAAATAGAGAAAATGTTCATATTGAATCATAGCCTTTTAGAGTTAGAAGGGACTTTTTACAGAATCCAGGCTAAATTTTAAAATAGATACCCTCACTACCCCTAGCGTTTGTGAGACCTTTAGCAAATAATAATTGTGAGCTGTCCATGTATATAAATAATTTCATTACAAATTTATTAGAAAACTCAGGGACCTTAGGAATAGTTAAGTTATTGATGAAAATCTAGAACAGTGAATAGAGAAGAGTTACTTATATATTTATTATTGTCCAGGGAGTGGACATGGAAGTTCTACATTGTACCCAAGCCCCATCTCTTTCTTAAGTCCATAAACTCTCTGTTTCATGTTCTATATTGTGAAATAAGCTGTTCTTGGCTAATTTTACATCTCCCAACTTGAGAAAAAAATGTAGCAACATTTAATACTAACAATGCCATGGTTTTATAGAACTGGTTTATACTGAAATAATATGAAACTTCCAATCCCTATAGTTCTCTAATACCAGCTACTTAATGCAATGACATCATTTCTCATAATGCTGTGCTATCCATCGTGCTACCATAAATACTGACGTCCATTGACTCTCTCAAAAGTTATTACTCTGTGTTTTTGACAATGACCATGAATGTGTCATCCAGATTAGAAACAGAAATGTGTAAACAATAATTCATTTCATGGTTACATTAAATTTATCATTCAGGAATTTATGTAAGTGTATACATAGAATAACACATCTTCCAATAATAATATTCTCCTGAACTCTTTAGGTCTTGGCCAATGCTTTCTTAGAAGGTAATTTATTTCAATATTGACCATACCCCTGCTTTCCACACACAACCACAGGGGGAGGATAAACAAAAGGCCCATGGGCAGAATGACAATTGGTTTCATTCATGTAAGGAATGCCTGTTCTTTATCCAGCATGGTTTCAGACTGACCTAGGAGAGCACAATGTCACTGTGATTGGATGCAAGAAGAGATATCAACTGAAAGTTCTCATTATCTTTGAGGAGGAAAAGTCTTGAAAGTCCTTGAAAGAAATAGGCTCTGCCACTATCAGAGAATTTAGCACAGAGAATGTATAAGGGGTTGGGAGACAACCATGAGAGCCAGTGGCAGGGGTCACACAGGGTAAAAGATACCTGCCACTAGTCCTGCTGCCTTCATTTGCTGTGTACTGGAGGCCACATCAAAGTTGGAACACAGACGAATGAAAACTTACACATGAAGCCACATACATGGCCTACGTCAAATATTTGGCAGTGGATTGGTGGTTATCCAAAGCCTGAACTTTTTCTCCTGTATCTAAGACAAATAAGAATCACTCAGAAAGTACCATTCAGAAAGCCCAATCTCATACAATCTGTTGAAGTAAATATCATGCTGGTCAGCGAGAGCAATGAACTTGCCATGCCTGGACTCAAACAGGGGACCTTTAGAGAACTACGTATGTAGCTCATGCGGGGCATCTGGTCAACCTCTTTTATGAAGACCGAGTTGAGTTCAGAGATCATCTAGACATGGATTGGAGAGCGAGACCCACACAGGTTCTGGCACTGGTTTGGGGTACCCTGCTCGAAACTGCTGGCCCTGGCTGGTTCCAGGTAATTGAAAGAACACTTAACATTTTCAAGAGAGTTGTTCCAAAGTGCAGTCCCATCCGATTGAATCTAAAGGAGACATGAAAGATAATGAAGCTATGCATAAGTGATGTAGCCAATGACCCTCAAAGTCTGTGAGATAACTAATTCTACATCTCGGGTCTTCTGACATCCAGGCTCTCATCCTGTCAGTTATTTTTCCATAAAAATGCAGGACTTGAAAGAAATCAAAAGTTCATTTTGTCAACCCCCCTCCCCCAAATTAATTCCTACCAATAGCATTTCTAGTAAGCAGTCTTCTATTTATGCTTAAATACTTCCAGTAATTGGAAACACACCACCTATTAACACAACACTTGATCTCCAAAGAATGGATCAAAGAAGGTGCTAGAAATTTGTGTTCCCATGGCTCTTCAATATGATGTTTCCTCTAATGTTTGAGAGCAATAATAATCTTTCAGTAATCTTTCTTAGGTTAAATGTCCTTTTTTCTCAGTGCCGTATGATATGTTTTTTAGCCCTCTCAGCATTCTGACTTTTCTATGTTGTCAGTACTCCTCTTAAAATATTAGCAAGGTTGCTGCATCCGACCTGAGTCTTTCATTTTCAAAGATAATTATCAGGATCTTCTTATAATGCAGTTCTTATTACTTTATTGGTTACCATATTTGACTAAAAGTAAACCTTTGAATTCCTTAATGTCTCATTCCTCTAATAGATTCACATTATTCCTTAGATGGAATGTTAGTATTTCAAAGTTATATCTCAGTGAAAAACTTTATAAAGAAACTGATGAAAAAAATCAAAATATAAGTTTGCTCTAGGTCTAAAGGAAATTTTACTCATCACTATACAAGAATTAAATGAACATAAAATAACATTGACAGGATGAGAAAAAAAAATCATGTTTACTTAACATCCTGATTATATCATGAAAATGACTCTCAGCACTGGCACCCATGTAAGTCAGTTACATTAAAAAAAAAAAACCTTAAAGTTAAAGAAACCTTGAATTTTTTCAAATGCCTGAAACAATTATAAAATAAGTGAGTATAGTTTCTCTTAAGTCATTTTTTTTCTGGCAGCTGTGAATGAAATCCCAAGAGAGTTCACTCTAGGCAAATGTGCTTTAATGCAGAAATCAAACTCAATATAGCACATTTTTCTCTGACAGTCAAGGAACCGTTAGTTGAGACGTTCTGTTTTTTTTCATCAATGAGTCCTTACTTGACATATCCTTAGGAAAGTTAAAAGTAAAGAATAGTTCACTGTGATGATCCCAACAAGCCTTTGGCAATCAAAGAGTGCTTAGATATTAACACAAAGTTAAATATTCTATACCAAGTCCTTAAAATAAATTAAAGTTTTCCAGACAATGTTAGACTCTACCAACTGGAAGTTTTGCTAGGCTTAAATCTTGGATGCACCAATTTGATCTAATAAAGAAAGAATTACTTTGTTTGAAGAAGTTACTCATTAAATTGCCTAGATTCTGTACTTGCCTATGAACTGCAGCAAAATGACTGCAATTATAATAGGCCCTTGAGTCACACTGCCTGGGTTTGTATTCTGGTTCTGTTACATAATATCTCTATACCTGTGGGCGAGTAACACAAAAGTATTGAGATCTTTCTAATGGTAGTAATTTGTAATGTACATTATAGTTCAGGAGAGGCTTTCACATCTATCTTATTTGTCCCCATAGTAACTGTCTCAGAATAATAGGGTAATTTTTCTTTCTTCCATTCGACCTATATTTAATGAGAATCTACTTTGTGTCAGGATATAACGCATTTAAAAAATGGACAAGGTCTGTGCTTTCATAGAGATGCCATCCTATTAGGGATATAGACAAGAATATGTAAACAAAGTGATGCATAACATAATTTCAGTTGACAATTGTTAAGAAGCCAATAAGATTGGGGACTGAGTCAGGTTTATGTAGGTTAAACAGTGACAGCCTCCCATGAAAAGGTGCCTTTTGACATTAGAGCTTGAATGAAAAGATGAAGTCAGCCAGACAAAGATCTGGGTGGATCGAGGTTAAGGGGATGTTCCCAAGTAAATGCCCCAAGGAATAAGGTATTAAGTAGATTTCAAAACAGACAATAGTCACTCAACATTAAATATGTGTAGTTTTTGTACGTCAATTATACCATAATAAAGCTGTTTCAAAAAAGTCAGCTGAAGGATAGTGAGGACAGGGAGGATGGAGAGAGAGGTGGTCAGTCAGGACCAGAATCCTTTGCAATATGCAGGTTCATAATCAGTAAAAGACCTCTCCAAGGTTACCTGAGAGCCAGGATTAGAGTTTAGATATTATCTCTCAAAATTTATTACTCTTTTCCTTTATAGGCTATCTTGCTTGGTAAACTAGACTGCTGTATAGAAGCCAGCAAAAAGACCTTGTTCATTTTAGAATATATTTGTAGAAAACACTTATATCTTCTGATAAAGAAATAATCTTATTATCATTGACAGTCATTATTAAGTACTTCCAGTGTAGCCCATAGTTAGCGAAACACTGTACATTTTTAAGTGATGTGTTCTACAAATAACACCGTGAAGATGATGATTAAGTTCTTTTTAAAATGATGGAACTCATACATAAACTATTTAGAAACTAACCTAAAGTAACATATCTAATAATAGTGACACTAACATAGGAATGCAGTTTCTTTTAATGGACATTTTGATATAAGTCAAATTAGAGGATAAGGAGAATATAAATATATATTTATTTCATCAGACGTTGCCCAGACACCTTACTCAAACATCGCTTTTAAGTATTTGAAAGCTTTTAGGGGTAGAATTTTATGATTGTGATAAAGTGTGTTTTAGAAAAGCTCAAAGCGTACCCAGCGAATGATTGACATATAGGTTGTTAAGCAGTTGTCTTATTACCAACAAGCTTATGTTTATCTCAGTTGACTTTAAAAAATGTTGAGTAGGAACTGTATTTTTGAAGCATGAATGAAAATGTCAAAAAGTGATTCAGATTGTTGAGGTTATGAGGCTGTTTGAAGTGTGTGAATATTACGCAGAGGGGTAGAGGGTGGATACGATAGTGTTGAAGTCTATTTTGTGGTGAGTAGATGAAAATAATTTGGATCAACCACTGATAAGGATATTTGTCAATTTTCTTATTGTCTTTTTAGAATTAGATATAAACTTATAAGACAAACACAAGAATATTCTACTCCTTCTACCATTTTGAAACACAACGATTACAGTTATAGACCTTGGAGTCAGACTTGGGTCAAATTCTAGTTCTCCTGTATGAATAGCTGTATAACTTTGGGCAAATTACCAAATTTCCATGTGCTTTGGTTTCCTCATCTTTAATTTAAAATAATAATACATGTACTTTATTATAGTATTATAAGAATAAGTAATATTCTACATGTAAACATGTTGAACAGTGCCTGACACACAGCCATGGATTAACTCCAGATATATTACGTGTTTTTATAATTACTATCATTGTTATATTTCATGTATTTTATCAATATAATATTGTATTTTCTAGTAACCAAAAGCCTGGCTCAAAATAACTTCCTATAACTGTAGTGGATATTATGGCAAGTGTGTCAACTTTTAGATGAGTACAATGCCTTTTCTTCCACTTAAACTGTACTTTTCTAAACCCTATTTTTCTTTCCTGTGCTTTTCAAAAAGAGCAGGGAATAAAAGTTATTTAGAGAAGTTTGACATTTCATTATCAACTATGTTTTCTAAAGTTTTTCCATTGTCCACAAAATAATGAAAGCATCTTTTTTTTTCTGACCACGATAGCTATTGAAGTAGAGTCATCAAGAATTTTTGTCTGTTTTTAGTTCAGTATAATTTTATTGTGAACTGACTATGTGCCAGATACTGTTTTGGCTTTGAATCACAGAAATAATTATTTAGAGTCCCTATGTTTATAAAACTCCAATTATTTCTCCTTTCCTTATAATTTCATTTTTCTGTTGTTCTCTTTTAGTCTACCCGAAAATTAACAAAAAGGAAAAGGATCTCATAAATCAGCCCTGTCAGGAGTTAGTTCAACAGCCACCAGAATAAGAGAAAAGGGGACAAAAATAGCTTAACAGTTGCCTTTGACTGGGAGGCAGTTCTTGGTTTCTCTTTAGAAGTATGTGGCAATGATAGTATCAATTATGATTACCACTAATTTTAGTAAAGGCAAAGTATATGCCAAACAATTTTATATCACTTTTTTTATTATTATTAGTTGCAGCTGTACAAAACAATATAACAGTTAGACATTTACACCCCTCACAAAGTGATAATCCCCCTCCCCCAATCTACTACCCCTCTGACACCACATATATCTGTCACAATTCCATTGACTCTATTCCCTATGCTGTACTCCACATCCCGTGTATGTATATATATATATATATATATATATATATATATATATATATATATATATATATACATACATACATATAATTAAGCTTCAGCTTCAGCTGCAGTGGTCAGGCCTCCACACCATACATGAAGTGGTCTCCCTAATAAGACAAGTGCCCATCTGGCCCCCTACAAAATCTTTACAACATTATTGATTATAATTCCCAAACTGTATTTCATATCCCCATGGCTATATGTTATATCGCTTTGAATCCTTTCAATAATTAAGGTATTCTCATTGTTCAAATTGAGGACATTGAAATCTAGAGAGTCTAGTGACTCACCTATGGTCGTCGGATGTAGAGGAAGAGCCAGGGCCAAACATCCTGTCCTTCTGATTCCCTAATTTTCCATAATATGATGTCTCTTTTGTTTGATGTCTAGTCATATTTTACCCAGTGTCTTCTCTTTTGATGTAGCAGTTAATTCAAGGAGTTTATGAAGATTGAGATTGAATTCATGAAGAGTTCAGATTACAGAGCACAATAAACTGCTCGAGGAGGTGATCACTACTTAACCATGTTTATATTGCCACATCTAGCACACTAATCAGACAAGTGAACACTTCCACACCTACTGAATGACCCAACCAGTGACCCAATAGATAGGAAAGAGGAGCTTTTATGAGGAATTTACTTCTTGATGGCAAGGAACCTATCATTTTTAAATATTTTAAAGCACTTTACTGGAGCTTTTATAAGGCCTCGAGAAGACATACCTATTTTCAGTGTATTTGTGGAACTCTTATCGGAGAAAATTTTATCAAAAGCTGACTTCTGATAAAACAGAAAGAGAGAGAGAGAAAGAGAGAATAAAGTAGAATTGTATAATTGTCTCAAATACTTGTGATAACTTGAACCCTTTTTATGACTTTCTCATGGTTAATTAGAGATTCTGTAACAAATAGTAAGGCAGGAATCATCAGTAAAACCAGCAAACATAGATTGAAGTGCTACATTATGAAATATCTTCTCCTTAAACCCAAAAGCAGTAAGCACTGACTTTGCCCAAGTAAATAAATGCATAGAGATTAAATGGGAAAATGCAGTGACAATTATCTTCATATGAAAATTCCTCTAATAATGACATTTTTTTTCTTTTTGTCTTCCATTTGTTTTCAGCTAGTAATAAAACACAACTTGAAAAACAAAAAAAAAAAAACACAAAAAAACATCAGCATGCTTTGACCCTTGCAAAAGAGATGATCTGCTCTGGGTTCCTCGGTTTATAGGCTGGGCCTAGGACACTTCTGAGCTGTTTGGCTTCAATAGGCAAGAAGCAAAGAGGACTGATAGATCTCCATGGCTTTCCCAGTGTGGCAGGCAGCTAGTAATACGTAAAAGCAACCCCTGGTAAATATAAATGAAGCTCTCTGTGAGAACACTGACAGATTCACTCTGTCATTTAATGAAAAGCTGCCAAGTGAGATGATATTTGTAGGAATGGCCCAAATGATGTACTATGAGGATGAAAAAACAAAGGTCCAGGATAGACATTTTCTATCTAAAAATGGAAAATACATTTGTAGAAGATGTTGGACGGATGAGCTTCTCAGATCTGTATGCACCCACAGATCTGTACCTTTTTAGCAAGTTACAGAAAGGATCAATTCAAGAACATTAATCAAATATGCTGTTTAAAAATCAGGTACTTAGAAAAAGCACATAGTTCTCCCTTTGCTAAAATGAAAACAAAAACCAAACACTATTCATCTTGAGCTATTGGTGAAGATGACCTAGGTATAACATGGCACCACCTACTTTTAATTTACAGTCTTTGTGAACTTGGCTGGGGAAAAGAAATGCGCTCATAATCACAGGGGGAAGACGGCAAGGAATGTTGTCTGTGGATTTTAACTAACTCCCTTCTTATTACAAACAATAAACAGAGGTCCCAGAGTCTAGATGCAAAGGCCCATGTCATGAACAGACAGGATACCGATGTTGTCTCAACTAAAACTTTGGTTAAAATAGCTTTTGTTTTGTATTTTTTTAATATTTAGATCAACTATTTTGTGATGTGGATCGTTTCATGGAGGTTGAAAGCTGGGTGTGATCCTTGTCTCCACTTGGGTCAAAAGACTTGCTTTTGTTCTGATAGGTTCACACGTGAGGCTAGCCTCTCAGGCTGAGTTAGAAAGGACAAGTGCTGTCTGATGCTCTGCTGTTCCACTCTATTCAAAGGCAGCTGACTGCAGCCTGAAACTCCAGCTGTTTTTGCAAATAAGCACAGTTTGTAACAGGAATAGTAGGTCAGAGAGGTTACACGGAGTGCCATAACTTCTTCAGTGTTGCTAGAAAAATTTTGTGAAATGATTCTATATGAAGAATATTTTTATTTATCCAATGTTAAGTTCTTTGAAATAAAAAACCTCCATGGAGCTTACGTAAAACCGTTATGAGTTTCATAGACTGATTTAAGAACTTCTGTTTTCCAGAAAATAAACACGATATGAACAAATACAACAACAAAATCACAACTTTATCCTAAATCAAACACATATATCATACCAGTTCTCCGACTTACTGAAAACAAAAGGACCTCACAGGAGTCTGGATTTAGAAAGATTTTCTTTGTAGTCTGACAACAAGTGTATTTCTACTGATAATCAGGTTTAAGGGAAAAGTGCTGCTGGGTAGCTGAGCTCAAGATTAAATGGATCAGGATCAGATAAAAATTTCAAAATGATTTTTTCTGTCCATTTGATCTGTCCCCTGAAAATATGTGACTTAAAAACAAGAATATTGCAAATGTGCTGTTTTTAAGAAAGAGATAGACAACTGATAATCACAGGGTTGGAAATACACAAACACACACATGCAGTGAAATAATGCTCTTGTTCCAATTTGTACCATTCTTTCCTTAATCAAATATATTATCGGGGTTATGATTTTAACTTCTTTCCAAAATGAGACTCCTGGAAATGTTATATCTTGCTCAAACATTTCAGAAAATTAGCATTGTTCTTACCTTTTGAGGAAATAAGCAAGAATGTAGATTTAGTGGATAATTTAAACTCTTGATTATGCTGCCATTAAATAAAAACTATAACACTAAAAAGGTAATAGCATTTGAGCGTATACTAAAAACCCAATTAAATCAATAAACAAAAATGATTTTAAACAATCTTAGAGGAAACAAGAGAAACTTGAATATTTATAAAGGAAGTTTATTCCACTTTTCTCTACAATACACTAGCATTTTATGAGATGCATTTCTCCATTTAATAAAACACAACACAATGACCTGTGACATAAACATCAGGTACAAAATATAAGGGGCAAACTTCCTGAGTGAATATGTTGATAAATGTAAGGCTAGTTCACATGTCAATTTAAGGCTTATGGGATCATATAAATATCAGTCAACATATAAAGTATAGCAGGCCAAAGAGCTTTATGAAATGTTTAAAAAATATTCCTTGAAACTGGGGAGAAGATATTTTAAAACTCATTTGTTTGACATACTTGTTATATTTTGTAGCAGTTTAAAATATATGTTTAAAATGAAAAAGGCTATCAGATTTTTGTTTGTTTCGCTTGGAAATGGGTTTAACTTCCCCTGTGTAAAATGAGATTTGTGTCATACAAATATTGGCAACCCATTATATGTTGTGGTGTCATATAGCTCTCCTTGTAATAATCTATCCTGATGAACTATCTTGGCCAAGGTAGGTGCACATTAATTGGAGGTGGAGAATAAAATTAAAACTGAGAGTAGTACTCTCTTTCTCTTCTTTAGGCTACTAGAGCAAAATTCAGTCTAGGGCAAACTCTTACCTAGGGAGGAAGCTTGTTCAGCTATGCTTACTTGGCATTTCTTATCTCTAGGCTGACAGTGCCAACTACAACGTGGCATAAGCGTGACATGGCATAGTTAAGGAAGGTGGAGGGGAAACCCTATATGTTTACATATCTCAGTTCAGAAGAAACCTCAGCTTAGGTATTTGAGGAAAAAGACAGGTATATTAAAATAAAAAAAATCTGTTACTTGGATTTCTATGGCACTGTAATCTCCTGTCCCTCTCACAGAGACTACTTAGGGATACATCATGGGATGAAACAGGGACAAAAGAAAGTCAAATCAAATACAGGCATCTACTGCTCACTATTATTACTATTATTGTACTGCTTATAATAATTAAACATCCTTCCAGAAAACACTAACTTGGATATTATTTGCATTATATTAAAGAACATTATACTGCATATTTATACTGCATTTTATTACTACCCCAAACCTCTAGCTAATTTCCTAAAACGTAATCAAAAACAAAGTAAACTGCCTATAAAGGAACCAAGTTATTATTAAGAGGTAAAATGATTAAAACATCATTTCCTGATCACCAAACAATATTGTTAAAAAAAACAAAACAGGTTTTTGTATTGTTTTTGTTTTATGTAATAACAAGCAGAGTTTGCATTTTCTACATTTATAATTCAACATGGCAGAAAAATACTCAGTAGCAAATACAATTGATAGAAAAATACGGAGAAAATTTTACAATAAAATACAAAGTAATCTACTTATCTAATTCTTTTGTTTCATGAAAGTTAGAAATCTAATCAAGGAGGAAGAATTAAAGCAGTTTTTCGCTTTCCCAATTCATCCATGTTGATGAACTTATCGGTTCCTGTTTCTTGTTTGTTTGTTGGTTCTCTTCAATTGCTGAACAGAAAGTCTCTCTGATTAGATCAGTCTGTTGATTCATTCTCTAGTTCATAGTCCCAGGAAAGTTCCCAGGTTTTTGCTATAATGAGTAGAGTGCGATGAACGTTTTGTACATGGCCTTTTGTGCTTTGATATATTTTGAGTAAATCCCAGGAATGGGATTATTGAATCATAAGGTAGGTGCGTGTTTAATTTTATTAGAGACTGTTAATGGTTTTCCACAGAGATTGTATATGTAAGAGATCCAGTTGCTGCCCATGCTTTCCAACGTTCATTGTGTTCGTCTTTTTAATATTAGCCGTTACAGTGAGTGAGTAGTGGGAGTTTACTCTGGTTTAATATTCGTTTTCCTGATGAGTGATGTTGAGAATATTTCTATGTGTTGATTACATATCTGTATATCTCTTTTATGAAGTCCTCTGTAAGCTTTTTGCCCATTTTTTTTACTGAATCATTGTCCTTTTTTGTTATTGACTTAAAAGATTTCTTTGTATAAGGTAAATATTTTGCCTTTGATGAATACATGTACTGAGAATCTAATTACCCAGTCTGTAGTTTGCTTTTCACTTACTGTGTTTTTGAATAGGTGTTTTGATGAGTTAAGGTTTTTAATTTTGATGAATTTTGCATTCCCTCTAAGAAATCAGAAACCACATTTCACTTTGCAATGATGCTCGCCTATGTTTTCTTCTATGAGCTCTCTAATTCAGCTATTATATCAAGGTCTATAATCTATCTTAATTTTTATATGGTAATTTTGTGTATAATGTGAAGTATAAGTTGTGGTTCAACTTTTTCCATACAGATACTCAATTGGTCCAGTGCCATTTGTTTAAAAGATTTCTTTCCCCATTGAATTATATCGGTGCCTTTGTAAAAATCATTGGTATATGTATAAGTCGGCATTCTGGATGCTTTACACTCCATCTTTTGTTCACCCATCATCAACCTTGTGATTGTTTCTGTACCCCTTTGCTTTTAACCCAACTCTCATTTGTTCCTGTGCTCTACCTCCTGCAACTTTTCCACAACCTCACTTATAATCCTTAAACAATAGTTGGAAGGTTTCCTTCACTTGGGCTTATTAATTCATTCCTCAAAGACACAGCTAGACCTCTTCTGATGGATATCACTCCATTGTCTTCTGACTTGCATTGTTTGATGAGTCAATGGTTATTTGTATTGCTAATTCTCTGTCCTGAATAAGTGACCACTAATCCTGGACTGTGTTAGAACCTACTCTTTTACCTTTAGTATACTGTAGTTTGATAATGATGTCCTTAGACGTGGATTTCTGAACATTTATTCTGTTTGTGATTTGTGGTGCTTAGAGATTTTCATCAAATTGAATAGGTTTTGGCTAATATTTCTTCCAATGTGTTTTCGCCCCACTCTCTTCTCTTCCTGGGATTCAAATTACTTGTTTTATACTGCTCTATATATCATTAGTTCAATTCAGGAGAGTTTTTAGTTTTTGTGTTTTTTTTTTTTCTCTTTTTGTCTCATTTGGGGCATTTATCTGACCTGTCTTCACACCAATCTTTTCTTCTGTGGTGTGGTGGTCATTCTCCTGTCAAATCTTCGAAAGTTTTAGATTTCAGTTATTTTATATTTTCCAGATCTAGATTTTCTACTGCTTTTGTTTTATGGTTTCCATTTCCCCATTTGTTCACTCATTTTTTCTATATTTTTCTGTAATACTTTGATATTAATAATAATATTAATAATAGCTACTGTAAAGTTGCCTGCTACATCTAACATCCAAGTGATCTGAGTTGGTTTCTGTTTCATAAATTTTGCTTAAACATATGTTCCATATCCTTGTTTCTCCATATAATTTATATTCTTCCATTGTAATCATGGATATGGTATAGATAAGAAAAGTGATGATTGGATAATATTACATATTTTTTCCTAGAGAATAGAGGCTCTTTCTTATGTCTCACAGCTAAGGTGAAAAGTATTACAAAGAGTTGAATTAATCTGTGATTACACTTTAGTTTAAGATGTTTGGGCACAGGGTACAGATCTGGATAACCTGAACCTAAAACCTACAACCCGTAGTTGAAGAACCATGGCTGGGTCTTCTCAGGGATTATTCCACTTCAAAAGTGTTTGAGCCTGGAGCCAGGAGGGTATTGGGACAGGGTATTGTTTTTGTATTCAGAGATTCCATGTATCACAAATGCTTGAGATAGCAGCGGCTCCCTTTGTCTTTCAGTAGCACCTTCAAGGCTTTTTATTTCATATATTTAAGGGATTATTGATATTATATTGATATTATAGATGACTGATATGTTAGACAAATTAATGCTACATTTGGAGCTTCCAGACATGAATCTGTACCACTTGACCCTGTTTTTATTGATAATTCAGCTAGCCCCTCTTCATTCAAGACCTTCCCATGCCCAGTATCAGCCCCCAGAACTGACACAGCTTAGTGCTCAGCTATGCAAGACTCCTTTCTTGGAAAGTGAAGTTAATAAAATAGGGAGAGTTAAGAGCAACTCATCTGTGAACCTTAGGCAAAAAGGTGAGCAGAGAAATAGCTCAATTAATAGTAGGAAAACCAATAAAGTAGGGAAATAAGTGGTCAAAGGAGGAATTTTTTTAATAGAGAACATATTGTAAGATAGTTGTACATTTCTGGTCATCACACAGTAGACAAGCAATACATGATAATTGAGCAGACAGGATAATTTGGAAAGAACAGAGCTCTAGAGTATGACAGAGATGAGATTCACAGCATTGGTGAGTGGACTGGACGTCAGTAAGAAAAGGATCACGTCTTCCATTAGAAAAGGAGGGTAGGTGGTAATGTAATTACGTATGTAGGTAACTTTGTATCTCCGGATTCCATTTATTTTTATCAATGAAGTGTTGCATCAACTAACAGTGATGAAAGGAAGAATATATTTTTGTCTGAGAAGGTTTGAAAGAGTGCCGCTGGAAAATAAGAAAGCAAATATGTTAAGGAAGAATGAGATCAGTAGAAATGGTGAATAATCATCTCCAGAAACTCTCTCTTCCATAAAAACATTGAGAACACTGGCAAAAACAGTCAAAGTCATCATTTTATGAACTCTGGAAATTAAACATAAGCTTGCAACACCAGAAAGTGATTATTCAAGAAAAACAGCTGCATCTTGAAGAAAAAAAAAGTGAGGTTTGTGGTGTATTAACTACCCTAATCTCATCCAAATCTCTCTGAACAATGATAGCCTTGAAAGCCAGTAGTCACACAATAATGATGAAAGCCAGCACTCTAGCAGCCTCTGAAGAGGGATTTAGAGCTCCTCCAAAACTCAATTCCCAAATAATTTTCATTAGTTGATGTGTTTGTCAATTCTCTGAAAAGCAATGTTTGCAAAGTCTATGTTTATATGACCTGAATCAGAAATCACCCAGTAACAATGAGTTCATGAGCTCACTTCAAATAGACTTTTCTCTGGGAGGGTAAGGTTGTTGAAAAACAATCAGTGGCAATTATTTAGCATCACTATTATCCAAGGGGGTGATAACAGTTGGGCCAAACAACAATTTGACTTAGAAACATTAAGGAAAAGCTGAGAAAGAGATGTAATTAGATGGCTTTGAAAACTGGAATACAATCCCAAGACTCTAGAAGGGTATGCAAATATTTAGATGTGTGTCCATGCCCAGGGCTGGATAAGCACCCAGAAAAACCTACATGTTTACCTATGCCTGACCTGGAGGCTTTGCATAAACAAGAAATGAAGGGTAATGTGGAGCTGTAAAATGTCTGTCTTAGCATTGAAGGTATACTCAACATGTACACAGAGTTCCTTGACAAACTTTAGAAAACATACTGGTCCCAGACATTTAAGGGAATCTCTATACAATTATTAGATGATCACTATGATAATTGAGCAAAGATTGCAGTGGCCTCCCATGACAAAGAATGGAGACTTTACAGAATTAGTTAAGAAAAGTTAATAATTTCATCACAATTCTTCACCAAAACACACAGTTAAGTAAGTGTTAACGATCTGCTTAAATATGCAATGTGGATATAGAGGTTTAATTTGCAGTTCTCTATAGTTTAATGCTAAAATTACATGGAAACATATTATACGACATGGGAAAAACAACTTCAAGTAGAGTGTTATACTCCAGGAAAGACATGAGGTATCAGTCGGAGATAAGACTATAGCGCTAAACATGGATTAGATTATCAAAAGCCTTGGATGTTATGTGAAGATATTTGTGTCAGAAAGATGTGAGACACTGGAATGGTAGGTGAATAATTGGTTTGCTGACTGTGCTGGATATCTTCAATTTTTACCCCTAGATCTACTTTGTATATTTCCACTCTCCACTCTTCCTATTGAGGTTAACCTGCATGACCCGGACTAATGGGCTCCCTTGTTGTATAGCTTATGGTTGGAGTTCACCAAATGGTAGCACTGGTAGAAGATCAGGAGAAAAGATGAAATATATGTTGGAGTATTCAGATTCCATCCCTGGGAGAAGTGAGGTGGGCAGGCTGCATCCTTCCACCACTCTCAATGGAAGGCCTGAACATCCCTCTTCACAAGAACCTCGATTCTGGTTTCAGTAACATTCCTCCTCTACTTGTTCTGGTTTATGGAAGGTGATAGCACCCTGTGGTGCTATCCTTTGTAGATGCAGCTCCTCTACACTCTGTTCATATCTTTGTAAATAGTCCTCTAAATTCTTCCCAAATTACCCAGTTTAAGTTTCCTGCCTAGATCTGAATAAAAATAGGGAGAACTAAATTGATAAATACTATTGCATAGTATCACAGTTGACAGTAGGCTGAACTAAAGAAATGTGTGCAATGCAGAGACTACCTTATATCTATCTGCATGGGTAGTACACAAACTTGATGAGCCAATTTACCTCTGTGTGAAGAAAAATCTGCTCCTTCTGCTTGGTACGTGAAACTCTACACCGAGATGCACTGCCTGGTGAGCTAAGCACTAGCCTGCCTATTCAACCTCCAAACTTTAAAATTTGTGATATTTATGATTTTGTAACTGATGATACCATTAACTAAGAAAGAAAATATGGAATAGGAAAATTTAGTGTGGTCAAATTTGTTGAGCTCATAGTCACTGAAAGAAGAGAAAACTAAGAAAAGAATATTATCAGAAAGACCAAGGAGGCGGCAGTTGCAGAAATGAAAGAGCATCGCAACGTCCAAAGCTGCAGAGATTAAGTAGATGGGACTGCTGGGAACCTACTTATTTTAGCAATTCAGGGATCACTGGTAACCTTTTCAAAATCGTTTTTTCCTGATCAAAGGGAAATCTTGTCTTCCTCAGTTTGAAGAGTGAAAAGGGGTGTTCTCATAAAAATCAAAACTAACTTTTGTGTCAAAAACTCAGAGAAATGGAAATTTTTATTATCAGAACTATCACCGCATTATAAGCAAATAGAATTGCAAAGATCAGTCAGAGATGATTAGGTCCAATACCTTCATTTTACATGGAGAAACTGAGGCCCCCACCCCACCCCCCAAATCAGGGCAGATTGCTTAAGGTCACACATCTAGGTCAGGAATTCTGATTCCCATAGCAAAGGCCCATCAGCATTATACTTTCAAACCATTGGAAGTTATTTAATTGTACTATATTTAATTGTGTTTGTTATTTAAGGTATTCGTATTTATCTGAGCTGGAACTGACAAAATGATGAGTGGTAGACAAGCTTTAATACTCTATATATGTTAAACAGACATTTAAATAATTGCAGAACAGCTTCAGCAGAAATTATTTGAATCTCCACTTGTCTTAAGGGCTAAAGTTTTGTTTACAATGAGAAGTGCTTTGCATCAAGTGATGTTACTTTTTAAAATCTTAGGAAATCATTTTACACTTAAAAGGGTTTATTTTCCCTGATTTTTTTTCTTTTCTTTTTTTTTAAATTTATTGGGGTGACAATTAGTGAAATTACATAGATTTCAGGTGTACAATTCTGTAATACATCATCTATAAATCCCATTGTGTGTTCACCACCCAGAGTCAGTTCTCCTTCCATCACCATATATTCGTTCCTCCTTACCCTCATCTCCCACCCGTCACCCCCCTTACCCTCTAGTAACCACTAAACTATTGTCTGTGTCTATGAGTTTTTGTTTCTCATTTGTTTGTCTTGTTCTTTTGTTGTTTTTGGTTTATATACCACATATCAGTGAAATCATAGGGTTCTCTGCTTTTTCTGTCTGACTTATTTCGCTTAGCATTATACTCTCAAGATCCATCCATGTTGTCACAAATGTTCCTATATCATCTTTTCTTACTGCCGAATAGTATTCCATTGTGTATATATACCACAACTTCTTTATCCATTCATCTATCGAAGGACATTTTGGTTGTTTCCATGTCTTGGCCACCGTAAACAAAGCTGCAATGAACGTGCCCGATCTCGTCTGATTTTTTTAATAGTTGACAACATCTTTGTTTTTAAAAACATTTGACATATAACATTTTGTTTTTTCTTTGTTTTTTCTCCTTTATCTTTTAAAATTTTATTTTATTGTTTTGACATATAACATTTTGTAACATTAAGGTGTACAACATGTTGATTTGATACATTTATATATCATAATGTGATTGCCACTAGAGCTATAATTACCACCTCTATCACATCACATAATTATCATTTCTTTTTGTGGTGGGAATAATTAAGATCTAGTCTCTTAGCAAGTTTGATGATTATAATACAATATTGTTGTCTATGTGTATTACACTGTGCATCAGATCTCTAGGACTTCATCTACTAGTTGCAAGTCACCCGAAAGTAAAACAATTCTTCAACCTAGTTACATTTCTTAGATGTGAACAAGCCAACTAATGGCATGGGCACTGGTCAAACTTGCAATGTGACATAAGATACTGTGCTGCTGATTTCACAACAGGCTAAATCAACCAGAGTCTATAAACAATCTCCATATTTCAGAATTTTTCACCTTTCTTTAAGTAGGTCACAGCAACTGCCAGAATAAAATAATAATAATTTTATTATTCATTTCTCTTAAGTATTAAAGTAATGATACTCATGAAAAATTCAGGTTCTGAGATTTTCATAATTTTGCATGTTATCTGACCTTTTAAATGTGTGAGGTTGTCTAACAGTAATCCAAAGAACAAAGTATATCCATAATTTAAATATGGGATTTTACAAATTGCACTGGATGTGAATATGCCAAAACAAAATCTGCTGAGATCTGTTCTCACCCCATAACTAGGAATTATTTCTGGGAAAAGTTTGGTAAAATTTAGTGTAAAACTCTGTTATGCTTTCACTGCCAAGGGGTTACTCACCCATGTGGGGTGTTACAAAATTCTGAAGCTTTATCCTTCAACAAAATTGGGGGTGAAAATGTGGTGCTACTATCATTTAATTTCAGCATTTCTATTTCTAAATGGACAATTATAATTTTGATTAAGTGATTAAATTTCAGTTTCATTTTTCTTTAATGGAAATTTTAATAACTGTCATGAAAGACTCCAAATCTGTTTCCACAAAATAACCCAATATCTTTTCTCAACTATTTTAAAATTCTAGCTAGACAGAAATGCATTAAGATACAATTGATGAATACTGGAAAATCAGTTGTTTTATTCCTTGTTTTTTTCTTTACTGAAGTATCAGATGTTTGAACCAGATGATTAATATTTAAAGTGTTACTAGAATTGAGTCTTTGGAGTTAAACTACATTTAGGTATATAATTTACATAATGTGCTTTGCCTAACTCATCATGAATCATTTTTTAATATATTTGAAAATTGGCTGAGTGCATAGCACAATTATGAGCACCTGAAACTGTCTCATTTCAAGAGAAAAATGCATTTTTCCCTACTTCACTGGCACACTAAACACTATCTGCACAGAACTACTAAAATTCTTGAAGACATTAATTTCCAACAGAAAGAGAGACGCTTTGGCAGAAGTTCTGTGGTATGTCACACAAGACCCTATGTATGTCTCAGGCTTTGAGGTATTTATTTGTCATTCATTCAATGAACACCTATTATTATTATCTCCTTCTATGTGCCCAGCATTGCGTTAGACATATTGTGTTTGGAAAGGAGAAGTGATCACAACTTGTACCAAAGTCGGTAAGGAAGAGCAGTAGGAAATGAATGTAAGAAAGAGAGAGTAAGGCCACACTACTAGGGAATTAAATAAGAGGCTGGGCCAGTAATAAAGAGAAAAATTCCATCACATTTTACACTCTCCTCACTTCCACTCCCAACGAGAGCAAAATCAAAAGTCATCAAAAACCTTAACAGAACATGGTATACAATGTTATTTTTTTACATGTAAGAAGGGTATGTATAGGAAAAATGTATATAAGAATGGTATATACAAGAATATATAGATATATTTGGTTGCATTTGCCTAAAGAAACACTGGAAGCATAATTAAACCTGAGAGTTATAAAAATGATATTCTCTACTGGTAAATGGGGATAAGATAGGAGCAGGACTGCTCTGTATAAGCATTTTTTATATGATTTTAACTCTTGCGTCACATAATTATAAAAAAAAAACAAAACACCACAGCAATTTGTAAGAACACATACATAAAGAAAAGCATGTCCGAATCTTGATGATATGGCAAGTGTGCTAGTAGTTACTAGTAGTAGAAATAAAATTTATATTACATATATTTTTAATTAAAGTTTATTGGGGTGACAATTGTTAGCAAAGTTACATGGGTTTCAGGTGTACAATTCTGTAATACATCATCTCTATATCACATTGTGTGTTCACCACCCAGAGTCAGTTCTCCTTCCATCACGATATATTTGATCCCTTTTACCCTCATCTACCCACTTACCCTCTGGTAACCACTAAACTATTGTCTGTGTCTGTGAGCTTTTGTTTCTTCATTTGTTTGCCTTGTTCCTTAGTCGTTTTCAGTAGTATATACCACATAACAGCGAAATCATATGGTTCTCAACTTTTTCTGTCTGACTTCTTTCACTTAGCATAATAATCTCAAGATCCATCCATGTTGCCATAAATGGCACTATTTCATCATTTCTTATGGCAGAATAGTATTCCATCGTTCATATATACCACACCTTCTTCATCCAATCATCTATCCAAGGACACTTTTGTTATTTCCATGTCTTGGCCACCAAAAAAAAAAAAAAAAAAAAAAAGCTGCAATGAACATAAGAGCACACATATCTTTACAAATAAATGTTTTCAGATTCTTTGGGTAGATACCCAGGAGAGGTATCATTGGGTCATATGTTAATTCTATTCTTTTTTTTTTTTAATGGTCAGTCTAGTATCTTGGAGACTTCAGCTATTTGAATCCCGCACATCCATTCCGTGGGGTCAGAAGAAGACTGTATGTTCATGTCTATCACTCAATACCATCCCTCTGCTAGATTCTCAGGGTGTAGAGATATATAAGCTATAGTTTCTGAACGTAAGGCAGGATTTTCCAACTCATATTCCTAGGCATATAGTGTGCTAAGATATTGAGCCTCTGAGCCTTTAGGGCACCTAAGTGGAGGCTGAGGAAACCAGACAACTGGGCTGGTCATCCACCTCTGGCAGACAGCAGACCTCTCTGTTTACCCCAGGCTGTCATACAAATAATTAAATATTATAATTTTTATGTAGGCATTAATGTGACTAATGTTGGGAAACACTGCCTTCCAGTCATCTTTATGTCCTTCTAGGCCTTTGTCTTCCTCAGAACTAGAGTGATGGTGGTAATTCTATTCTTATATTTTTGAGGAACCTCCACACTGCCTTACATAGAGGCTGCACCAATTTGCATTCCCACCAACAGTGTATGAGGGTTCCTTTTTCTCCACAGCCTCTCCAACACTTGTTATTATTTGTCTTGTTGATGATAGCCATTCCGACTGGGGTGAGGTAATATCTCATTGTGGGTTTTATGTGCATTTCTCTGATGATTAGTGATGTTGAGTATTTTTTCATATGTCTATTTTCCATTTATGTCCTCTTTGGAGAAATGACTATTGAGGTCCTCCACCCATTTTTTAATTGAATTGTTTGTTTTGTTGTTGTTGAGTTGTATGAGTTCCTTATATATTTTGGATATTAGCCCGTTATCAGAGGCATTGTTTGAAAAATCTTCTCCCATTTGGTTGGTTGCCCCTTTATTTTTTCGATGGTTTATTTTGCTGTGAAGAAGCTTTTTAGTTTGATATAGTACCATTGATTTATTTTAGCTTACCAATAAATGCATAAAAAGTGTTTGACAAGATACAACATCCATTTATGATTAAAACACTTAATAAAATAGGTATAGAAGGAAAATACCTTAACATAATAAAGGCCACATATGACAAGCCCTCAGCTAATATCATAATAATGGTGAAAAACTGAAGCCTTTCTCTCTATGTTCAGGAACACGACAGGGCTGTCCCCTATCACCTCTGCTTTTCAACATAGTATTGGAAGTCCTAGCCAGAGCAATCAGGCAAGAGAAAGAAATAAAAGGCATCCAAATTGGGAATAAAGAAGTTAAATTGTCACTCTTTGCAGATGGCATGATGCTATATGTAGAAAATCCTAAAGACGCCACCAAAAAGCTATTAGAAACAATCAATGAATACAGTAAAGTTACAGGCTAGAAAATCAACGTACAAAAGTCCATTGCATTCCTATATACTAACAATGAAATCTCAGGGGAAAAAGTTAAAAGAAACAAATTCCTTTTGCAATTTCAGCAAAAATAATAAAATACCTAGGAATAAACTTAACCAAAGATGTGAAGGACCTGTATGCTGAAAACTATAAGACATTTTTGAAAGAAATTGAAGAAGACACAAAGAAATGGAAAGACATTTCGTGCTCATAGATTGGAAGAATCAACATAATTAAAATGGCCACATTACCCAAAACAATATACAGATTTAATGCAATCCCCATCGAAATACTAAAGGCAGTTTTTAAAGAAATAGAACAAAAAACTCATCAGATTTGTATGGAACCACAAAAAACCCTGAATAGCCAAAGCAATCCTAAGAAAAAAAACAATGCTGGAGGTATCACACTCACTCACTTCAGCTTGTATACTACAGGGCAACAATAATCAAAATAGCATGGTATCGGCAGAAAAACAGACACGTAGACCAATGAAATAGAATTGAGAACCCAGAAATAAAACCACATATATATGGACAGATAATTTTTGACAAAGAAGCCAAAAACATACAATGGAGAAAAGACAGCCTCTTCAATAAATGGTGCTGGGAGAATTGGAAAGCCACGTGCAAAAGAATGAAAATAGACTGTCACTGTATACCAAAATTAACTCAAAATGGATAAAAGACCTAAACATAAGACCTGAAACAATAGACTGTATAGAAGAAAACATAGGTACTAAACACATGGGCTTTGGGTTCAAAGAGGATTTTATTAATTTGACCTCAAAGACAAGGAAAGTAATATGTTTTAATATATACCCCATAGTTGTCCAACTTTTGGGTGATGATGTCTGGGATGCAATAATATCTACCATATATTCAGAGTAATCTCGATGCAAGCCACACAATAATATTTCACTTAAGATATTCAGCAAGTTTAAAATGTTTTTGTGAACTCCTTTTTTTTTTTTTTTTTTTTTTTTTTTTTTTGGTGAGGAAACCAATGTATATATCCCTAAAAGCTAACTCTGGGTTGCCTGAGTTTCTGGAAACTGAGGCTGCCATTCTCTAAAATAGGATGAACTGATCCAAGAAAAATATTCCAACAGAAACAGTGACTTAATCAACTGAAGAACATCCCAGGGGCCCCAACTGCTTTTCCTAGACAACACCTGTAAACAGCTGGCTCCTGATTTCTGACATCTGGGAATCAAAATCATCTGAATATTCCCTCACAGACAAGTTTGATTTAGATAGATAGATAGATAGATAGATAGATAGATAGATAGATAGACAGATAGATATAGATATATTTCCTTTTTTTATTAGTTTCAGGTGTACAAAACAATGTAATAGACATTTCACTTCTCACAAAGTGATAACACCCTCCCTCATTTTTATATATACAGGTATTCGTAATTCCCATGTCCCACCCCCCAAAGAAAATGAAACTCATAGAGATAAAGAATTTGTTTGTTGAACCATAGACCCAAATTTGGGGATCTAGCAAAATGCCCAAGCCCCCGCCATGCCTTTATGTCAGATAAGAGGAGATGGGGAACTTGTGCCTTCTTTTGTTTCCTAGCTGAGTCTGGCTTTCTACCTAACCCTTCCTTAACCCATGCTGTGCAATGTTGCAGGCTTTGATTCTAATCCAGATGTGTGGCAGGTAGGGAACCAGATGAGATCTACCTCACCTGATACCCACAGCTATGCTTGTGCCAAACTTTTTTGATACCCAGGCTGAGCCCCAGTCTCTGCTGGGTTAACCAGCACCATCTGCACTGGGTCCATAACCAAACGGGAGTCTCTGTGCCTGAACCAGCCAGCCAGAAGTGTTGGGTGGATTCTGCAGAGTAGATGCTTACAGTCCATGTGCCATTTTAGACCTCTCTACTTTTCAATACAGTGTAATAGCAATACTTTCCTTATTAATACTTCACTTATTGTTATAAAATTGTTGTGGCATAGTTCATTGGAGGACAAGATATAAGAGGTATGGCCACTTTAAATTCATGTACTCTGTGAGGACACCTTACAAATGCAAGATTCTATGTTAAATACTTTACAAATAATATTTATAATCTTCACTAATACTGCAAGATAAAAGTACTTCATTGACACTTTTTATAGATGAGGAAAACAAATCTCTCCCATCTAACACTGCTGTTCCTAAGTAACCCATTAGTTACTACTTGGTCCAACCAGAAATCAGATGTCAGATTTCATATTTCAAAGCCTATGTATATTCTATAAACTCAGGCTATTATTCATGTAGAAGAGGAATAAATCCCCAAAACAGGTTATTAAACAGTAAATTTGAAATCAGTTGAAGGGCAAAGCAGCCAATAGCAACCTACTATGAGTTTCATTTGCAAATAATCTAAACAAATGCTGATTCCATAAAAACAGAGCCTTTATTTCTGATTTTGATTCTCACTTGGGAGGCTAATAATCTCCAAAAGTCTCACAGAAGCTATATGCTGAGAATGCCACATTTACTGATGGTTCTGATCAGTTTAATATGAGCCCCAGGGGAAGTCTCTGGTGCAAGTTCCAGAGAACAATAATAATCATTTGAGTTATAAATACAATGTTTCATTTGGAAAGAGACAGGGAGATATAAAAACTGTCTTTAAAATGTTAAAGTGGCATTGTGGGAAAAGGAGGAGGATGTCCTTTGTTATTTGCTCACCCTGGCTCAGTACTAGAGTCATCTGAGGCACTCTTAAAAACTTGGACACCTGGGCCAATCCTAGAAATATTGATTTAAATGGTTTGGGGTAGGATTTGGGCTTTTGAAGAGTATTCTAACTTGATAACAGTGTGGATAGCCAATGCACTAGAAAGTAAAAAGGGACCAACAACTTATAGTAAAGGTGAGGCAGATTTCACTGATCCCAAGATTGACATCAAATTAAACAGTGATTTTGAATATCCAAGAAAGCACAAGGGTAATCATATCAACATGGCATAGTCTCCCACAGTCCTCAGCCACAAATAACATACATTTGAAAGAAAATGTATTTATATGGAATTTTATTTAATACACTTCATACTATAATAAAAATTGTGCTAATTTGTTTAATGGACGTAATAAAATCTAATGAACAAAAAGAAATCCTTAGTATATTTAAATAAATTCCAAAGATCATAGGTGAGTTAAGCTGGCATAATGCTTAAAGTATAATGCTTAAAATATAGAACATTGAAAAAATACAACAATGTAAAATCAATCAACACAACAATGTAAAAGGCTACCTCAAGAAGCCAGGTGCTTTCCATAAATGAAAATACTCAAAAAATGAAAGCTCTTTTGTCAGATATGTAAAAGAGATTTTTGCATTGGGTAGGAAATCAGACTTAATGGTAGTATCAGTTAGGGTTCTCCAGGGGAAATCGAACCAGCAGGAGAACTATTTCCTGATAGATGATTGATGGATAGATAGGTAGGAAAGTGGCTCAATAGGCATAGATAGGCAGAGCCATAGATAAAGTAGATGAAAGGATGGATGGATGGATGGATGGATGGATGGATGGATGGATGGATGGATGGATGGAAGGATGGATGGATAAAAAGATTTATTTTAAAGAACTGACTTATGCAATTGTTGGGGCAAGCAAGTCTGAAATGTATAGAACAGTCCAGGAGTCTGGAAAGTCTCAGGCAGAGGCAGAAGCTGATGCTCTAGTCTTGAAGCAGAATTTATTCTTCTTCAAAGAAACCCCAGTTTTGACCTTAATACTTTTCAACTGAGTGGATGAGGCCCACCCACATTGTTGAGGATAATTTCCTTTACTTAAACTTGACTGAATGTAGATATTAACCACATTGACAAGAGACCTTCAGAGTAACACCTGATTAGTGTTTAACTAAATAACTGGACACTATAGACTAGCCAAGTTGATGCATAAAACTAACCTTCATAGCAATGTATAACTGCTTTTCCAACTCTAGGGTTGTATTATTCCAATTAGAAAAACAAACAGAAAAAAAATTATTCTTCTCACTGGTAAACAATCTTTACAAAAGTATCATATGCAGTGGCCATGCCCACTGTCCACCACTATGTTCAAAATGATTGTCATACTTCTTCATCATTGTTACACATCTCATTTAGGCAATGTAATTAGATTGGCATGAAAAATTATCAAAGAGGAGAGATCCAAAATGGTGGAGTAGATAAACGCTGTGCTTGCCTCATCCCATGGACACATCAAAAGTGCAACTAAATTATAGAACAATCAACCTGGAGAACCATCTGAAGTCTGGCTGGACAGAAATTTTATGACTATGGATATAAAGAAGAAGCCACATCAAGATTGATAGGAGGGGCAGAGACGCAAAATGTGCTGGCTCCAAACCTCCATACGGTGGATGAAAATTGGGAGGGATATCTTGGCCACAGAGGTCCCCACAGAGGAATAAGGGACGACAGCCTCACATAGGCTCCCCAGCAAGGCGTACTGGTGCCAGCAAGAGGAGCCCTCACATCTGGCTGTGAAAAACAATGGGGATTCCGACAATCTGGATGGGACATAAGGCTACGGGAAACACAGACATCCTCTTAAAGGGCCCACACAGACTTGCTCATTCGCAGTCACTCACCCAGGGCTCCAGTGGAAGGACTGTGACTAGAAGGGCATCAGAGGCTGGGTATAGAATGAGGTATGGGGCTTTGGGAAAAGGCTGGAAGATAGTCACGATTTTCCCTGTGTGGAGTCCTCCACCCATGCAGCCAGCAGGTGGCTCCATCTTTCCTGTGTTGAGCCTGCCCCCACAGGCCAAATATAAATCTGATTGGCCTGGTGATCCGCTGCTCCACCCTGCTGACTCATTGACACCCCACGACACCCAACTTCGAATAACACAAGGCTTTATCAGTGGATGACCCTTATGGGGAGCCAACAACTGGCAGCAGGCCTCAGTGTGTCCTGGCTTTTTACAGAGCTACCCCAGTCCCAGTACTGGTAGCAGCCGTCCTCAGTGTGGCCTCTCACACACACCTCCAGGTTTAACACAGGGAGCGAACAACCATGGATCACTTTGTAGTTCCTACCAGATAGTCCTGGGCCAGTCACAAACAATGGCTGACCTGGGCCTGCACTGCAGCCCTTCCCAGGAGGCCCTAGAACCAACATATTTGGAGGCTGGCCTCAGATCACAGCAGAGCACTGCCAGTTAGCCACACATGTGTCACACCCAAAAGGCAGTCTCACTAGGCAACAGAGCCCACTGTAGTGAATCCTGCTTTATGTGATAGACCCTCCACTCCCACACAGCAAGCCATAAATTGTGGCTGTGGCCAAACCTCACAGCTAGTCAGCCTGAGGATCAGTCACACTCACTGACATGCCAATAAACATCATGCTCAAATATAACAAGAGGGCACACATAACCCACACAAGGGACACTCCTGGAGCACCTGGAGCAGGTGACCAAGGAGACTGTGCCAGGACCCCACAGGGTACCTATTACATAAGGCCACCTGGCAAGACTGGGATATGAGGCATCTACCTAATCTACCTAATACATAGAAACAAACACAGAGAGGCAGTCAAATGAGGAAACCAAGAAATTCATCCCAAATGAAAGAACGCTGTCCAGAGACAGAGTTCAAAACAATGGTTATATGGATGCTAAAGGAACTTAGTGAAAACTTCAAAGAGACAGCAAGTACAAAAAAAGTACATAGAAACCATAAAAAAGAAGTGAAGGATACACTGAAATGAAGAATGCACTAGAAGGAATCATCTGCAGACTAGATGAAACAGACGATTGATTCAAAGATTTGGAAGACAAGGTAGCAGAAAACAGGCAATTGGAAAAGCAAAAGAAAAAAAGAATCCAAAACAATGAGGATCGTTTAAGAGACCTCTGGTAGAGCATCAAGCAAAACAACATTTGCATCATAGGGGTACCAGAAGGAGAAGAGAGAAAGCAAGGGATTGAGAACCTATTTAAAAAAAATAATGACTGAAAACTTTCCTAACCTGGGAAAGAAAATGGACATACAAGGCCAGGAAGCACTGAGAGTCTCAAACGAAATGAACCCAAACAGTCCTACACCAAGACATATTATAATTCAAATGGAAAAGGTTAAAAACAAAGAGAATCCTAAAAGCAGCAAGAGAAAGGCAACAAGTAACTTATAAGGGAGCTCCCATAAGATTATCAGCTGATTTATCAACAGAAGCTTTGCAGGCCAGAAGGAATTGGTAGGAACTATTCAAAGTGATGGAAAGCAAGGACCTACAACCAATATTACTCCACTCAGCAAAGCTATCATTTAAAATTGAAGGACAGATAAAGAGCTTCCCAGACAAGGAAAAGCTAAAGGAGTTCATCACCACCCAACCAATATTACAAGGAATGTTAGAGAGACTTCTTTAAGGCATACACACACAAAGATACAAAATATGAATAATAAAATGGCAGTAACTACATATCTTTTAACAACAACTTTCAATGTAAAGGAATTAAATGCTTCAATCAAAAGATAGAGTGGTTGAATGGATAAGAAAACAAGACCTTACTTATGCTGCCTACAAGAGACACACTTCTGATCAAACGACACACGGACTGAAAGTAAAGGGGTGGAGAAAGATATATTCATGGAAATGGAAACAAACAAACAAAAACTTGGGTAGCTTACACAAAACAAAATAGACTTTAAAACAAAGAAACACAGAAGGACCCAGTAATCCCACTTCTGGGTGTTTATCCAAAGCAACCTCAAATGCTACATTGAGGGGACCTGTGCCTCCATATGTTCATTGCAGCATTGTGTACAACGGCCAGGATGTGGAGGCTGCCTGGGTGTCTATTGATGGAAGAATGAATAAAGAGGAAGAGGTACATATATACAATGGAATATTGCTCAGCATGGAAAGGAATGGGTTCTTGCCATCTGAGATGACAGGGATGGACCTGGAGGGTTTTATGCTGAGTTGAGTATGTCAGACAGAGAAAGATAGATGCAATGTGATTTCACTTACATGTGGAATCTACAGGACAAAATAAACAAACAAAACAGAAACACACTCATAGATACAGAGAACACTTTGATGGTTGACACATAGAAGGTGGGATTGTGGGAGTGGGTAAAAAATGGGAAGGGATTAAGAAGTACAAATTGGCGTTACAAAGTAATCATAGAGATGTATGGTATAGCACAAGGAATATAGTAAATAATATTATAATAACTATACATAGTGTCAGATGGGTACTAGACTAGTCAGGGGGATCCCTTCTTAAATTATACAAATATCTAACCACTATACTATACATCTAAAATTAATACAAAACAATATTGAATGTTAACTGTAATTGGAACATTAAAAAGGAGGGGGGAAGTAAAAGGGAATAAGAGGTTCAAATTTTCAGGTATAAAACAAGTCATGGGGAAGATAGTAGTATTGTGATAGCATAGTACAGTCAGATGGTTGCTGGACTTTGGGTGATAATTCTTCAGGTACATAAATGTTGAACAACTATGGTGTACACCTGAAACTAATATAATGTTTTATGTTAGCTATATTTTTTAGTAAAAATCTTTAAAAAAATTACTAAGGTGTCCCACTCTGTTCAGACACTGCCCTATCTGTTACTTTGGATACCTCCCCTTACATTGTCAATGTTGATGTATGCAAGAAACATAGTCACTTCTAAAAATGAAATACTAAGTTATTTTTTAAATCAAATTGTTCTTTATCCCATTATAGGACTCTGGTAAAAGTAGGTTTTATTAGGTTTATACCAGAAATCTAAGCAGAGTTTCCTATCTCTTTCTAAACCCTACACCCCAAAATGAATCTTTGATCCTTATGACCCTTTGGTTGTCTGTGCAGAATAAGAATTTGAGGCAGACTCACAAGTGAGAGTGTATAATAACTATTAGAGACCAAAGCAGGTGTTGGGGAGAGGGGAAGAGTGAGCTGGGTATGAGGGTATGACACTTACTTTCTCAAACTGACACAACCTGAGAGTATAGCCCAAGAAGGAACTGAAGTTCTGCTCATTCAGATTAGTAGTGTCTCGTTCATAACACAAAGGAGATACTAACGAAGAGATGAGAAAAAGGCTACTCTGGCAATCAATCAATCTATCTATCTATCAATCAGTTAGCTGTGATGTCCACATCTACCACTGCAATAGAAAAAAATAAGATATGCTACTATGAGTGTTCTAAATATGTAATAAGGAAAATACTGCCAAGTATGTATTTGGGTTTGACTTTAGGTATAGTTATAAGGCAGCCCTTCATATAGTTTTCTAATTCAGTAGAAGAATCTATTGATAATTGGTAGATTAGATAGGTGATAGATAGAGGGATGATAGACAGATGATACATAGGTTGACAGATGATAGATATGTAATAGACAAGTAGAATGAGAGACAGATCGATAGACAGACATTTCAAAGACAGCCAGGGTAGGAAATGTTGGTGCATTAAACATCACACAAATTTACTAAGCTACAGTTAATAATAGACTACATTTTCATACATTATTCTACATGAACACTATTTTGATATTTACACTGTTGCTTTTTTATTTTACTAGAATTATGAAAAATACAAAAAGTGACAGCATTCCAAAAACATATCAGGCTTTGAATAGAAATAATACAGATGTAAAACTCAGAAGGGAGAAGTAAGAAGAAAAAGAGGATACTTTAGTAATAGAGTCAGCACAGGTCTGGGAAGCAGAGGTTGTATCCTAGCCCTGACCTACCCCTACTAATTAGCTGGGAGCCCTGGACAAGTCACCGAGCATTTGGAACCTTTAATTCTTCCTATATAAATTGAGAAAATGAACAACAGCTCTAAGACCCTCCTATTTCTAAAGTATGATGAATCTTTAATCTTTAAATAGGTGAATAAACAGATTGGAAGTAATCTTTCTATAGCTTGTGAACGTAAACCTCCCCTTTTAAAAGTTCTTCAAAGAGTCCCCAATGTCTTTACATAAAGCCTATAATATGAGACACCTATCAATGTCTTCCGTACTATCTAGCAATCCTATCTCTTTCTAGTTTATTCTCCATTACACTGAATTCCACACACATTGAACTGCTCACATATTCTCATATTCAGGTTCCTCTGTCTAGATTCACCCTCAACAAACTTTAAAAAGTCAAGCTAAAATTTTATATTGAATGGAAAAATTTACAGTGCTAAAAAGAAAGGACCTGAATTTGTTGTCCTAATTTTTGTTGGACATTATTTTGTTCCCATCGGCAAATCCTTGTGCTTGTCCTCTACGGAAGACAAGTTTGAAGTAGGAAAGGATGCCTGCTTTTCCAAGCAATACCCACTACAGACTTTTTGAATCTAGTCTACAGGATATAAATCATGAAGAGCCTCAGGAAAAGCAATTATCCATAATGTAATTGCACATATATAAAAGGTCTCAGAACTGTTGTCTGTGACATAACAGAGGTGAAACAGTCTGTCAAAGGAACCCTTCTCTCTGCATTCAGGGATTGTGGGGGCTCCAAGAAGAGTGAATGTAATCATCTCAGTAGCATTAGAAGGGAACACAGGGATTGAGAGTATCTACAGAGAGAGGTGCAAGTGCCATGAGTAACTATTGTTTCCCCCAAATCAGACCTAACCGGACAATCAGCTCTAATGCATCTTTTGGAGCAAAAATTAATATAAGACCCGGTCTTGTTTTAGTATAATATAAGACTTAGTCTTATAATATAATATAATATAATATAATATAATATAATATAATATAATATAAATCAGGTCTTACATTAATTTTTGCTCCAAAAGACGCATTAGAGCTGATTGTCCGGCTACGTCTTATCTTCAAGGAAACACGGTAGGAAAGACAACAGACACTGGACACTGAAATATGCTCTTCTCATCAGCCGAAAACCTAGAAATGCCCCTGGGCCTGAGGAGATCTGAGACATAGCCTCAGGCAGAGAAAATAATAGAGATTTTGGATTGGGGGGGAAAAAATCCAAGGTTCCATTATAGTAATCAGGAATAAAGTGGAGAAATATTCTCTGTAAACTTTTGAGAGTCTGAGACTTAAAGTTCTCAATTATGAAATGGGGATTTCAATTCAACCATTTCCTAATGATGATGTCTACTACTTAAATCTATCGACTTTGTCTTCTCTAGGATGAAGCATGACCTAAATAAACATGACCTAAATAATTTCTATAAAAAAGTTTTTCAAAAGCTAGCACATCAAATATTGCTGTGTGTTGACACTATACTCGGCAATTATCGCAAAATATATTTAAAACAAATCTGTGAGATATGTATTATTCTAATTTTATAGGATAAATAAAGGACTGAGATATAGAGAGATTAACTAATTTACCACACAATTAACAAAAGGAAAGCCAGGGTATGGATTCAGACACATCTTACACAAAATTTGTGTTCTTAGCTAGTGTACAAATTTACGTTACACCTGGAATAATTCTAACTGTATTATTCAGTGCAGATTTATTGCTCTAACACCCAAAATATCAATGCCTTGATGTAGAAACATTATTGCTCATTCATATCACAGTGCAATGTTCAGTGTGTGTGTGTGTGTGTGTGTGTGTCTGTGTGTGTGTGTGTGTGTGTGTGTATTGGGAGGAGAGTCAACAGGGATATTGGCCCTTACAATTTATGACCCACCATCTAAGCATTTACCACACTTGGCTTTAAGAGTGTGTACAGAAAGGAAAAGAAAGTGGAGTTGTGTGAGGATGATTTTAATGCAGAGGTGGTAACATCACTCTTACCCATTTTTCAGTGGCCTGAGGTCAGCTCTATGGCCCCACCTAACATCAAGGGGCTGAGGAAGCAAGTAGCTGTGAGAGCAGGAAGAGCAAGAGGCATGCATTTCTGTCGCAGTGAAACATTACATAGTGAAGAAATTAAAACAAACCTAGAGAAGTGACACCATCACACAACATTATTATTCACCAAGAATATCTTTTACTATGAGAAATCTATTTCATGCTTGTCTACTCTGGCAAATCCTAAAATTAGGCTTGAAATTGGTTAAAAATGAGAGTGATCACAAGAAAACTAAAAGGCATTTGATGTTGATAATCACTGGCGGCATTTGCCCAGATGTTAACATAATCTAATTCTAGTTCTTGATCATAATCGGTGTTATTTTTCTTCTTGGAGAATGGGTGCTCATTTCTTGCATGCTGTTCTTGTCCTGATAAATGCTGAAATATTTTTCAGGCAAAGTTCCACAATGAATACTACTGTAAACATTCTTTAACAGTTAGCCTAAACTAAGTAACATTTAGAATGTATGTCATAAAATATCAGAGCCAAAAAACAGGCTTTTCAAACTTGCTGTAACAACTGAACCCTAACACCTTAGCAACCACTCAACAAATGAAAGATTTACTGGACAGTTGCTTTTATACTTACCACAGAGCAAATCAAATGATTTGAAAAGGGATATAAATATAAAATTTGAGTTTCATAATTGTCATATTGTAACAATTTTCTCATTCATAAGAATTTATATTCATATCCAACAATATAAAAAAGTTACCTTGCTGTTTATTATTGGTACATTATAATAAATGAACCATCAAATATTTTCTTAGTCATAAAAGTCTGTATTCATATTTGACAACATCATTTGAAGATCACTGCAGTGTACTAATGGTAAACAATTTTAAATTTAAACATGGGGAAATGTGATTTTGTGAACTTGTCAGTATGGAGAGACAAAGAACTACTAAAAGAAGAATGGATTAAGAGAAAAATACAAAACCTGGAAAGAAGAATAAATATTGGGACCAAGAGGAGAAACTGTTGCTTTTTTCTCCTTCTTTTTTTTCCTGATAAGCAGGGTTCCTTAGGCTTCCATACCAAGCCTAAGACAGAAACCATTGTTTCTTTTTATTGCATTATTTTCCCACTATGGGAAGGTGGCTAGTGATTTTGAGTTCTGTAAATATTTTAATTTATTACAAAATATACAATTAATGACAAACAGCATAGTGAAAGGAAAATGGCATACTGATTAAAAATACTCATAAAAAATGAGACTCTGATCTCCCACCGACTGGCTGTGTGACCTTTGAGAAGTTTCTGAATTTTTCAGAAACTCAGTTTACCTATTAGCAAAAAATGGGCATAATTAGAAATGCTAATTTATGGAGGTTTTGTGAGCCTTAGCCTGAAGTTAATACATATGAAGTCAAGGTCGGACAATTAAGTTCGTGAACCCTCCACCGTGCACTTACATGGTGGAAAGTTTGCAAACTTAACTGTCCGATCTTTCTCCGACACTTGTAACATAGCAGAGCACATGTTATGAGCTTGATGCATATATGTTACTGGTATCATTATTTTTAGCTATTAATATCACCAAAAAAAATGAACTACATTTATTTTTCCATCTGCCTCTTTTTGTTAAATATTTATTCATATAACATTAAAGCAGAAACCTGTTTTATCCAAAACACTTAAGGAAAACAAAAGATGATACCAAGTAAAAGGCAATAAATACAGGAGGCCTTTGAATAAAGCCTACAGGTTACATTCCCTTTGGTATTATGTCGGAGCACTAGTGTGACCTATAGGAGGGAACAAATAGTATGCACATGATATTTTCAACAATATTAATTCTGTAACTATTGAAAAACCCGTAATTGAAAGACATACAACTGAAATAGATGCAAAAGTCTCAGAACTCTGAGTGCAAGATAACAAAATGTAATTCTGCTGAGAAGGATGCAAACTGATATCGCCAGGGATACAGAAATAGTAATAGATACTCAATGAGCAGAGAAGATAGAAAACATTACTATTGAATGATTTCTGGGAGTATTAATGGCATACAGATTAAATGTGAATTTATATGGAAACATAAGAGCTATGCATACAAAGAATGAAGTAAAATGCTGGAGATTTAACACCAGCCAAGTACTTATTTCAGTTAAAACAACTGATGAATCCACGATGATGTGACGGTGTATGGGCAACTGTTTTTTGAGGGAAATAACCATATAGAAAGAAATCTCATAAGGAAGATTCTCTAGTGGCTGTGGTGGAAAAAAAAAAATGGCAAAAGGCACAGTCCCAATTGACCGGTAGATGTATTGAGAGAATGTCAGGAACTACTCTTGTTTGGAATATAAAAGATAATGTAGTGAGGAATCAAACAAGATAATTAGGGGAAATAAATTTAGGATAAGTAATCAGAAGACTTCTTGATAAGACCCACTATATATCTAGTTTCTCAAGGAAACAAATATAAATCAACACACTAAGCTTGTTTATAATTTGTTGAAATATTACCTGGGAAAATCTGTGTATGGGCAAAAAATAATATTTTTCTAGGAAAGTAAAGTGTCTCTATTCTCTGAGGGTGAAACGTTATTGGATATACAAATGACCCAAACTAGAAGAAAATCCTATGAATCATTATAATTTATTTCCCAATGACCGTTTTGATCATTATAAAGATGGCACTATCGAACTTTTGGGTGAAAATGGTAGCAAGTGAGAAGTACTGGCTTTGCTTTCCCTAAATATCTCAGCAAAATATTATTTTATTTATATACATACATATATATATACATGTATATATATATATAAAATTATAGTTGGCATTCATTATTGTTCAGCTTCAGGTGTACAGTGCAGTGATCAAGCATCTACATCTTCCCTGAGGTGGTCTCCCAAATGGGACCTGTGTCCATCAGATACCCTACAAAATCTTTACAACATTATTGATTACATTCCCGAAATTATTTTTCAAAAACTCTGAGGCCATTTTGTGGTTACCGATAATTCAGAGCTTGTTTCCATTCATTTTAGCCATTGTCATACCCACCGCCTACCCCAAGCAGCTTGCATTGCGTCTGCTGTACTTATCTTCTGTAATGTCTCTGGACTCCAATGCAGGTTACAAATTATGGCCTGATTTTCCGACTTTAATTACTTCTCAGTTGCTAATTTGCTGAAATCTGTTAATGGAACCCTATTGTCAACAAATTCCTTAAGAAAAAAGTAAGTTCACGTCAATGTTGAGATCCCGATGTGTCAAGCATTGAGCCAAATACTTTTACAAGCCTCATCTTATTAAATTTCACTAGAGTTGTAGACGGGTATTAAAGAAGGTCACATACCTTGCAATGACAAAAAAAAGCTAGTCCACCTCAAAGCGTTCTCGTTTTAAAAACCATATTCCTATCACTAGTATACTTTGATATTTGCATTTATTTGTTATCTTCATATTACTGGAACAATCAATCTTTTTAATAATAAGAACAAACACTAATCAAGCCTCTGGAACATTATTTGGAGTGCTTTGCATGCATTCCACCTTCATCCTTTCCAATCAAATCTTCACCTTAATTCAAGGTCCACTTCAAATCCCAGGCTGTACTTACTATGTATGATGGTAATTAGGAAGTTGGATTTTTCTTTTTTAAATATAACGTTTTGTATCTTCTCTGGGTCAAGACAGGAAATAGTACACTGAGTTACATGAATTTTACCCATAATACTTAGATAGTTCTTGATGTAGAGTGGACTTCATAAGTATAATCAATTATAATCAGGAGGAGGATAAATGTAGCAAAATTGGTCTTCTAGGTAATACGCTCATTAAACTTTCAGTGTTTTATTAATTTTACTTGAACTTTACACTTAAGTATTCCTAAAAAAATAAGAAATTAAAAATTTCATCAGTGTATTTTCATCAGTCTGTTCTATGATACTAACTGAAGTCTCAATGGCTCACTTCAGAACAGTAAGGCCAGAGAGGCAGGAAGTGAAAGACGACGGTAATACACATGCTTACCTCAATACCTCAAAGGCCTCAGGTGTACACAAGTAATGGCTGTGTGTGATGTCAGAAGGGTAGTAGATTGGGGAAAGGAGGTTATCACTTTGTGAGGGGTATAAATGTCTAACTATTACATTGTTTTGTACACCTGAAGCTTAAAAAAATAAATAAATAAAAAACAAAAGCCTCAAAGGCCTGGTACTAAAGGCAAAGGGAAACTATGCTCCTACATAATGGAAAGAGGTAGAGTATTTTGGCTCCCCAAATCTGCTGTGGGGACTTCCCTTTCTGAATCCATTTCTGTATCTACTGGGGGACTATAATTCCTAATAATGCAGCACAGGAATACGCAAAAGTGAATAAGTGGTAACACCACATCATTGGGTTAAATAATTTTTTATGAAGAGGAACATGAAAGGTGATATCTGTGGGTAGGTGTATTAAAAAGGCTATGTTTTTGTTTTCGTTTTTTGTTTTTTTTCCCCCCAAGCATTGTTTTTTACAAAGGAAGAGATAAAGATTTCTTACAATTACAGTGGAATGAATTCTTCTTTACATCCCAAATTACCAAGAAGGAAGGTGGGGGCATAAAAATCTCTCCTCTACCATGTAGAATCACACTAGAAATATAAAAGCATTTGGTTAGCAGTTGTGCACACATATAGGTGTTCTGGCTCATGATCTAAGAGAAGAATGAAGAACTCTTAACAAAAATTGTCAGAAAATAACAGAAATATAGGGTGACAAATTCACTCTGGTTATTTGAAGAGCTTGGGCAGGAAGTGAAGAACGTTATCGTACTTATACAGACAGCATTTTAGAGGTAGGTCATGATTTCCTGAGAGTAAAAAATAATATATATATGCATTTAAGATTGAGTTGTAGTTTGTTTTTTTTTTTTCAGTCATTTGTTTTGAGTGTATCTACAGCATTGTAACTTTATTTTACCAACGGTAAACTGGCCTCAGGTTTTTGTCTCTTTAAACAGCATGAGGGAATGGCCTGTCATCTAACTGGGTTTCCATCTCTGCCTTTTCTAAATTTCTACAAGTGGTCTCCAGAATCTCCTTTCCCAACCCCCCAATGCTTCATTCATGTCACATGAAGGCACCATCCAGTTCCTTTCCACTAAAAAATGTAGATTTAGTGCAAAAAGTATCTAGGCATCATCAGTACATACATCCAATTCACTGGGTTTTTAGAATACTTGTTAGTCCAGGTTTGATAGATGACTAGTATATACCTCCAAGCTCTAAATCTCCGGTCATGGATAGGGAGCACAATGGCCTACTATAACAATAACAAGAATAGAAAAGCCTATTCCTCTTGGAATACTGGTCCCCAGTGAAATAGCACCATGACCCTAGCATATTGCCCGATTTCCTGAGTCTCTGAACTTTTGCTCACTTGTTTTAATCAGGATTTTGTCCAGACCTCTGTTCCTGAATTGCTCTTCTAATGAAATATCTGAAGATTCAAGTCCTCAATTAATTCTTGAAATCGGTCTTATTCTTGTAACTCTCCCTTCTTGAACTCTGCCTCCAAACCCTCTTTGGCATCTTCCATCATGTAACATATGAGTAGCGCACACATATCCTGATTTAGGATGTCACAGCTTTGATTTAGTAACCAACAGACTTATTATTTCCAGGACAGAAAAAGAAGTCTCTAAATCTCTGGTGATTCATTCCAAACAGTTAAAATCAAGGGGTCACAAAACTTTGTGAACTTAACTGGATTGCTGAATATAATGAGTTAGGCTGAAGCAATTGAGATAATAGTTATTATAGCTGTTAGATCATATTTAGTCTCAAATATTTAATTAAATTTGCATTTATTAGGTATATCTTCTATATGCTAAACTTAGCTATATGCTTATATATATTTCCTAAACGTGCAAGTCAATTTGCAATGAAAAAACATTCATTAAGTCTCAGAAATGCCATAAGACATATGTAAAGAGGATATTATCCACATTTTAGTGATGCTTAAATAACTGGAGATCACCTGGTTCCAAGTTCACTAAGCATTTCTCATCATTATTAATCAATACAAAATATGCACCAAAGGTGTCCTTATCATAAATAGACCACTTGAATGGATTTAAAATTGATGCATTAAAAATAGTAAATTCTCAAAGGCCAACGTATTGATTTTCACATGTCAGTGTGTGAAAGAGCTGGGGCAGGAAGTTTTTTGGGATCCCCCCAAAAAACTTTTTTTTCAGTGGTTCTATGTGGTCTTTAAAATCTTGTGTTATTTTCCTCAATCAGTTTTTATATTTGTTCATTACTTCACAAGATTTCTCACAGAGATTTTATCTGTATTGCAATATTATAGCATCATAGATTGTATTCCATGAGTATAGTGTATGAAATAAGGGCTGTCTAGAAGTAAATTAATTGGAAAGTGGTCCCAGGGAGCAAGAGTGAGGGACCAAGAAACTGAATGGAAGTAGGATATACAGTACAAAAGGCATTATCTAGTTGGCTATGTCTATAAGCAACTAGAGTGTTTGCTTCAATCAGAACTTTCTTAAGAGCCTGTATAATGTGTTACACATTCATGTCTCACTTCTTGTCCCTTGTTTAAGATTTGATTCATGAAGCTTTAGTTCTGTGCTTTTTGGAGTTGCACATACAAGAGTGTGCTTTGTCAGAGTAAGAGAAAATTTTAGAAGGAAAATATGAGGCTCTATAAATATTTGAGGAAAGGTTTTTAATGCTAAAGAGGTATAAGTCATTACAGCTATGACTGGACTCAGTGGCCAGGACAAGAGAATAAGGTGTGTCTAGGAAGTATCCATCACAAAAACACAGTCTTCGAATTGTGATAAATGTTTGAAGTTTACACCATCACAAAGATTAATGCCACTTATATTATAAAATATCTTTAGCTGATCCTCAATGCTATACTGCTCTCTTTTTCACACATTCACTATGCTCCCCTTTGACATAATGCAGAAAGAAAATCTGCAGGTCTTTTATCCCCCCATTCTACTCCTGTGTTTGATGCTATAGCATTGTTGGTTGCATTGACAGTGAACAGCAGTGTAGACAAAAATGTTGATGTAGTTCTCGAAAATTTCATTCAGAAATACATCTTCTTCTTGTCTGAATTAGTCTTTTACAAACACTTTTCTTATAAATATAGAGACAATGTGGATTAAGGAGTTGGCAGAATTTTATAAAATCAGACAATGCAAACTAAGCATCAATTTGATGCCTGAATTAATCAAATAATTACTAACCCTCTGCTTCCTCCTGTACTATGTAAACTTTGCTTAAGAATTATCCTGGGGGAGTTCCAGTCTTGATGATGGAATAGGTAAATGCTATGCTTGCCTCCTCCCATGACCACATTAAAATTACAACTAAATAATACAACAATCAGTATGAAGAAACATCCAAAGATTAGCTGAATAGATATACTATAACTAAGGATATAATGTCCTAGACCAGATGGCTTCACAAGTAAATTTTAACAAACATTCAAAGAAGAAAAAACACTTATCCTTCTTAAGCTATTCCAAAAATTCAAGCTGATGGAAGGCTCCTGAGCTAATTTTATGAGGCCACCATTACCCTGATTCCAAAGACAGAGAAAAATATTACAAAAAAAGAAAATTATAAGTTGATATTCCTAATGAGCATAGATGCAAAAATCCTCAACAAAATATTAGCAACTCAAATTTAGCAATACACTAAAAACATTATACATCAAGATTAAGTGGGATTTATTCCTGGGATGCAAGTTGAATCAATATTTGCAAATCAATTAATGTGATACGCCACATAAACAAAAGGAAGAATAAAAATCATATGGTCATATCAATAGATGCAGAAAAAGTGCTTGACAAAATCCAGCATCCATTTATGATAAAAACTCTCAACAACATGGGCATAAAGGGAATATGCCTCAACATAATAAAGGCCATATATGATAAATCCACAGCTAACGTCATATTCAAAGGGAAAAAGCTAAAAGTGTTTTCCTTAAGATCAGGAATAAGACAAGGATGTCCAATTTCACCATTTTTATTCAACATAGTATTGGAAATTCTAGCTACAGCAATCAGAGAAGAAAAAGAAATAAAAGGCATCCAAATTAGAAAGAAATAAAACTGTTATTATTTGCAGATGACATGATACTGTATAGAGAAATCCCTAAAGATTCCACCCAAAAACTATTAGAACTGATAAATATATTCAGTAAAGTAGCAGTATGCAAAAGTAATATTCAGAAATTGGTTGCATTTCTATACACCAATAACAAATTATGAAAAAGAGGAATGAAGAAAACAATCCCATTTACAATGCATAAAAAATACCTAGGAATAAATTTAACTAAATGGGTAAAAGTCTTGTACTCAGAAAATTCCAAGACATTGAAGAAAGTAATTGAAGATACAAATAAATGGAAGCATATACCATGCTTCTGGACAGGAAGAATTAACATCATTAAATGTCCACACTAACCAAAGTGGTCTATACATTCAATGCAATCCCTATCAAAATGCTACTGGCACTTTTTACAGAACTAGAATAATCCTAAAATGTATATGAAACCATAAAAGACCCCAAGTAGCCCCAGCAATCTTGAGAAAGAAGAACAAAATAGGAGGCATCATACTACCTGATATCAAACTATACTACAAGGCTATAGAAATCAAAACAGTATGATAGTTGGCACAAAAAAAGACACATAGATCAATGGAACAGAACTGAGAGTCCAGAAATAACCCCACACCTATGTGGTTAATTAATTTAAGACAAAAAAGTCATGAATATACAATGGAGGTAAAGACAGTGTATTCAATAAATAGTAATTGGAAAACTGAACAGATCATGCAAAAAAAATGTAGCTGGACTTCTTTTTTAAACCATATATAAGAATAAACTCAAAATGGATTAAAAACTTAAATGTAAGACTCAAAATCATAAAACTCCTAGAAGAAAACATAGGCAGTAAACTCACTGATATTGATCTTTGTAGATTTTTTTTTTGATATGTCTCCTTGAGCAAGGGAAACAAAAGGAAAAATAAACAAAGAAAACTACATCAAACTAAAAAGTTTTTGCCAAACAAAGGAAACTATCAACGAAACAAAAGAACACCCTACTAAATGGGAGAAGATATTTACCAATGACATATCCAATAAATGGCTATTATCCAAAATTTATAAAGAACTCATGCAACTAAACACCACAAAATCTAACAATCCAATTACAAATGGGGAAGACCTGGACAGACATCTCTTTAAACAGGACATACAGATGGGCAATAGAAATATGAAAAGATGCTCAACCTCACTAATCATCAACAAAATGCAAATTAAAACCACAATGAGATATCACCCCACACCTGTCAGAATGGCTATCATCAATAAATCAGCAAACAACAAATATTAGAGAAGATGTAGAGAAATGGGAACCTTCGTGCACTGTTGGTGAGATTGCAAACTGGTGTGCCCACTATGGAAAACATTATAGAGTTCCCTCAAAAAATTAAAAATAGAACTACCTTATTACCCAGCAATTCTATTTCTGGGCATTTATCCGAAAAAATCCAAAATACTAATTCAAAAAGACATACACACCCGTATGTTTTTGCAACATTATTTACAAGATATGGAAGCAACACAAGTGCCCATCAATACATGAATGGATAAAGAAGTGGTACGTATAAGACAATGGAATATTACTTGGCCATCAAAAAGAATGACATCTTACTATTTGCAATAACGTGGATGGACCTGGAAGATTTCACTTAGCATTTATTTCACTTATGCTAAGTGAAATAAATCAGACAGAGAAATATCAGTACCATATGATCTCACTTTAAAGATATCTAAAGAAAAAGCTAAAGAAAAAATAAACAAAACAGAAATAGACTCATAGATGCAGAAAACAAGATGATGGTTACCAGACTTGGGGCAGGGGGCTGGTTAGAGAGAGAGGTGAAAAAGGTGAAGGGGTTAAGAAGTACAAATTGGCAGTTACGAAATAGTAATGGAGATATAAAGTAAAGCATAGGGAATATACTCAATAATTATGATAATAACTATGTATAGTGCCAGAGAGGTACTAGACTAGTTAGGAGGATCATTTCATAAATTATATATATGTATATATAATTTATATATATACACACATATTTATTATACATATGTATAACCATATATATATATATATTATACATACATATATATACTTATTATACATATATATATATAACCACTATGCTGTACCTCTGAAACTAATATAAAATAATATTGAATGTCAATTGTAATTGAAAATTTTTAAAAAGTAGGAAAAAAGATGAAGAGGAATAAGGGGTCCAAACTTCCAGGTTTAAACAAGCAAGTCATGGGGATGTAATGTACAGCACAGGGAAGCTAGTCAATGATATTGTGATAACGTGGTACGGTGTTAGCTGGTTACTGGACTTATCATGGTGATCACTTTTTTAGGTATATAAATGTCGAATAACTATGGTGTACACCTGAAACTAATATTCATATAATATTGTATGTTAGCTACATTTTTGTAAACATCTTTAAAAAAAAGAATTATCCTGGTGATTTATGCATATAGATACCAACCACAATAAGGAGTTTCAAGATAACTTCTACTGAATTGCATTTAGTTAGAAACACTCATATTATATATGCAAGTGGCATAAGCAATATTTTGTAAATTACTAAGTGCCAGAGCAATTTCTTTTCAACTGAGCAGTTACTGTATTCTGTACCTAATGCTTGCAAAGATTCTGGTTCATCCAGGGAACATTTACATGCAGACTACAACACGTAAGCAAAGCTTTGTCACTCCTCTGATTAAGGGAATTGATTTGACTTTAGGAAGAATGACTTTAATTAGCTGTGCAAATACCATTAATTCCAATTAATCTTCTCACACTGTCAAGACAAAAATCCTAGGAGAAGATAAATTGCAGCAAATCAATATAGCCCTTGTTTTTACCAAGAACAGGTGCTCCAGGAAAGAGGAATATCATTAATGGGTATCTATATCAAGAAGTAATTAAACAAGACAGTAATTCAATGTGAAAAGTTCTAGATAATTTCTTATATCCTATTTATATATCCCTTAATTGCTTTCAATTGGATAGAAAGTATTTACCATAGAGATTTTGAGAATTATAATTCTATGGAGAACTGTTCTACAAATTCATATCATCTTTGCTACTGTAGGAAATATAAAGATTAAGACATATGTTCAAATACATTGTACTCTCCATGTGTTTTCAGTTCACACACAAAAGAATTTTCGTTAATGTGGTAGCAATGGTTAATAGTTATTGTATCAAGTCAAAACACAACAGTAAAATATCAAAGTACAAAGACAAAGTTAAAGCAAAAAACGTCTATGTGCCAAAGTCAGATTATCCAGGTCAATATGGAATATTAAAAATATATATTCTTAGATTACATATCATATTTTCAAGCTCTGATATCAAGTCTTAACAATTTCTCTCTCATTTCCTTATTCTCATATCACGTTGGTTTTTCTCCATTCAAATATGCTAAGCTCATTCCCACAATCAGAGCCTTTAAATTTGCTTTTCTTCCATCCAGATCCCTTCATGACCCTTCTAGCAAGCATCTCCTGCTATGGAGACCATACCACCTACATTGCCTCCCAGTCAGTCTGTCTCTTGGTACATTTGTTTGTATACAAGGTCAGGCAATTAAGTTTGTGAACTTGTTGCAATGATGTGCTAACCTTTTTTTAATATCAGAGGGATTATTCATTATAAATTTGTGCCAACTGGACTAACAGTTAACCAAGTTTACTATTTGGAAATGCTGAAAAGGCTGCGTGAAAAAATTAGACGACCTGAACTTTTCTCCAACAATTAATTCATGGCTCTTGCATCACGACAATGAACCAGCTCACACAGCACTGTGAGGGAGTTTTTAGCCAGTAAACAAATAACTGTATTGGAACACCCTCCCTACTCACCTGGCCCCCAATGACTTCTTTCTTTACCTGAAGATAAAGGAAATATTGAAAGGAAGATATTTTGATGACATTCAAGACATCAAGGGTAATATGACAACAGCTCTGATGGCCATTCCAGAAAAATAATTCCAAAATTGCTTTGAAGGGTGGACTAGGCACTGGCATCAGTGTATAGCTTCCTAAGGGGAGTACTTCGAAGGTGACCATAGTGATATTCAACAATGAGGTATGTAGCACTTTTCTAGGATGAGTTTGAGAACTTAATTGGCAGGCCTCGTATAGTATTTAGCACTTATCATACCTAAATTTGTTAGTTTTTTCTTAGTTTCTTCTTCCAATCTCTGTGGTATGTCTACCTTGTAGACATAGGTTCACTACCATATATTCTGTACCTAATACAGTTCCTGGACCATAGTGGGAACTTCATGCATAAGTAAAGAATAAAGAAACAAATGACAAAACCATAAGGGCAGACACCTTCTAAAAAGTAGTAAATAACACTGACTTATCGGTTGGGGTCTCCAAGCCAACTTCAGGCTCGATGATTCACTACAACTTACAGGACTCAGGACAGATGTTATACTCATAGTTACAGTTTATTGCAGTGAAAGGATAGGAATTAAAATCATCACGGAGGAAAGACACATGGGGTGAAGCCCAGGAGAAACCAGGAGCAGATTTCCAGGTTTCCCCTCCCTGTGTGGTCATTGGAGGACAAACTTCTCCCAGCAGGAAATGTGTAATGATGTGGGCAAAGTGTTGCCAAATGAGGGAAGCTCACCCAAGCTTTTTTGTCTAGGATTTTTATTGGGGTGCAGGCACCCCCCTGTACATAACATTGTTAGGACAAAGTTATTTGGTCACACTTAACAGGTACACAAAACACTCATTTCAGTCAGCATATTCCAAGGATTCAGAGCCTATTGCCCAGGAGCCAGCAAAAGGCCAGAACTGATGACAGGCCTCTCTTTGGAATGTGGCAGGTTTTCAGCATTCCAGGCCTGCTGAGTTAAGCCTTTCCTGCACAACTTTCTTGCCATGTCTGCACCTCACTGGCTTGCAGCTCTCCCTGATTGTCTGAAATATCCTGTTGCAGAGTCCCTAATAGTGTCACTTGCTAAAGTTTAGCACAAGATATGATCAGACTCTGAATCCCAGGGATATGGGGTCCCAGAGGTCTGAGCCTTCTGTTTTGTCCCTAAGAGAAGTCAACTTGGCAGTCTACCCCCAACGTACTTGTTTATATTTGTCTCAATCTGCCCCTGACACTTTATATGTTGCTTATTACTCCTCACTGAAACTAAGCCCTTCATCTGGGCTTCAAAACCTTCTCACCACCTTAGTGTCCTTCTCCACCATCACATCTACTTACTGGGTCTTCAGTTCTCCACTTCTGGTTCCTGCTTGTAATTACATGAATTTCCTAGAACAATATCATTTATAAAACTAACAACAACAACAAAGCAAAATAACAAGAACAACCGCAATGAATACCCTCTTGAGAAGCTACCTTCCTTGATAAATTATTCTGTCTCTGTCTTACCTTGCATCAACTTTCCCCAGAAACTGTGTATTTGCTGATCAGCTTACTCACCTCCCACGTAATCCTTCACTTCACTTCTGGTCCTCTCCTCTGCCTTTCCACAAAAATGGATTTGACCAAGTTCACCAGAACTCTCTAATTACCTAAGTGTCACTTCCTTATCTCATCTTACAAAATTTCTATCTGATATTTGACTTTATGGACCACTTATTTTTTCGAGAAGCTCTTTATTCCCCCAAGTTCCCTGAACCTATTTTATTCTTGTTCTCCTCTCTTTCCCCAGTAGCATTAGTATCCACACACTGTCCCTTTGTTCTAACCATTCCTTCCCACTCTCCTCGTGCAGTTTCATTTCCAAAGCAGTGATAATAATACCACTTCGTTGGCTAATTATTAGGAATTTATGGGGGGGAAACTGAGAAATCACCTAACATATCATTGTCACCAGAGTGATGTTATTACTACTGGAATCCCCTGAGTTCATAATTTACAGCAAAACCTTTCTAAATCATATAAGTTATTGAATTAACAATATCATTTCTTTTTTTCTTAGAAAGTTATATCTTACATAATCTTTGTGTAACCAATTACAGCCTTAGAACAAAACACAAGAAACATGAAATCATTTCCGGGATCACACATCAGTAATGGAAATAGATACTTAGAATGTTGACTGTACCGGGAGCAGTATCGACTCCACTGTATTAACTGATCTTTTGAGTGATTGATTGCAGCTATAAGTTCTTCCAGGAAAAATAATTTACATAAACCACTGAACAGCTGGATAATGAATTACAGTTCTGAGAACTTGTTGGGAACACATGGCATGTTCTTCAGGGGTGCACAGAGCTCTGTGGTTGTATTTTATAAACAATGATGAAAGTTTTTCAATTTATGAGGAGATATTTTTCCTTAAAATTTATATTGACATTAATAAATTTATACTTTATAATTCAAACAGGCAAATAGAACAGCTGCTTTTGTATTTTATAAGAATTTAAGAAATTAAATTCACACATTCAGTATATATCGAGTACCTTCTAAGCCCTTACCATTATAAGTAGTGTGGGTGGTACTGTGAAAGATCTAAAAACAAATCAGAAATACTTATTTCTTAAGTTATATTTCTAAGGACTTCTCAACATATGCAAAACTCAGATGGTATCACCTGAAAGCTCACATTGGTCTCCCTTCCATCAGAAAAATCAAAACTGAAGACATCTATTTCAAAATTATCAGCGTATCAATGGCAGTTAAATTAGGGAGGTAGATGGAGTCACTGAAGATATCGTGATAAGTGAAGGGATAATAAAAATGAGGGTGGACAACTGAACAACACTATACTTTGTTAAGCAAATGAAGACAATATCTCAAATAAGAGAAAATGGGGAGCCAGAGAGCCTGACCAAGAAGGGCTAGCAATGTTTAATACCACCAAAGTACCAAGTAAATGCACACAAAATGGCTTATTCTTTTAGCAATGTGATGGCTATCCTATCTTTACAACTAAAATCAGTCACTTAAATGATCAGTCAGTGCAGTTCACTTGTTAATGTTCTCAGAGTTGTTTGTTGTGTTTCTTATTTTAACGGAAAGGAGCCATGAAGAAAGAAACGAAAATGCAGGGGACTGGGTGGTGAATAAGAAATGAGAAAGTGGGCACAGAGGCTTGTATGTGAAGAAAGAAAAGTCTGCAGGAAATACATGATTGGATGTGTGTTTTTATTATTATCTTCATTATTAAATAATCCACGAAGGTTAGATTCCATCTCCAATTCCTTGGTAATTTCATCAGTTGTCTTAATGCATGCCTCACAGAAACGGGGGCAAGTAGTGTGTAGGAAGACATTATAACAGCCCTGTTCTGTTAAGTGTTTCACCAGTTCCTCAGCAGTAGAAGCTCACTGCAGTTATTCCTGAGAACTACTTGTGTTTACTAGATATTATGTGAACTTGAGATAACTCCATTTTGTTCATACTCTTGTATCATAACTGTCATTCTCAACTCCGCCACTTGTTAGCTTTTAAAAAGTCAAAGAAGCTTTCTTGGAAGGCTTGACAGCTATTTTGTAAATACGGTCCGGGTGCTCAGACTGAAGAGTCCAGACAGGCATCACCCTTTAGAGAACCTACGTCAGAATATGTACTACCTAATCACAATGATGTCCAATCAGAAGAAGAATAATAATAGTAAACAAGTATATAACACCAAGTGTAGGGCAAGCACTCTTCTCTGATACTGTGACTCGTTTACTTATCACAACAACTCTGTGTAGTGGGTGCTGTTGTTATACCTATTTTACAGCTGAGGAAATGGAAGTTAAGTAATTTGGGCACCATCATACTAATAATAAAGGGCAGAGCTGGGAATTGAATCCAGAGCCTAGACTATGCTCTTAAATCCTACATCACATATACTTTTTTATATAGGCTATAATTTGGCTGCTTTTAAATCTTGTCCAGGCAACATGACTTTGCCTAGGTAGGTCAGAAAACAAGAAAGATGACAAAATTGAAGACCTCCATTTCGATCCCATAGCAGGGTCAAGGGTGCTGATTTAATCTGAGAGGACAGAGAGAAAACTGAAGATCCTATACATACCTTGAATTGATTTCAACAGGGTTTGTTTTAACATAATTCTTAAATATTAAATGCCATCTGATTGTATTTAGTTATAAGTACTAAGCATGAAATCATTGAATCTGGAACCCAGAACTGTGTTCTTAGACAAATCATCTAAACTCTATGAGTCTCAGTCTTCTCATCTGTAAAATGGAAAGAATAACTATCTACTAACTCTCTAGAAGTGGAAGTTACCATGCGATAAATTGATATTAAAGCACTCTAGATATTACATGAATTGATGTTTATTTTTAATCTTTCGATACTTTTACTTGAAATGTTTCCATGTTTCATCTCAGTGTTCACTTCTTAATGAAATCATGAACTCTAAAATTCTGAAATAATTAAGGTTAAGACGAGACCATAAGGAGGTAGCATACTTGGAGGTTTTACTGGCACACCCCTTTGCCATAGGTTTCAGACCACACTCCAGACCACACCTGACTTGAAGGAGGAAGGTTTACGAAATACAGTTAGTTCCTAACTCAGATAACAAAGCAAGGTCCTTTCCTCCAATATCATATCCCTTCCCACACAACACCTTTCCATTACACTGCAAAGGAAAGTCTTAAAGGAAAGTCTTAAGAAAGCTTTGGAGCCTTAATGTCTTTTATGCTGTGTTTGAGGGCTTTTGACATTTTATGATTGTCAACATCTAGCCATAAGCACTGAAGACTGTGTTCTTTAAAAGACAGATTTCATGAAGGACAATTAAATTTGGGGTAGGTCTAAAAATACTGTTTTTTATCTATTTCCAATCATAGCACTGGAGGTGATGGTTGGAGGTTTACATGAGTCTATGAACAAAAGTCTTGAGACAGGTTTATTTAACACAAGTTCAAATTTATTTACTGGGGAAGGAAAAGAAAACCTACATATGAACATGCTATGGCTAATTGTGAAAAACCATGTTGCTTTAGAAGATATCCTAATAGTGAAAGGTGGGAAAAAAATGTGAAAGGTTTTACCCCTCCAAGTCCAAGTCAATTTTATTATTAGGCTTCCATATCCTTAATGCTGTCATAAAAATTCACAGCAAATGAAATTGAGATTCAGTTAAAAGAAAAGCCATCAAATAAATCAACACATGTAACCCAAAATCATAATTGTCCATTATCTTAAGGACGAAGCTTTAGAAACAGTAAGTAATAATTTTTAAAAAATAAATATTATGGTATTTTTGAGAGAATTCATAATTTTTTTTTGTAAGTGAGGAGTTCCCTTAAGCTATATTTATAAAAAATAAATCTAGAAATATGAAAGACGTCCATTTGTTACAACCTAACAATGCCACATCTGCTCAGGAAAAGTTTGCTCAGGTATGCAGCCGGCATAAAATCCAAATGGTGCTCTTTTGATTAACAGTAAAATAGGAACACAGTATAACTATATACCTCACTCAGGAAACGTTATGAAACACTGCACGATACAGCTGCTCAGATAAATGAATTAGATCTGAAAGTCTCAAAAGGAATTAATCTAAAAAAAGTGAGCCAAACAACTTCATAGCAAAATTATACATTCAGTGTGATAATATTCGTGTTGTGTATATCTCTACATAAAAATGTAGCAAAATTACACACAAAAAAACCCAAAAAAAGATAAGGAATAAATGCATGGCTTCTTCAGAGGGTGATTCTTTCTGGAGGGGAAGTAATTACTGGGAGAATAAGTGAAAGTGGAGTTTGACACTTCAGATGAGTTCATAACATTTTCTTTTTTGATACAGAAAAGATAGCTCAATCAATTTTGATCAAATGTTAATGTCTGTTTAAAGTATTGATGTGAACATGGGTATCTGTTACATTATTTTCTGTTCTTCCCAAATGTTTGCTGTATCATGCAAGTTAAATAGCTGTTATAAACAACAATATAAAAGATATTAACAAAGACAGCTATTGTAACTGTCCTATTAGTGACTTCACATCTAGAAGGTGACGCTTGTTTAAATAGTTGCAAGAGGTTAAATCTCATGCTGGTGAAAGGTTGTCTGTAGTCACTAAGTTCCCTTCAGTTTCAAATACACATGATTTTATGAAACAAATTATTAAAAAATCCTCTAGGTCAAGTTTAGTTTAGAAGAAAAGTAAAAATGTCTCCTTTGAACTCCTTTTGTTTATAATGACCAGCATCTGTGACTGCCCTCCAATGACTGTCCTGGGACACTGGAGCCACTCTTCCTACTCAGACAGCTGGAAGCACCTCCAGGCCCATGCCAGGACAGCGTTAGCCAAGGACTGAAGGAAAGGATGAAAGTCCAGCTCCTCTCAGGGATAAACTGAGGCATAATTTAACATCAGAGCAAGGGATCAGGCTTGAGCTGCGATTTCCCTGAATCACACATTTGTTTGGCCTCTTCTCCTTCCCAGTTCTGCACTTTCTGCACCCCCTTACTGTATTCTCCCAAGAACACAGTAAAGTTTTCGCTCGTGAATCCTTGTCTCAGGATCTGCTGACCCAAAGTTAGCCAACTAATGGGTTTAGTCATTGTTTTTTCATTACACTTCACACATCACATCATTCCAGTAAGTTTTGTCATTCAAATCTGAGTATCCCCAAACTCCTATGAACTCATAACTAGGTATTAGGCAAAAAGAAGTCTTGTTCATAAGAAATGAACAAATTTCAGGAAATCACAGTAAGAGACAAGAGGGTACATTAGGACCACTCTGTCAGAGTGTAATATTCAGGGATGAAGTGGGGTCCCTTTTCCCCATGTTATCACAGACCACCTTATAGTTTTACAGTTTGAACATTCTTTTGCAGCAGCTCGTGGAAAGAAATAGCAGGAGCCACAGTGCCAGGTGGTCCCTGCTGAGCCTGGCAGGTGATGTCTGTAAGGCTTGGCAGACGTGGTGGTATTGAATGACAGCAACGGAAGTGCCCAGCAATTATGCTGACACATTGCCAACACTGCAGTGCACAAGTGGCTCTGCACTGGTGCCCAGGAGAAGTAGAGATGCCTGGTGGGCAGACATTTCCTAGCATAGGTAACACAGGCAATGCCTGACAGGCGCCATATGGTACCTGACTGGGCTGGTCTAAGAGCCCATGTGAGTGATTCCAGGGATGAGGATTTTGTACAGGGCTGGAGGATGGCCTGAGGAGGTGCAGACAAAGTCCAGTGGGATGGGGTACTGTTATTCTGGCCCATTTATTCCGTCAGCATGGAGAAACAGTCTATGCTTAAAAGGCTTGCCATCAGACAGGAGAGAAAGAGTGTATGAAGCCCAAAGCCGCGATTACATTTTTTCTAAAAAGCGTAAGGCAAGAGATGACCCTTCTGAGAATGAATGATGGGTAAATAAATTGTACCTAGTCATTAGAGTTTGGAATATCTACTGTGGGAAAGGGAAAGGGAGGTAATTGAAGGACACATGTAGAGATTGCCACACATCAACGGCCAGGTTGTGATCAAGAGTCATAAATGTGAGCATAACAACATGATTTTCTCCGTTAATGTTAAATGTTCAACATAATGTTAAAGATACATTCGAATTTCTTGAACTTTAGGAATGAGTAGGTAGCAGTGACTTACGGATTCTCGATAACACAAAGCTACGTTTGGGCCAAAGAATACACAGCTATCACGCAACACACTATTCTACTTCCTCTTCTTGAGTAAAAGACTTTTTTTTTTAATCATTTCAAGAGACAGAACAAAGTGGATTAGTCGTACTGCTACCTGAATAGGTGAACATGACTTTATCACCTTAATGTAACTTCATCCCACTGCGTTGAATTAATGTGTTATACAGTATGAAATCATGCTATTGGCTCCTTTAGTTAGGGAGTTATCTCATATTTGAAAACAGTAGTATGTTGCTTTTTAAAAAATCAGAATTCATTCCATTTACTGACACTTCTCCACAGAAAAAAATGTGATTCACAAAAGCCTCTATTACTTTTAATATCCATTTCATTGAAATGGGCATATACATAGACGGTGAGTAAATTCATGTCTGGCTTAATTCTCATGATATTTCCTTCCTTTTATCAGTAATTACTATAGATGCTCTATTCTATGTTTTAATATATAACTCTTTTAGTTTCATTTTGTTTTCTATAACATACAACAATTTCAGATGGTACATATGATCTTATGCAAAATTGTTTAAAATACAGTGCTTCCTTATGGTCTCTCTTAACAAAGAGCTTTTTATATCCAACTGGAATATGCTTTCTGGAGATGTGTTCTGTTTGGAAATTATCAAAATAAAAATTGTTCAGTTATAAACTAAAATTCTTATCATAGACAACTTTTGTCTATTGATGTACTATACTGAGTGTCCATAAATTCTGAAAATATTCACTAATATTTCGATAGCACCCGACAATAAAACTTTTATAATACTGCTTACCACTGGGTATCAAATACCATAATAATGGAGTGAAAATTCCATTACAAAATATGTATTATAGCATATTTATGACCAGATCTTCACAGTGACAAATGAATTAAGTATCTTTCAGAATTCTGTCCAATATCTATCCTGCTAATGCCATTACACCAAGATTCCTTGGTGAGTTTTGGCTTTAAAAATGAAAGCATGAATTTGTTGACTATACAACATAGGCCCATGACAATAGCACAGTACATCCTCACTTAACATTGTTTTACCATAGTCTAATTAACATAAACAAAAGTTATATTCCTATGATATATTTCTGCCTATCAATTAGCTTATGGTAAAACTGGTTTTGTTATACATCGTTTTGCTTAAAATCAAAGTTTCCAAGAACCTATCAATGACTGAGTGAAGACTTATACTACTATACATTAACACACATATAAAAAATACATACTTCTCCAATGTACCTCAAATCGTAACCTAAGAAATCAATAGAATCAGTGAAAATAACACAACCCATCATCATTTTAAACAATAAAATGATTGCTATTTTTGTGTTCTTTCGTCAACTTCCCCTCATATATTCCATGATTCCATATATCTTAAAAATTCTTCATCTTTTCAACTTGTCATAGTTGAGAAGATTCTTTGCTAGTCATTTTTTTCAGGAATTTTCACATTTCCTGAGCACCCATTCTAGTTTCTAACTCTTGGGATCTCCCACTCTAAGTTAAAACCCTTTTTTGTTGGGGGAAAGGAAGGAGGAGGGATGCTAGAACAACTTAAATTATTAAAAGACTATGCCATTTGGGAGCCAGAACTGTGGGATATTTTTATACTATACACCATTTTTCATGTCATGGGCACCCAGCTGAATCAGATCCCAGCTTGATCAGAAAGTCCTCACCAAGATATGTGAGTTTTCAAGGGTCTCAATGTCCCTGCACACGTCCTCAGAATTCTGTCTGGATGAAACAGAAGGGTCAGAAAAAATATCGTACATTCTAGTAGCCTGACTCTTTGATATTTACAAAGAGGATCGAGTTTCACTTTATTAAATGCTGAAGCAATCTGCCTGAAGTGATGTGATGTGAGAGACAATGGATCCTGTGGTTAGAGAATGACCTTTGCTGTCAGACAGATGAGGTGTGTCTTATTCTTCCACTTGGTTACTGTCAACCTGAGCATTGCACAAATCAATGACTACTTTACCAGATACTGCAACCTACAGCCATCGTTTCATTTTGCAGCCCCTCATATCACCAATTACCATATTACATAATCACATATGATCTAAATAGTCAGTGTGGTATAGTGGAAGCAGACATATTCTGATGGCTAATTTTATGTGTCAGCTTAGCAGGTGCCCAGACATGTGGTAAAACATTATTGTGGATGTTTCAATCTACTGCAGAAGTAGAAAATAAAATTGTGTTAAATTATATGTATGAGGCAAGATTGAAATCATTTATTAATTTAAAAAATAATAAAAATTCTGTGAAAGCAAGTGATTATACCATAAAATCTCAGAATTGTTCAATCCAGTATACTGATTTGTTTGTCATTTTTAAATTACTTATACTTAAAGTAGAATCTGATAAATGAGATCGTATTTAAGTGGAGTATCAACAACTACAGAAGTAATGATAATTAGAGTAGCATTAAGACAGCACAGCACTGAAATTTTTAAATAAACATTTATGCTTTCAAATAAAACTTTCCATTTGATTGGGAGTGTTAGCATTCAAGTTAATTTCAAAGTTTCTATCATAAAATAAATATTTTCTAAGTCAGTGTTTACACTTAAAATAATCAAAAATTTTTGTAATGGGTATTTTGTTTAATGTTAAAGTAGTATTTGGAAGAAAAAATAACTGGTTTAAAAGATCACATTAAATGTAACTTCTGAGAATTTTGCATTCTGAGAATGCAAAAACGATGAACAATCAAAATTGTTTAATTGTCTTAAATGTTGACTTTTAATACTTTGAATTACTATAGCTTAATTACAGTATATTTAATAACATTTATACATGTCATTTAAAAATTATTAATAACATTTTCAATATTTTCTTTAAATTAGAATTTGAAAATTATTAATGTGTTTGCTCTCTATATATAAGCTACAAGGAATACCTCCTCCATCATTTTAAAAGATACACTGTAGTCTTACTTCATTTTAACGTTTCCTTCCCACTCGCTTTTATTTTTTCATTAAATTCACTCTTGTCCATTTAATGCCTATTTGAATCCTTGGCCTCCACATGTTTATATTCAATCCTTTGACATCCCAATCTCTATCTCTGTCTCTGTCTCTGTCTCTGTCTCTCTACACACCCACCCCCCCCCACACACACACACAATCACACACATACTCACACACAGAAATTACCACATGTTCATTTCCTGCTAAATTCTGACAGTCACACTCTAACTTTTGGAACATAACTCCTGATGACTTTATAACCATATTCTTCTACTTATAGTACATTTCACTGCTATTTACTTAAATCAAAAGCCATAACCTCATTTTTATGGCTCAGTAAATTAGTAAGTACAACAGTAATGCAAGGAAATACATGCTACTTAATGTAGTTAGAATTTTGATTTGCATGTTCAAATTCCCTAAGATTAAATAAAATTATGCCTATAAAGCACTTATCACAATATGTGAGACATATGAAATTCTTAACAATGACTTCTAACCACTGCTCCTACTATTATTCCTAATACTATGTACTAATACTACAGTACTAAGGGATATTCATCAGTAAAAATGGAATTATAAAACACACGCAAAAATTTAGGTGAATGAAAATGATGATTAATTACATTGTTTTATAAGTTTTGGAACTCACTGAAAGCAGACACAGAAGTTTTGAGATATAATATAAATTTAACTGTTGATAAACCAGAGCCAGAGAACATATCTTGGATTTCTTGCATCAATTTTCTTTCTACTTATTTTGGTTACCTCACTGTCTTATGCATGAGTCCCTGGCCACCCACAGGCCAGTTTATTTTGCAGAGGCAGAGCTGGCCTGACTTATCTCCTAATGTCACAGAAAAGGGAAGAACAGCGAAAAACAAAACGTATGAACTGTGGCAAGTCATATGAAGGGAGGCAAGGAGGGACAAAGGGGGACACGTTGACTTCTCCACATTCAGTGGTGTTTCTTCCATTCTTTGCCAGTCATTTATCACTGGTGACATTTTCTTCTATAAAGAGAAATGAGTGTGGGTTGAAAAAAATCGAAAGCTCTCCCTGTCACATTTCTTAGAGGAATGAAGTTCCTGTTCTATGGTCAGAAGGAGGAAAATAGAAAACAGGATGGCTTCCCTAGAACATTTACAGTTACAACAGCATTCATTTACAACAACAAGAACAATGTTTTGATCACTTCTATACCTTACTGATTCTGAGCAAATGTTCCACAATAGTTTGAGGTCAGAGGTATGGAGAAATTGCTCCTCCCCTTCTAGTCAGCATCCCCTTGCTCACATAGGTAACACCAGTGTGAAAAGTTGGCTCTATCTCTATCACTGGATGATTTCATTGATGAATGAGAAATTAAGAGATAGAAGCAGGAGCAGAGGTTTGTAGGGTACAGTGCACAGTAGGAAAGTTCTTCAGACTCTTAAGCACGTACAACGTATATGGTAGAAAAGTATTACAAGAAATTACCACTGTACATAGTGCTCATACTCTGCCTCTACAAGGAACCAAGTGCTTATGTGACTTTTCTGATCAATTGGCCCCACATAAATTATGAATATACATTGTACATAACATCTCACTTTTTCTCGCAGATTCCGGTTGTTTCTGCCATGATCTAGAGAGTCTTCTTGGGTTCACTATTTAATATATTCTAAGTAGAATCTAAGAAACCTATATTTATACCAAAATGTTTCTTTTTATGTGAAACATTGTGAAAAACTGTTTCCAAGTAGAATTTACCTCCTACCTCATATTTTCCTCCACATTCCTATATTTTGGGGGAAAATAGGAATGCCAAAGACAGTTGTATTAGACAATGATTGGTTTTGGCTTCCAGAAATCCATTACCCATGTTTGGAAAGTGTACCCCAATTTTCCACTGGAACACCACCCACTCTGACTGTCAGCTCCTCCACTTCATTTAGTCCCCTCTACCCATGTCTTAAGTAATGGGACATGTAATCCAGTCCTAAGCCAGTCTACGCATCCCATTATCTTGGCCAAGTAGACTAGCTCATGGGTACTCACATCCCTGAATCGACTGCAGTCATCTTGGCACCAAAAGAAGCCTGAGAAGTGGAGCTTGAAGAAAAAAAAAGTCAAGATACAAGAGTCACCTTGTAGATAAGAGGAAAACTGATAAATCCAAGAAAATCATATATCTTATCTAATAGCTATGGCCTCAGGGCTTTCTACACTGTTGTTCCCTATAACTGGAATGTTCTTTCCCAGAAAATAATTCCCGCATGTCCTTCAGGAGCTTCTACAAATGTAATCTCATGAGATGTATCTTCCCTGACCACTTTACCCTGTTTTCTTCTTCAGAAGTTCTGTAAGGAACTGCTATAAGGCATATTTACTTGTTTAATATTTATTTTCCTGCTTTATAGAAGAGACTTTGCTTGTTTTGTTCACAGCTGTATGTCCAGCATGGAGCACACATTCTAAAATGTAATATTTGTAGGAGGAGTAAGAAACAATCAGTACCTGATTTGAGAAAGGTACAAAAAAGAAGTCTTTTTAATTAGTTAAAAAAAATTACCCCCACCCCAAATGTTGCAAAATTGTACCAAGAATTTGAGCAGCTCTCTCCAAGAATTTGAGCAGCTCTCTCCCCTAGGTTCACATACTGGTAACATTTTACCACACCTGTTCACCAGCCACTTATCTATGTATTAATACATTTGCTTCCCTTTTGCCAAACCATCCAAGAGACACATTTTCTTCCCCAAAACTTAAGACACCTACACAGTTAGCTCGTGAATAATTTCATATTATAGGGAAAGCAATAGTAACAACAGAAATATTGCTAGAAATAGCAGAAATACATTGAGCAATTGCAAATGATAAAAGAGAAAAATTACAGTTAGACATTTCCTTTCCATGTACATGGATTTTATGAACAAACCATAATGAAGGGCAAATCTGCAAGAATCCAAGGCTTTATATTTATTAGATAATTAAGTTGGATCATGAAAGAATGATTTGACACAATGGGTCATATTGCTGGAGTTTTAATGTTCATCTTCATTAATTTTATTGTATAATGGTTTAGAGACAGATTTCTTAATAAACGTCGCAAGTGTGTTTGATGGCCCCCCTTGTCCTAGGCCTCACCCTGCGAGTGACGTAATGAGAGCCAGGGCAAGTAAGCTGTGCAAGTAGCTGGACCCCCACAGGTGAGTCAATAGGACAAATTCTCTTTCTATGCTTATTAAGGGCAAGGAAGCCATTGTTCTGATCCCCTCCTAAAAGGGGCTTTTCCTTACTCTAGCCCTTCAGGGTATAAGTAAAATCTTAGTGGTTTCCAGATAGCTTTATGTGTCTCCAGCATTTATGACCTACCGATGTCTCCAAATTCTAGGCTACATCCTTTTTGACATGAAAGTACCTAGAAAGATAGCTACTCAGTTCTTCCTGGCATCTGGAGTGTGATATTGTGATTTAAAATAAGAAATACTATATACTTAGTCTCCCTTCACTTTCCTGGCACAGAACTACAATCATTGAAATTTCCTAAGTGAGGAAAGCCATAAAAGTGACTTTTGTTATGTTAATGAGGCTATTTCGGGGAAAGCGCCTAGGTAACCTAAAGATGGGAGCTGGTTACCAGGGGAGCCAACCATCTGTGACTAGCGGGTTGAAACTTTCAGTCCTACTTCCTGGGAGCAGAGAGGGGCTGGATATTGAGTCAATTGCCCATGGCCAATAATTTTATCAATCTTGCCTAAGTAATGAAGCCTCTAAAAACCCAAAGACTGGATTTGGAGAACAGGTTGGTGAACCAGAATGCTTTCATGTGCTCCCATGCCAGGTCCCAAACTCCAGGATGACAGAAGCTCCTTTCTTTGGGACCTCACTCTATTTATCTCTTTATCTGTCAGTTGATTTGTATCCTTTAATATCTTCTGTAAAAGATGGGCATTCCAGTAAAAACTCATTTCCTGAGTTCTGTGAGTCACTTGAGCAAATTAATCGAACCCAAGGAGGGGGTTGTGGAACCTCTGATTTATAGTCATTTGGTCAGAAGCACAGGTAACAACCTGGATTTGTGATTGACATCTGAAGTAGAGGGCAGTCCTTAACGTGTGAAATCTATCACTGGGTAAACAGTATCAGAATCTATTTAAATTGTAGGACACCCAGCTGGTGTCAGAGAATTGCTCAGTGGTGTGGAGAACTCCATCCCCACCCCCACACACATACATTGGAATTAGGTTAAGAAAGCTTTATTGGGGTTTCACTTGGGGACCTTGTCTGGGCTGTAACCATTTGGCCCTTCATAAGAGATAAGAGTTTTATTATCCTTTCAGATCAGAGCAAATAACAATGGCTACAGATCTAATTCTCATGGTATGTGAAGAGTCTCATGAGGCTAGAGCCAACAATGAGCACTGAGAAATCCAAGTATGTTTCATTTCCCCACACATGATTAAATAAAGGATTTTCTTATATAATTGTATATAAACAATCATATTTCTAAGTATTTATTCTTTTAAAGAAAAAAATCCTTCATTTCCCCACACATGATTAAATAAAGGATTTTTTTCTTTAAAAGAATACTTAGAAATATGATTGCTTATATACAATTATATAATCAGCCCACTTAGAGCAGCTTACAAATGAAAGATTTGACCTACATAAAACAGATTCATAAAAGTTTTAAGCCTGCTCAAGAACAATATTGGATTATTACCTCTACAAATAAACCCTATAAAAATCCTAAGGGATAATAGAACTATATAATTTTAGTAAGTTTATTGAGTGTGTGTGATGTCAATATTAAAGGAAAATGGTTAGTATCATAAAAACAGTTGACTTGTAGTCCCAAACCAATCATGTAATATTCTACCTTGTAATACTGGGCTGGGACTCTGCAAATCACATTTCTCCTTTGCTGGCTAGTTTGCTGTTAGAATCTGCCATGAAAGGGCACAACAGGAAGATCATAAGGCTAGCTGGGGAAGGATGGACGTGTGCCTGTTGGTCCACTGTTACTGCGAGCATCACCCCAGCAGTGTCCTTTATCCCAGCAGCAGTAGTCACCTCCCATAGTAGCTGATGGTCCCAGTTCCCAGTATTTTTTCAGACTCCCCCAAAGAACCTCATCACACCCTTCCAGATCGGTGAATACCAGCCCAAGAGCATCCATCCTTAGAGATTTAAGACCCAGATTCTGAGCTTCTGGGGAAGTAGTACTGGGGGAGGTAGGCTCCCACCTCATGAGTCTGGACCCCAGCTTGGTTCCCTTAGCCAAAGGGGTGGTAGATATTTCCTGCTGTTACCTCTGTAATCCCTTTTGCCTATTCAAGTATTTAAAATATGTTTAAGCAACTTCCTATGTTAAATTGTTTCTTTAAAATAACTGGTATGGTTTCCCCTTCCTGACTTGACAACGACTGGTAGAGACTTAAAAATCAGAGGGCCTCCATATAGAGGAAATAATGTGAGCTTCAAAATCATAAGATAAAGGTTCAAAACCTACAACAAAGTCCTATTTATAATATGATCAATATTTAATTTATTAACCTGAACCTCAAAATATACAGATTTCAATTTCGAGTAAGCCAATATTTGACTGTGATTTAGAATAAAATGGCTTAAATAATTTGGACCTCCTCGTGTTTAATGTGAAATATTTGGACAAGAAGATTTATCCATCTTGAGCTCCAAAATTCACTTACACTTGTTGCAAAAATTTCAAGGATATGTTAAAACATAATAATTCTCATATGAAAAAAATTTCTAATTAAAAAATATTTAATCTCAGAGGCAGCAATATCATATCTAGTATACAAACACACACACACATACACACACACACAACACACACGTAGGGACTCAGATTACAAATTAAACACCCAGTACTTAATAGATCTGGAATCACGAGTGTTAACCATATATTTCACTCATTATAAGACAAATTAAATTGTCTCGCTACAATTGGAATTTCAAGTGATAAAAAAATATATATCATAGATATTTCACACATATCTGGAGCAGTTATAATAAAATCTTTATTCAAAAATTTCACTTACCATAAAAGACTTTTTTCAGACATTTTCTTTAAAGTGCATTAAAACTAAGATAAAAGAAGTTCCTTCCCAGCCTTATTTAATCTGTGTAGGAGTGTTATGTTTTTACATGATATAATAAGTCAGTTTGGTGAATTTTCTTGCTGAATTATTGTATTCCCTAAATGCTGATTCAGGTCAATTTTATATACAATCTATCTTTTATAACAGATAAAGCAGGTAAAATAAAATACATAGAACTATCAAAATCACTCTCAATATGTTATACACAATATCATGCTTTGAATTCTGATGCAGATTTTTTTTTTCCCTTTCCACATCCTTTATATCCAAAATGTTCCTTTTTAACAAGTATTTCCAGACTAATAGCCTGATGATTCTAAATAAACAACTGCTTACGGCTTTCATTTTGGCCCTGTGTCAATTGTCCCTGATTCAGTCTTTAAAAACTTAATCTAAATCACATTCCAGTCCCTTCCAACATAAAAGGAGAACCTTCCTTGTCCTTAGATTCTAATCCTAACCTTCCCATTATTGAATAGACTAACTTTTCTTTAAAGAAGAGTCAGTACACTTCCTTGTTTCTTTTATTTTCTCATGATGTTTTGTTGAGATTGGACATGTCAATGAGACGACCCTGCAAAGCAGACCCTTCAGTCCCCAGATTTTGGTGTCATTGCTATTTGTTCTCGTTATTAATGTCGCTGTTTGCTTGTTTAATGACTTGTGTGAACTCCTCCTGTTAAGTCTGTATTCTTGGTAATGTGTGGTCAGTGAAGTCCCTGCTTGATTATCTTGGTGGTCAGCTAGCGACCGGACAAAGATTTCATTAAGTGCCTTGTAGCATTAGTCTCTCCACCCTTGCTAAGGGGCTGTGTGTATACCTTAGGGCACATCTTTATGCTCTGGTAGGCAGGTCATCCTTTCCATTCCTACAAATGGAGAGTCCATTCATGATCTCCAGAATCTTTCTTAACATTAGCTTTTAATTCCACCTGTCCTCATTTTAGTTGAAGAAAAATATTCATACATTGAGATGATTTGTTTTAACAGATGCCATTGTTACTATGAATGAACGTGAGTTCACTTTGGAGAGTTTCTAAATGTAATAGATCTTTGGAAAAAAGAGAGTCACTTTCTAGGTAAAAGTCTGTGTAAGAGGTATGTATTTTTTAGAACTCTGTTTCTTGTTACTATTACAGGATTGGTTCGATGGCATTATCAATATTTTCTGTTTTTTATACTTGTAAGAGAACTCAATAAACACTTGTTGACTGCTAACTTGAAAGCTCTTTATCTCAGAGGAGCAAAAAATTTGTGTACATCATCTTTATTCATAGAACTACACAGTGTCTTTTCCTTTTGTCCTGCTTAGAAAGACTTTGAAGACAAATATATTAGGACATACATACAAATTTAGCTATAATTTCTTGTATTTATATGTATGTGCATCAAGTGTAATATGTGTATGTTTGTGTTAGTGTATATGCAGTAGTGGAAGTGAGATGAAAAAGAGAGAAGGGAATTTCATGATTTTCCCTTAATGATGTCATGTTTGAATCTGTTTAAAAAAAAATATCTTAGTCTATATAGTTCTTATCAGTGTTGAGTATCTGAGGAAGTACAATACTAATTATATGCAATATAAGTTATTCATTCATTCTGGATTATTAGTTCCTTTATTAGACAGTATTTGGGGTAAATTGCCTACAGATAATTTTTATATCTCAACATTAACTTTTATTAATGACAAAACCAATATCAAGACAGCATCACTGACAATAAGCCAATATAAATATTGTTACGGCATAAACAAATTTAAACTCTTAACCATACTTACAAAACCATTATTAGATACCTTTGCATTATTTGTCCAGTGTTGTGTCTATACACCCATATGCACCATATATACAGAGGGTGCCAAAAAAAAGTATACACATTTTAAGAAAGGAAAGCTGTATTAAAATTGTAATGCTCAATATATACCGATAACGAAAGATGAATACAAGTCACATTTGACTTCTGCAATGACAAGAGATGCTCAAAGTGGTTACCATCAGCGTCCAGACACTTCTGATTACGGCAAACTACTGCTTGAGCAACGTTGACCAAAGTGTCCACTTGTTTACGATTTTTTGGCACCCCATATAAATTTGAGTTTTCCAAATTTCGCATAATCCATAATCACACCAAGTATTATTTATGAACTGAAAAAATAATGTTCCCTAGATAATATTCAGTCTTTCCCAATGCTTTTAGATATTATAAATAATTAATTTGTTTTAAACATTACTAAATTCATAGCTTTTGATTATTATGTACTCTTCAACGGATGCTGAAATTCAATTGCATGCATCTAGGATTCCATAGAGTATTTTTGTACTAAAGTATGGTTTTTATATCTCAAAGTTTTCAAACAAAAATAAATAATACATAATCCCTAATTTCAAGGAGTTTACATTTTAGTGAGGAAAAATATATGTATAAAATGAACACCCATAAAAATCATACTGTGGCAACCGGGTGGATGATATGATTGAGAAAAATGAGAAGACGTTAATTCTGCATGGAAAGTTTGAAAAATACTTCATAAAGTCTTTGTAAGAGTTGAAATAAATGTAATACATAATTGCTTAAATTTAAATTTGGTCACTTTCTTACTAAAACTTAACATCTATCAATATATTTAAATCTATTCTTTTATACGGACCTGCTAACACTAACAAATATTTATTTATACTTTATTAATCAGGGGTTGGCAAAAGACAGCCCAAGGGCCAAGTCCAGCCACCCCATTTGTTTATGTATCATTGATGGCTATCTTGCAATAGTGACATACATGAAGAGTGTAAATGCAACCTTATGGCTGGCAAATCTGAAAATACTCTGGTCCTTTCCAGAAAACATTTGTTGACTCCTGCTCCATTTACACTTGGGGATATTAACCCAAAACTGGTAGTTGTCCCAACATCTCGACTCTTCTGGTTAATGATCACAGCAGCTGGTTATGGAATCAGTCTCATTCTCCTGGACCCTATTCCCCTGGAATATCTAATCTAGAGAGGGCAATTGTCTATATTACACATATTTTTAAAAGTGGTTAAACTGCTGCCCTTTTTCCTTTCAGATTTTAGCTGCCTGAACTAATTATACCCAAAGCTTAATTAGTTCTCTAACTGGCTCTCCTATATGTTGTTGTAGCAACACCTGGAATATGGCCACTTTTAATTGCCTTTGAAAAAAGCCTTGTTTAGTAAAGAATAAAACATTTCATATGGAAATATGCAGAATTCTTGAATAGAGTCAAAAGAGTCCTGACCTCTGGGAGCTTCTCATCTGACTGTATTGAAGAGTTTGGAAATAAACTACTCTTTCCTAATACACCATGGATCCTTCATCATAAAGAAATTTTTGCCTATGAATAGAGTGTAATTTTTATACTCTCAAAGTCTTCATTCATAGACTAGTAAATATGAGCTTGATTCAAGATTTCTGTCTTATGTGTCTTTTTTATAAGTAAAAAGGTCAATTTAGGAATATTTATTAAAGGCTTACTATTCATCCTGCATTGAGAACACTGAATCAAAGTGAGCAAGACATTGCCCCCACCTCTAAAACGTTTATATGTTTACAAAAGACATGCACATTTACCAAGGTAATTATAACATAATTGGGCCACCCTAAGTGCTACAAGAATGTATTTTGCATAATGGGAGCATAAGATAGTCACTGAAACTGGAAGATTGGAATGGATTTACTGAGAAAGTGACATTATGCTGAATCTTAAAATATGGGTAGACAATTTTTGAAGTGAAAATGAAAAAGAAGAGTTTTCCAGATCAAGGGAATATGTAAACCAAATATCCATACTAGAGATTAAAGTTTTTGGTGTACTAAATTCTGGATATAATGTGGTTTTATAAAATGTTATTAATAATATCCTGATCAGTAATGAAATTATTCCGTCAGTCTTGTATTTAAACTTCAGAATCACATTTAAATGCTAGTTATTTATTCACAAAATAAAATTCTAATTTGAAGAGCTCATTAAAATTTAAAAGAAGAAATAAATGGACAATTTTTCCCCCATGGTATCGTTTTAGGGAAAAATTAAGCTGCTTCTGCAACATTTTGAATATAACATCAAGAGACAGTGTAATTCTTTTTCTCATTTGTTCTATTAGATTTCCTCTTTCTTATACAAGTATTCTCAATAGTGTTTATTGACAAAGTACAAATATTAGTATTTGAGGGTATACGCCATGAGTGTCACAAACATATGCACATAAGTTTAAAACTAGAAAAGTGGATTCTTACATTTTCTAAAGCCATATTTCATAAACAAAGAGCTATTTTTTTCCAGGAGGTACTGATCTCACATTAAATACATGTGCAGCACACCAATTACACACAGACAAAAAATACCTCTTACTGAGGAAGCCAGCTGAACTGAAGGAGCCACAATACCATCTAGTGTCAGCTACGCATAGTCTCTACAAACATGGAGAAGAATAGTAGACTAAATTAATAATGGAAAAAATTAACAGAAAACAAAACCTGTGCCCTCTTTTTTAAATAATCTGAGAAATTAGTGTGTTCTCTAGCACTGAGTGCTCCCTGATCCTACCCTTTATTTATTTTTGAACGAAACTTGTCAAGGAAATAATATCAATCTCCTCTGTAGGTAATTATAGTCTGCCATTTTGCTGTGAAGACTAACCCCAGCAGTCAGAGCCTATCAGATTATTAAGCAGTATTTCTTAAAAGTGTACCTATTGGGTTCAGACTATGCTGGCCCACAGTAATATCAGCAAAACCATCTACAGTACAATTCAGCAATTATTCATCCCTGTTTATATTATCTATGCTGGAGCTATTTTCATGGATTCTTGCCTTTTGTCATTCATTGCATTCTAAAAGTTGACATGTCCCCAAATTGGACTGAACTGCTTTAAGAAGTTGTGTCTCTTGGAAAGTATTCAACCCAAACTTAAATGAGGTCTCCTGCATGGAATTTATAAAAAGGAGTCATGTCCTTACACCTGAGGCTCCCTGCGTGCCAGAACCCTGTCCTATTAATTTATCTCTCCTGAAAACTGATCCAATGATTTCCTTCATTGACTGGGTATACAATAAATATTCTGAACTGATTTATAATAAAGTGCTCATTTCATTCTTTTATATATGCAATGTTTTCACAGTCAGATTTTGTGATCTCTGATTTCAAAAGGGATGTGTATATCATCGACTAACAAAAGTTTGCCCACAAAATCATTCAAAAAAATACCTGATATGTGGCACCTGACTTGGAATTCTTGCTATATTAAAATATACTGATATGAATTATTCTTGTGCTGTAGAATAATTTATGAGAGTTCAATGTACATATTTTCTCACATATTTTGACAGTTTTGAGATACAATTAACACATAATAAACTGCATACTTTTAAAGTGTATAATTTGATCATTTTTGACATATGTATACTCACATAAATCTATCCTCACAACCAACACAGTGAATATTTCCTTCATCCCACCTCACCCCCATCCCAAATTTCCTCCTGTCCCTGTGCAATCCTCTCTATCTTCCGTCTCCAGACATTATGGGCTAAATTATGTGCTCCCAAAATTCATATGTTGAGGTCCTAACCCCTCATACCTCAGAATGTAATTGTATTTGGAGCTAGGGCCTTCAAAGAGGAAATTAAGTTACAATGAGGCTATTAAGGTCGGCCCAAATCTAGTCTGATGGGTGCCTTGTAAGAAGAGGAAATGTGGAAACACAAAGAGTCACCAGGGCCACTTGTGCACAGAGGAAAGGTCACATGAGGACACAAGAAGAAGACAGCCATCTATCTGAAAGCCAAGAAGAGAGACCTCAAAACGAAATCAAAGTTGCAGACAAACTTGATCTCTGACTTTCAGCTTCCAGAACTCTGAGAAAATAAATTTCTGTTGTTTAAGCCATCTAGTCTATGCTATTTTGTTAGGAGAATCCTAGCAAACTATATATCAGACAACTTAGTCACTATAGGTTAGATTGAATTTTCTAGAATTCTATATAAATGTACTCCTTTTGGTCAAGCTTTTTTCACTGAGCATAATTTCTTTGAGGTCTGCCCACGTTGTTGCTGTTTCAATACATTACTTTTCCTTATTTAGTAATATTCCAGTGAATGGGTATACCAGTCTTGTTTGTTTGTTTAATCCATTAACCTGTTATTACACATTTATGGTGTTTTCTGGTTGGGGATATTACAAGCAAAATTTCTATGGACACTTGTTACAAGTATTTTTATAGATATGTGGATTTTTTAAATCTTGGGTAAATATCTAGGATTGAAATTGAGACAGGATAGATAGTCTAGAAATTGATATCCCCCACCAGGGTACAACATGAGGTGTCTCACTGGTCACACAAGTACAGTCAATAATACTGTGATAAGTTTACATGGTGACAGTTGATTACTAGAATTAGTGGGGTGATCACATTGTAAGGTATAAACATGTTGAATTACTATAGTGTACACCTTAAACTAATATAACAAATACAAGATTATATAGTAATTAGACTTAAATAAAAAACAAATTTTTAAAAAACTGTTCTTAATATCAGCACTGCAATTTCCCTTTGCCATGTACTCAGGGCCCACTTCATCTTTCATTACACAGACTCTTTGGGGGGCATTTACACTGCTGACCTCTCCTACTGGTGGGAATTTCCTTAGCTTGCAAGAAACCACTGTGCCGGCTCTCCCCCTACCTGTACAACCCTCTTTAGTCTTCTACATTGTCTCTGTTCCTTCTCTTTGTTACTTTATATGTCTTTCCCCATGTTTTCTCTTCTTATTCTATATAGTCTACTGGTGATCATATACAAATCAAGGATTCTACTGTCACCTTTAAAACAGTGAATCTTTATGTATATTTCTGGTCCCAATTATATAACCAGACCAATATAATCAGCTCCCTACAGGATATTTTCAGTAGGAATTTTAAGTGCAATATGTGCCAAACATAACTCATTCTTTTTTACCCAAACATGTGGCTCATTCTGTATTTCTTGTGCTGGCTTAGCACTCAGTCTGTCACCTAAATCAGAAACCTGTCACTCATGCTTAACCACTTCCACTTTTCCATTTTCCATGAAAAATAATGCAGATCTTTCAGTTACATCTCATATGTATGTCTCTAATCCATGCTTCCTCTCCATATCCACTGCTTCTACCCTCATTATATCTCATCTGAAGTTTTGGAACAGACTTCAGGTGGTCCCACAGACTCTAGTCCTTACTCTCTACAAATCCAACTTTCATACTGATACCTGAGTAAACTTTCTGAAAACAAATTTGTTCACAGGAACAATGTTTAAAAGCATGCATCTCTACTACCTGTGGGCAAAATCATACCCATTCTCATAAAACATAACATGCCTTCCGTAATCTGGTTACCCTATATTTGCCAGTCTTTCTCTTAAATCTTATCACTAACAATAACTCCTCTACATGAAATCTAATTTATATCCTTAACAATATTCTTAGAGTTTCCTGAACATGGTATTTTAATATACCACCAGACCTTAATCCATGATATGTATGTCATCCCTAAATATCCTTTGTTTTCATGTCCATTGTTGATCAACACATCCTGAAAAGGGTATCTCATTCTTTCTTTTGCATAGAGCCTTCCATGATTCAGTAAGCCTAAATGAGTATTATTTTCTTCCTCAAGCATATATGTCCATAACAACTCAACACATTTACAATAATTATATTTTTACCTATTTGTCCTCACTGCTACACTGAGGGCATAAGCTACCTTATATTCTTATTTGTACCCTCAGTGCCTAGGACAATGTTTGGCACACAGAAGGTTCTCAACATGTTTGTTAAGTGAATGATCAGTTTCCCTCTTTTCCTGGAGAGTCTTATTCTAGTAGAGATCATTTGCAATCAAAGGTATAAAAATTTCTCTTTTTCTTTAAGAAAGTAGGCATTGGGTACGCTTTAATCTAAAAACTTTGAAGCTAGAAAATCCTTCCAGAATTAGGTGTGACAAAAGGCAATTCGATAGACTGAGAATACAGTAAATATTCAACTCCTTAAAGGTTTGGTGTGTAATCATAAACTTAAAAGGCAGTAATGGTATTCGATCCCTATAGATGTTCCTACTCATCCAAAAAAGGTATGATATATTCTGTCTGCACAGGAAATAAATGTTGCTTTTGCTTCCTGTTCTTTATGATGATAGAAGAAAAACTGGATGGTTGAAGATGCAGTTATTTGTAGTTCTAATAGTTTGTTTCAGCTTGATGGCTAATGGTTGAGCGTAATTTAAAAATTAGAACAATATGTGTAAACTTAAGAAAATAGTTTATATGATATACTAAATCATTAATATGATATTCTCAAAGTACTTTGTGGAAAGCATTTTAATAAGCATGGCTCCTAATCTATAGTAAAAAAATATAGAGAAAGGTTAAAGAAAGTTAAAATAATCATAAATCCTAAACTGACTTACTTCCTACTATCTTTATCTTACTGTTCAATATTAAAGTTCCTTGTCATCATAAAATTGAAGAAATGAAATATTGAGTCTAGGACTTATGAAAGTCTTGATAAAAAGATAAGGAATCAGAATCCACATACTAAAACCATTTCTTCCATTGCAATCACTGTCCTAAAGCCAGCCAGCAGTACTCAGTAGAATGATCTGTGAAAACATAAAAATCAGCAGGCAAATCTAGATTCCACTCCATGCTGGTTGTGTGACTGTAGGCAGATCATTAACCCCTGACTCTCCATAAAGTCACATATAAAAAACAAAAATAGCAAGGGCTTATTTAGTGAAACAATTTAATGACACTATGTGTCAATCAATATAGACTGGGCTATGCTATGGCTAATAAACAACGCCTAAATCTTAGTGACTTAAAAGCATGTTTTATTTCCCACTCATGCTCCAGGTATGACATGGTTATGTAGCTGAACATTCTGCTCCACACCCTCCTCTCCCTGGGACCCAGGCTCACATAGCATCCACCACCCTCTCTCTAGGACCCAGGTTCACATAGCATCCACCATCTAGAGTCTTGCCATTCTGCCAAGGAAGGAAATGGAAGTGTGGCTAGTTGCATATTAACTTTTAAAGCTTCAACCCAGAAGTAACACATGTCACTTCTGCTCATATTTCATTGATCATCTTTCTAGAGGACAGGAAGTATAAACCTACCATGTGCTCGAGGGGATATCCAGATATATTTTATATCAATGGTTTATATTAATGTTTAATATTAAAATATACATCATAGCATTCTAATGCACTCAATGTTACTGCATAGATAATAGTAATAGATCACTTACAAGGTTTACTCTGTGAAGGGCACTCTGCTAAAGGCTTTGCTTCTGTCACCTCATTTAATTCTCTCCTATGGCAATACCTTTATCTATCAAACACTGCCGTATGCCTCTCCAATACCTATTTTTAACAGAGCTTAGATATCATTTCAAATAACATCATATAAAGCTCACATTATCCTTCTAGCTACTGGGAGCCAGATGAAAACCTTCTGGCCAAGCAATAGTACTTAGAAATCCTGGAACATAACATCCCATCTTGAAAAAATATATAAATAAATAAGGCAGAATGCCCCCTTTTTTCTGCAGAAGGCAGAAATGATGTCAAGTGATACAGCAGCCATTTGGTAACAGTGAGGTAGATACCATGGGGGTGGAAAAATAATCCTGGAAATATTGGCCATGAAGTCATTGCTGATGACGCTAATCTGACACCAGCACCCACTTACTGCCTGCCGGCCTTCCTGTTAGGTGACTTCAATAAGCCTGCTCTTTTTTGAGCCTATTTCTAAAGACTTTGCTCTTATTGTCATCTGAATCTTTCTTAATCAATGCAGTTTACATCCTCAAGGATTAATAATAAAACAAAATGAGTCATAGAGAAGTTATATACACTGGCCAAAATAACAAAACCAATTAGTGCCAGAACTGGGGTGCAGATCTATAATAACTTACTCTAAAACTGGGTGATTAACAAGTGACTATTCAATTGATTCTAAACAGAGATGAGTCAAGCCCTAAATACTTGACATTTCAAAACATATGTGAAGAAGTTATTAACAACATGGAAGTATTAATAAGGAACTGAGGAATTCTCAATGTTTATAAAACAGAGTTTCCATAAAACACATGCTTCAGTTCAGTGTATCCAAGTTTTCATATTAATATAACTTGGGCATTATGATTTTATTGTTTAAATATATTGTTCAATGAAATGTTAACAATACAAGTGACTACAGGAGAACCAGTTCCTTCATCAGGCCTCAGGTTCCCTCACATATGAATTGTAGTCATCGATTAGGTAATGGTTCTTACTTTCTTGTTTGTGTAATGTGTGATTTTATGTGGTGATGAAAGCATACACATTTTGAAAAACTAGTCATTCTGTGCACACCATCCCTAATAGAACAAATAGTGATTATTTGTTCAATATCGATCTTCTTCATGGCAGCAGAGCTCCTGAAGGCACGGTCATGCCTGTCTTGGTTACTCTGTGCTTCTAGCATGTTAAAGAGGATCTGCTCAAAATATATTAATTAATGAGTAGAATGTTCAATATTATTCTGCCTGTAAACAGCAACAGAATAGATAAGAAAAAAATCACGTTGAATGAATCACAGTCATTTGTATTGATTTTTATGTTTCAATTTGGAACCATAGTGAACGTTACAATAGGCAAATTTAGACTTAACTAAATAAAAATGCCTTTACCACTTAGAGCTGTTTTTTGATTACTGATTTTGTGAGCTCTCAGTCCCAGATTGTAATAAATAGTAAATAGTAAAAAACAAACAAACAAAAAATCAACTTGAGATATTTTTCTGGATTGAGTGAGGATAGTCTGGTAATATTTTATTGACAATAAATACATGCTAAATCTTAAGTGGTTTTAAAAATAATTACTTGCTGAAATACCAATCTTGTCTACATTCCCTTCAGTAGGGTGGTCTTCCTCTGGAAGAAATTCAAGGATCCAGCTTCTTTCTTTTTCTGGCTGTACCATCTCTTTGACCTTATCTTCATCTACATCCAGTTTGCAGAGGAGAAAAGGCGTGAGGTAAAGTCCATAACAGTGTTTTATAGTCTGTGCAGGAAAGAGGTTCATACTAGCAGCACTCAGACTCACTGGTGAGAAATTAGGTGCATGTCCACAGCTCACAGAAAGGGAGACTGGGAAATTTAAATTAACTATATCTCTGAAGAACAGGATAAAGGATTTCAGTAGACAATTGGTCTTTGCTACTCTTGCAATTATGTAATCTGTAATTTTACATGACATAATACAGATAATACTTCAATAGAAAAGTGAGTGGTTATCCTTCTATTTCTTATGGTCTTTCAGCTTCCCTTAACCCATCTCTAAGCATTGGCTATTTTTCCTTCATGACATTAAGGTTTGTGAAAATATACTGAACTCATCCTGAGCATTTCAGTATGGGAGTTACCAATGATATTCTTAATGCTGCTTGTGTCACATATTCTTATTTCCTTACAAAGCTCATAATTGGAAGATTCTGTTAAGCTAATAAAGTCTTAGCCTCTGGACTAATTCACATTATTTCCATTAGAAGTTCTGTTCATTACAGATACTATAAGCATAGAAAACAGAATTGGAAAGATGTTTAAGTTGACTATAATGAGTCAGTGGCTTCTGTATTCCCTTGATTATCTTCCAATGCCAAATGAAACTTTCAGTAACAGGCACTGGCCATTGTTGGTTTTCATGATCATTTCACATTTGTTCAACAGTCAATTGAAATAACTTCCTTGATTAAAATTATTGAAGGTCACCTGTAAACTGAGTTATTGTGTGCAGATATCTGTGTATATGTTCTCTCTATAAACAAGCATCTGCAACAAATTTTGAAATATTTTCTTATATTTATGAGAAAATAGAAGCAAACAAATAATAAAAATAAAAAGGAAAAGCATTGTTATGTTATGTTATTTTTTTATTTGCTCCAAAAATTTAGATTGGTCAGTCTAATGTTCATTTTATAATCTTTCACATACAGGTCCTTACCCAGGCTTTTTTATTTTAAATGTGGTTTTTTTTGCCCAATTAAACTTTAATTCTCAAGGGTCATGAATCATATCTCCCTGTTTCAAAATTATGTCCCCTATACTGGCACCTGAGTGCATTTTAGACACTCAGTAATTTCTTTTAAATGTTGAATATGTATAAAACTTGATTTCAAATATTAGGTTCACACACACACACACCTCTATCTCACAGATTATTTTTGTGTAATTAAAAAATGACAGCCTAAGTTTCAATTATAAGTTTTTTCTGCAGGCTGATAAATTTGAAGTTCTTTCACAATACCAACGCCACTAATGGAAAGCTTAAAAAAGAGTAAGAAGTTTTATAGACCCATGAAAACTATTTTTATCCTAGAATATCATTAATAAATTTTGAAAGAGGAAAAGTATTCACAAATATTTTAAAGGAGACTACATTTAGCAACCATAGTTTATCCTTGACACAAGGGTCAGTAAGAGTATTTCATAACCTACAAAATATATAAGATTATTTCACATGAACACTAACTTGTAAAAATGCAAAAAAAAAAAAACCTCCATCATTTATTTGAACCACTACAAACAACTATACAACACTAATAAATTTTGCATTATAATTGTGTGTTTTACCCAAGATGTTTTCCATTTTCCACTTCTAAAATTCTAATATTGCATTATGCACATATTCTAACACACACACACACACACACACACACACACACACACACACACACCCCATAGGTATCCTCCTTCTCCTTTCATTCTCATTGCCTCAAGTATCACCATCACCCTTGCCGCCACCTCCACCTACCCTCAAAATTAAGTTTACGGAAAGACAAATCAGAATATGACCTCTCAAGGATATAATCCTGCCCCCTCATGTGACAAAACATACTGCATTTTGAATAGTTTGAGATCATTTTTCAGCAGGACTAGGAATATGGCCCTTCTAACTTCTGGCACACTGAGGAAGTAGTTGTCATATGAAATATTGAAGATTAGGCATATCTGTGAGACTGTGCAAATATCTTCTCTAATGAATCAGAGTACATAGTTTCATTCTCCAAATTTTCTTCATTCTAAGAAAATTCCTCTTGGAAACTTTTAGGAAAAATAAGACCCAGTCTGAGTCTGACATCAATTTACAACAAATTGTATTCCTAGTACTCATTCATTATCTTGTTTTCTTAAAGCTGACTCACTGTAATCATTACTCACTATTATTATTGAGAACTAGTTAAATAAAAGATGAGTTTACTTTGGCAATTCCATTATTGCTGTACTTAGTATAAAGTAAACATAACAGTGCCCCTAAGAAACTTGCTGAAGATTGAAAAATGGCAATGGAAAGATAGTGCAATTCACTTCTCATTGTTACATGCATTTTGGTATGCTATGGGTCAAACTATTATCTCAAAACAAAACTTCAAAAACGTCATAGAGAATATAAGCAGCATTAGACAGAATTCTGATGTCCTACCAAGATTCTGATCTCCTGGTTACTCAATCGAACACTAAGCTTCTGTGAAAGGACTTTGCGGATGAGATGAAGTTACTAATCAGTTGACCTTTAAATAAGATTATCCTGGATTTTCTGGTGTGTTGATGTAATCACACAAGCCCTTAACCATTGAAAAGGAAGGCTAAAGAGACAGATGAAGTGGAAGAACAAGACAAGAGAGATGGGGTAGAGGGAAAGTTAGATAGTTTTAAACTCCTTGCCGTTACTGGCTTTGGAGGGGGCCAAGAGTCAGGGAATGCCAGCAGTGTCTACAGGCTCAGAACAATCAGCAAGAAAACTGGGACTTCAGTCTGTAACCACATGGAACTGAATTCTGTCAACAACCTAAGTGAGCATGGAAGCACATCCTCCCTCAGAGCCTCCAGAAAAGAATGTCTTCTTGCTGATATCTTGAGTGTGGCCTTGTAGGACTCTAAGTAGAGAACCAACTGAGCCAACTGTTTCCTGGCCCAAGGAAACTGTCAGATAATACACATATATTTTATTTTAAGCCACTAAGTTTGTGGTAATTTGTTATGGCAGCAATAAAAACCTAATACAGGAAGTTCCTAAGTGTGTGTGTGTGTGTGTGTGTGTGTGTGTGTGTGTGTGTGTGTGTGCTGTTCATACAGTGTCCCTAACAGTTAGAACAGAGACTGGCACATAGATTGTCGTGCATAAATATTTGATGGATGAAGTTTGTAATTGCAGCAATTATATTAGAGCCCAAAGTTAGGCAAAGTTATTCTAAGGATAGCCAGGCTGTTAATATAATACTTGCATATAATCAAATCATCTTTATTTCTAAAGTGAAGATATTGGCACTTTTATGTTAGACTCAAATAAGACATGGCCCAGGAAAAGACAAAAATTAAGATCACATTTTATTAATAACAAGATTGATATTTCTAAGAGACTGTATTATTCTTCAAGTTTTTGAAGGAACATGTGGCATTTAGGCATGATAATGAAAAACACAATCTCTGAAAGATATTCAATATTCTTCTGAAAAAAGGTAAATGCATTAATAGAGCAAATTCTTTTAAAAAATGAATATAATCATTCACAAAATCACAAAGTCTATAAAAGACCTCAATATCTGTTTTCATAATTAATGTAGATTCAAGCCAAAGTCATAATTATAATTCTCCAATTAAACATTTCACATATAATAGAATCTGCTAAGCTGCCAGGAACCAAGATGCCCAAAATACAGAATAAGCTGTGCTAGGTATAGAAAGTGTGAAACACACATAAACACCTGCACAGACACACACATAAACACACACATTCCCTGCCTTCAGTACCAACTTCTTTTATTGAGCTCCTAAGTGAAGAGCTAAAATGAATAGTTCTAATAGGGGCTAGTTGTCTGACATTCCCAGAGCTGGTGAATGATAGATAGCTTATCTACCTATGCACCTCTGGTCAGGTTAAACTGCTATGCATATTCAAGACTATCTAGTACTCAAATAGTCTTTGGAAGGAAAATAGTGGTCTGAAGAAAGGACCTATCCTCTTATCCTAACGTCTCTGAAGTCTGGAATATGACCCACTCCATTCACCCTATGAACTTAGTATCACTTGAAAACAATCACATCTTATGAAAGAAAGCTGAGCTGGTTCCCAACCACTCGAGGGGGAGGAGATGTCAAACAGGGTGTTGTTGCTCTTGGGTGCACTAGGTAGACATCCCAAATATGTGAGAGTACCATTGGAAATGTAGCCATGTCTAAGCCCATTTCTGTCAGCTGTCCCCTCAGGTCACTTGCTGTACACACAGGCTAACCCAAGCACAAGGAAGGTGCCTTGTCACAGAGAGCTGCAAACTGAGGCCTAGTCTGGACCTGGAGACAAATGAAATCCCCCACAAGTGTTTATTTGGGTTTTTTTTTTTTCATCTGATTCTTCTAGAAAAATTTCAGTTCAGGCATACTGGCCAGTAGTTTGGGATAAGGTAGGCAGCTGGGGAAATAAACTAGGGGAAAAGGGGGTAAGTGTAAATATTAAAGGGGGGTAATGTAAACATTAAAGAGTTTACAAGTGCTGAAAATATTGAGAGAAAAGCAAATTATTTTTTACTTGTCTGATTATGCTTTGCTGCTGCTGACATTTTGTCTACTAATTTCCATGAAAGTTCTAGACTTATGGCAGAAGTGATTACTCTGATATGAGATAATGGACTGAGAACTTTTGCATTTTTATAGTACTTGCCAACCAAAGTTAGCTCTTACCTGACTTTTTTTCTCTCTTTTACGATCCCATAATTAGATTTGAACATGAATTCTTAAAACCCAGTGATCATACTGCATTTTGTTTCATATAGTTAACTCAATGTTTGACTAGAAGAAGCTTGAATGATGAATTGCATTTCTAAATATATATTCATGGATTAGAAAACCTGGTAATAGAAGAAGGCAACCCTTATCTCTTATCTCTCAGGTTCCATTATGCACTAGCCTAGAGATAGCAAATATGTGATACCCATGGGGATGTTATACACTCAGTATCCATTGGACATCACTCATCTGTCACAATAGTTTCTATAGAAATGGCAACAACATCCACCTCAGTATAGAGATCCAGAGAGCCACTCTTAATTGATTGCATGTGTTACATGTAATAAAAACAATATACCCATCATGTAATGTTTTATTTTTCCATCAAGAGATAAGGAAACAGAAATAAAGAATAAGTACTTTAGACACAGACACAAAATTAGTTAAGTGACAGAAACGGAATTTGACTCCAATTCTGTATAGATTTTTAGGCTTTGCTCTGTCCACCCTACCACGTTATGTTTCTAGGCAAAAATAAAACAATCTATTAGAATATTTCATAACATCTTCCAACAGAAGTCAGTCTCTGGCATCAGAAATAATTGGTTCATCTATTTTCCTTGCAATTTATTATTTCTGTGAGTTGGGCATGGTTACTTAGGCTCGCTGTGTTCAGCTTCTTCATATGTAAAATAGGATAATCACGATACCTACGTAATTATGCTTTTATCAGAAGTAGATAATATATGCAAAGTGCTGAGTCCAGTACATGACACCTAGTACATGCCCATTAGAAGTTAGCATACACCATGATCATTGTCACCTGCTACACTGGCTGTATGAAACCAGGAATATAATGCAAATACTAAGATTGTACATTTAGAGAATTATGATTGTACACTAGAATAATCAAATGCCAATTACTCACTTCAAAGTATAGAGTCAGTTAAGCATCATAAATGTTTTTCTCTGCATAGGTTCCAAACATAATCCCCTATCATAGACAAGTGCTATGATGTAAAGGCCCTATGTTCCTAAAGAACTTTTGGAAATGTATAACTGGATAATGTAATACATAATGGATAACACACAGTTTGTTTGAAAAATTGAAGCTTTTTGTTGTATCGGGAATCACTACAAGCTGATAAGAAATGAAGATGAAAGTGAATCCCTTTTTCTTTTGCTTTGGGCAGTCTGGATGACTTGCAGCGCTTGTGCAAATTCAAGACAGGCTGTTGACAATGCATCGATAAGCACTGTAAGGGAGTTGCAGCACTTAAGAGAAAATCGGAGGTGGTGCTGATAAATTAGAATGGAAAAATAAGCATCATGAACCCAAAAGAGCTATGTAGTAGTTATTCAGTATGAAAGCAAGAGATCAGACATTCACGGAACAAGACTCTACTGCCATGCTGTGTCCTGCTCTTTTGAAGGTGCCTGTGAAATAACAAGGGCAACACGAAAAAATAGTAAAATCTCACCAAATGCCTGTCATCTAGTGTTGAAATACAGCCTCATGTGCATGAGCTACTGCCATCTAAAGGAGCTATGGGGACATATTACCAGTCATGCAGCTATCAAAAGTGCCCTGGCAACCCTTACCATGTGAGGCTTTTTAGAAGGGGAGAATTAAACTGTGTTTTTTTCAACTTTGTGCAGTTTTTCTTTTTTAAGCATTGAGGAAATTGCCACTGCTTTCAGTGTCTAGCAATAAAGGACAAGTATGGACAAAATGCAAAAGAAAGGAAAACTGGCAAGCAGCACAGAAAAGCTGATTTTTGCTTCCTAAAAAGTAACATATCAGAACAGGGTCATTAGACCTATTTTCCAAACAAGAAAACTAATGTCCAGAGAGCTAACATGACTTGCACAGTTAGTGGCAGAACTGGAGCTAACTGTCCAGTCCCGTCCCATCTTTACAATGTCACACCGATGGCACCGAGCAGTATGCATTTTCTCTGATTCAGTAGGCCAAGTTCTAAGATGGTCCCCAAGATCTCACCCCGACGTAACACACCTCTCTGTTCACCCTGAACTTCCAGTTGTTCATTTTAAAACTAGTCTAGATACTGCTCTGAAGGGGTTTTTCAGATATAATGAAGGTCTCAAGTCAGCTGACTTTAAGATAGAGAGATTGTTCTCAGTGGGTTTCACCTAATCAGATGGGCCCTTGAAAGAAGCTAGACTTCCCCTGGTGAGAGAGTTTCAAAGCATGAAGTAATTCGACATGAGAACATATTGCAGACTGAATTGTATTTTCCTAAAATCAATATGTTGAATACAATCACTCCATTGTTACTATATTTGAAGACAGGGCCTATCTATAAAGAGGTAATAAAGGTTAAATGAACTCATAAGTGCAGAGCCTTCATTTGTTGTAACTAGTGTCTTTATAAGAGGAAGAGACACCAGAGAACAGCCCCCACCCACATGTCCACAAAGCAAAGGCCACATGAGGCCACACAGCAAGAAGGAGGCCATCTATAAGCCAGGAAGAGAGCTCTCACCAGCAACCAACCCTGAAAGCACCTTGATCATAGACTTCTAGCCTCCAGAACTGTGAGAAAATACATTTCTGCTGCTTAAGTCACCCAGTCTATAGTGTTGTGTTGTAGCAATTCTAGCATATTATTACAGAAAGATTTTCCATTGCACATTTTGAAGATTGAGAGGGTCGTGTGACAAGGAATACGGAATGTGACCTCCAATTGACAGGCATCAAGGAATCTCAATCCTACATCTTCTAGGAGCTGAATTCTGACTCAGTCACGTGAGCTCAGAAGTGAACCACAGGATCCAGACGAGGACACAACCTACTGATACCCAGATTTCAGTCTTGTGAGAACCTGAGAAGGGAACCCAGCCATGTCAGGCACAAATGTGTGCCCTACGGAACTGAATTAATAATGGAGTTTTGGTTTAAGTTGCGGTAATTTATGGTAATGTTTTCAACGTGACAGAAAAGTAATACATCCAGCAATACTGATTCTGTTGTTTTTTTTTTTAAACAGCTTTATCAAGGGATAATTGATATAAGAAAAAAACTACACATAGTTAATGTATCCAATTGATAAGTTTGAACAGATGCAGACGTGTGAAATCATCACCACAATCAAGGTAATAGATGTATTTTATATTTTGTGTATCTACAACCATCCAGAAGTGAGATTCAGAGATATTTTTCAGTGGGTTTTCCAATATTTTTCTGGAGAAGCAACTTTTTTGTATTTCTTAAAGTCCTATATCTCAATGTGAGCTCTGAGGTATGGGCAGCAGGTGGAGTTACCACCTACAGTATGACATGAATGCTGACAGCCTCAGGACACATTTTCTCACCAGGACTTAAGCTTCAGGGTCACAGGTGACTTACTTCACAGAGATTAAACAGATCAATGTCAATATGTATTATTATTATTTTGTTATTGTTATTATTATTATTATTTTGCAGCTCGTAGTGTATTTTAAAATACATTTTTATAGCCCAGACACTTAAGAAATTAACTCAGATGGGACATTTTGTTTACATTAATAAATTAGATATATAACTGCAAGCAGTGACAAAATGGGGCAGTGGGGGTTGGTGTGGGCAGGAGTGCTATGTGCTCTCTAATGCATTCAATGCCCTGCAGTACCTGACTACCAATTGATAAAGAAAAAGTTCAGTGATGATTTAATTTAAAAGTTCCCTGTGCTTTATCATTCATGTTTAATTATAGTTAGTTCATTAATTACCTTCCTGAAAAGTGAGACTGGAAAGAAAATTAAATGGTACTTTAAAAAGCTAATTTTGCAAACAATTAAATGAAGCCAAATATAATTGATAATTGCTGCAACAACTGGCCCTGAGGCATTCCTCTTTAGAAAAACTGTTGTTTAGATTTTGATAATAGGAGAGAACAGAAACTCTCTACATAACTTTAAGCATAAAAAAGTCAAAATAAAGACAATTGTTTCATAAAATTTGATTCAAACTAAAGGTGGCAACTTCAGCAACACAAATTTTAACATTGTTTCCGGAAATAAAACAAGGTTGATGATAACCAGGTTTGAAAGTTGGGAAATCATATATTTCAATGATCACGAAAAAGGCAATGAAATAAGTTTTCAAATTGGAACCACATGTCAAACTCAGTACTATGTGGTTTTAAAACATCATTATCAAATAGCAATTTGTGACAAGCTCTACGTATGCTCATTATTAGGAATATATCTCACCCTTCCCTCAACAGCTTAGAGTTCAGCAGAGGATAAATATGCCGACACAGCAAAGCACATGAAGAGAAAGGAACAGAATAACTGGAAAGCCAGGGCACACAGTCTGTCTGGGTCCTGAGAGCAGGCTTAACAAAGAGACAGAGAGGAAGGTGTGAACAGCATCTTACTAGACAGAGTGGATGTGCTGAAATCCTGACAAAGAGAAGCATTCTGGGTAGACGAAATAGTGTCGGGCAAGACTGGCAGCTGGGAGAAGAGTTTGTGGGAAAGCCTCTGGTCAGGCAGCTTGCAAACTTTTCCTAGAAGAGACTCAGAGGTTTTGAAAAGGTTTTGACAGCAGTATATATTTTCATTAATGTACTCACTCATTTAACAGTCATTTAATTATTTCTGCCTATCCTTGTGGTTGACACTGGGCTCAGGTGACCAAAATTTCACCAAGACATTCTTTCCCTTGGATATCTTATAAGGCATCTGACACATGCAGGAAATAAGGCAGAAACAACATGGGGCAGCATTAACTAATGCCAGTCCCTCAGCTGCTGCCCTTCTTCCTGAATCTCAGAGCACAGCCTTGTGTTTTTTTTTTTAAGCAGCAAAATGCCAATCTTGGTGCATGAATCATAAATGGTTTAAACCGTCATGACAATCTCAGTTCCCTTCACCCAAATCTGATTTTCCAACCTCCTTTGCAGCTGGGAATAGCCAGAGAGCAAGTTAATACATAATGGTAAAGATGAATCCTGGATGTGTTTTGCTATTACATTTACATTATATGTTAATTGTGTATACTACACACATACACATACATATCTCCATGAGATATATGATTATACTTACGTGAATATAAAATACATATGCATATATTCTCTTTCACATAACAGTTGTTCAGGTATCTGCTTCAAACTACCACACCACTATCTGTGCAGATATCAGAGCCTAAACTTCCCCAGTCCCGTAACCATCTTCCTTTCACATGATAAAGTCTTTAGCCCTTCTCCCCGTGATAGTTCTTCTAGGAACAGACTCTGCTGTGTCAGTTCCTGTTAAGAAATATGTTTCTCAGATCAGAACCTGGCTTTGGTAGGAACTACCAAGGCCCAGTGGGACGGCTTGCTTTCCTGGTAGTATGACAGTCTTTACTTTTCCTAGAAATAAACTTTATCACTGAACTGAGATAGGCTGAAAATAGCCAGTTCCTTTGATAGTTCAATTGTTTATGGGTCCTTTTTCTCAGAATTTTGACTGCCAAACTCCTAGACTCTCCTCTGTTTTAATGATACCAAGTTGGAAAGCAAACATCCTCATCATAATAAGACTTTTATCTTTGATACCATTTGGGGTTGTGACAGTTACATCTGCACTTCCATCTTTATCATGTGCCCTGAGGCCTGGCATCTTCACCTCACACAGAACTGGCACCTGAAGCACATTCAGAGAAATGTTCTACGTTTCCTTCTGCAGCCACTGTGCTCCCCTGTATCCACATTAGCCTGCACACAGGCTCAGATCCTCGCTTAGTCTTGTCCAGGCTACTCTGGAACCTCCCTCAGTAAACGTACTGGAATAGGTTCTTCCTCTTCACCTTGGGCTATTTCTAATCCTCAGGACTCAGCTAAGATTCCCTCTCCCTGAAGGAAGAGATTTCTTTCTTTCTGCATCTGGTCCCAAACACAAAAGAATCTGAGAAACAGCAGAGTGAAGACAGACCAGGCTGCTCACACTGTCCCTTAATGGCCCATACTCTGGAAGATCTTCCTAACATCAGGGAGAAGGGCCTGATGTCACTTGTAGAGGGGCCAGGTCACATGGGAAATAACTTCAGCCTGAATCTGGGAGTGTGGATATATCAGTCCCCTTTCACCTCTGAAGCATTGAAATGCCTGGGGCTGGAAACAGGAAAAGACTCTTTCAACACAGTCTGATCTAATCATTGTAAAGAATAGAAGAAACAAGTGCATTGCATTATATGCATAGGAAGCAGAATCGAAGTAAATAATTTTGGTATATAAAAGAGGTAAGAGACACTCGGGATATGCACCAAATGACTCAAATGCAGAATATCCTGTTGTGAAGAAAGCAACTTCCACAGCAAAGGGAATTAAGTGTACTCTCTCCTATAATAAGTAAGGAATCTGTCAACATTTTCGCCACTGAAAGAAGCAAGTAGGGTAGATAGCCGTGAAAAAACAGAGATGAGAGCACGAAGAAAACAAAGCCTATCGTGGTAGGTAGGTATCCCCGTGGTGGGGTGGGTAGACCCACCTTAACATGAGAGTCGCTGTCAAATTGCTCCCCATAAAAACTTTTATCGACTTGCAAAAGCACTAATAGTATAAGAGAGTAAACAATTCTCCTACCCTCTCCTGCACTGGGTAAAACACTGTAAAAATACCGTATTTTACATTTTACTATTGTGATATCTTATTTTGCTTTATTTTTTTGTTCAAACACTAGAGAGACTTCATACATATATTGATAATTTATATTCATTTCTCTATAAGTTGGTAAAAGAATTAATAATAGATACTGCAATAATGATTGATATTAAGAAGATAATCCACTATGTTCCTTTGAGGCAGGTCTCAGCTATGCATGCTGTTAAGTCAATAAGGCTCCGGTGAAGCCCACTCTTCTTTACAACATTTGTAATTGAGGTGATGGACATTTCAGTAATTGGATGCATGAAGTGGGAATTACCTGCTCCACATACCAGCCACCAAATTAAGTTTACCTTGCTTATTGTTTTGTGTCAACAAATCTGCTTATGTCAAGATTCCAGATTAGACTGCAGGAGAACAGGACCTGCTTCAGGATATGGGTAAATTTATGCTACTTTAAATCTGTTTCCTGGTAACAAAGGCAGGCACAGGCCACATGTTTTGTTTCTGTAATTGCTTAAAATCCTTTTTGAACGTAGGTGAGATAAGGTCTCCCTGACTGTGAGTTTCTTTAGAGCCAATTACCTTTGTATTCCCAAGGTTTAAGCAGTGCCTGGCACAAGGTAATTATTAATAAGTATTATGAAATGGTTTCCGGTTCTATGAATGGGTTTAAAGGAATTAATATAATAAAATGATAACAATATATAAGTAACACCCAAGACTATACATTCTAATGAACATCAACAACAACAAAATCTGTCCTGACATCTCTTTTTTTCATGAAGCTGAAATTCTAAAAATGCCATTTTATTGACATAGTGCTTCCCTCTTCTCATCATTCATGACAATGCATCGTTTTCTCTCATTTTATGGGTGGAAGCTAGTGACATTTTTCTATAAAAGCATTTGCAGGGATTATATATCCTCACAGTTTGGTGCATTCTTTCATAGAAAAATGTGCTGCATTGACCTGATAGTTGTAAAATATTTGAGATTTACTGTCTTTCTCGTCTGTGGATGATGAGAAATAGTTTCTCTCTGCTAATAAAATTCTTTTTCTATATAAATATTATCAGTCAGAGCATTTATCTTCTTGATAAATATGGAAAGTAATATTTATCTTTAAGAACTTCATTAAAAGCAGGTAACTCAAGGCCAAGAAATAACTTAAAAACTCATTAATCTTTATGAATTGAAAATAAATCCTATAGGAAATGCATTATCATTTCTCTCAAAAAATTATTTTCTGATTTTATTTTTTATTACAAAGGAAACACAATCTCATTTTCTCTAATTAGAGACTATTGATCGATTTTCAAAAAATAAAAATTAAAAAAACATACATAACTCATCACCACCCAGAAATAAAAGCTCCTAACAATTATGCATTCTTCCCATACTTTCCTACATACAAATATATGTTTACAAAAGATAACATTTTGGATTACCGTTTACAAGTCTGTTAAAAAACAAACGTAATTATCACATTCCCATATCAATAAATACTGCCTTAAAAGACATTGTGGGGATTTAACTACAATTTATTTACCCATCTGCCTACAGGAAATTTAGATTGTTTACAGAGCCTGGTTATAATAAATAACACTGCAGTCAATATTTATGACTCTGTATCCTGTCCACCCTCCCAACTAGTTATATGCTTTGGGGTACTTTCTATATATTCTCCTAAAAGGCAGGTAGAATAATTTTAAAGTGTTAAGTGCTAATCAAATTGTTTTCCCAGAAACCTATACGTATTTTACATTGCCATCTATAGTATATGAGTACTCTCATAAAATTAAATATTTCATTTGAATAACAATGTTTCTCCCTGGAAACTCAGCTACTGACAACATTTCCAAGACCATAACATATGCTTTGGTATAATGTCTTAAATGAAAGCGTAAGTTTATTGCATATACACTTCCTCCCTGAGGATAAGTGGAGGGTATGGTTAAAAGATAAATTTAAAACATACAATTATACATGAAATGATCCCTCATGATTTGTAAGTATTATTTACTTCCCAGAGGAAATTTGTTAGTTTTGGATATGTATGTACACACAAGTATATGTGTATATGCACATATATTCTTTCTCTTTCTCTCACTTTCTCTCTCTTTCTCTCTCTCTCTCTCTCTCTCTCTCTCTCTCTCCACACACACACACACACACACACACACACACACACACACACACACACGTTAGATATGTTTGTAGAAGTAGTTTTTCCCTTTTCCAAAACTGGGATCATATCCAGTGTATTATTCTGTATTGTTTTCTACTTAACAATGAATACTTCACAGATATGTTTCCTTGTTTTTTTATAGCTCCCTTTTGAATATGAACATTTTTTTCACTTATGCTAACATGTCCAGTTCACATTTCCTAACGAGCAATCTCAACTTACCAAAAAATAAATATTTTGAATTTACTTTAGACTTTTTCCATTTCTAGTCTTGTTACTAGGATCATCAGAAAAGGCCCAGGATTGAACATAATATAAACTTATTTTTTCTTGTGAAGATACTTCTACGTTGAATTTTTTGAAATAGTTGTATATTATCAACAAAATTACAGTAAAATTAATTTCACATATGATTTATTGTAAAAGGAAGAGAAAGGAATTTTGCATTTTTGTTAACTATCTTTGGATGGTGAGTAGGAAAGTGAGTGTGAAGAGGTGAACTTCATTTAGTCCCAACAACTAAACTAAGGCCAGCTTCCTCAGATCAGATTACGAGTCTTTATTTTAATCAATGAGAATACTGCAAACTTAAGTATGCATATGTGCCACATGTGCATTATGCTGAGTGAAAACTTTATGCTGAAAGAAGCCAGACACAAAAGGACACTCAGCTTGCCCTCTTCCTCATCTGGCTATGAAGCCATTTTTCCTTATCACTCTTAAAGTGATAAGGAAATCATGTTCACTGCAGGCTGAACATGATTACTCCGGAAGTGAAGACCATCACTGAGCACTCTTCACATATGAGAAACTCTCCACGGACTTCAACTGCTATCCATACGTATCTAACGCAGACACCCGTGACCATCCCTCAAATGCCATGATTTATTTCCTCTAAGGTACCCTCCACCCCCACTTACTGCTTGAACTCCATTTCCTGCTGTCCCCACCCACCCATAGGCTCAACTTGCTGTATGAGACACACTTGCACTCTTTTGCCCTCAGGGTGTTTGAGGACTTACTCTTCAGCTGTGAACATCCTTTTCTACCTATTTTTCTTGTAATTGAGATAGCAGCCAGATCCACATGACCAGTATTTCTACTTAAATCAGCTGGTCCCAGAACACAGAGTCCTGTGGCCTCTAATCAGTCAGGTCTATCACCCACCAAGTTCAGCAGTGGGAAACAGGACCACGTGATTGTTTTTCTTTCTTCTGAATATTTTCCCTGCTGTACTCCCCCATTTCCACCCTGGGGATCTGCAGGGCCCACCAAATAATTGGATTCTTAATCTAGAGCCAGGAAATATTCTCTTTATTTTTAACATATTCATTCATTGAATAAATGTGTCCCCAAAAAATCTGAACTAGAAGAGTGTAAGGCCCAACAGAGTGCTTCCAGATAAGATAGAAGCATTTTTTTTTTCCAAATAGATTTGTTTTCTTATTTATAAATTACTAAAAGGGCAAAAGAGCAAACAGACAAAAGAAGCAGAGAGGGTGACAGGACTTCAGTTTTAAAATATATTGTTATTACACATAGTGCAAATGATTGTTGAAAATACAAAAGTGTAGGAAATAAAAATCAAGTATTTCTAAGTCCCTCTTTCCATAATTATTCCTGCTAATCATTTTGTCTGTACCTTTACAGTTTTTTTCTTTTACAGATCACATATTGTTTATATAGGTATCATGAGCCCCTTTCAAATGTCTTGGAAATGTGCTTTTCTTTATTCCTTTATTGTGTGTGTGTGTGTGTGTGTGTGTGTGTGTGTGTGTGTGTGTGTGTGAGTTGTAATGTGCTTGTTTTTTCCCCTTTATGCTTCATAGGCATTATGTCTAGGTCATGCTTTGTAAAGCATTTCCTACTCACGAGATTATGATTTTTATTTCACTTTTATTTTTTGAAATTTATATGTGATAGTAGAGCAAAGGGTGATAGAAATACCTTTCCTTTTTTATAACAGGCTTTTTACAGACACTGAAATCAACTGGCCTCTGGGGAAAGAATGACATTGCATTTAATGGAGCCGAACATGTTTGGAATCATCAAGTACAAGATCAATTAACCAGAAAATTGATAGCTCCATAAATTTATACAGAAGCCTCTCAATGAATCTACCGACAATTTATGAGCACTTGGCAAGAAGGACACTTACAGAAATAAACCACATAATTTTACTGTTAAGTCACATTGAGATTTAGAAATGTTCTAAACGATGTGTGCGTGCACACACAGGAAGCTTGCAGACTTAAAATGGGTTCTCAGCTTTCCTCCGCAAACTCATAATCATTATTAGGTTTTATATATTTTATTTCCATTTCTATGTGCAATTTGGTGGCTTTATCCTTATATATCAAGCTTTTTGATGTCATCTCCCCAATAACTTTATAATTGATTAGCTATCCTACCCATCTATATGAGTTCAGAGAAATACAATCATTTTTCAATTTCTTTCTATATCTAAACTCCACATAATGCTTTGTCAATTATGCCTTTCTGAACAAGCCATTTGGTGTGGTTGGGTACCTTGTTACTTAAAGTACAATATGCATGTCATCTGTTTTTATTAACGGAGTTGTGAAATAAAATACGGTCAGATTTAGAGCTCTAACACAGACACGTCCATGGCTAGACATCAAGCATTAATCTATCCATTTTCTGATGGTCACTTAAAAACTATGACTCCATCTAACCACACTGAAATCCTGCCAACATTTCTCAAGCAAGTCTTTAGGGATAACATGAGAAACACTCTGCTGAAATATAGATATATTGTGTATATTGCATTCCCTAGCTTTATCAGCTTAATAACCTCATCAATCTAAATGGGTGAAATTAATGTTGCAACTGCTTTTTTGTTTGTAGTCAAAGTTGCGGAATGTTACTCTAGCAAGAGAATTTTCTAAGAGTGGGATTAAATCTTCCAGTTAATGTTTTCTTCTTAGTGACTATGTAAATCTTTCATTAGTATAATTAATTTTTCATAATTTGTGTGATATACAAATCATACATGTTAACTGTAGAAACTAAGATGACACAGGAAAGCACAAAGAAATTTAAAAATAATTCATAATTTATAATTTCCATATCTGGAGATAATTTGTATTAACACTTTTTGAATATCCATCTAAATGTATAATTATATTTATAGCTATATTTTCTATAATTTTCTTTATTTCTGACTTATATAAATATAAATAAACTATATAAATATATAATAAACTATATTAATAAATAAATATAATAAACTACATTTATTTCAAATATAGTTCTATCTCTACAAATTGACATACTGAATAAAACAAATGTATCCAAAAAAACAAAAACAAAACATAATGACATTTAAAAAATGAACTGTAAATACAGAATGTTAAAAAATATGCATATTACAAGTATCTACAGCAGGCTTAAAGAAAACTTTCCTTTCTTTGTCCCCCACGATGCTTATAACAAATGACCTACTCAGCTATATTCTGGTTCTTGGAAAGCTTACTATAATTTTGGCGCCAGTGGCTTCTCTCTAAAGAGTATCTTTCCTCCCTAGTAACCTACTAATTCAGGGAATTAAATTTGTTCTCTTCTTAGAATTTAATTTTATTTCATTTTGAGATCCTGATTTCAATTCTTTTGGATATATAGTCAGAAATTGGATTGCTAGATCATATGGTAGTTCTATTTTAAAATTTTTGAGAAACCTCCATACTGTTTTTTCCACAGCAGCTTCAACACTTTGCATTCCCACCAACAGTACATGAGAGTTCCAATTTTCGCAATCCTTTCCAACACTTATTTTTTTTATATAATAGCCATCCTAATAGATATGAGGTGATGTGGATTTGCTTATGGATTATGCTGTGGATTATTGTGGATTTGCTTTGTATTTCCCTGATGTTTAGCGATCTTGAGAACCTTTCATGTACCCATTGACCATCTATCTGTATGTCTTCTTTAGAGAAATGTCTATTCAAATCCTTTGTCCATTTTTTAATCAGGTTATTTGTTTTGTTTTTACTACTGAATTGTAGGAGTTTCCTATGTATTTTGTGTGTGAACTCCTTATCATATCTAAGGTTTGCAAGCATTCTCTCCCATTCTGTAGTTGCCTCCTAATTTTGCTGATAATTTCCTTTGCCGTGCAGGAACATTTTAGTTTATGTAGTCCTACTTGTCTCATTTTGCTTTTGTTGTGTGTATTTTGGTGTCATATCCAATAAATCATTGCCAAAGCCATTATCTGCACTCCCATATTCATTGCAGTATTATTCACAATAGCCAAGAAATGGAAAGAACCTAAATTGCCATTAATGGATGAATGGATAGAGAAGTTGTTATATATATAATGGTATATACGTAAAGTTACATCTTATTCAGCCTTAAAAAAAAAAAAGAAAACAATATCAGATGCGAGAACATGAATGAATCTGGAGGACATTATGCTAAGTGAAATAAGCCAGACACAGAAGCAATTATTAGCAAAGCACTGGTGGTCTGAAAAGGCAGTGGGTTAACATCTCTAAAAACTGCCTTAACATTCTTAGATGAGCCTGGGGTTTTTAAAAGAAAATCTGGGCATTCCTCCAGAGGCTACATGATGGTTCTGGTGTCTGCATGGAGCCTTCCCTGTGGCCACGTGATTCTATGGTGAAGTCAGCAACCCAGGAACAATGATGGGATTAGCCTGGTAGACCACTGGGATTGTGATCAGTAAGCCTAAGGGCATTAATCATAAATTTCAGGGTAATTTTCTAAAACAGGGAACTGGGTGAAATGGGACATTCCTTGCTCAAGCCACAGGGGGACGATCTATTGTTCAGCTATCAGTAGGTCAAGGAAAGGTGAGGCCAGGGACATCAAAAGACCTCTACTATGGGGGTGTCAACCTGTTTCATTGAGATTAGGATAATATAAGGAATAAAGTCTGGAGGTAGGGTGGAAAGCAAGATCATTGCAGAAAAGATCATTAGAGAAGCACAAACAATGCCTGATTCCACGTATTATATTAGGTATCTAAAATTGTCAAACTCACAGAAGAGAGTAGAATGGTAGTTCTAAGGGCTGTCGGGAAGGAGAAAGAAGGGGAAATGGGGAGTTGTTTTTCAACAGGTATGAAGTTTAAGTTATGCATGCTGTATACATTCTAGGGATCTGCTGTACAATAGAGTGCATATAGTTCTCTCTCTCTCCCCCACTTCACTCCCTTGCTCCCTCCATTTCTATAAATGAGCACTTATACAGGTCAGCATATCTGACTACAAAACCTTTCAATATCTGATGTAAGTAAAATTTGAAAAATAAGCAAAAGAAAGCTTTTTAGGCAAAGATAATTTGTCTACCATTACTAATGCATTTGACTTGCCAGTAATAAATAAGTGACTGCAATTCTCCTAAGGGAGAATAGTTCCTAGAAAATCAGGCTCTATTTTTGATGACAAGGGCTTTGAGAAAGGAGTAGTGTGACTAGGGGCTGGTTAGGATGGGGCACAAAGGGTGGGTATATAAGATAAGGTGACTAATAAGATAAGGTGACCAATAAGATAAGGTGACTAAATCCTGGCAACTAGTGGGGTCTACTAGCACATTCTCCTTGCAAGAAGGCAATCCCCATGATTCTGGAGGAATAAGCGTGTTTGCTGCAATTAAATTCTTACCTCAAAGGGGTAATTACATAGATCTCTTCAACAGCCAAATTCATTCTAAGAATGTTGTACTTTGATACTAGAGATAACAGATGAGGAAATAGGTGACTGTTTCTTCCTTTTGTAAGAATCTGATGTTATTGATCAAAATTTCTACCCAGTTGGATTAGTTAGAATTGATTAAAGCAAGTGTTTCCTACCACTTCATCAAACCCACTCTGTGCCTAATTACCCTTTATAATTCAGGAACTATATGAAACTCATATCTTCTTATGTTCTATGGACATGTATAAATTGAGACGTTTACTAGACATTCAAGTGGAAGTGTTCATTAGAAAGATTAGATAGATGATAGATAGATAAATAGATACATGATAGATAGATAGATAGATGATAGAATAGATCTGGGGTTTGGAAGAAAAATATGAGCTGGAAATATAAATTAGAACATGCTCAACATGTAGCTAATATACAGGTATTTAAAGCATGGAACTGGATAATATCACCCACATGATATGTATAGAAATGGAAGCATGAAGGCTGAGTAAAGAGTCACTGGCATCTTAACATTAAGAGATTAGGAATTAGTAGAGAATCAAAAAAGGAGAAAAAGAAGTCATCAATTACCAGAAGAAAACCAAGAGAGTGCCGTGTAATAGAAACCAAGTGAAGAAAGTGTATAAAACAGGAATGAGTGATGAACTTTTTTGAATACTTCTGATAGGTTAAGTAAGATTAAAGCCAAAAATAGACATTGGGTTTTGAATCATGGTGTTCAACAGTAATGTGAATGAAAACCTTTCAGGGGATGTTGGGGGCTAAGTACTGATAGGAATAGTATGAAGGAATCAAAGAATAGGATTTGGAGACAGTGTAGAAAATATTTACAGGAGTTTTTCTACAAGGTTTAGAAAATAAATGGATTGGCAAATATCTGAAATGAGGTCAAGATAGATTTAAATTTTTTTTTTTCAGAAAGGTGACACTTTTAACAGCATATCTGAATGCAATGGAATGAAACCATGTAGGAGAAAGAAGGACGATTTTCTAGAGTAATGTCCTTGAATAGAAAAGAGGACATGCATCTACCACATAGTGTTGTGACTGGCTTTAGATATAGAATGCGATAATACATGTCTGGTAACAGGCAGGAAAGCAGAATATGTGGTCAGATGCCAATAGCCTTATATGTGGATGTTTTCTTCTGATCTTAACGCATTTTCTCAGTGAAGTAGAAACACAAATCCATCATCAACTGGGAGCAGAAATGGGAGACGAGGCATGTGGGCACAGGGATAGAGGTATACATGGGATCAGCAAGGCAAGTGAAAGGAGGGTGTGCATGAATACCTGACAGTACTGAATTCACTTTATGGATGATTAGCCAATGTGGTGGTACATTTTTCTCTAGCTGTATTCAGCTACACAGATATAAAGTGGACTAGATGGATGGTTGTATTTAACCAGGTTTATCATTTTTTCAATAGCAAATATGATGAAGGATCAAGGGAAGAATTGAAATATACACAAGGTTATTATTATAGTGATTTATCATGATATTTATTCTAGGTAGAAAGGGAATTATTATTATTATAGTGATTTATCATGATATTTATTTTAGGTAGAAAGGGAAAGGAGGGCATCATGGTTGTGAGGGAAAGTGAAAGGGCGTTAGGACTAAAGCATTGGAAATCTTGGAGATGACCAAAAGATTTTGGGGACTGGAGTACTGAAAAATCAGAACTAGAAAGGTAAGGTTGATATTGATGAAACTGGAGGCCAAGCAAGTCCGGGGCTTGTGCTGCCTGCACTGCTCAGCCAATAGACCGACTGAGGTGGGTCATAGAATAAGGAGGTGGGCCAGCCAATACACCCACAGGAGGTGGGTCATAGAATAAGCAATTATTAGCAGAGCACTGGTGGTCTTAAAAGCCAGTGGGTTAACATCTCCAAAAACTGCCTTAACATTCTTAGATGAGCCTGGGGTTTTTAAAAGAAAATCTGGGCATTCCTCCAGAGGCTACATGACGGTTCTGGTGTCTGCATGGAGCCTTCCCTGTGGCCACATGATTCTATGGTGGAGTCAGCAACCCAGGAACAATGATGGGATTAGCCTGGTAGACCACTGGGATTGTGATCAGTAAGCCTAAGGGCATTAATCATAAATTTCAGGGTAATTTTCTAAAACAGGGAACTGGGTGAAATGGGACATTCCTTGCTCAAGCCACAGGGGGACGATCTATTGTTCAGCTATCAGAAGGTCAAGGAAAGGTGAGGCCAGGGACATCAAAAGACCTCTACTATGGGGGTGTCAGCTGGGTCCTGTTTCATTGAGATTAGGATAATATAAGGAATAAAGTCTGGAGGTAGGGTGGAAAGCAAGATCATTGCAGAAAAGATCATTAGAGAGAGTAATAGGGAGTCAGGAGCTACAATTTTGGAAAATTGAAGGGGGCTTTGAGTTGGTAGATAACAAAGAGGGTAAAATCTGTTGACTTGAGATTCAAAGCCATGGATGTAAGAGAAGAAGAGAGAATGTTCTGAAAGTGTCAATGAGCACACTGATACCTACTCTAGACCCACTGAAATGAGGACTGAGGAAGGAAACAGCCAACAATGGAAAGTGCGACAGGAAGTGGTGTCTTCAAAGGAGAGTCAGGCTTGTAACATAACATTCACAGTAAGAAGGACAAAAAAGATTTTTTTTTCCTGGAAATAAAGGGAGAATTCCAGAGGACACAATGTAAGGGTTTCAAGAGTTAGGGAGATGTAAAGGAAGAAAAAGAAATAGGAAATCCATAGTACCTTATGGGATTGGACCATAGTAAATGAAGGGTGACCTGGAAATGCATGGCTCCTTTATTGACTGATAAAGGCCATAACGAGATTTATTCTAGCAAGTTCAGAGTAGTGGGTATTGAAGGGTAGAGACGAACGAATTTCTGGAATTTTCTCTCCAACCCAGATAATGGAATGGAAATCTAGCACATTGAACTTTATTTTCTTATAAGAGAAAAATTGCTCTGAATACATATACTTTTTTCTTGCATTTGTTTTCTCCTCATACCAAATATTTCAAATTATATCCTCACCAATTTTTTAACAGTTACTCTTTTTTATACAGTTCTTCTTTTGTTAGACAAAAAATACGAAATGTTTCAATATATGGAATTCTCTAACAATAAGAAAATTCTATCCAATCCATTTAAAATTTTACATGAAATATTATGGATAAAGATTAAATTCCAAAAGACAACCTAGTAGATGAATAGGCAAAGGAAATCCATGAGGGATCAAACCTAAGTACCCACCAAACCAATGAAAAGATATTAAATTTCAATAAATTCAATTAAGACTTTGAATTCCTCCTCGGATTGAAACAAAAAGAGGGAAAATTTGTCTCAAAAGTTTTTAATAAATATGAATCTTTAGAGCTATTATAGAAAGTAAACTGTAATAATTAATAAAATTAAATATATTTATATCCTTTAACCAAGCAATCCTGCACTTAGAATTCCAACCGATATAAATAAGACAAGTACTTCATAAAAATATGCATACACTAAAGCACTTCTGGGATGGCAAAGTAAGAATGTACAAAATCCCATCTGAAATAATGAGAATACTGACAAAAATTATCAAAATGAACTTTTTAAAAACTCTGTAAATTAACCAATGGCTTGTAACAGTGCAAAGATCTAGTCATCCTCTTTATATTCCAACTCCCACAGCCTCCTATTAAACCCATCAGAAAAATGGCTGAGTCTTGTTAAGAACAAAGAGCTTTTGTAGCATTTTAATCTGCAGTATTTCTGTCCTTGTAAACCAACTTCACAACCATTATAACTATAGAGGGTGCAAAAAAAATGTATACACATTTTAAGAGAGGAAAACTGTATTAAAATTGTAATACTCAATATATACCAATAAGAAAAGATGAATACAAGTCATGTTTGACTTCTCCAATGACAAGCAGTGCTTAAAGTGGTTACGATCAGCATCTAGACACTTCTGGTTACAGCAAACTACTGCTTGAGCCACACTGACCAAATGGTCCACTTGTATACATTTTTTTGGCACCTCCGGTATATAACTAACCAGCAGCCACTAGGGGTATAGACCAGGTCCAGGCTTCCTAAAAAGCCCCACCCCAGCAAATAGGTACTATTTGCCCTATCTGGAAGACCCGCAAAAGCCCCATTCACAGGACTTGTTCTTATTTGACCTGACTCAGAACCTGCTTAGTGTAAACAGGAAAATTGAAGGGGTCAAAAACAATCAGTGGTATCTGCTAACATCACAACTGCCTGAAGTAGTAAAACCAGTTAGGTCAAACAAATGTCACATTGAAGAATTTAGAAAGAAAAACTGGTGAATGAGAATCCACAGGAGACTGAAATGCTCTGACATATTCCAAGGGTACAGAAGTCCATGTGCCTGTGTAGGACTGCACACATGCCCAGGAAAGACAGGCAAAGGCCCTAAGCTCTTACCTCAAGAGCCTGTGCAAGCAGCAAATGAAGGCTCAGATACACATCCAATACACATGAAAAGGAATACCAACTTAAGAATTAGTTCAATACATTCACTAAATTAATGTTAACAACAATAAACAGTACAAAAAGAAACCTGAAGAAGAGTCAGATTTCCAGGGTTGCAACATCATATTATTCAAAATGTCAAGTTTCAAAAAAAAAACTATGAGAAACACAAAGAAATGGAAACCATGGCCCATACAGAGAGAAAAAGTAGTCGATATAAACCATCTCTTAAGAAGTGTATTTGTTGGAATTACCAGAAAATAAATTAAAATAAGTTATTTTCAATATTTTCTAAGAACTAAAGGAAACCATGTTTAAAGAAACAGGTTTTTAAACAGGATTTTTGAGTTTAGCTCTGTATGTCAGAATCTTCAAAGTAGCCACTCCACTCTTGGATCCAGGAGAGAAGAGAGGACACAGAGAAAACCTGTCCCCAAGGTCGGAGAGACAGACAGGCAAATATAGGGAGGCGTGGCTTACCAGAGCAGAGCATGAGAGTCACTGAAAATTATGAAACATCACTGAAAGAATTTAAGGAGGACAAATGAATGGGAAGACCTCCCTCATTCATGGGTTAAAGAATTTTATAATGTTAACAGGGCAACAATCCCAAATTAAAGTTTCAATCCAATTGCTATGAAAATCCTAGCTGGCACTTTTTTTCAGAAATTAACAAGCTGATCCTAAAATTCATATAAAAATGCAAGGGACCCAGAAAAGCCACAAAAAAAATTCTTGAAAAAGAACACAGGAGGAGGACTAATATTTCCTTGTTTCAAAACTTACAACATATCTATAGAAATCTAGACAATGCATCATTGATGTGAAGGTTGAGATATCAATGAACTATAACTGAAAATCCAGAAATAAATCCTTATATTTATGATCAGTTTCTATTTGACATTGGTGCCTAAACAATTCAATATGGAAAGCACAATCCTTTCAATAAATGGTGCCAGATAGCAACTGAATAGCCACCTGCAAAAGGTTAAATTTGGGCCCCTAGATCACACTGTATATACTGTATATAAAAATTAACTCAAAATTAATTGAGAAGGTGATGGGAGGAAGGCAGAAGTAGGGAAGAAATGTCAGGAAGGCTACATAGAGGAAGTAATGTTTTAGCTGAAATTTGAAAGTTCCAGTGTAGTGAGGGAGGGAGGGCAAATGGAACAGTATGTAAAGACATAAATGTAAAGTCTGAACATACTGAACTCTCTCCAAAAGAGATAGCTATTTATATTTGTGATGTTGAATTAAGGGTTGTTTCTTAGACATAACACCAAAAGCTCAAGCAACCAAAGTTAGAATTCATCCATATTTTTAAAAATGTGTTTAAAGGATACCACAAGGAAAGTGAAAACACAGCCCACAGAATAGGAGAAAATATTTTCAAATCATATATCTGATAAAGCCCTTGTATCCAGAATATATAAAGAGCATCTATAATTCAACAATAGAGATTCAAATAACTCAATTTTTAAGAGGAAAAAGATTCAAATAGACACATAATCTAAAAAATATAGATACTTACATATATGACCAATAAGTATAGTAAAATGTTCAATATCAGTAGTAATTAGGAAAATGCCAATTAAAACCACCATAGGAGATTATTTCATATCCCCCCTCCTTCTCAAAATGACTAAAATTTAAAAGGACAGGAAATAACACATGGAGGTAAGAATGTTGATAAGTCATTCTTACCTGCTGGTGGGATTGTAAGAGTTTAGTCACTTTGGAAAACAGTTTGGTCAGTCCTTCAAAATTTAAGAATGGAGTTTCTATATGATCTAGCAATTCCACTCCTAGGTATACACCAGAAAGTACTGAGAGCAAATTTACACACACACACACACACACACACACACACACACACACACACAAATTGTACACCAATGTTCCTAACTGCATTATATATAATAGCCAAAGGTGGAAACAACTCAAATGTCCATCAACTGATGAATGGATAAAAATATATGTGTGTTCTGACAACAGAATCTTATTCAGCAATAAAAAGGAATGAAGAACCTATGCATGTTACCACATGGATGAACTTTGAAAACATGATGTTAAATAAACAAAGCCTGTCACAATATGCCACATATTATATGATTCCATTTATGTGAAATGTTCAGAATACTCAAATCCATAGAACAAAAATATCAGAGGAAAAGGAGAGTGGGGAATGACAGCTAGTGGATGACAGCATTCCTTTCTGCAGTGATGACAAGGTTCTAAATTTAGATAATGATGACATTTGTACATACCTATGAATATACGAAAAACCACTGAATTGTACACTTTAAAACGGTGAATTTTATGATCAATAAATTATATCTCGATAAAGCTGTTATTTAAAAGGTGTTCACATACCCACACACACCGATCCCATAAGAATACACATCCATTGCAGTCCAAATAATGCACATATGCACAACATATGCACATATAACATAGTTTATTATGACAAAAAAAGAAAATCCTGGCGGGGGAGGGAAAGGATGATTTAAATAACAGGAAAATTATGGAATGAATTATGACATCCATTTCATGAAAATTAAGCACCCATAAAATCACATGTCAAAATAGCACTTAAGGTAACTGTCATCAAGGTAAGGTGAGTAAAGCTAGATATAGAGAAATATATGTAGTATAAGTCCGTTTTTTAAAATGAATAACAATTACCAAGTATGTATATGACTATAGGTACTTGTATATGACTACATGGCATTGAAGAAAGGTTGTGAAATACTGGGAAATGGGAAGAGAGAAAGAGATGGGTTAGATATGCCAAGAAACAAGAAACCCTAAAAAGTTGGGCTTCACATAACTACATGTATAATATGACTCCATGCATATCTGTAATACTTTGTCTCTGTTCATATTCATAAAGATATATGTTGAAGGACAACCAGAAAAATATCAGTGCACTGTGTTTAAAGATTTTGAGATTTCAGGATATTTTTATTTTTGTGCTGTTTGATTTATTTTTATGACCCTGGTTTATTATAATCAGAATTAAAAAGAATTTAACTATTTTTCTCAATAAAATTAAACAAAAAATATCCATTTGAATATATCTGCAACAAATTGATTTTTGTAGGACATATTCTCTTTGCCTTTGTCTATGGGAAAAAATATTAACAAGAGCAGTAAGAAGAGTAGTAAGAAAAGAAAGATAGTGTGATATTTTCAATACTTTGTGTGACACAGGCCCTTCATTGTGTCACATTGGGCATATAATTTAATCTCTTAAGATCTCTGTTTCCTTACTGATAACTGAATATAATTATAAGGTGGTCCAGATGTCACGATATAGAATATTCTGAGAAAGTAGTATTAGGCCAGATGCTTCGCAAAATATATATTTAAATGAGTTATTTTTCCATGTTAAAAGTCAAAATCTCTAGCATGTTAATTTAGTATTTTCTTTGTTTTTTGAATCCAGTAAATTAGGATCCTGACTTGAAGTTTTTAGCGTGGTAAGTTACTCTATTCACATACAACCTAATGAGCCATATCAAAATGTGTGTTGCACAAAGAAAAAAAAAAACTAGCTTATTTTTAACTCAAAAATTTGATTAGAGAGATAAGGGTACTGTCAGTTTGTTTTGAATGGTGTTAAAAAGAGTAACTCTGTAACACTGGAGTTAAAAGCACCACAACAAAGAGTTCTGTATTTGCTGTTTAGAGGGAGAGTAAAGGTCCTAGAGAATCAGTTTGAGTTTATTATTGAGGAAATTAGTGGGTTAAATGTTGGGATAGATAGAAATACAGGTCAACACAGGCTAAATCAGTTCATTATGGCATCAGTTCCTTAAGGACCCAGAGGTTGTACGCATGCAGGAATGGGATTCTAAAAGAGACAGGATTTATTATCATAAAGATGTTAAAATTCCATACTCCGTAAAGATATGATTATGATTTTTAAAGATCAATAACTTTTAATCCACTCTATGACAGTCTGATGAAATATTTTTAAAGTTTCCAGAGCTGTTACCTTGGCCTTTAAGATTCCACTGAACAATGCCTCATCCCACTCCTCTAAGGCACCCTCTCTTTCCTCTTCTGGACTCTGCATATACCTCTCTAATCATGCTTGGTATCCTTATATTGCAAATGTTTAGAAAACAGGGCCCATCTATTATTTATACCTCACTGGCCAAACCTGAAAGCTGAGATGCTTTTTTTTTTTTTTCATTTCAATGAATATTTATTAAATTCTTATCATGGGCAATGTGAGAATATAAAAATGGGTAAGATACTGACCCTACCCTCTGAAAGCTCATAGTCTGGTAGTAAACATAAACAGATGTACTTAATTTGAATAGAAAATGGTAAATAATATCGTAGAGGCTAGGATATTAGAGAAGAGAGAGTTTGGAGATTTGGGGAGCTCCCTGCCTTAAACAATTCCGGATCTGTGAGCAGATTATACTCTTTTTAAATATAAGGATCCTCAATTTCCTCTTGTATCTGTCTGCCTTATCAGTTCATATCCTCAACTAAACGATCATAACTGCTGTTAGTAATGCACCACGTAAATGACTCATGGCCGAAACCAGGAAAGCTATTCCAAGCTAGAGAGGTCTTCAGTTGGGATGGTTTCTGATAAATCTTGTATTTTAGGATGAAGTGCTGTTCATCATCAGCTTTCTAATCATTACTCTATGTTTACTGAGCTCGGGTTTCTGTGTCTGGGGAAGGAAGTATGGTGGGATATACGATTGGAGGATTGTTATAAAGAACTGGGGAGTCATGAAAGCTTTTTGACCAGCGAGAATACGTGGTTAGAGTGTTCCTTTAAAACTGACGTTAGAAGGAGAATGGGAGCAGGGAGAGACTGCACACAGGCAGCCCAGAATGGAGGCTTTTTTGCTTTCAGAACAACATGACAGAGGTTTGAACAGGAAAGAAGCAATGGGAATGTAAAGCATAAAGAGAAGTAGATGGAAGAATGAAATTGAAAATTGTTTTAAAATATCAGGAAGGAAGAACAGGTGGCTTATGGCGTAGGAAGAAAGTAACAGAGTGGGGATGAAGGGTGAAAATGATTTTACTTTTAGGTATGCCCAGTTTGTAGCCCTGGTAGAATCTTCTGGTGATAGGTAGTTGTGAGTAGAAATGTGAAACTAAAATTCATGGCTGACCTCAGTGCTAAAGATGTGAATTAAGGAGTTGTATCTATAAACATCAAAGAACAGCAGTAGATGCTTTTATTTTTGAGACCCTTTTACCTATGATAGTGTTTGTGTCATATAAAAAGGCAATAAATATTAGGCAAATTTGCAAATCAACTAATGACATATGAGTATATGTGAGAATGAATGAATCTATACACAAAAGAAAGAAGAGTGGATGAACAAGTATTTGTCAAACTATAATTAGGACACAATTTCAGACACTCTATATGGAAAAGAGAGAATGGCTGAAGAAGGAAGAAAAGTTAAATATATCATTATCTCCGTGCTACTTTCTAAGGACACTTTGGCAACAGAGGTAGGACACCCAGGCAAGATAGGTGTCTTCTCTCTGAAAATAGGAAGGAATATTTGAAAACTTAACTGTCAGTCCTTTATCAGTGAGCCTTAATTTTTTGAATACAAATATCCCTCCACAAAAAACACACAAATGCAATCACCATCATCATATTCATCCAAGTAGGAGCAGTAGAGAACAGTAGGTATTCTGTCCTCAACATAATAAAAAAATATTTTTTATAATTTTCTACATACATATTCAATTTTTGTTAAATTTGTTGGGGTGACATCAGTTACCCCAACAGATTTCAAGTGTACAATTCTATAATACATCATGTAGGTATATATTGCACTGTGTGTTCACCATCCAGAGTTAGTTTTCCTTCCCTCACCATATATTTGACCCCAAATAAAAAGCATATGTAGTCATTATTAGTTATAAAATATTGCTTTGACAACCATCTGCTTAGATGTCATTTATTGTTTGTATTTAACATGATTGAAACTATATTGACAACATCAATTTATGCAGAGACAATGGAGAAAAATGAATAGGAGACTTGAAAATGTATCGCCTGTACTGTGAAGACTTTTACATTATGGTAATACTTTTTTTTTTTGCATTTTAATTAGGTTTTGAAAATCCAGGGTAGAGAAAGGAAAAGTAAGTATTTTTTTGACATGGTTGTAATTAAGATTCAAATGTTATGGTGATAAGGAAAGGCATGCTTAGTGTGTCAAATCAATGGTTGTTCATTTGTTTTGAGGTTGTGGGGATAGAGTTAATTCGGTAGACACAGAGGAGATAAAACATCAAGTCACTAGAATCCACGTGACTGTCAGAACTGCCACTGCGATATTACATAGCAGTTCTCTTTTTATTCTCTTCCTGTGAGTTAATAACGGGTTTAAATTTAGGCTATTCGATGTAAAAAAAATATCATTTTTAGCATTAAAATATACATATATTTTAAGAACGGCACATGCATATTGAAAGTTCTAAGGGTAATTTTCATGCTCAGAGGGAAAGAACAGCAAGTTCAGTAAAGCGAATACAAGGCCCCTGACCTCCCCGTGGCACTCAGAGTGAGTCCGCGAGGACTGAGAATATCAGGGAGCAGGGATTTCCTCACACCGTCCCTCAGCAACCCGTAGCTTTAAAGGGTGGGAACCATGACCCCTCCAGCATGGCAAGACCAAGCTCTCATTTACTATGGCAGCGCCTACCACGTCTAGGGTGGTTAAAAAGCTGCCTAGTGGCTGCAGGGAGAGGCTTAGGCAGACGTCCTGACACCACAATGCAAAGAGATACTGTTTTCATTGGGGTAAATATGACCTATTACAGGATCAAAGACTTCTCTAAATGCCTTAAATGTCAGGTTACGCAATGATAAGGATGTCATGGTGAAAAACACCAATTATAGAATTATCAGGACTAGATCATAATTCTAACTAAGGAAAAATATATCAATTTCCTATCTGAAAAATAAGATGGATAGACTAAGTTATTTCAGTTGCCTGTTCCAACGCTGCCTCATTGTGGATTTTCTCTCCAGATTATCACCCTTCTCTCTTTCCACTGCTTTCTTATAAATCAGTTACAAAACATTGTTATAAAAAAGAAATATTATTTATAAAATTCCCCTTTAAAAATATATGTATATGTTAGTGTATGTGTATACACACATATATATATCTATATCTATATATATATATATTGATATAATGAAATTATTAGAAATATATTTGAGAATTAGAATATAATTAGAAATAAGATTTAAATTAAAATAACAATACATTTATTTGAGGTATGATTGGGGATAAAGAGAAAAGTAGTGTCATAATGATATGGATAAACATCTATTAACCAATTAGTTATTTGGATTCAACCTTTTAGAGACTCGGTGAGGTTAAATCTTGTTCAGAGCCATGTTTTAGACATGCCTCCCTTTTATTAGTTTACTTACAACATTGGTACTTGGTCTCAAGATCTTTTTATAAAAACGGAGACAACTGAAGCATGTGTGTGACATAGGATAAGCACTACCCAGTTCCCTTAGGAATCAATGTCCACATATCTAGACTCTAGTAACCTTTGTTTCCAAACATCAGCTTGCCTCTAACAATTTGACCATGTGCTTTATTTCCCTTGTACTCTAGACTGTGTTTGAATGAATTAAAAAATTAAATCTTATCCTGTCATAAATATAAGTAGGAGCAATGGTGTGTTTGTGATTATCAGGGTCAGTTAAAAATGAAAAAGCTTTTCATAATAATAAAAGTTCATTTTAATAAACCTTTTGCCTTTGTAAAGTTATGAGGTATGATCAAGCAATATGGTTAATGTTTACTTTTTTAAAAAATTATTACAGTAAAAGACTCATTGCCATTAATCCACCTCAAAACACTCCCCCTCACTTCAAACACAGATGCCAATCAGATTACTGAAAAATGCATTTCCCTGTTATGTTCTTGTTCAGTGAGTCTGAGTTTTTTCCTCATAATAGAGTATTTAAAATTACCATTTGTCTTATAATTGATAACCAATATCCTCCAAAAGTCATCATTAATTTGTTCAGTTGTCTTTCAGTCTTTACTGTTCAGGTGAAAGGAAGAATACTAATTTAAAAACTGCCAACAGATAAAATATCTATTCCATATATCTAATGAGATGATCATAAAATGCCTTGTTCCTTGTAATACTCTCTAATACGATATATATTAATTTGCAAAATAATTTCCCTGTAACTGAAAACTTGACTTCTTTACTTATTTACTAAAAACATTTCTTTACTTACAAATACTATACATAAACATTCATATATCTGTGTATCTACCTGTGTAACTATCAACTGATTCTACCAAAATCAGATATTCATTATTCATAGGCATATTAAGTGCTGCAAATAAAACATGGACAAAATAGAAAAAAATTTTCTTAAATACCAAATTTCATTTGCAACTGATAAGCCTATCCAAACATCTTAAAAGTGCTGCTTCAATAAGATAAACAAACAGAGGCAAATGGCAAAATAAATCCAGGAGATAAGGTTTTAGTTCAAGGCATAGTCAAGAGGATTAAAGATTTTTTTTTTAATTAGTCAAGTATCCATGGCATCTATGGTTAGATCCTCTTTTGTAATGTGAAACACTCTTAAGGGACTTCCCAAGTAAATCACATTTCATAGGTTTTGTGTAAGAAGCTGAGTTGTTTGGAGCACAGACTTCACTATGTAAGGTACTATCAGGGCAGCTTAAGCCACCATGTTCTGTCACTGGGACGACTAAAAGGGCCACCTGTTTCTTTTCCCTTACACCCACATGCGTCATCCCAGCCCAAATTATTCTTCATAATGCATCCAAAGCAGCATATACAAACCTATATTTTAATTATATTATTCTTGTGCTTAATATCCTTCAATAAATTCCCACAGACTTTTGGATAAAATCCAAATTCACTAAAATTACTTTCAATACAGAGTGTCAGTAGCTACTTCTCAGGTCTCAGCTATCTTAAATCTCATCTGTCTTGAAATATACTGTATTTCTCCTTCAAAGACTTTATACGAATTTCTTATTACCTTGTTAATTCTCTCATCAGGTCCCTGACTCTCATCAGTTCCCTTATCCCCAAAAGACAAAGGTGAATCCTTACAGCAAATACTCCAACAAATCCCTGTACTTCTGCTTTATAACACTCATGGCTATAGTAAGAGCTTGTTTATTATTAGTTTTTCTTACTAACATGGACATTCATGGAGTAACATAGAAAAACAATTCTGCATTATTCACTAATATAGCATCTTGGGCTAATGACAGTATTCACACATCAGATGTAGATGATAAATAGATGTTTAAAAAACGAATAAAAGAGAGTTCATATTGAGATTTTCCTGCCAAAAATAAAAATAAAAATACTGCAAACAAGTAACTTGAAGTCATCAAAGAATCCAAAAAAGGTAGAAAAGGTCCAGCATTCACATTTCCCCAAAAGATTAATATGATTGAAATCTAACACTGGCTTAGCACCAGAGACAGCTGAAACATGACAGAGGAACAATGTAGTAAAATTAGATTAAATTAAATAATACAAATGAAATTAGTTGCGTGGCATATTTAATATATATTAAAGATGAATAGGTAAAACCAGTTAGTGATATGCTCTTTTTGCAAGAGAGCTTTCTGGTATAACCCATATGACAAAGAATTGACCTTATTTTGAACAGACTATTTGACTCGGGTAGAAAGGTAAAAGAAATGGAAAAGCCTAGTTCATTTCTTTTATTTAGCTGACCTTTTAAAGGAAATAGTTTAACTCATTTCAAACTCTCTGATTAAACTTGACTCCTAACCACATTCGTGAAAATGAACGTTTTGAGTTTTCCTTGCCTAAATGTAAGGCGTTCACATATTTCATGATATTCATATTTTGTAATGAATATCCTTGCCTAAATGTAAGGAGTTCACATATTTCCACTATAGATTTGGAAAACTACAGATCATGGAAAATACTCACTTGGGCAATCTCAAATTTGATTATCTACTGAAAGCCAAGTGTCTCTGTGTGTGTGTGGGTGTGTATGTGTGTGTGTACATGTGTGGATGTGAGCATGTGTGTGTGTGTGTGTGTGTGTGTGTGTAATTTTTCTAAAATACTACATTGTGATCTGGCAAACTGGATATCTACTTGAATGTAATGCAGTTTTATTAACATAGGATGCTGTTGTCAATGCCAGGGACATTTTATCACCTTTTTTATGTTTGAAGTTTCATATTTTTCTCTGGTGTGAATCCTATTTATTACTACCCTGTGAGAAGGCTGACGTGAAACTTTGTCAAAAACTCCTCAACTTGTCAAAAAATGTGAAATTATTAAGCTTGCATTTTCCCAGAAGTCAGTCATTAAAAACAAACAAACAAACAAAAAATCATTGATCTTCTATTCTTATTTCAAAGAACAAAATTACAATTCATTTCTGAGAATGAAAAGGCATATTTTAACCTGATTTGTTTTCCATTAATATATAATTTATTAGGAGTGTGCTAGAAAAGGCATTCAAATATACATATATATTTAAAAGTTCCATATTACTCAAGAAAACCATTTATAGTATTATAATAAAAGAGTCAAGGGGAAAGTGGATCCTTCTCTCAGAGATCACATCCAGTATGTTCAATTTCTGAAAATTAATGTTTTATATATTCTGCTATTTTTAATTGTTAAGAGAAGGATAGTAGGTACTGGTCTTAGTCCATCAGAGACAGAAGCAGAAATCTCCAGTCTTGCTAGGACTTTATGAGTTTTCAAAGTCAATTTTGTCAATTTTCACAGACATGTTTTAGCATTATGCCTATGTGTATGTTGAGATTCATCTATTAGTTATTGAAAAACCAATAAAACCACAGCTTTTCAATTAAAACTCATATATAATACTGGGGTATCCATTTATCAGTATGAGCGAGTTACCGAAAATTTCTAAGTCTAGTAATTTTTTCTGTAACAAGAAATAAAAATCTGTATTATTAGGAAAATCACAGTTTCTACCTTATGGGTTTGATGTGAAGATGACAGTCAATAATGTCTGTGAAGGTCTTGGTACCTTGTCTAACACAGGTTCTCAAAGTGTACTTCACATAGCTCAGTGGGTCTCCAAGACTTTCACTGAGTAGATCAAGGTAAAACTGTTTTCATAATAATACTAAGAAACAATTTATCTTTTTCACTCTGATGACATTTTCATTGGCGGTGCACAATCCACGGTGTGACAAAATAATAAATACAAGTAACCCCCATATAACACGGCACTTCTATAACACAGTTTCACTCTAACACAGTTTGAGAATTAGAGAAATTCCTGAACAACATGGAGCATAATAAGAGCTTTTGAGAGCAAAAGAGAGGATTATCAAAATGGCAGCGTGAGGTGAGCCTCTGTAAAGCTCCGCTGGAATTTAAAACTAATCGAACAACAATAACTCCACAAAGGACTACCTGCACCGCTGACAAGCAAGACGAAGAGGCCCACTACTGAATTCACCTAAAGGTGGGAGAATCCCGCGAGCCGGGTGGGGGGGGGGGAAGGGAGAAGTGAAGAGACGGAGACGCACAGGCGCAGGACACAGACCTAGCTCAGCACTCCCATCTCGCTGCATCCAAGAACTACCACATTTGCGGGAGAGGGAAGAACTCGGACTGCTAGGGCTCCACTTATGGCCCACAAGCTGAGGGGGCAGCATATAACTCGGCTAAACCCAACGCTCATGGCAGAGACCTCGGAGAAAAGACTGAGAGAAGAAGGCTGAAAACGCAGGTTTAAGCCCTCACTGCCAAGCAGAGAACAGAAGCCTTAGGCACTGAGACTAGCCGTGCCTCTCTACCCTCCCAGAGCTCGCCCGTCCCCAACCTGCCCGGTGCTAGACGCGGAACAGTAGCAGTGTCAGATCAAAAGAAAACAATACTTGCTGTTCTGAGAACTGTGGACCCCAGACAGAGATTCGCAGCCCAACGAGTTCTGGCAAAGGGGAGGGAGCTGTGGAAGCAGGACCGGCTGTGGTGGTGGTCGCTGTCATTGCTCTGGGCCACCTTTTATAACTCATCACACCCCTGGCCGCACCTATCTGGGCAGATCCCTGCAGGAGTAAATAGAACTGAAATATACGGGCTCTGAATCTGGTGCAGGAAGAGTTTTGGAACTTAAAAGCTCTCTGCATACCCACAAAAACACTGCGCCCTGTGACCCAGGTGAACTATTAACAGAGGAGAAGCCCGTCTCCCAGGGAGTCCCCACATTGTGTGAGAAGCTGAAATAGTGCAGAGAAAACATAGCACTACCATGTGAGAGAGAGAAAAAAGGCAGTCGGAGAGAAAATAAAACATTCTACCAACAAGTACTGGAAAACAAAAAAAGATCTCTTCCTATCAACCTATTGCATAAGCTATTTCTGGACATATCTAGGAAAAGAAATAATAAATCAGTAATTGCCATCAATAACCAAGGCAACAAGACAGCTCAGAAAGAAAGTGAAAAGTCTCCAGAAAAGGAACTTAAAAATATGGAAATATGTCACTTAAATGACAGACAATTCAAGACTGCAGTTCTGAAAAAACTCAACAAGATGCAAGAAAGCACAGAAAGGCAGTTTAATGAACTCAGAAACGCAATCAGAGACAAACACGAGCATTTTAAGAAAGAAATTGAAATTTTTAAAAAGAACCAAATGGAATTTCTGCAGATTAAGAACTCGATAGAAGAACTTAAAAATGAAATAACCAGCTTAGGTCGTAGAGTTGACCAGATGGAGGAAAGAATCAGTGACATCAAAGATACAAACCTGGAAATGACACAGAGGGAAGAAGAAAGAGACTTGAGAATTAAAAGAAATGAAAGAACTCTACCAGAACTTTCTGACTCCATCAAAAGAGCAATATAAGAATAATGGGCATACCAGAAGGAGAAGAAAGAGAGAAGGGAACAGAGAATATATTCAAACAAATTGTTGATGAGAACTTCCCAAACTTGTGGACAGAACTGGATTCTCAAATCCAAGAAGCAAATAGAACACCTAATTACCTCAATCCAAACAGGCCTTATCCAAGGCACATTGTACTGAAGCTGTCTAAATCAACGACAAAGAAAGAATTCTCAAGGCTGCCAGAAAAAAGAAGACGGTAACCTACAAAGGAAAGCCAATTAGATTATCATCAGATTTTTCAGCAGAAACTCTACAAGCCAGGGGGGAGTGGAACCAAATATTCAAATTATTGAAAGAAATTATGAGCCAACAATAATATACCGAGCAAAGATATCCTTTAGATATGAAGGAGGAATAAAGACCTTTCCAGACATACATAAGCTGAGGGAATTTTCTAATACACGACCTGCACTACAAGAAATACTAAAGGAGGCTATTCGACCACCATCAACAGGGACAATTTGTGGCAACCAAAACATAAAAAGGGGGAGAGTAAGGCCTGAACCGGAATATAAAAATGGAGAAAACACACATGCTGAAGAAAATGGAATACTCTAAATATCAAACTTTCTTTTACATGAACTTAAGGGTAACCACTCAAAAAAAATATCCAGAACTGAAATATATACTGTAATTAAAGTAGAAACAGAGGGAAACATCATAGAATACCACCACACAGAAATAATAGACAACAAAAAGGCAAAGAAACAATGGAGACACAGCCTTACCTGAAAACTAAAATAGAATGACAAAAAATCCTCACGTATCAATAATCACCCTAAATGTAAATGGACTGAACTCACCAATAAAAAGGCACAGAGTAGCAGATTGGATCAAAAAACAAAACCCAACCATATACTGTCTCCCAGAGACACATCTCAGCTACAAGGATAAGCATAGACTCAAAGTGAAAGGGTGGAAATTGACACTTCAAGCAAATGGTACCCAGAGAAAATCAGGTGTAGCCATAATGATATCAGATGGAACAGACTTCAGGGTGAAAAAGATAACAAGGGACAAAGATGGACATTTCATAATTGGTAAGGGGGACTACACAACAAGAAGACATAACAGTAATCAATATTTATGCCCCCAATCAGGAAACACCGAAATATACCCAGCAACTACTAACAGAACTAAAGGGAGAAATTGATCAAAACACAATTATACTAGGGGACTTAAATACATCATTGACAGCTATGGATAGATCATCCAAACAGAAAATAAATAACGAAATAGCCGCCCTAAATGACACATTAGATGAAATGGACATAATTGACATATATACAGCACTTCATCCTAAAACATGAGACTATATATTCTTTTTGAGTATACATGGAACATTCTCAAGGATAGACCATATATTGAGACATAAAATCAGCCTCAGCAAATTTAAGAAGATTGAAATCATACCAAGCATATTCTCTGATCACAAGGCTTTGAAGTTGGATTATCAACTGCAAAAAGAAAGCAGGAAAAAACACAAATACATGGATATTAAACAACATACTTTTAAAGAACGACTGGATCAAAGAAGAAATTAGAGGAGAGATCAAAAGATACATAGAAAAATACATCCTACCAAAATTTTTGGGATGCAGTGAAAGCATATTTTAATAGGGAAATTTATATCATTACAGGCCTATCTCAAGAAACAAGAAAAATCCCAAATAAATAACCTCATGTGACACCTTAAAGAACTAGAAAAAGAAGAAGTGAAACCCAAGGTCAGCAGAAGAAAGAAAATAACAAAAATCAGAGCAGAATTAAATGAAATAGAGAACAAAAAGACAATAGAAAAAAATTAATGAGACAAAGAGCTGGTTCTTTTTAAAGATCAACAAAATCGACAAAATCTTGGCTAGACTCACTAAGATAAAAAGAGAGAACACTAATTAACGAAATCAGAAATAAAAAAGGAGAACTTATCACGGACGCCACAGAAATACAAAGGATCATGCAAGAATACTATGAAGGACTATATGCCACCAAATTCAATAACGTAGAAGAAATGGACAAGTTGTTAGAACATGTAGCCTTCCAAGACTGAACCATCAAGAAATGGAAAATCTAAACAGACCGATCACCAGTAATCAAAACCTTCCCCAAAGCAAAAGTCTGGGACCAGACGGCTTCACTAGTGAATTCTACCAAACCTTCAAAGAGAATCTAATACCAATCCTGCTCAAACTCTTCCAAAAATTGAGAAGAGAAAGAACTCACTAACTCATTTTATGAGGCCAACGTTACCCTGATTCCAAACCTGGTAAGGACAACACAAAAAAAGAAAACTACAGACCAATATCTTTGATGAATACAAAGGCAAAAATCCTAAACAAAATTCTAGCAAATCAAATACAACAATGTATTAAAAAGATTATTCATCATGACCAAGTGGGGTTCATCCCCGGGGCACAAAGATGGTTCAACATCCGCAAATCCATCAATGTGATACATCACATAAAATAAAGGAAAAAAATCATATGATTATATCAATTGATGCAGTAAAAGCATTTGACTAGATACAACATCCATTTATGATTAAAACACTTAATAAAATTGGTATAGAAGGAAAATACCTTAACATAATAAAGGCCATATATGACAAGCCCTCAGCTAATCTCACAATTAATGGTGAAAAACTAAAGCTCTTTGCTCTACATTCAGGAACACGACAGGGCTGTCCCCTATCACCTCTGCTTTTCAACACAGTGTTGGCTAGGAGAAATGTGTTCAACATAGTGTTGGCTAGTTGGAAGTCCTTGCCAGAGCAATCAGGCAAGACAAAGAAATAAAAGGCATCCAAATTGGGAATGAAGAAATTAAATTATCACTCTTTGCAGATGACATAATGCTATATATAGAAAACCCCAAAGCCTTCACCAAAAACATATTAGAAACAAACAACGAATACAGTAAAGTTGCTGGCTACATAATTAACGCACGAACGTCCATTGCATTCTATATACTAACAACGAAATCTCAGAAAAAGAAATACAAAATACAATTCCTTTTGCAATTGCAGCAAAAAGAATAAAATACCTAGGAATAAACTTAACCAAGGATGTAAAGGACCTATGTGCTGAAAACTATAAGACATTTTTGAAAGAAATTGAAGAAGACACAAAGAAATGGAAAGACATTCCGTGCTCATGGATTGGAAGAATCAACATAGTTAAAATGGCCATATTACCCAAAGCAATATACAGATTTAATGCAATCCCCATCAAAATCCCAATGACATTTTTTAAAGAAATAGAACAAAAAATCATCAGATTTATTTGGAACCACAAAAGACCCCGAATAGCCAAAGCAATCTTAAGAAAAAAGAACAATGCTGGAGGTATCACACTGCCTAACTTTAGCTTGTACTACAGGGCTACAATAATCAAAACAGTATGGTATTGGCAGAAAAACAGACACATAGTCCAATGGAATAGAATTGAGAACCCAGAAATAAAACCACATAAATATGGACAGACATTTTTTGACAAAGAAGCTAAAAACATACAATGGAGGAAAGACAGCCTCTTCCATAAATGGTGCTGGCAGAATTGGATAGCCATGTGCAAAAGAATGAAACTGGACTGCTATCTGTCACCATGTACCAAAATTACTTCAAAATGGATCAAAGACTTAAGCATAAGACATGACACAATAAACTGCATTGAAGAAAACATAGGTACTAAACTTATGGACCTTGGGTTCAAAGAGCATTTTATGAATTTGACTCCAAAGGCAATGGAATTAAAAGCTAAAATAAATGAATGGGACTATGTGAAACTTAAAAGCTTCTGCACAGCAAAAAAAAACCATCGACAAAATAAAGAGACAACCAAGTGAATGGGAGAAAATTTTTGCAAACAGTGCTGCTGATAAGGGGTAATATCCAAAATATACAAGGAACACATGAAGCTCAACAACAAAAAAACAAACAACCCAATTGAAAAATGGGCAGACGACCTGAAGAGACATTTCTCCAAAGAGGACATACAAATGGCAAATAGACATATGAAAAAATGCTCAATATCACTAATCATCAGAGAAATGCAAATGAAAACCACAATGAGATATCACTTCACCCCAGTCAGAATGGCTATCATCAACAAGACAAATAGTAAGAAGTGTTGGAGAGGCTGTGGAGAAAAAGGAACCCTCATACACTGTTGGTGGGAATGCAGACTGGTGCAGCCGTTATGGAAGGCAGTGTGGAGGTTCCTCAAAAAATTATGAATAGAATTACCATATGACCCAGCAATCCCTCTCCTAGGTATCTACCCAAAAAATCTGAAAACATTTATCCATAAAGAGACGTGTGTTCCAATGTTCATTGCAGGTTTGTTTACAGTGGCAAGACATGCAAACAACCAAAATGTCCTTCGATAGATGAATGGATAAAGAAGTTGTGGCATATATACACAATGGAATACTATTCAGTAGTAAGGAAAGATGATATAGGACCATTTGTGACAACATGGATGGATCTTGAGAATATAATGCTAAGCAAAATGAGTCAGACAGAAAAAGCAGAGAACCATATGATTTCACTGACATGTGGTATATAAACCAAAAACAACAAAAGAACAAGACAAACAAATGAGAAACAAAAACTCATAGACACAGACAATAGTTTAGTGGTTACTAGAGGGTAAGGGGGATGGGGGGTGGGAGATGAGGGTAAGGGGGATCAAATATATGGTGATGGAAGGAGAACTGACTCTGGGTGGTGAACACACAATGGGATTTATAAATGATGTAATACAAAATTGTACACCTGAAATCTATGTAATTTTACTAACAATTGTCACCCCAATAAATTAAAAAGAAGCCTAGAAATTTAAAAAAAAAAAGAGCAAAGGATATCTCATTCGAAATTAGAACTGTTGTTCGAAGTTCCACGAACAATACGGAACTTAATAAGAGCTTTTAAGAGTTTTTAAGAGCAAAAGATGTCATTTGAAATTTTTCATTTGATCGAGGATGTCTTAATAGATTTGACCGCAAAATTTTAAAGTTTATTAGAACTTTAAATCCATGTTGTTCATGGTGTATTAAGTTCAGAGGATGAAGATATCTTGTTAAAAAGAAAATGCCCTCGGTTAATGGTGCTTAGTAGTGATGAAGGAAACATAATTTAATACATATTAATATGTTATACTTTTGGTGAAATTTGCTCTAATAAAGATGTTTCTCTTTTCCTAATGCATTAGGAATAGAGACAGTGGAAATGTCATGGTTGTGTGTGATGTCAGAGGGATAGTTGATGGGGGCAGGGAGGTTGTCACTGTGTAAGGAATGTAAATGATAAATGTGTAAATATTACATCATTTTGCGCACTTGAAACTAATAAAATGTTAAAAAATAAAAGAGATGAAAAAATAAAATAAAATTGATATTGCCACGGGGGGGAAGATTTTCTCTTAATTATAAAAATATAATAGTAATTTTTTTAAATTTTTGTAACCTAAGCCCCTTTTTTGTACTACTTCTTTCTTTTGTATTACACAGATTTGCATAACACCGCATTTTTTTTAAAGGAACCTAACAACCGTGTCATACGGGGGTCACCTGTATAAATAAAATAACTTTTGCTTTCTGCAATTTATGATTGTCTTAAGGAAAATTGTGCAATAGTTTGAGTTGAGAAATGAACTACCTCCTGTTTTTGTGGAACACCAGTTTCATTTAAAAGAATGACTAACGATAAAAAAAATAGTTATTAAAACTGGTATCTGACATTTTCTTGAAAATGAACAAAAGGAGTTGATCACTTCAAGAAAAACAATTCACAAGTATTTGTTGCCAAAGATATAATTCAAGACTTCAAACAGAAATTAGGGTTTTGGAAACGTGAATCTTACACAACGAACTCAGCATGCTAATTAATACTTAACAGAATATTCTAATGACATCAATGGTAACATTACCAAGTGTGATTTTATGTTACTGTATAAAAAAATGTGTCAACATTTGGATAGGCTGTATAATTTAGCAAACCAATAATTTTTCCCAAAATCATGCACAGGTAAAATATTTATTAAAAGGGCAAAGGAGACTATGGGATTTTTATGTAACAGTGTTAAAAGTTCATTGGATGGTTTCAGATTCCACATTGTGACTAACCTTTAAGAAACTATCATTTGCCAAGTTTTGGTAGAGTGTCAAAGAATTTTATTTTTCTGATACATTTAAAATTTTTTTCATGTTTTTATTTTCTTTATTATTAGTTTCAGGTGTACAAAACAATATAATAGTTTGATATTTCACCCCTCACAAACTGATAACCCCCTTTCCCCATCTATTGCCCCTCTGACATTGTATATATCTATTACAATTCCATTGACTTTATTCCGTAAGCTGTATTCCATATCCCATGATTATATATATATATGTATATATATATGTATATATATATATATACATATACATATATATGTATATATATATACATATATATATAATATGTATATGTATATGTATGTATATATATATATGTATATATATGTTGAATTATAGTTGACATACAATATTATTCAGCTTCAGGTGTACAGTGCAGTGGTCAAGCAGCTACACAGTCCATGAAATGGTCTCCCTAATAAGACATGTGACCATTTGACACCCTACAAAATCTTTACAACATTATTGATTGTATCTCCAAACTGTCTTTCATATCCCCATGGCAATATTATAGTTATTAATACTAATTCATGCCATCTAATCCCTGCTCTTTCCCCTCTCCCTCATCCCCACCTCCCTCCCATCAAGCAACCATCAGTTTTTCCTCTATAGTTCTGAGACTATTTCTCTTTACTTTGCTCATTTATTCAATTCCTTAGATTCCACACATAAATGAGATCATATGGTATGTGTCTTTCTCCAACCGACTTATTTCACTTAGCATAATGTTCTCTAGGTCCATCCGTATTGTTGTAAATGGTGAGATTTCATTCTTCTTTATAGCCAAGTAATACTCCGTTGTATAAATGTACCACAGTTTCTTAATCCAGTTGTCTACCAATGGGCATTTTGGTTGTTTCCAAGTCTTAGCTATTATAAATAGTGCTGCAATAAACATAGGGGTGCTTATATTTTTTTGAATTAGCATCTTGGATTTCTCTGGATAGATACCTAAGAGCGGAATTGTTCGGTCATAAGGTAGTTCCATTTCCAGTTTCTTGAGATACCTCCATACTGATTTCCATAGTGGCTGTACCAATCTGCAATCCCACCAACAGGGTTTCCCTTTTCTCCACAACCTTGCCAGCACTTGTTTGTTGATTTATTGATGATAGCCATTCTGACCGGAGTGAAGTGGTATCTCATTGTGCTTTTATTTGCATTTCTCTAATGATTAGTGAGGTTGAACATTTTTTCATGTCTGTTGGCCATCTGTATGTCCTCTTTAAAGAAATGTCTCTTCATGTCCTCTGCCCATTTTTCAATTGGGTTGTTTGTTTTTTTGGTGTTGAGTGAATGAGTGTTTTATAAATTTTGGATATTAATCTCTTATCAGATGTATCATTGACAAACATCTTCTCCCATTCAGTAGGCTGCCTTTTTGTTTTATTGATGGGTTCCTTTGCTATGAAAACACTTTTAAGTTTGATGTAAGCCCATATGTTTACAAAGAAGAATATTGTTAATTATTTAAAAGATTTAAAAATACACCTGTGTTTTCCAACTACACATCTGAGTGAGGCTGCATTTTCTTCATATACTGAAATAACAAGTTGCACCACAATGAGTACAGAAGCTGATAGGAGTACTGAGCTGTATTTTATTAAGGCAGACATTAAAGACATTTGCCAACATATAAAAATGTTACTTCTAACTAACTTTTTTCTTTAAAAAATATGATTATATTCCATAAAATTTGCCACATAAGGCAACTTTTAATGCATTTAATACAGACATTTCAAAATTAATCAATTCATAAGTATAATAAAATGCACAATATTTTACCATTGCTTTAATATATTTTTGAGCCATAGTTCACCTTGCACCATCATTCTTCTAGTCAAAATAATTTACTACCGACTGGGAAACACAACTTAGGAACGTCTTTAAAACACTCTGTTGTGCCCTTCTCTCTTATCTCACCACACTCCTGGCACTCATCTCTTGATCTTTTTTAAATCTCTGACCTGAGTGATTCAGCTATGACAGCTAAATTATTGCAAAATTCTAAGTGTGATACTACCAATATTTCTCTTTCCATTTTCTAACTCAAAAATATTTCTTTCTTTTTTTTAAATTAAATTTATTGGGGTGACAATTGTTAGTAAATTTACATAGATTTCAGGTGTATAATTCTGTATACATCATCTATAAATCCCATTGTGTGTTCACCACCTAGAGTCAGTTCTCCTTCCATCACCATATGTTTGATTCCCTTTACCCTCATCACCCACTCCCCACCCCCTTACCCTCTGGTAACCACTAAATTATTGTCTGTGTCTATGACAAACAAATGAGAAAGAAAAACTCAAAAATATTTCTTAAGCAAAATAATAAATAATGGAAAAATCAAAAATGAGAAATGAAGAAAATGAACTCAAATATTTTCTAAATAAATTCATTGACTGCTGTGGAAAAAAAAAAAAAAAAAACAGCAAAGCCATGTCAGAAAATTAGCTTAAAACTGAAATAAAAACAATCACAAGCTACCGCTTCATTTTGCCATATGTTAAGTAGGTTTCAACATCTTGCAATTTCCAAAATAAGCCATTGAAATTCTTAAATAGTGCTCAGAGTGAGAAATGAACATTTTATGGTGTTATACATTTTTCTTTCTCTTTTTTGGTTAAGTGTGGGGTTGAAAATGAATATTCTCAGCCATTGAACTGATAGCACTTTATTTACAGCATATTGCATTTACCACAGCAGGTTACAACCATAATCTTTTGCTACTGACAACTGGGAAGAAAATTTTCAGTGCCAGGAAGAAATAGTGATGAAAGAATCCATGTGGTTATATTTTTCAAGTTTATACAAGTATTTCTTTAACAAGAATTCAAAAGCAAATCTCCAGAAATCTAAACTAGAAAAATATAATGAAAATGCCTTTTGGGAAAGCTAAATTATATTTTTAACCTAATGTCTGCAATGTTTTATTTTTTAAGTTTGGAAAAACTTTACTTATCCTTTGGAGACTTAAATCCTGTGTCTTGTCAAATAAGTTTAGTCTTTTTTTTTTCCCATGAAGACTATTTTTTCTTTTGTTTTATTTTCTTTAGTTTTGGTTTTTCTGTGAAGTTGCAATGTAATTAAAAAATGTTAGTTGATTGTCATTTTTAAGTTTGTGAACAACTTTCTAAATTAGAAGAAATAAGACTAGAACAATTAAGTACTTCCTATTCTTATTCATCATATTTGTTTGTTTGTTTCTAAGTTCCATGTATTCAACAGATTTTTATTATGAAATTTTACCTCCAAACATACATATTTATAACAATATGTAATATGATTTGGGGTATTTAGTTCATTGTTAAATAGAATAAGCAACCCTTTGCTTACTGATTCATTATTCAAAATGCTTCATTTTTATACTGTTGTTGATTCCCTAAAACAAGTATGTATTTTTGGCAGATGCTTAGCATAGATAAACTTCAGATTTATATTGCCACCAGAGAAATACAGAACATCTGGCATTATTGAAAATGAACCTTTCTTGATTTATTTAAGTATAATAAAGGTATTTACATGACTATGATTCTGACTGTTATAGTAATATACTCGAAGACTAATGAATCTGAGACTAACCAAAATATCCATTCACTCCCCAGCTTCACTGGAATCTCTCTAATCTATTTTTCTTCCTTTTAACTATTCTTCTAATTCATTGCCTAATTGCCTATGATATTATAAAGAGGCATTCTGTCTAAATGAAGCAGCATCAGTAAAACAAATGAGGCTAGACTTTGACAATGATATTCATTCTAGTGCTTAATCACTCATCCATAGAGGATTATTTCTGAAGTGCCCTACTTCCCCTTCTGTTTCTCTCCAACAACACTCACATACATATTCTAGAAGCATTTTATTTGACTTGCATTTTAGTGAAAACGAGCTTATATGTGAGAAAGTTTACAAAGTTTTAAGTCACATGGCAGACAATTTTTTTTAAGTCTTAAAATTTTACCTGAACTTCCTAACCTAAATTCCTCTTTCAAAAATATTAGAAAAAGTTTCAAATGACAAAATAAAATTAACACAACCAACCTTTGAATAGAACAGAAATAAATATATCCACAAACTTCCAGGAGAATAATCAGGAACTACTGCCATATTTCACAGAAGATTCTATAGCAAGGGCATCACAGAACGGAGACAAAATAAACAGATGTGGCCATATGTTCACCAGGTGCATTTCCTATTGGCTATCGCTCATCAGCTATTTAATAGAAACTTCACCCCTCTGATTCTATACCTGAGTTATGTTACTGCATCTTTCATGAAGAGACTAATTACAAAGATAGGGAAAGGAACCAGTAAGGAATATTGAAGCATGCTGGGACAAGGAGAAGTGGAAGCTACTGAACGGAGCTGCAGAGATCAATCCCAGCCTCAGAATTCCTGATTAGGGTGACACTGTGAGAGCTACAATGCAACATCATCTTACCAATGGTATTTTTGAGTACTACCTAATATGCAGGGTAGATTATATGCAACTTGATGGCTACATTGGAGAAAACATGGAGACCTTAAAATGACCATCCAATCAGAAGAGAAGTTATCTATTGGCACACTTACTGATGATCCCCATGTTAGAAGTCACTTGTAGGGCCTGGGCATGCAAGGAATACCAGTCTAAAACACTGACAGTCAAAGTGTGCTGCAAAGTCCCATCAAGTTGTTTCCCTTCAAACTACATATTTCACATTTATTCATCAGGTCTGCAAAGATATCCTCCAAACTGTGGCAGGGAGCAAGACCATTCTTCATTCCTATTAATTTTGTTGCTATTACGGCAGAATGTAATATACTTTTAAATTCTTAACAGTACATATTGTGCTTCTAACCTCAATTTCTCTCTCTCTCTCTGTCTCTCTCTCTGTCTCTCTCTCTCTGTCTCTCTCTCTCTGTCTCTCTCTCTGTCTCTCTCTCTCTGTCTCTCTCTCTGTCTCTCTCTCTCTCTCTCTCTCTCTCTCTCTCTCTCTCTCTCTCTCTCTCTCTCTCTTTCTCTCTCTGTCTCTCCCTCTCTCCAAAAACATAACTTCTTGTATAGGGTGTTTAAAAGGTCTGGGTTTAAAAGAGTAGGGAAAGAAATAGTAGGAGCCTGATGAGAGCTGGAGCCCCAGAAGTTTCTGAAAGGAGGAGACAGAATTTTAGAAGGAGAATAAGACCAAAAACAGAGAGCCAAAGCCTAGAGGGGGTGGGAGAAGAAATAATCCATTCTTTTTCCTCCTCACTCTGATCTCCCATCCGCCAAACTCAACTGGAAGTTCAAAGAAGTGCTGGTGATGCATCTAAGAGTTCGCCCTGGAGGCCCAGGCGGAGCAGAAAATTTATTGGGGGAGAAGAGGCAGACCGAGAATTAGCAACAAAGTCACTAAAATTGTCATTTTGTAAATCAAATCACATTCTAAAGTCAAAAGGGTAAATTGCCTACTTAAAGAAATTGAGGCGTGAATCCTCATTTTAGGCAAATTTTCAATTATTTTATTCTTAAAATATTTTACATCAATATGCAAAATCTTTGAATTTATGAACATCATGTAAAGGAAAAACTAATTTCTTTTAAGGAAAAGACTTCTATTTTTCCTTTTAGAAAAAGACTTTTTGAAAAACATTGGCTTTAATTCCTTCATCTGAAAATACTTTAATGTTATTAAGTGACCACTAAGTGCTATTACAGTAGAACTACGGTTCTACTTTTATAACATTTTATGACTTAAGGTTGAGCATATTTTTCTTAAGTTTTATACAATACATAAAGCCATATATAATGCTATGTCATTAAGCAGTTACATTAGAGGTTTGCTGGTTTCTGTCTGTTGTCCTGTTTCTCTTTTTAATTATTAAATATAATTTTTATATAGTAAATAAAATATTAAGCACCATAAAATTATATATATATATCCATTTTTATATCTATATCTAGAGATATATCTATATCTATATCTATCTATCTATCTATCTATCTATCTATCTATCTATCTATCTATCTATCTATAACCACCACTAGATAAAAGACTAGGACATAGGTTAAATTTGAAGACTTGTCATCCCTGTTTACAAGAGAAACATGACAATGAGTTCCTCATTTGGGGCTCAGGAAAATGTCCCTTCAGTCTATTCATCCTTGTTCCTGCCTATTTGACACGGTCATCCTAACATGCCCTACTTAGGCACAGCATTCAGTATCTGACTCATATCCTGAAGCACAAACTGGCAAAGGTGGTGTGAAAGACAAAGAGGAATCACCATTTCTCAACCCTCACAATAGAAATATGATTCAGGCAAAAAACATCAACAGATGTTAAAAAGTGAAAGTGAAATGAGGAATAGGATATTGACCTGGCCTCAAAGTAGTTATTAATTATACAATATATTTATTAAACACAAAAGGAAACAGTAACTTTACAATGCATAAACTTGGCAGAAACCCCAACTGATGAGAGCTACTGTCATCAGTAATCCTTCCTGATATAATGAACTAAAATGAACACAGCAGCATGTCTGTGGTATTCCTGCCAAAACTGAATACATGAATTCAATCATGAGGAAACATCAGACAAACATAATGGACATCCATTCTACAAAATATCAGGCCAGGACTCTTCAAATATATCAATGCCTTTAAAGACATAAAAAGGGGAGGAGGGGGGATTTTTCAGAATAAAGGAAACTACAGAGCAAAAAATAATATATTTTAATGGTCTTGTATTATATTTATTATATTATATTATATTATATTATATTATATTATATTATATTATATTATATTATATTATACCCGGTCTTATTTTAATATAAGAGCCTATCTTATATAAGATATGTTATATTAAAATAAGACCGGGTATAATATAGCATAATATAATATAATATAGTATAATATAATATAATGCAATATAATGCAATATAAGACCAGGTCTTATATTAATTTTTGCTCCAAAAGACGCATTAGAGCTGAGGGTCTGGCTAGGTCTTATTTTGGGGGAAACACAGTAGGTATCAATGGCAATTCCCCAATTTTAATTGTTACATTGTGGATATGTAAGGGAATGTTCTTGCTATTAGAAAATACACAATTAATTGTGCCACATAAAGAGACATGAACAGTTGCACATAAACTGACATGAATTGTATAATACAGATGACCAAGAGAAAGAGCTAGAGTGAGAGTGAGAGCAAGAGCAAATCTTAACATTTAGAGAATCTTGATGAAGGAGTATAGAAATACTTTGCACTAGTCTTCAAAAATTTCTGAAACTGTGTGAAAATAAAATGTTAAACAAAGGGAAAAAAAGAAGGGGAGACTAAGCTAGGCAAAGGGGAACTATGGCAGAAAAACAAAACAAAACAAAAACCTAGTCTTAAAGCAAACCAAAGAAAATGGGATGAAGTTATTTGATCAGGAGTCAACAATGTCCATTGTCCCTACCACAAAGCAGAGGTTATTCTCTCTATTCTAATAAAACCAAGGAAAAGAAAAGACCTCAAGGTGAAATGACTGGGCATTGCTGCAAGGAAAGCAAGATACAGGTATGCACATTTCTGTTCACACATAGTACCCCCATGCCCCGTGGTACACAGGCTGTGAAACAGTTGCCCCTGAAGGGACCAGGCTTGCTGCCACAATGGGTGCCTTCTTTTAACAATGAGGACTGCTAGATTCTGATCAAAAAGCACCCTCAGTGACTTACAATTACACTGAACTTTGATAGTGGGATCCCAAGTGTGGCTGATATTGTTTCCAGCAGCCGGACAGAATGGGGGCTCTGAGTCAGGCACAGGGTATTTTAAAGTATATGAAAAGTTCCAATTTCTCCACATCCTCACCAACATTTATCAGTTGTGTTTTTGATAATAGTCATCCTAACAGGTGTGAGGTGATGTCTCATAGCGGTTTTGATTTTTATTTCCCTGATGGTTAGTGATGTGGAGCACCTTTTAATATGTCTGTTGGCCATTTGTATGTCTTCTTTGGAGAAATGTCTATCCAAGTCCTTACCCATGTTTAATTTGAGTTATTAATTTTTTCCCATTGAGTTATAGGAGTTCCTTATATATTTTGGATAATAACCTCTTATCAGATATATGGTTTGCAATTAGTTTTTCCCATTCTGTAGGTTGCCTTTTCACTCTGTTGATTGTTTCCTTATCCAAGTGTTGATGGGAATGTAGAAATATAGGGACCCTTTTGAACTGTTGCTGTGAATGCCAAATTGTGCAGCCACTATGGAAAAAAACAGTATGGAGGTTCCTCAAAAACAGAACTAAAACTAGAACTAAAAATGATCATCAATCCACTTCCAGCTTACATCCAAAACAATTAAATCAAGATCTCAGAGAGATATTTTCCTTCCTATGTTCATTGCATCACTATTTACAATAATCAAGATGTGATGACAACCTAAATGTCCATCAGTTAATGAATGGATAGGGAAAATGTGATATAAACATACAATGGAGTATTATTAGGCCTCTAAAAAGTATGAAATCTGAGAGATAGCATCAAAAATGGAGAAGAAGATAAATGCTGTGCTTACCTCCTCCTGTGTCCACATTAAAATTACAGCTAAATTATGAAACAATCAACATACAGAACCATCTGAAGTCTAGTGGAACAGAAGGTTTATAACTAAGGATATAAAGAAGAAGCCACATTGAGACTGGTAGGAGAAGCAGAGAAACAGAACAAAGAAATATGTCCCAAATAAAAAAAAAAAAAAAAAACAGGAAAAAACTCCAGAAAGAGAACTAAATGAAATGGAGGCATGCAACCTACCAGATACATAGTTCAAAACAATGGTTATAAGGATGCCCAAGGAAATTAATGAGAACTTCAACAAAAGGATAGCAAGCATAAAAAAGGATATAGAAACCATAAAAAAGAACAATCAGAAGTGAAGAATACAATAACTGTAAGGAAGAATGCCCTAGAAGGAATCACCAGCACATTAGATGAAGCAGAGAATCAAATCAGTGATTTAGAAGACAAAGTAGCAGAAAACACCCAGTCAGGAAAACAACAAAAAAGAATTTTTAAAAATGAGGGTAGTTTAAAAGAACTTTTGGATAACATCAAGCATAACAACATTTTCATTATAGGAATCCTAAAGGAGAAGAAACAATGCAAGGGATTGAGAATGCATTTGAAGAAATAATGACTGAAAACTTTCCTAACTTGGTGAAGGAAATAGGCATACAGGCTCAAGGAGTGGAGAGAGTTCCCAAAAAGATGAATCTTCACAGGCCCATACCAAGACACATTATAATTAAAATGACAAAGGGTAAAGACAAAGACAAAATCCTAAAAGCAGCAAAAGAAAGACAACTGGTTACCTACAACAGAGCTCCCATAAGATTGTCAGCTGATTGCTCAACAGAAACTTTGCAGTCCAGAAAGGATTGGCACAAAATATCCAAAGTGGTGAAAAGCAAGGACCTACATACAACCACTACCAAACAAGGTGTTCATTTAAAATTGAAGGAAAGAGCTTCCAAGACAGGGAAATGCTAAAGGAGTTCATCACTACCAAACCAGTATTACAAGAATATTAAAGGAATTTTGTTAAGGCTAAGAAGGGGAAAAAATAATAACAAAGATGAATTATAAAATGGCAATAACTATGTATCTAGCAATCATTTTAAATGTAAATGGATTAAATGCTCCAATCCTAAGACAAAGTAGCCGAATGGATAATAAAACAAGTCCCATACATTTGCTGTCTGCAAGAGATCCACTTCAGATTGAAAGACACACACAGACTGAAAGTAAAGGTATGGAGAAAGACATTTCATTGCAAACGGAAACAAAAAATCTGGGGTAGCAATACTTAATTCAGATTAAATAGACCATAAAACAAGGGCTATAATCAGAGACAAAGAGGGACACGACATAATGATAAAGGGATCAATCCAACAAGAGAATATAACCCTTGTAAATATTTATGCACCCAACATAGAAGCAGCTAAATATATAGAGCAATTATTGACCGGCATAAAGAAAGAGATCAGCAATACCATGTTTCCCCGAAAATAAGACCTACCCCAAAAATAAGCCCCAGTTAAGATTGTCAGCCAGATGGATGCATTTAGTATGTTATGACAATGTTCCAGAAGAAGAGGAGATAACTATATTTGAATAAATGTAGAGTGTTGTACATGAAAAAATAAGACATCCCCTAAAAACATGCCCTAATGTGTCTTTTGGAGCAAAAATAAATAAAAGACCCAATTTTATTTGGGGGGAAATACAGTATAAGACCCAGTCTTATTTACAGGGAAACACGGTAACACACTTTAAACAGCCCATTGACACCAATGGACAGATCTTCTAGACAGAAAATCAAGAAGGAAACAGTGGCCTTAAATGACCCACTAGAGAAGATGGATGTAAATGATATTTTTACAGCTTTCCACCCCAAAGCAACAGAATATACATTCTTTTCAGGTGCACAAGGGGCATTTACCAAGTATACCACGTGATAGGCCACAAAATAAGTTTCAATAAATTTAAGAAGATTGAAATCATACCAACTCTCTTCTCCAACCACAATGGTATGAAACTAGAAATCAATCACATACACACAAAATAATAAATGAAATGGAGACTAACAAACACATGGAGACTAAACAACACACTAAAAAATAATACCTGAGTCAACAATGAGATCAAGGAAGGAATCAAAAGATACCCTGAGATAAATGAAAATGAAAACACAACAACCTAAAATCTATGGGACACAGTGAAAGCAGCCCTAAGAGGGAAATACATAGCAATACAGACCTACCTCAAGAAACAAGAAAAATCTCAAATAAAAAAATCTAACATTATACATAAAGAAACCAGAAAAATAACAACAAACAAGTCTCAAAGTGAGTAGAAGAAAGGAAATAATAAAGATCAGAGTGGAAATAAAACAAAACAGAGTCAAAGAAAACAATACAAAAGACCAATGAAACCAAGAGTTGGTTTCATTGGTCAAGAGTTGGTTTCATTGAAAAGATAAACAAAATTGATTAACCCTTAACCAGACTCATTGAGAGAGAGAGAGAGAGAGAGAGAGAGAGAGAGAGAGAGAGAGCCCAAATAAATAAAATCAGAAATGAAAGAGGAGAAGTGACAACTGACACCACAGAAACACAATGGATTATGAGATAATATTGTGAACAACAATATGCAAACAAATTGGACAATCTGGAGAAATAGATCAATTCCTCAAAGTTACAATCTTCCAAGACTAAATCAAGAAGAACCAGAAAATTGGAAAGAGCTGGTTAATACTAACAAAATCAAATCTATAATTTAAAAAAACTCCCAATAAAAAAAGTCCTGGAAAGGATGGCTTCATGGGTGAATTCTATCAAATATTCAAAAAAGAATTAACACTGATCCTTCTCAAACTATTCCAAAAATTCAACAGGAAGAAAGGCTCCAAAGCTCATTCTACAAGGCCAGGCATTACCCTAATTCCAAAACTAGACAAAGGCTTTACAAAAAAAAAAAAAAAAAAAAAAAAGTTATAGGCCAATATTGCTGATGAACACAAATGCAAATATCCTCAACAAAATATTAGCAATCTGATTCCAGCAATACATTAAAAACGTCATATACCATAATCAAGTGGGGTTTATTCCTGACAGGCAACGTCGGTTCAATATTCACAAATCAATTAATGTGATGCACCACATAAACAAAAAAAAAAAAGATAAAAACCACATGATCATGTCATAGATAGCTGCAGGAAAAGCATTTGAGAAAATCCAACATCCAATTATGATAAAAACTCTCAGCAAAGTGGGAATAGAGGGTACATACCTCAATATAATAAAGGTCATATATGACAAACCCACACCTAACATCATACTCAATGGGGAAAAGCTAAAACCATTCCCCCTAAGATCAGGAACAAGACAAGGTTGCCCACTTTCACCACTTTTATTCAACATAGTACTGGAAGTTCTAGCCACAGCAATCAGACAAGACAAAGAAATAAAAGGCATCCAATTTGGAAAGGAGGAAGTAAAATTGTCATTATTTGCAGATGACATTATACTATATAGAGAGAACCCCAAATATTCCACCAAAAAACTATTAGAACTGATAAATGAATTCAGTAAAGTAGCAAGATACAAAATTAATATTCAAAAATCAGATGCATTTTTATATACCAATAATTAACTATCATAAAGAGAAATTAAGAAAAAATTCCCATTTAGAGCTGCAACAACAACAAAAATTACTTAGAAAAAAATTTAACCAAGGAAATAAAAGACCTGTACTCTGAAAATTATAAGACATTGAACAGAGAAATTAAAGAAGATACAAATAAATGGAAACATATACCATGCCCATGGATAAGAAAAATATAGATTAAATGTCCAAACTACCTAAAACAATATACAGAGTCAATGCAATCCCTATCAAAATACCAATGACATTTTTCACAGAACTAGAACAAATAATCCTAAAATTTATATGGAACCATAAAAGACCCCAAATAGATGTGGCAATCCTGAGAAATAAGAACAAAGTGGGAAGTATCACGCTACCCAACATGAAATCATACTACAAGTCTATATATAGTATTCAAAATAACATAGTATAGGCATAAAAACAGACACATCAATCAATGGAACAGAATAGAGAGCCCAGAAATAAATCCATGCCTATATGGTCACTTAATCTACAACAAAGGAAGCAAGAATATACATTAGGGTAAAGACAGTCTTTAATAAATGGTGCTGGGAAAACTTGACAGATACATGCAAAAGAGTGAAACTGGACCATCTTCTTATGCCATATACAAGAATAAGCTCAAAATGGATTAAAGACTTAAATGTAAAACCAGTAAAACTATAAAACTCCTAGAAGAAAATATAGGAAGTAAACTTGCAGACATTATCCTTAGTAATATTTTTACTGATATCTCCCCTGGGGCAAAGGAAACAAAAGAAAAACAATAAATAAAACTAAAAAGATTTTTCACAGCAAAGGAAACCATCAACAAAACAAAAAAACTTTCTACTGAATGTGAGAAGATATTTGCCAGTGATACATCTGACAAGTGGTTAATAACAAACATTTATTAAAAAAACTCATATAACTCAACACCAAAGAAACAAACAATCCAATTAAAAAATGGGCAGAGGACATGAAGAGACATTTTGCTAAAGAGGACATACACATGGCCAACAGACATGAAAAGATGCTCAATATCACTGATCATCAGAGAAATGCAAATAAAAACCACAATGAGATACCACCCCACTCCTGTCAGAATTGCTATCATCAGTAAATCAACAAATAACAGGTGTTGGTGAGGATGTGGAGAATAGGGAACCCTTATGCAGTGTTGGTGGGATTGCAAATTGGCACAGCCACTATGGAAAATAGTATGGAGATTCTTCAAAAAATTAAAAATAGAACTACCTATGACCCAGCAATTCCACTCCTTGGTATTTATCCAAAGAAATCCAAAACACATATTTGAAAAAATATGTCACCCTTATGTTTATTGTAGCACTATTCACAATAGCCAAGATATGGAAACTGAAATGAACATCAATAGATGACCAGATAAAGAATTTGTGGTACATTTATACACGGCGTATTACTCTGCTACAAAAAATGAAATCTTACCATTTACAATATTCTCTAGGATGGACCTAAAGACTATTATGCTAAGTGAAATAAGTCAGACTGAGAAAGACAAATACCATATGTTCTCACTTATATGTGTAATCTGAAGAACAGAATAAATGAACAAACAAAACATAAATAGATTCAGAGATATGGACTAAAAAACAGATGGTTGCTAGGTGGGAGTGGGGGTTGGGGGATGGGGAGAAGGTGAAGGGATTAGAAAGTACAAATTGGTAGTCACAAAATAGTCATGGGGATATGAAATACAGTATGGGGAATATAATCAATAATGTTATAAAGGTCATGTAGGGTGTCAGATAGGCACTGGACTCACAGGGGGATCACTTTATAGATTGTATGGGTGCCTGACCACTGCACTGCACATATGAAGCTGAGGTAGAACAATATTGAAAGTCAACTATAATTATATATATTTTCTAGGGATATAAAGTACAACATAGGGAATATAGTCAATGGTATTGTAATAGCTATATATGACGTCAGAGGGGTAGTAGCCTAGGCAGGGAGGTTATCACTTTGTGAGGGGTGTAAATGTCTAATCATTACATTGTTTTGTACACCTGAAACTAACATAATTTAAAAAAAGAAAGAAAGAAAAAAGATACTCACAAAAAAGGACTTCCAGAACTGCTTCCGAAAGTGGCAGGAATAATGGAATAAGTGTGTTCGAAGTGAGGAGAAGTATTTTGAGGCAAAGATTTTAATGGCAATGTGTCTTTTACTGTAATATATTTTTTTAATTTTTTATAAAAAACATTTTTTTATAAAAAATATTAAAACACACAAAGGAGTTCTGGTTTTTGTTTTCTCTTTCTCTTTTCCGTTTTTCTCAATGGTTCTAGAATGGGCCTGTGACTTCTTTGACTAATAGAATATGACAGGAATGGCACTGGACTATCTTTCCACCCAGCCTTTAAGAGATACGGTAGCTTCTGCCTCTTCTCTTAAAAGGCTCATTTTGGAAGCCCTGACCTGTTGTTAACAAATCTAACTACCCACTAGAGAGACCAAGTGCATAGATTGTGTGGAAAGGGAAAAAACCTGAAAGTACATGGGACAGAAGCCAAGCACTCCTAGCATGCCAACTGAAACCAGCCTTTCAGTCCTACTCTCCCAAGACACCAGCCATGTGAGGGAGCCATCTTGAATATTCCAGTCCACTTCAGCCCCCAGAGGGCTGCAGTCCCAGTTGGTAACATATGGAATAGAAGATACACCTGGGTAAGCTCAGTCAACCTTCAGAATCACAAGAGGTCATAAAATGGTTATTGCTTTAGGCAACTAAATTTTAGCGTAGTTTTGTTTGTTTTTTTATGCAGCAAAAAATAACCAGTATGGACGTATATTCACTCAGACTTACAACTATTTCAATCATTCAATATTTTATTAAGCATTTATTAAGGACCCTCATGGTAGCCTCCTTGCTGCTCATTTTTGTCTAGCTGGAAAAGAAACATCAAATATATAAGAATATAACAGCACATCTATCTTATGTGCAACTGGAGTGAGGTGTGTGGTAGGATGAGAGGAGTTTGGACCCAGGCATGAAAGTCAAGGCAGTGTGGATTAAACTAAGATCAAAAGAGGTAGTAGGCAATAACTCTACGTGGAACAAGCAATTACCTGTGTGAAATCATTACAGTAGTACAGAGCATGGCACACTGAGCCTGGCACACAGGACAAGGTTATTGTGGCTGGGGTTCAGCATCCTAGAAGATAAGTGGTCAGGTGAGGCCACAGTCAAAGACTGAGGCCAGAGCTAACTTAAGAAACGTCAACAATGACCATCTTATTGGTCTTGCCTTTCCACCACCTAGTACATTTCCTAACACACAGTAGATGTTTGATAAATGCTAAGTGCTTCCAGGACAGAATGAAAGGAGACAGGGGGTGGGGAAGTTAGTTGTTCTTTGCTGTTGCACACCCTTAAACAGGATTTGTTCTCATTCAGTGGTTCTCAAATTTTGCTGCACATTAAAATAACACGGGATTTCAAAAAATGCCCTTCCCCAAGCTGGACTGCACACCTAACGACCTAGAATCCCTTGAGTAGGACTCAGACATCTCAGGTGATTCCAATGTGCAGTTAAGTTTGAGGAGTTATGTTCCCATCAGTTCGTGCTCCTATATGGTAAAGTAGGGAACTGTGCTCCCTGACTAGTTTTCTACATTGATCCTGTAGTTTTAAAGACAACCAAATTAATCTAGGTCCTAATGCAACCAGACATTGGTGAGAAATGGGGAACAAAAGACCAGAACTTAGTATCACTGGATATTATAGAAAATATAATTTGAAAAATATGTCTCCATGCCTGTGTGATAATGAATTATTTAAGTAGACTGTCGTGGTTATTTACTGAAACACTCACTCAGTGAAATATATTGAATAAATATGCCAGAAAAAAATGAACAAATCTGGTTGAATAACTATTATATCATGGACTGATTAATGAAAAAAATATTTTTGATCATAGGTCTCAGCACCAGTCCAGCATAAAAGTGTAATTAGTGTTCCAACTGATGGCTGTGTTGGTGCTGATATATTACCAATGCTAATTCAATTACTAAATCAGTAATAACTGTGGAAAATACCACAAAAGGACACACCATTTCCAATAGTTTATAAAAGACAGTTTTGAGGTATATGCTAAGGAAACTTGTTTATTTTTCTCACTCCTGACTGTTGCCTATTCTGAAGTGTTCTATGAAAAGTCATTCTGCATAACTTTACTAACTTCATGAGGAACTTGAATATAAAATATTCTCAGTGTTTTTCTCTTTTTTCATTCTGTAATTGAATAGTATATATAGATATATAGTTTGGTGCTTTGAAAACATAAAAATGTCTATCATTCAAAAAAACTACACAACTTTATGATGAATATACCTGTGGTATCAGTCACCTTAGACTGAAGCTGTGTGTTCTAATAAAGAGCAATTTTCATAGAAGGAATTTGCTGATTTCTTAGAACCCTAGTGCCCACAGCAAGACAGGTCCTTAACGTTAGCTGGTAGAGTATACTTTCATATTTTCTTTAATCCAGAAAGCCATGTTTCCTTCACGGTTGCATTATATGGAATTAACTATTTAACAGTCTCCAGCTGAGTTTCATATCTGTGAAAATTTAACCCTGAAGTTGTGTCCAACTCCTTACTACTGATTAGATGCCGGTCTGCACTTCTCCCCTCTGTGTGTCATGAATTGAAAAACACTGATGACATCGATTGCCTGCAGTATCAGCACCTTTGCAGTTTACTCTCCTTTACCTGGTATCTTGGTGCTGTTCCCCTTCTCTGCAAAAACATTTCCCAGCATGCCACACGATCATCATATTAACCTCCTAGCAAAGACACTTTCTGTGTCTTTCTATGTAGACTAGGTGTTGACATGCATTGTTAATTAATCTTCATGACAAATCTGTGGATGGGCTTGATTGTTCTGATTCTTAAAAAATGAAACATGAACACACAGAGATTCTTAGTGACTTGCAGAAATTCCCCGAGCCAGAAAACAACAAAAATATGAAGAGACAAACTCCCAACCATTAAGTCCAATTTTGTTTAATTACATTCCAAATGGAGGAGATCTGATTTTACTTAAGGCGATAATTGCAACCAACATTCCTTTTAATGGGTTAAATACTTGTTTGAAAGTCTCCATCACTTGAAATGATGCTATTAAATCCAGTTCTAATTTCTACATGTTTACAGTCTTTATCGTAAAAAAAGGACTTGAAACACTTTTAACCAAAAATGAACTCTCTCCTTATCTTGCTATTCCATCGCTGCTTTATGGTGTTTTTTTTTTTCCTCTGTAAATTTTCTTTATCAAGATTTTTATTTGACATTGTTAACTCTCTGAAAATACAGACTCAGAAGTAAGGCATGCCAAATTCAAGTTTCATTATACCCTGCCTGGATGACTTTAGCCATACTCCCTAACCTCTTAGTGCCGCAATTTTCTCATTTGTAAAATAGTGTTAAAAATAGAGCCCAGAACCATGTTTACTGAAGACAAGTAGCTAAAAACAGCTAGACAAGATAATGCATATAGAAAACTTAGTAGTGTTCCACAATAATTATGATAATAATAATTAATAATAATTGGAGGAATTGATCCTTTTTATTATTGGCTTAGGGTAAATTTGTTTAACCGAACCAGAAATGTGCATTAAAGCAGTTAATGAGATAATACATGATGGCAAATAATACATGATGACAAATAATCAAACCCCTGAATCCATGACCTCTATGATTCCAGGCCCCACATTCAGCCTACAGCATCTTTTCCTAACATATCATTACTGGCTCACAAACAAGTTGCCCTTTGTCTAACTTGTCCCCACCTCAGATCCACATACTGCCCCACTGCCTAACAAAACTTTTTAGAACATATGTTTTGTTTGTATTACAAACTCTGTAGAATTGAATCAACTACCATATAAATTATACCCTCCCTATAAAATATTTCATTACACTGTTTTTTTGGCAATATGTTGGCTTTTGTTTATGTTTGTGTTTGTTTGCTTACAAATTTGAACTTGTTATCCTTTCTTCTCATAACATTATGCTGATGCTAACTCATCTCCCATTTGATTCCACTTAGCCAACTTACATAAACCTCTTATTTTACAATATATCTTTCGTTAACTTTCTACCTCTCCTGTCAATGTCGATGTTCCCTCCGACATACATCATTATACCCTCTGCTTGTCCTTTCATTCTACACATCACACTTTTATTACAAGTTGAATGTTTCTCTTCCTCACCAGTCTGTAAGCTCCATTGGGGCAAAGCCAAATTTTGTTCTAGTTATCATGATTTCCTCAAAATCCAGCAAAATGTCCATCACTGAATAGAAACCCTATACATGAATTTATGAATGAACAAATAAACAAATAGATAAAAAATGACCACTGAAGGTATTAAAGATAATTTATATTTTATATTTTGCAGACCTCTCAGAAAAATTCTAATACTGCCCAAAGAGTTACTTCCTGGAAGAGATCCAGAAGGAGAGGCAAGAAGGGGAACTGGTACTGTAGCCTGAGAACTTCCCTTGCACGGAGCTCTTAGAATCACTCAGTTGTGGATTATTGTCCTGGCAGTGACTACTATTGTACGTAATTAGGGTGGAGACCTCTGGGGCCAATACATCTCATGGGAAAGTAATCTCTTAGCCTAAACAGTTTATATTCTACGATATGTGACCGTCTTGGTGTACACTTGTGACACGAATATGATCAGTGTCTCTTCTGGATTCATGATAAGTACATTAATATGAAACAAGACTAACCTGATTTCCCTGTTCTTATATGTGAGTACATTCTTAGGGATTGCACATTTCGGGGTGTAGCTCAACACTACAAATAAAAGAAAAATGAAAGGAAAAATAAGAAGCAACCGAATTATAACTATGACTGTAGTAAATGTATTAATCATATTTGTAAAAGGGGCTTACACTTTCTAAGTATATACTATGGGTTATTCATTTTGCTAAATGCTTATTTAATTTTCACAGAGTCCTTATAAATGGTGTTTTATTATTTTCCCCACTGTACAGATAAGTTAACAGGTTAGAAGGATTAAGATACTGCCAGTGAAACAGATCATTACATATGGCTAACAGGGACAAAACTGAGATCGCTTTGCTTGGACATAAGTTCAAGACTTTAGTGTTGTTTGGGGATAATGGCTCCAGGCCCAGATTCTAGTTATTCAGGACATGTACTATCATTTCTGGCAAAAAAGTTACTTCCTTTGCTTCATCTCCTTGGAAGCCTGCAGACAAGTTAATTGGATGCAATCTTATACTGACTTCTTTTCCAAAAGTAGGTTCTGTCAGGATCTATGATATACACTCCAAATTGAACACCATTTTATACAACAATAAGAACACGAGTATGTTTACAAATAACTGTCTAAAATCAAGCAAAAAAAAAAAAGCACCTTGTCTCCACAAACCCACAGAGAACAGTTACATCCATCTAGATATAAGCACTTTAATGCAAAAGACAATAGTTCTGTCTTTAAAAGTATCCCTAGACACATCATCTTTTAAATGACTGTCAATATTCCTGGTATCTTGTAGCTTTAATGCTGCACTTAGGCTCTACGCCATTGAATAGAAGTAGAGATCAAATCATTATAATTACCTCATTGTGGTTTTGATTTGCATTTCTCTAATAGCTAGTGAAGTTGAGCATTTTTTTCACATATCTGTTAGCCATTTGTTTGTCTTCTTAGGAGAAGTGTCTGTTCAGTTCTTCAGTTCATTTTTTAATTGGGTTGTTGTGGTTTTTTGTTGTTGAGTTGCATAAGTTCTTTCTATATTTTGGATATTAGCCCCTTATCAGACGCATTTGCAAATATCTTTTCCCATTCAATTGGAGATACCACTTTACTCCTGTTAAAATGGCTATTATCAACAAGAGAAATAATAACAAGTGTTGGAGAGGCTTGGAGAAAAAGGAACCTTCAGACACTGTTGGTGAGAATGTAAATTGGTACACCTGCTATGGAAATCATTATGGAGGTTTCTCAAAAAATCAAGACTAGAATTACCACATGATCCAGCAATCTCTCTTCTGGGTATCTATCCCCAAAATCTGAAAACATTTATCCATAAACATATATGTACTGCTAGGTTCACTTCAGGATTACTCATGGTGCCCAAGACCTGGAAACAACCAGTGTCCTTCAACAGATGATTGGAAAAAGTAGCTGTGCTACAATATATACAATGGAATACTACTCAGACATAAGAAAAGATGAAATACTGTCATTTGTGACAATATGGATGGGTCTTGAGATTATCATGCTAAGCCAAATAAGATAGAAATAAATCAAGAACCATATGATTTAACTCATATGTGGGATATAAAATGGAAAGCAACAAACGAGTAAGACAAAGGAAAACTCATAGACACAGAAAACAGTTTAGTGGTTACCAAAGGGTAAGAGGGGAGGAGGGTGGTAGAAGAAGGAAAAGAGGGTCAAATATATGGTGATGGAAGGAGAACCAACTCTGGGCGGTGAACACACAATGTGATACATAGATGATGTATTATAGAAATGTACATAAGAAACGTGTATAATTTTATTCACCAAAGTGACACCAACAAATTTAATTTAAATTTTTTTAAATTCTTACATAGGAAAAAAATAATTATAATTATTGTTTTTGTTTGCTTTCTTTCAATAAAAGCAAACTAAAAAACCTAACCAAAAATCATAACACTATTTTAACTACAATGCAAGGGGATCTAATATTTTTAAAAACACTACACTTGGTTTTGGTTAATAGGAATTTCTGAAACCTTGACTGTTAATACATTTTTCCAAGATTTAAAAGAATTGCTTGAGTCACTTTTATTGGTGAACCTCAAAACATGTAAGAACAACATTCAGTGTTTGCAAAGAAAAAATAGTCACAATCAGGCTATATTGGGAGAACTTCCTTTGAAGGACATGAATACAATAGGTCAGTCTAAACCAGAATCTTTCCAAGAGTAAAATGTCGGTTGGGAGGTCATGTCCATTTCAGTACTGGCATGGAGGCTTTTAGGAAGCTAGGTTGATTTCATGGATCCTGAGAAAGCATTACGTCTTCAATTCAAAAGTTGCACCAAAGTGATATTTATGTTACTTGATGTTTTTCTCCTTTTTCACATTTGAAAAATACTTAACATATACTAAGAAATTAGTAACTGCTTTAAATAGTTCATTTCATTTTAACTCTCCCAAAGGGGATTAAACAACTTGTCTAGAAACAGTGGTGGGTAAAGGATTTAAGCTGTGTTCCTATGACCGCATGTCCCCTGGTCTTAAGAGCTATACTCTTCTGTGTCCCAGAGAAGATATAGGAGGTCCAGAAAGAAGTACTATATCTTTTAGCATTGTTAAGTCCAAATTACAAAGGAACAGTCATATGAACAGAAGTGATTTTAAAACTGACCTGAGACCAGACTGTTACCCGTTGTTCACTCATTTCTTACTATAATGAACATCTATTACCTGGCATGTATTCCCTCAAGAATCAGGGCCATCATGACATGCTGACATATACCATTCCCCAACAGAAATAGGCAAAATACCAATCAGAGTAGTGACCTTTCCTTTGGATGTAAGGATGTGTCTGATGGAAGAAAAGCTGGATCCAAACTTGTTGGGTCCAAAACAGAAGCAGATCTTACCCGATTTTCAGAATATGGATAGTCTCAGTGCTGTTCGGTTACTCAGAGAAGAGTTGTAAAAAATAAGTTGGAACACTGAACGAGCATGTGCAAAAGTGACATGAACATCGCAAAGATTCACTTAAGACAAGAATGTTTTAAGAAACTTACCTACATCAATTGAATGATGAAAACCATGGAGTGTGTTTTGTTGGAAAAGGGCTGTACCTCAGGGACACAATGACCAAACAGATGGTAGACCTTCAGTGAAGCTATGAATTTGATTCCTGATGGACTCAGTGCTATAATATAATTAATTACATATAATTAATATAGTTATAGTTATACTTATATTATAACTATAATATAATTATATTATATTACATTATATAATGTGTTACAATTAATATAATAATATAATATAATATAATATAATAATATAATATAATACTGGATCTTATATCAATTGTTGCTCCCAAAGACGCATTAGAGCTAATGGTCCGGCTAGTTCTCATTTTCGGGGAAACACCGTAAGCAGAAAATATTAGATTCCTAAACAGAAAAAAAGAAAATAGGAAAAATCCACATAAATGAATACAAACTGTACATACAATTATATTAAGGAGAACAAAACTAATCCAAAGTTATATTTAAATCATCCCTTTTAAATGGTCTAAGAAACATTTATCTTCAGCAGGGAATGAGAGAAAGGTTGTTTAACTTCATAGCTTGTTCAATTCAGTTCCTCTTTCCAGAAACATTTACTATGGGAGAGAGGTTAATAAGCTTCCCTGGTGGTAGTCAGGGCACACACAGTAGAGAGGAGGAAGAATGTATTCTTATTTCCATCCCATCCTTTTTTCTTCTCACGTTAATGCAACATGCCAAGAGCTCCTATTATAGTAATTTACCATAATATGTATGGTGAGATGACCCTGACACCAAACAAAACAATGAATGTGTCTATTTCTCAAACAATTTAAAACAGACCCTGAAACACTTTCTTCAGAAATGGCCCATTAGATTGTCTACATAGCCTGGTGACTAGTGGAACACTTAAGGAACAATGCTACCTGTATTTATATATTTCTGGACAGCTGACAGTATAAACTCATTTTATGGGATTGTTAAAACAGCTGCAGGAAAAAGATAAAGACATTTTATCATTTTAATTTGCTATCACCTAAACATAACAGCAGTGTAACAAAATTGCCTGGGATTATTGAAAATAATCTGTCATCAGAATTGATGGTATTTACCAAAGCAGTTCCACTAGCAAACTTCAGTCTGTTCTTGGGTTTGACAAATACACATCTAGTTCAAGCCACGTGAAAATGCCCTTAGTTCCATCTGTACTAATAAATAATAATAACATTAAATGCAACAAAACTAATTTGGGGCAAAATATATTATTCTTCTGAAAAAGAATAATTATCCTGGAAAGGTGGATTAGAAGAAAGTCTATGCAGACCATCTGATTTTATAGAAGAACCATTTAAAACCACATTTATACCTAGGTTTTACAAGCATCTTAATTCTTATTCACCAAATAACAAAACAAAAACTCTGTTTATGTAATTTTTATCATTTGTTACAGCCAACAACCTGGTAAACTCAATAGAGAAATTTATTCCCAGAGCCTTATTAGCATTTTCAAGCCAGATCATTTTTATGTTGAATTTCATACCAAATAAATAGCATAAGTGGTCAGAGACAGACTATCAGCCACGATGGCAACATAAAAATAGGATGACCCCATTAAGGGCTCACACTGGGTATGGGACGGGGAGGTTACTACTAGTGTGTCTTTTCCCTTATGTGGGGAAGCAAGTGTGCTGACATATACCTAAGGACTTGAGACACACAAGCTCTATTTTGTAGCCATTTGAGAAGCTGTAGCTCTCTTGTAAGAACTGCCCACCCCTCTTCCATGGCTGAATTATTGCTTCTTCCTTGTAATACCACTAGCATTTACTATTTGTACAACTCAGTTAAACATAGATCGCAATTTGTTTCCATAGTCATAGAACTGAGAAAGATCTTGGAGACAGGACAAGCTATTAATAACATTGTTGGGTGTTATGTGTCAGGCACGGCTCACTGACAGGGATCTCATATGGCGGGAAAGCTGGGAAATAAGAACATTTCCTTTGACTCCAAAACCTTTCTAAAATCTCTTCAGAATTATATTGTTGTTTGTGTCAACAAAACACAAACAGATAGGTTTGTAAGTAATCTGAAATCAGGGATAAGGTTTTCCCTATTTCTGTGTACCCAGAACTACACACTCAACTGTGCTTATACAAAGCGTCCCTCCAGTAGAGAGTTAGCTGTCAAGAAAACAGTTTACAACTAAAAGAAACATAGCTACAAAGTAGTACTACGGAAATTTGACTTTGTAGCAGTTCAGACTTTAAAGGATATTCAAAATCATTTCATTCAACTCTCTTATTTTAAGTTAGAATTTATTGTAATCAAAGTAATACAAGTACATAGTTTAAATAAGCCAAGTTATAAATGTTTATAACAAAATATACATTCTTCCCCTCCCTTCCATCCAGTGGATCTCAACTGGGGATAATGTTTCCACCCAGGAGTCATTAGGCAATGTCCAAAGACATTTTTGCTTGTCACTGTTTCGAGGGAGGAAGTTGGAGTCCAGGGATGCTGCTAAGTATCCTAACACCACAGGCACGTGACAGTTTCTCACAACAAATTTCAAAGAGCGCCAAGGTTGAGAGACCCTGCCACAGACCCCTCCATAGAAGCAATTACTTTTCACTTGTTAAGTTGTTTTTTGGTGACTTTCAGACATCTCCACTTTCACACATGTCGAAATAATATGCATGCCCTGCTATCTTTTGTACCACAATTCAGCACACTACTATTGCTTCTAAATTATGAATCGATAATTGAGTTCTCTTTTACTAATTTTCTCTGCTTTTCCACATCCTCCTGAAACAGGTATATTCAAACTGTTGTTTAAATTACACACACACACACACACACACACACACACACACACACACACACGAGGTCTGACAATTAAGTTTGTGAAACTCATCCTACATACCTCATTGCTGAATATCACTACAGTCACCTCTAAAATACTCTCCCCTTGGGAAACTATGCACCAATGCCAGCACCTAGTCCACCCTTCAAAACAATTTTGGAACTCTTTTTCTGGAATGGCCATCAGAGCTTTCATCATATTACCCTTGATGTCCTGAATGTCATCAAAATGTCTTCCTTTCAGTATTTCCTTTATCTTCGGGTAAAGAAAGAAGTCATTGGGGGCCAGATCAGGTGAGTAGGGAGGGTGTTCCAATACAGTTATTTGTTTTCTGCCTAAAAACTCCCTCACAGACAGTGTCGTGTGAGCTGGTGCATTGTCGTGATGCAAGAGCCGTGAATTGTTGGTAAAAAGGTCAGATCGTCTAACTTTTTCACACAGCCTTTTCAGCACTTCCAAATAGTAAACTTGGTTAACTGTTTGTCCAGTTGGTACAAATTCATAATGAACAATCCCTCTGATATCAAAAAAGGTTATCAACATGGTTGCAAAAAGTTTTCAAACTTAATTGTCCAACCTTGTGTGTGTGTGTGTGTGTGTGTGTGAGTGTGTGTGTCCTATACAACTATTGTTCACAACCTAGCATTGCTTTAATTTCTTATTTGATTTAATATTTTATTTTTTCATCATTAATGTTTCTTTGTACCATGGATAACATGTTGTCTTGATTACTATCCTTATAATAAGCCTAACTTTATAATAACTCTTAAAATCAGATAGCGTTAGTTCTCTAACTTTGTTCTTTCTCAAGACTGCCTTGACTATTTAGTTGTTTTGATTTTCTTATCATTTCTTACATATTTTAGAATAAGCTTAGCAATTTCTGCCCCCTCAAAAAAAAATCTACTGGGATTTTGACAGGAATTTTATTGCATGTATTGATCAATTTAGAGAGAACTGACATCTTAACTTGGGGTCTTCACACCCATGAACACAATGGATCTCATTTGGGGTTTCTTAATTTCTCTCAGTACTGCTTTGTAATTTTCAGTGTACAAGTTTCTCATATCTTTTGGCTGATTTATTCTTATGTATTTCATATGTGCTATCTGTACTCTTTTGTTGCTGAGTATAGAAATATAATTAATTTTGCACACTGATCACCCATCCTGCAACACTGCTAAACATACTTACTAGCTTTTTCTTTTTAAGTCCATGAGATTTCCTACATAGAACATCATGTCTTCTGCAAATAAGGACTTTTTTACTTCTTCCTTTCCATTCTATCTGTCTGTCTGTCTATCTATCTATCTATCTATCTATCTATCTATCTATCTATCTATCTATCTTTCTATCTATCTATCATCTACCTTGCCTATTTCACAGGCTAGACCCTCCAATCCAATGTGGAAGTAGCAAGAGTAGACCCTCCTTGATTTGCTCCTGATCTTAAGGTGAAAGCATTCAGTCTTTCACCACTAATTATGAAGTAAGCTGTAATTTTGTTTGTTTTCAAGATGTTATTTTTCAGTTTAAAGAGCATCCCTTATTTGCCTAGTTTTCTGAGTGGTTTAGTCAGAAATGAATCTTGTCAAATGTTTTTCTGTATTTTCTGTGATGATCATATGTTGATTTTTTAGTTTTATGATAATAAATTATATTGATTAATTTTGAGATGTGAAACCAACTTTGCATTCCTATGATAAATCTCACTTGGTCATAATGCATTATCCTTTATATTTGTTGTATTTATTATTAGACTTGACTTACTAAAATATTTTCAGAATTTTTTTTGCATCTAGGTTTATGAGGGGAATTGGCCTATATATTTATTTTCTTATAATCTCTTTTTCTCATTTTGGTACCTAGGTAATGCTGGTCTCATTGAGTAATCTGGGAAGTGTACCCTCCTCTTCAATTGGTATTATTTCTTCTTTAAATGTCTGGTAGAATTCACCAGTGAATATATCTGAGCCTAGTGCTTTCTCTCTGTGGGGATCTTTATCTACAAATTCAATTTATTTTATAGATATAGGGCTCTCAAGGTATGATGAATGAGCTTTGGCCTTCTCTCTCTTTCAAGGAATTTCACCTAGGTTGCTTCCTCAGATTCTCATCTCAGTATCCCCTACTCAGGCAATCTGTGAAGCGCCTTCTGGGTTCTCTCTTCCTGAGCCATAGCCTAGAGCTTTCTCAATATAGTAAACTTGGGCAATTGTAAGACAATGTGCATTGACCTTCATTGTCTGATCTCCAGTGTCATGAAAACTGTTCATTCACATGTTTTTATCTGCTTTTCTTTAGTGCAGGTTAATATAGTCCTTGTTACTCCATCTTGCCTAGAAGGAAAGGTCTCGATTAAATTGAAATACATCAAAAATAAAGTATTGATTGATTGATGTATTTAGGAATTCATACCATGATTATATGTGATAAAGCAAGTTAAGAACAGAATACAGATTGTAGACATACAAATATTTACTTAAAAATTATTTTAGTTTTTTTCTACATGTTTGATAATTTTCATAATAGAATATTAGATAAAATTTATCAAGTGAGGCTAATAAGAATTACATTAATCCTATAAATTAACTGATAAGAATTACTATTTATTCTCCCTACTAAGATGCATATTTCTTTATCCTAATCTTAATAAGGTCTGTTATTTAAATTTGAAAAAAATTATGTTAGCAAAGAAGTTTTTTCTTCTATTTATTTTTATTTTATTCTGAACTTTGATATTCTTTACAATAATATTTATTTGTCTAGTTTTCAGATTTTAACTGAGTTTCACTAGAGTTCCAAAAATTACTGTAATGAATCTCATTAACATTGGGAAATTTAATTATTTTATTTCCAAACGGAGGGCTCATTTTTAGTTATTTGACTCTGAACATGGGTCTGGTCTCCTTGGAAAGAGATTAAACTTTCTGAGATTGTTGGCATTTAACAGTTTTATGCAAGGATTAAGTGACTGAATTTTATTGAATGTGAATGCCTGTAGCCTTGCATTGTACATGAGTTACCATGAGGCAAGCAACATGTCCTTGAAGTCAGACTTTGTACACTGAAGATGTTAGACAGAGCATTGATTTGTAATCATATTTCATAGTATCCTTATCATAGAATGTGTTTTCTAGTGGCAAGATGGATGTGTGGTTTGGATTTTCAGTAAGACTAACCTACATCCATAAGATATAACCTCTGCATACATATGAATTTTGAGGCAAGTCAATGGTGAACAAATAATATTTGTAACATCAAAGTTCTTGAATATTTTTTTAGATGTGAGAAAGCTGCTTTTGTATATTTTTGGAACTTGAGGGCTGGTTAATTCCTCATACAAAATGTAATTAAAGATGGCAATAAATATCAGAGGTGCCAAAAACAAATGTACACATTTTAAGAGATGCTATGTATTACTTTTTGAAGTTGAATTGAATTATGGTAGCAATGTGTAGTATGACATTCGCTCAAAAGATGGCATTGATCAAATGAATGCTAGCATCATCCATTGCATTCCAATTTTAATACAGTTTTTTCCTTTACTAAAACGTGTATACATTTTTTGGCACCCTCTGTATAGTGTTGTATGAAAGTTGGTTATCAATTCAACAGTTAAGTTAAAAGTTAAGTTTGCAAAGCTTACATTAATGGTACCAACATTTGACCAACACTCTAAACTAGAAAATTTGAGCAGTCTTTCTCTCATTTAGTCACCAAATTCTGTAGGCTATAATTCCCAGAGAACTCCCAAATCTGTTTTTTCACATCTATCGCCATTAATGATACCTTGATTTGGATCTTTATTGCTTCTCATATGAGTGATTTGAATTGGATCTGATTTCAATTGGTGTCTATGTCTTCTCCTAAATAATACAAAGTGTTTCATGGCTCTAGTCTCTTCACCTTGAGCTTCTTTATCCAAGTGCTTCAAAGATCAATTCAATGTCATGTGTGGCAATCTTTGATCTGCCCCCAAGCCCAGGAAGAGTTGGCTATTCTGTCACCTATATTTGCATATCACTGAATATGTTCCTTTATTATAGCCCTGGTATTATTGTATTGTGTCTGTCTCTTCTGAAGGGCAACCATTGGGTTTATCACCTATGAATTCAAAGGATTTGTTCAATGCCTGGCTCATTGCAAGCAGTCAACGTTTGATTAACTGAACTGAAGTCCGAAATGAATTCCAACAAATTGAATCTCAAATGTCTCAGTTCACTGTACCCATCAGGAGTAGAGAATATGACTGACTGGAACTGACATGCTGTGCTCTTGTCACTCACTTTCATCCCCAGCCAGAAGATGCGAGTGCAAAGCTGCGTGAAATTTTGAAACAATCATAGTCCAGAGATTTTAGGCATATGAACCATTTGACTATTTTTATCTCAACACCCTTATCAAGATGCTTTATAACAAGGAAGCTATTCAGCCAAGAAAAAAAAAGAAGTGTTAGGGAAATATTTCAGAAATAGAAAACTGAAAGATATGCTTTGTCAATTTTCTCAGAAAACATTCTCCAAACTTTCATTTACTGAAAAATATTAAGAATTTTGGTAGTTATGCCAAAATGTTTGTCATGGTTGCACATCTACTTAAATTATTTTGTTTCAGTTTATAGACATCTCTGATGCTAAAAGCCTTTTCCAATATATAACATAGGATTCTTTAGAAAAATTGCTTTACTTTTTAAACTGACTGATCCACCCCAAATGAAGCCTAAGTTATTATGAATTTCTTTAAAACCTCACTATCATTAATAGTACTAACTTGAAAAAAATTTTTTAAAGTCTTAAAAATTACCTTATATTGCTCGAGTAGTTAATTCACATATCAAATTCAACTTTAAAGTTTTTTTCCACATACAGTAATACTATATCATATGAATTTTAATTTCTTCCTTAGTTTTCATAATAATCCCATGAATGGTTGAGCAGAGTTCAGGTAACATCTTCGGTTTGTTTTTAACATAAATCCCTTGATTATGTAATTAAACTATTTTGTATAATAAATATCCAATGAATATCTTTTATTTGTTTGTTTTTGCTTTTAAAATTACTTGAATTTTTCCTCCAGGCATATTCCTACAAGTTAATTATTATATAAAAAGATATGACTATTTACATGGCTCTTCACATTATTTTGCCAAGTTTCTTGAAATGAGTTGTGCCAAATCATTCTGACTCTATGGAATATAGGTGTATCATGTTCCCTGGGTCCCCTCTCCTAAGGCTCCACTAAAAAGCAAAGCCTTTGCCTCCTGGGGCATCCTGGATTGCAGCTACCTGGGGGTAAACTGGCATGAGAAAAGAGCCCGAGAGGGCCTGCCCTGCAACCATCAACTCCTGCATTTTGTGGCTCATACCACCACTTTTGCCTGCCACCCGGGTGCAGTTTCATTCCTGAGACCATCCTAGGGTGCAGACAAGGAAATATGTAACAGTTCTGTCCTGCAACATACCCCATTTCTTGGCCTTGGGTTAAAGAGTGTTTTCTATCTGTAACTGTGCACAGTTCCAGGAGATACAAATATCTAAGCAAAGAGATACGGAAGGCAAAGCAAATAAATAAGCCAATAAAATACAAAATAAAATAGAAAAGAGTAAAATGAAATAATCTCCAGTGTGGTCATTCTTTGAAATTTTATATCTCGACCCAGTCCACCTGCTCTAATTTACTTTTTAGAAATGTATAGTTTTTGCTTTATGATTTTTGCTTTATGATTTTTGTCTAAAGTTTTCATCTATTATCAATGGGAGAGACAGAATGGAGTGTAGTTATTCCTTCTATACTGGAACCAAAACCTATCAATAAGTTTTTAATTGGGAAAGTGTAAAAGTGGATTTTATACTTTGTTTCACTAGTTGATTTCAAACACAGAGCGCTGGTGGCAATATATTTTGAGCTGAGTTGATCCAGTAACTATGAGGTTTAACATGGTTCATTTCTTAGATATGCATCATACTAAAATCACACCAAGTAGACAATTTAACCCTTTCTTAAATAGTGCAAGATAAGAAATAGATAAGCAATATCTCTGCCCACTCTCCCCCACATGTGGTAGCTCAGAAGCAGAGGGAAATTTTTTTGTTTTCCAATAATGGGCCATATAGAATTTTAGGATTTGTGAAACATATAGTCTCTTTTAAAACTACTTTTAAAACTACTCAACTCTGTTAGGGTACATAAGCAGTTGTAGACAATATGTGAATGAATAGGCATGACCAAATTTAGCCAACAAACTAGTTTGCCAATCCCTGGCTTAGAATATGGAATTAACATCTCTGTGCCTTGGTATTGATCCACTAGCAAAGCTGTTAAAGTACCTCATTGCTAGTACCAAAATATCATAAAGTACCTCAATATCATCACTATGGTCACCTTTGAAGGACTCCCCTTGGGAATCTATGCACTGATGCCAGTGCCTAGTCCACCCTTCAAAGCAATTTTGGAACTCTTTCTGGAATGGCCATCAGAGCTTTTGTTGTGTTATGCTTGATGTCCTGAATGTCATCAAAATGTCTTCCTTTCAATATTTCCTTTATCTTCAGGTAAAGAAAGAAGTCATTAGGGGTCAGATCAGGTGAGTAGGGAGGGTGTTCCCATACAGTTATTTGTTTACTCGATAAAAACTCCCTCACAGACAGTGCCGTGTGAGCTGGTGCATTGTTGTGATGCAAGAGCCATGAATTGTAGTCAGGTCATCTAACTTATTCACACAGCCTTTTCAGCACTTCCAAATAGTAAACTTTATGAACTGTTTGTCCAGTTGGTACAAATTCATAATGAATAATCTTTTTGATCTGAAAAAAGATCAGCAACATCGTTTTGCCTTTTGTTTTGAGCTGACAGAACTTTTTGGTGGAGAATTGGCTGACTTCCATTGTACAATTTAACGCTTTGTTTCAGGATCGTATTGGTACACCCATGTTTCATCACCAGTGATAACACAGCCCAAAACATCATATTGCCTTTCCAAAAGGTCTTGGCAAACTTCGACTCCCCTCATTTTTGTTCATTGGTGAGCTCCTTCAGGATAATTTTTGCACACACGTTTCTCATGCCACGATTTTCAGTTAAGATTTTCCCAATTGTTTCTCTATGATGTTTAGTTGTTCTGCTATGCTTCTCACAGTCAGCGGATGATTTTGACACACAACTTGATTAATTTTTGCAATGTTTTCATTAGTTCTGGTCCTTACTAGCCAACCTGACCTCTTTTCATCAGTGATGCATTCTCTCCCCTCAGAAAAATGTTTCATCCATTTGTACACTGATGTTTTCTTCGTGGCATTATCCACATAAACTTGGACTAACATGTCCCTGATTTCACTTCCACTCTTGCCAAGTTTGACAAAAAATGTAATCTTTGTTTGTTGTTCTAATTCAAGCTCAGACATTCTCATGATGGCACACAAAAACACGCAACAACAATAACGAACGTCCCTCAGCAAGACACCACCATACATCTGCAGGAACACAGTTGTGAGACACTTACATACCAAGGTTATGAAACCTTACTGAACTGTTTGTACAGTGCTGCCAATGTAAGTGCATGGTGGCGAGTTCACGAACTTAATTGTCAGACCTCATATGATCCTATGTAATCTGAAAAACAGGCTTTGTCATTTCATTCCATAGGTTAAAGAAATAGGAAAATAACATTCAAGTGATTTAAATCAAGAGTTGTCATATTCCAAATTATAATATTGCCTTACTTGAGCTAGAATTTTAGGAGGTTCAAGTATGTATGAGTATTTAGTGAGAAATTATTTAACCTCTCATTTTTACTATCACACTCCAAACAAGAAACAGACTGCATATTTGGCATTTTGACTATGGGATTACATAAAAGTAAGTCCTTCTGTCTTTATGTGAAATGCTATTCTAAAATAGGAGTTTGATTTTTGTAAAATATCCTCACAGGGTACATACAATTACAGTTGGCCTAAGTTAAGGGTTTCTGTATAAATCAAGAGCACTCTCAGTTTTTCAACTTCACAATTCAAAATGTCCAGCTTTATTAACATCATGTAATTTACCATGGTTCTATTGCTTGTATTTCAGGAGACAACCATGACAGGACCAGAAGAAATTATAAGACAAAGCATAAGTTTTGGAGTGAGAAAGATCTAAGGATGAGATGATAACCAAAGCCATAAAACAAAGTATATTTTCTACATAAATATCAACAATATCTATGTGGTAATTCATACTAAGTCACCATACAAACACTCAACAGACAATTCCCTTTCAATAATTACACTTCAAGAAGGAAAACGATGCAATATAAAATTGTGCCAAGTACAAGGGATTTCATAAAGAAAAATAATTTCATAAAGAAAAATAATTGCATAAAATATGAATGTAAAGATGTTCAAACACAGAGAAGAGGCCTATTTGGAAAGAAAAATTTGACTTAAAGCAATGTAGAATGAGGGTAAATGAAAGAAAACCTAAGGCATCAGAATACTTTGTGGAGTTATAAAGGAAATGGCCTCTATACCTCGTTTCCCAGGGTACAGTCATCCTATATCCTTCCCCAAAAAGTTATTTCAAATCATATTTGACACTGTTCAGAGTAGCAGAATCACATGCCCACTAAGCCTCATTTTCTTAACAAGATATACTAAGAATATGAATATAAACCATACTGAGGAGTAGTTTACTGGATAAACAAAATTATAGCACACCATGAGAGATGGCAATCCAGTATTAAACTGTGTTTTAATGGCACTACAGAAGCAACTTTAATTATCATGAGTGAAAAATTATAAGATACAATAAAGAATGGTGGTATTAATATTAATAAAATCCCAGTTACCAGATGAAGAATTACTCATCTATGTCTCACATGCTTTCTCAATATATGGACAATACAGCACTTTAGGAATCTGAAGGGCTAAATAGAAAGACATGTGTAGGCAGGTTTACAGATTGATTTGTTCTGAGAACTTACTCTTTCATAAAATTCTAGGTGTCACAATATGGGCCATATTTCCTAAACATCCATCTTATTATCATTATAAGGAAGAAATGGAGAAGATTCCATTATACGAACTCAAGACAATCAAGTTCATAAACTAATCCTAGAAAAAGTGCTACATACCTCGTTGCTGAATATCACTATGGTCACCTTTGAAGTACTCCCCTTGGGAAGCTATGCACTGATTCCAGTGCCTAGTCCACCCTTCAAAGCAATTTTGGAACTCTTTCTGGAATGGCCATCAGAGCTTTTGTTGTGTTATGCTTGATGTCCTGAATGTCATCAAAATATCTTCCTTTCAATATTTCCTTTATCTTCAGGTAAAGAAGAAGTCATTAGGGGTCAGATCAGGTGAGTAGGGAGGGTGTTCCCATACAGTTATTTGTTTCCTAGCTAAAAACTCCCTCACAGACAGTGCCGTGTGAGCTGGTGCATTGTTGTGATGCAAGAGCCATGAATTGTAGTCAGGTCATCTAACTTATTCACGCAGCCTTTTCAGCACTTCCAAGTAGTAAACTTGATTAACTGTTTTTCCAGCTGGTACAAATTCATAATGTATAATCCCTCTGATATCAAAAAAGGTTAGGAACGTCATTGCAATAAATTCATGAACTTAATTGTCAGACCTGATACATATTGTCCCCCAGATGTCAGGGCATCCCTCACACTTGGCTTATGAGGGCCTACTGGTAGGAAGAGAACTATATGAAGGCCTGGAATTCAGGAATAAAGATTACACCCAATCCTGCATCATCTCCTCCTTTATAACTCCATTTAGTATGATTTGAATGTCTGGGCAGATTTTCACTTTGGGTGAAGCAAACCAAGCGATGAGCTTTCTTTACAACCTTAGCAGTTTCCTTTGGTTCCTTTCTCACAACACTTTACAAAAATACCAATGTCCCTGAGATGATGATGAGTACTGGAAAACATGATATCATAAACCATTAGAAAAGGATGATAACACGTCCCTCCAATCTCCACATCCATTTGTATTAATTATTGGTCAATTTAACTCTTGTTCTAAAGTTTCTTCATCTGTAAAATAAGGATACTAATATCTACTTCATTGAGATGATATAAAAATAGAGTCTAGGAAATATTAGAATAACAGCTGAGAGAATGGTAAATTTGACAAATTTGCTTTGGGGAGCAGGGGTTGTTTGTTGGAAATGGGGAGTTTGGTTTGTTTATTTTTGGACCAGGCCAATACGAATAGGGCTTTACGTAAGAGAGAAGAATGAAAGCAATACAGAGGGGAAAGCATGACTAACACACTAATACATAGCTAGAAAGAGACATGGCTAATTCATTGTAGAAGAACATAGGGTTACTAGACAATTAATGTGGGGTACAATTCTGAAGTGTTTCACAGCCTTAGTAAGGAGTTTAAATTTTATGGTGTCTATGGAAATTAATAAATTATTTTTAATGGGCAGAGTGATATGAACACACCTGGGGTTATTAGATGACCTTTGTAAAAGCACAGCCGTTTTTGCAGAACAATGATGGAAATATGTCACTTGACTCTGTTGAATCAACAATATAAAAATCAATTCCAGACAGATTGTAGATCTAAATGTAAAGGGTAAATAAAGCTCTTATAAGAAAGTATAGAATTTATTTGCGACCTTACAGAGGCACAAAAACAGCACTAATCATAAAGGGAAATTTTGAAAAATCAGGCTATTCAAATTAAAAACTCTGATTCATCAAAAGACAACATTGAGACTAAAAAGACAAGCCACAGAGAAAGAAGAAATCTTCACTATATCTGACAAAAAAACATATATCCAGAAAATATAAAAAAGTCTACAAATCAATAAAATACCAGCAACACAATAGAATGTAGGGTAAAAATATGTACATGAATGATGTAGAAATTACACTCATAGATACATACCTTAAAACTGTATACACATGTTCACCAAAATACAGGTCCAAAAATATTTAGAATTTGTCTATTAACCAAACGTCCATCAAAAAGGATAAATTCTCATCATTACCTACAAAGGAATCCTACACAGCTATAAAAATGAATAGCTACATGTATACATAATATGAGTAAATCCCACAAACAATACATGGAGTGTGAGAAGCTTGACAAGCAGCATCCATTCCACTTGGTGACATTTCTATAGCGCACAGAGAAAACTCACACATGGTATTAGAAGTCAGCTGAGTGGTTATCCTATAGGGATGGGCACACTGACTGAAAGGAGGAATGGCGAGGCTTCTAAGATACGGACAGTGCTGTCTCTTGTCTGGTCAGTGTTTGTTACATTTTGTGCTCACTTTGAAATTAATAAAGTTGCGTTGAGGATTTGTTTACTTCTTTGTACGTATCCTTGAATAAAAATCAGCAAAAAAAAAATTAGAGGGACTTCTACTGCCAGTATTATGGCTAACTACATTTTCTGAAAAGGCCTCCAGTGGAAATGCCGAGATACTGGATAAATGACAATGACCATTTTTAAAGGCATAGCTGAGCTCACAAGAAAGTATAGAGAATATACATGGGACAGGCAGATAAAATCAAGGAAGGAGCTGAAAGCAGAGATGTGATGTTTGAATTCTGAAGCCTGTGCTGACCTGAGGGCACACATTTCCTAGGAATCCCTAGTTTGGGGATTAAATTGCCTCCCTGGGTTGCCATTATATAGGACTTGGCTCTCTTCTCTCCTTCTCATTGACAGAACTTTGAAATAGCAAAGTAGTTAAAACCAAACAGACGAAATGTAAAGGATTCTCTGTAGGACACATACTGTGAACTTCAACTGAGTGCTTTCCTCAACCAAATTTTCCTGAAACATATCAATAATCCTTTGCTCTTCTAATTTTCTGACAGTAAATGAACTTGCCCCTAGAAGTTTTGCGATTTACACTCAATCTACCATGTATGGACATTCTTTTCTTGTCTAGATACATTTAAGTCACCAGATGACCATCTATGTTACAGACTCTGCATGTATATCTAATTCTGAAAAACAAACAAAAAAATTATGAAGAAGTTCTCATTGGACCTCAAGGCGGGGAAAGAAACACATGGCACCAGTTTCAACATTCTCACTAATATGGTGATGACCTTGGGCCTATTTGGGTCTCAGTAACTTCATTTGTCAAGTTTAGTAAGTGTACACTGATTTTCTAGACATTATGGTGCAGGAGAAAAGACATCAGCTTTGGGATCAGGCAGCCTGAGACTCTATCCCTGCTCTACAGCAGGAAAGCAAATCAATCTAAGCACACAGCTGAAACCCCAGGCATACCTCAAAGAAATGAAGAAAATCTGTGTGCCTTGAAATGGAAAGATCTTTAAAACATAATGTTAAGTAATAAAGAGCAGTGCAAAATGAATAGCATTTTATAAAAGTACATATTATGAATAAAAAATATAGTATAAATAAAAAATTTTCATAAGGAGCTACACAAATCAAGTTTCCTCTGTGAATTTAAGAGGAGAGAGTATAATTTTTTCTGTATTGATTGAATAATTAACTTATAGATATGTAACTTTCATAATTTCTATAATTATAAATTTAATTAATTGTTTTTTCAATAGCTGGCATAAAGTTGTAATGAAATAAAATTCAGTTCCCTTTTCTGTGGCAAACAGTCTGTGAAGCTAATGATTTTCCAAGCTAAAAAAAAAAGAAAAGAAAAACCCTACGAATGACAATACTTGAAATTAGTATATTATCTAATAATGCAATAATAAGTGTTTTAAAATCAAATAAATTTTACAGTGAGTCCTATTTATTCAGGTTTGGATGGAGCTTAGGTGTGTAACCAAGTTTAATCAAGAAGAGTTTGGGTATAGCAAAAGGAAAATGATGAAGATTTTAGCCATGTCATTTTTCTTTGGGAAAGAAGGCTGAGACAAAGCAGGTGACGCATGAATGGGATAGAGATTGACCAGACAAAGGACATTGTTATGGCACCTGACAGATTATAGAGGCAGCCAAACTAGCATCCTGGTAGGGAGATGTAAAAACTGCTAAAAGAAATTTTACATTTCTAATATAGGTTTTCTACGTAACTACAATGGTGATAGGGAAGTGACATTAAGTAACTTGATACGAGGTTTCCACTCTGTCAAATTCAATTTAAGATACAACACATAAGGAGTACCAGAGAGAAAATTCGTAGGTATGAATTTTTCTGACCACAGAGATCCTGTGTAATAGGATCCCATTTTTGGAGGCACATAGTCCAGAAAAAAGAACAATTTTTTCTGGCTATGAGACTGAATCAAATAACCACCTTGTGCCCTGGGTGACATAACTGTAAAATGAGCCTTATTTCTCATAAGTGTCCCTTTTGCCAACTGCTCACAAATTGTAGGTTGGCTTATTAAAGGACTCCTGTGTCAATGGTGCTATCACTTTGTCTTTTGGCCTTTCATAAAACCAGTCATTTTAGCTCTTTTTAAAAAACATTCTTCTTCTCTCAGGTTTATTAGATCTCTAATATCCATCCAAAGTTCTTGAATTCCTATCAGTTTTTCTTTTTTTTCTTCAACCCTGGTTGTTGGAGAGAAATACAAAGAATATTTTCATGATGTTCAAGTAAGGAAGGCCTTTCTAAGCCTGACAGGAAACTAAATAACCTCAAAAAAGATGAAATATGGCAAATACAAATATAGGCAAACCCCCGTATAACATGGCACTTCTATAACACGGTTTCGCTCCAACATGGTTTGAGAATTGGAGAAACCCCTCATACAACACGGAGTGTAATAAGATCTTTTAAGAGCAAAAGATATCTAATTTGAAATTAGGGATATCCCCAAACATGGAACACAATAAAATCTTACTAGCGATGACGAATAAAATATTATTAATACATATTAATATGTTATACTTTTGGTAAAAATTGCTTTAATAAACATATTTCTCTTAATTATAAAAATATAATAGTATGTGTTTTTTTTTAATTTTTGGATCCTAACCCCCTTTTTTGTACTAGTTCTTTGTTTCGTATAACACGGATTGGCATAACACGGCATTTGTTTTTAAGGAACCTAACAACCGTATTATATGGGGGTTACCTGTATATTCCTAGCTGCAAATAACTCCAAAACTATCTGGGAAGCAGTCAAAAGACAATCATTATCTCAGGGGGAAAATAAATATCTTCAGAAATGGCAAAATTTTTAACCAAAAAAAGGTAGACAAAGAAATGCCTCAGTAAATAGACTAAGAGTATGACAGAAAATCTGAGAAACAAAGTCATCAGAATACAAATTCTCTAATAAATTAATTCAAATAAAAATTAGGGTGGTGTATATGATTTTTCATAACACAAGAATGGAAATTCTGAGTGGAGTGTACATTCTTAAACACAGTTAAGGGGCAATTTGTTAATACCATTTATCAAAATTAAGATGGCAAATATTTTAATTAGAATTAACTCCTAAGTATTTTCAGGTATAACAAGGAGCAAACATAGGTGTTAGCATCAGAATTGCACGAGGAGGTGAGACATTTACTGAAATCTTAGGGAGGAGTAGAGTGAGCCAAGGAAAGGCCAATCAGTAGTGACAAAAATTGTTAGTGCTCATGAAACTCACATTTTGTTACATTTCCCAGCCTCCTTTGCAGTTAGATTGGTGCTCTGAAACTGAGTTCTAATCAATGACACATGGGCATACTATTTTTAAGCTCCACCTCAAAACCACTGCTCAATTGCCCATTTCCTATCTACAGTGATCATAGGTTGATGACATTAGACTCTTGTGGGGAGCTTTACAAATTACTGTAAGTAGGCAACCCTAGACATCCTAATTCCTTTGATTGGGCTTAAGGACACCCAAGATGTCTTGTCATACCTTTAAAAAATTTTCAGCTAATTTCCATACATGTTCAGAACCTTTTAGTCCATTAAAAGTTTCATACTGGTTCCTAAAGTCTCAATCCTAATAATTTTAAAGAGTCAATGTCATGAAGCACTTAACCTCCTCTCCTCCCCAGGACAGGCTAAAACAGAGGCTGTAGCAACATAGAGAGGAGACATACAGGGGAGTGGAGAGGAGAATCTGGTTGTACTTTGCCCCTTTATATCTTTTTCTTCACTTTCCACAGGGTACCCCCAACAATGTGGATATGTACATAAAGGTAGAAGATGCAGCAATGTCTACTTTGCCCACCACTGGTGATGTGGCAGTTCCTATTTAAGTTGGTTGTAACTCCTAGTCTTGCTAACACTTCTGTGGCCATTACTCACCTTTATGTGGCATGTCTTTAAATGCATCTCTCATGCAGGTGCCTTGGTGGGCTCTTCAGAATGACTCATGAGGTTCTCCTCTGTTATTGGCTGAATCGTGTCCCCCTAAAATTCATACATTGAAGTCATAACACTCAGTACCTCAGAACGTGATTATATTCAGTAATAGTGCCTTTACAGACATAAGTAAGGATAAACAAAGTCATATGAGTTGGCCCTAATCCAATATGACCGATGTCCTTATAAGAAGAAAAGATTAGCACACAGACAACACAAAGGCCAAGGAGTAACCATGGTAGGACATAGCAAGAAGGTAACTATCTACCAGTTAAGAAGAGACACTTCCAAAGAAACCAAGCCTATGAGCACCTTCATCTTGAACTGTTAGCCTCCAGAATTGTGAAAAAATAAATTTCTATTTGTATTTTGTATTTTTCATCCAGTTTGTATTTTTCTGTTATGAAAGCCTTAACAAACTAATACACCCTCTCTGTACGAGAACTCCAGACCCTCAGAAACAGCCTGTTAACCCCTCCTCAACTTTCATGGGGACTGGACTATCTAGATGTTCCTTACTGGGAAACACAAAAAAACAAACAACAACAAAAATCTATGTCTTGAATGATGTCATAGGAATGGCTGCAGTGAGGTGGTCTTATTGTGTTTTCCTCCAGAATTTACCACAAATTGAACATCTAAAACCCATCAAAGGGCTCTCTGCTCATCACACAGAACCACTAAGAGACTCCTATGAGAATTACTTGAAGGCGGGCAAATTGGGCAAGCCGGAGAAGAGGGAAGGGAGCAGAGCTGAGACACCTCTGACAACAAGGGACAGGTCTTCGAGACAGAATATCAATATGGAAACAACAGTCTTAAATGACACATTGGATCAGTTGGATTTAATCGATATTTTCAGAACATTTCACCCCAAAGCGACAGAATACATATTCTTCCCAAGCACACATGGAACATTTTCCAAGATACAGCATGTTAGGCCACAAAACAAGTCTTGATAAATTTAAGAAAATTGAAATCATACCAAGTATCTCCTCTGACCACAGTGCTATGAAATTAGAAATCAACTTCAGGAAAAAAACTGAAAGACACACAAATTCATGGAGGCTGAATAACATGTTACTAAAAAATAAATGGGTCAACCTTGAGATCAAGGGATAAATCAAAAGACATCTTGCGACAAACAAAATGAAAACATGATGACCTAAAAATCTATGGAATGCACCCAAAGCAGTCCTAAAAGGGAAATTCATAGCACTGCAGGCCTACCTAAGGAAACAAGAAAAATCACTAATCAATAGTTTATCTTCACACTTCAGGGATCTGGAAAAAGAAAAGCAAAATAAGTCAAAAAGGAGTAAAAGGAAGGAGATAATGAAGATCAGAGCAGAAATAAATGAAATGGAAACCAGAAAAACAATACAAAAGATCAATAAATCCAAGAGCTGTTTTTTAGAGAAGATGAAAAAAAAATCGACAAACCTTTAGTCAGACTCATCAAAAAAAAAGAGAGGACCCAAATTAATAAAATCAGAAATGAAAGAGGAGAAGTGACATAGACACCACAGAAACACAAAAAAATTTAAGAAATTACTATGAGCAATTATATGCCAACAAATTAGACAATCTGGAAAAAATGGACAATTTTCTAGAAGCATACAACATTCCAAGGCCAACTCAAGAAGAAACAGAAAACCCAAATAGACTGATTACCATCAGGGAAATTGAATCAGTAATCAACAAGATCCCAACAAACAAACGCCCTAGACCAGATGGCTTTACAGGTGAATTTCATAAAACATTCAAAAAACAATTATCACCTATACTCCTCAAGCTCTTCCAAAAAATCCAGAAGGAGGGAAGGCTCCCAAACATTTTTTACAATGCCACTATTACCCCGATACCAAATTCAGACAAAGATACTGCAAAAAAAGAAAACTACAGACTGATATCTCTAATGAACATAGATGTAAAAATCCTCAACAAAATATTAGCAAACAGAATTCAGCAATACATTAAAAAGATCATACACCATGATCAAGTGGGATTCATTCCTCATATGCAAGGGTGTCAAATCAATTAATGTGATACACCACATTAACAAAATGAAAAATAAAAACCATATGAGCATATCAATAGATGCAGAAAAAGCATTTGATGAAATCTAGCAGCGATTTATGACTAAAACCCTTAAGAAAGTGAGAATAGAGGGACCATATCTTAACATAATAAAGGCCATATATGACAAACCTACAGCTAACAATCATACTCAATGCAGAAATGCTAAAATCATTCCTCTTAAGATCAGGAACAAGGCAAGGTTGCCCACTTTCTCCACTTCTACTCAACACAGTCCTGGAAGTTCTAGCCACAGCAATCAGACCAGAAAAAGAAATAAAAGGCATCCAAATTGGTAAGGAGGAAGTAAAATTGTCATTATATGCAGATGACATGATACTATATATAGAGAACCCTAAAGATTCCACCAGAAAACTACTAAAACTGAGAAATGAATTTAGTAAAGTAACAGGATACGAATTAATATTCAGAAATCAGTTGCATTTGTACATACCCATAATAAAATATTAGAAAACGAAATTAAGAAAACAATCCAATTTACAATTGCTCTAAAGACTATAAAATACTTGGGAAGAAATTTAACCAAAGAAGTAAAAGATTTGTACTGAGCAAATTATAAGACACTGAAGAGAGAAATTAAAGAAGATACAAATAGATGGAAACACATACCATGCTCATGGTTAGGAAGAATTAATGTTGTTAAAATGTCCATACTGTCTAAAGCAATATACAGATTCAATGCAATTCCTATCAAACTACCAGGGACATTTTTCACAGAAATAGAACATGTAATCCTAAAATTTATACGGAACCATAAAAGACCCCAGATAGCCTTGGCAATCTTGAGAAAGTAGAACTAAGTGAGAGGTATAATGATACCTGACATCAAATTATACTACAAGGCTACAGTAATCAAAACAGCATAGTACTGGCATAAAAACAGACATATAGATCAATGGAGCAGAATAGAGAGCCCAGAAATAAATCCATGCCTATATGGCCATTTAATCTACAACAATGGAAGCAAGAATGTACGGTGGGGTAAAGAAGACAGTCTGTTTAATAAATGGTGCTGGGAAAACTGACAGACACATGCAAGAAAATGAAGCTGGACAACCTCCTTACACCATATACAATAATAAATTCAAAATAGCATAAAGACTTAAATGTAAGATCTGAAACCATAAAATTCCTAGAAGAAAATATAGAATGAAACTTTACAGACATTACCTGGAGTAAGATTTTTACTGATATATCCCCTCATGCAAGGGAAGTAAGAGAAAAAATAAATATGTGGGATTACATCAAACTAAAAAGTTTTTTCACAGCAAAGGAAACCATCAATAAAACAAAAAGGGTTCCTACTGAATGGGAGAAGATATTTGCCAATGATATATCCAATAAGGGGTTAATGTCCCAAATTTATGAAAAACTCACTCAACTGAACTCCAAAAAAACCAAACAATCCAATTAAAAAATGGGCAGAGGACATGAAGAGACATTTTTCTAAAAAGGACATACAGATGGCAAACAGACATATGAAAAAATGCTCAACCTCACTAATCGTTAGAGAAATGCGAATAAAAACCACAATGAGATACCACCTCACCCCAGTCAAAATGGCTATCATCAATAAATCAACAAAAAAACAAGTGCTGGCGAGGATGTGGAGAAAAGGGAACCCTTGTTATCTGTTAATGGGGTTGCAGATTGGTGCAGCCACTGTGGAAAACAGTATGGCGGTATCTCAAAAATCTGAAAATGGAACTACCCAATGACCCAGCAATTCCACTCCTAGATATCTATCTGGAGAAATACAAAACTCTAATTCAAAAAAATGTGTGCACCCCTATGTTTATTGAAGCACTATACACAATAGCCAAGACATGGAAACAACCAAAATGCCTCTCGATAGATGACTGGATTAAGAAACTGTAGTACATTTATATAATGGAGTATTACGCAGCCATAAAGAAGAAGGAAATCTTACCATTTGCAACAATATGGATGGACCTACAGAAGATTATGTTAAGTGAAACAAGTCAGACAGAGAAAGACAAATACCATATGATCTCACTTATATGTGGAATCTAAAGAAAAGAGTAAAATAATGAACTAATCAGAAACAGTGTCAGAGACATAGAGGAAAACTATGGGTTGCTAGATGGGACTGTGGGTGGGGATAAAGGAGAAGGTTAGGGGATTAGAAAGCACAGTAGGTAACCACAAGATTGCCATGGGGATACGAAAGTCAATTTGGGGAATGTAATCAATAATGTTGTAAAGATTTTGTAGGGTATCCAATGGATACTTGTCTAATTCGGGAGACCACCTCAGGGATGATGTAGATGCCTGATTACTGCATTGTACACCTGAAGCTGAAGCTGAACAATAATGAATGTCAACTACAATTATATATATATATATTTACAAGAAGCGCAGTACAGCATTAGGCATAGAGAAATGTAATGGCTGTGTGCGATGTCAGAGGAGTAGTGGATGGGGGTAAGGGGGTTGTCACTGTGTGAGGGATATAAATGATAAATGTCTAACTATTATATTATTTTGTGCACCTGAAACTAATTAAAAAGTTCAAAAAGGAAAAAAAAAACCTATGTTTTGAGGAAGGGTTGACAGAACTACTTGTGGCATCTAATTTTCCACAATCCCCATTCAGTCCATGGGAAATCTGCATGCCAAAAAAAACAAATAAAAAATAAAAATTACACACATCACACCACTCCTCTGTCACCTCTCTCTCAGCATTGCATCTTTCCCCATGTTCCTGAAAGATTAACGACTAACCCAGAGAGTCGGCAATCTTGTAGGCAAGAGTCTACCCAAAGATCCTAAGTCATTGAACAGAGAGAATCGTGCTGACCACCTCAAGTTTCATGTGCTATCTCTACGGGATCGCTGACGTTGGCCTTGGTAAGAGGGAATCACATCTTATGATTATTCTGCTCTTTTACGAAAGAGAGTTCCATATATAGACAAATACAACTCAGTCCTGGTTCTAAACCCTGAAATAGCTTGAGGGTTCAACATAGGTGAATCTCAAAAGAGATAATGTTGAGTAAGTACACAAAAGTATGATTTATTTTGTATAAAGATCATAAAACAAGCAAAACAAATCTATGGAGACTACAGTTAAATATGGGATAATTTGGGGGGATTATTGACTAGAAAAGAGAGAAAAGATCAAGATTTTTGTGATGTTGGGTAGTATTTTAGTATCTTGATCTTTGTAGTAGTTGATGGTCAGAAGATGGTAAGAAGGTGATATTAAGTAACTCAAACTTGTTTGGGTCAAAATTCATCAAAATGAGTAAAGAAAAATATGTGAGTCTGATTAGAGAAGTTGTTTATGAGTTAGTTTTCCTGAGCACTCAGGAAATTTCATTAAAATTTAGATTTCATAATTATTTATTTATTTATTTCATTGATAATTTTATTAGCTCTTATATGTTCTATTTGAGGAGCAAGAAAGATATCAGAATTGTTAGCTGTGAGATTTTCTGCAAATTACTTTTTTAATATGACTCACCTACCAACTAGGTAAGTTACTTCCATAAGTGTTACATTTGTCAACTGCTCATTAAGCATAGTGACCTGAATGAAAAACTTTCATGTAAATCAATAGACTAATTTCTGGTCACATACCTGATATTACTTAAATTAACTTTCACTTTCATTTACTACATATATTATCATTTTTCACATTCCCCTACTCATCTTTGCTCTTTCTCAGTCATCTTTAAAGCACTGAAACGTAAAAGAGTATCAAACTCCTTGAATGGGCATGTTTTTCTAAGGAAAACTTGGAATCAGTAAAGAAAAAACGTTAACTTTGAAGATATTAAATTAAAGAATCAGATAAAAAAATAATGGCAAGACTGCAAATATATGGAAGAAATTTGGAAAATATTTTGCAGTATATATGGCATAGAAATTACAAGAAACTCTTACCAAATCAATCAGAAAAAAATAGAACTAGTGAAGATATTGTAAAAATCCTAAAGTGGAACAAATATTTCAATAATAGAACTATGTAAGAACCAGAAAGTATATATAAAGTTGACCATGTAAGATAAATTTTAAAATTTGAAGGGGGTTAATTTCAAGAACAAAACAAACAAAAATCCTACCTACCATTAACAATGTCAAGAGACTATTTGCAATTAATTGCAGGCACACATATTCGACAAAATTTTCAACATAGTATAAAATTGAATAAAAGTATAAAGTCAACTTATACAAGAAGAAATGTAAATTCTCAATAAAGTTATGCAAATTGTCAACCTTGTTAATCTTTAAAGAATAAAGCAGCCATTTTTTTCAACTTTTAAGTCAGGCAAAGATTTAAAAGAATAATAAAAATTAGAATAGAGGAATGTTTTTTGGAGAGCAATTTTGAAATAGCTACAAAAATTTTTGCTAGTCTTTCAACCACCAGTTCCAAATCTAGTAACTATAAAAATAATATGCTTGTGTTTGCAGATATATGTTTAAGGATATTTACTGCACAAATTCGATAGGTCCTCTTTGAGAAAAACTTATAATTCAAAATTATTTTCTGATTTTAGAAAGTTTATATGATACATGTATTATGTAGTACTATCAGAGGCATCAGAGGAAGCATTTCATGACCAAATTAACTTTAATATTTCTGCAGCAGAAGCTATCAATATTCACACTAAGTGGAATAAATATAGACAATAAATCATTTCAAGTAAGTTCTGGTCATGTTTTGACACCAAATGAATTCAGGTATGGTTAGGTTTGATTTCCAAATCAGTGAGAAAACATTTTCAATTTCAAGTGTTTTTTGGGTTTCAGAATTGCAGATAAGGGACTGTGAACCTATATTAGAAAAAAAATCTAGAAATTAAACAAATGTTCATCAAATAATTATCTTCAAGTTATGCTGCTTCTTAACATGTATGTTAAACAATTATTTTTAAACACTCATAGAATCCATATTTAAAATGGAAATGGCCAAGATATATGACAAAGTGAAATAAACAAGTTTCAGAAGAACAGCATTATCCATGTTTTTTGTAGAACAGGATTTTTGGTCACATTTCCTTTTCTTTGAGAGCAATAATGGCATGCAAGACTTGAAGGCTACTGAGAGGAGACATGTGGATGTTACAGGTTGTCCAGCACCCTTTTTTTTGAGCCTTAATTCCTTCTTGTAACAAATATTATCTATTCCACCTATAGGCAAAAAAATTATTAGACTTGATCAAGATGAATCTGAATGACCACAGCTGAGTGATAGAAAGAAAGTACAAGTCTGGTTCCAGATATCATCTTCATGAAAGTAGAAAGAGTCAGGTATCAAGGATAAACATAAACTTGAGTCACTCCTGCCTGTGGATTGCTCTCTGAGTAATTCTAAAGATGTCTGATTTCAAGAAGAAAAACACTAAAAACTCCTTAGAAACAAGGCACAAAGCATGAAAAATCATGTACAACAGAATATGTAAGTGATTTTAAAATGTTTTTAATTTTCTTTTTCTGTGTTTCATTTTATTCTATGACTATCTCTTCAAGTTCATTTAAGAAGCCTAACCTCCTTCATGAAAAAGCAGGACTTTCACCTCCAACCAAGATGAAGTAACTAGAAGCAGATTTACCTTTCTACCTGAAATAACCAAAAATGGACAAAATATATGAAACAACAATCTCCAAGATACTGGACATCACACAACAAAGTACAGTGATCCAAGATAAATGAGAAACAAATAAGGCGAACCTTTTGGTCGCCCCAGCTTACTACTTTTGGAGCACTTCCAAGCTGTGGTACTGGGAGGAGGAAGCTAGCTGGTTGCCTGCTGACTGCCTGGCAACTTAGTTAAACTCTCTTTCTCCTAATTTACTCAGAAGTGTAACAGAGGGGGATCGTGTCTCCTCATAGAATCTTTATGAATGTTAAATGAGCACTTAGAACACTAAGTGGCACTTAGAGCACTGTGCCACTACAGTAGACACACAATATGTTTTAGACAGTATTACTGGTTAAGTTCACTTCATTATGGCTGGTTGTTTAAAAGGGCTACTTGATTTGGTTAACACTCAGAAAGTATAAACAACTCCAAACACATGCAGTTTGATTAATTTTATTCCAATCTCTTTTCTCCCACTGGACAAACTCATTAACTCTAAAAGGGAAGTATAATGTTTTGACCAGGACATCCATTGTTTGAAATATGATGGTGCTTCAGAAGTAGATGAGGTCTGTTGGAAACAATTTGTCATCTTTCTCATTCTAAAGAATCATATAATATGCTATCATTATTGGTTGTGCAATCTATTATGAAGCTAAAGCTCAGCCCAAACAGGTCACTCTAGACTCTGAAGAGTGAAGTCTGAATGAGTATATTATTATATGTAAATACACACACACACACACACACACACACACACACACACACACACACACACACACACCAAGAAAGAAACAGCTCTGAAAGTTTGTCTACTATCACACAGCTCATTGAGTAGAAGCTAGAAGTTAAAACTTTGCGTGAAACTGAGACTATAGTACATTGTAGCATACAACCTTAACTATTTACATGCCCTCCTCTGACCCAATATGTAACATACATATAAGAGTTCAAATCCATTTTATTATTCTAAGAGAAGTAAGCAGATCTTATTCCTGGTTTACAAAAAACACACACAAAAACAAACAAAAAATTAAGAGGTTTGGAGAATAGACAAAATTTATAGAACAAGCGATTAGAAGAGTTGGAACAAAATCTCAGGTTTAATGGCACCATTTTTTTTCTGTTGACCCATAGTATCTTCTCTTTCTTCCTCATCACCCTAAATAGGCCAAATAGATTCAAAGATCCATAGAATCTTAAGAAGACCTGAGTTCCTACACTGCCCTCTTTTGAAGAAGTACCTACAATATATTTCCTCTCTGATTAGTGATGTAGTTATCTTTCTAACTTTATGAAGGAAGAGGTTTATGACAAGAAAAGAGGAAAGAAAGGGAGAACAGATTCAAGGAATGTCGCACAGAGCTTATAGTTCTGTTACACTGTATGTTATTTTATGTACATTATGATATATTTACAATGCTCAATTATCAATGAAAGAAGTGTGCACATTAAGATTTGTGGATCTAGGTCATCATTTGGTTATTTTATTTTTTATTCTGGTGGTTTATGTAGCATGGATTTATTGTGGAGACAGATGAGGATAAATTTTGCCTCTTCAAAGGACTGTGGTTGAAAAGCTCTCACTCGATGCTTACAATGTCCCTGAACCAAGTGTGAACAAAGTGTTTCTCAAGTGCCTCTGATAGCAGTATGAACGTTCGGATGCTCCTAACTTTGCACACTGTTTTTTAAGTAGGGATTCTTGGATCAATTTATATCTTCTCTAAAAATAAAAGGAAGAGACAAGAGCTAAACTGTGTCTCAGAGACTGTGTTACCTGCTTTGTATGCATTATTTCATTTCATCCTCAAAACCACCCTCTAAGGTGGATATTATTTTCATCCACATTTAATGGATGAAGCTATTAGGCACAGAGCAGTAAATTAACTTTTCCAAGGTCACACAGCTAGTATATGGGCAACTCTATGATTTGAACCGAAGTATTCAGATTTTCGAGTACTCTGCTCTTCCTCCCTGTTTAAGAATCAGAAATTAGTGTGCTTCTCTTGAACAATAATTATTTGTATCTGATGGACACTAGGATCTATGCTATTTGCCAGGATCTCATTTTAACCTATGGATGGGATAAAGCTTGTTTACCTAGTGTTTTAGTTTCAGATCTCTGAGCAATTTATTTGTTTATTTATTTGTCTACCTCTCTAAATTTCCCTTAATATATTTTTTCTTTTCTCATCTGCCCCTCATTGGTGTCATCTTGCTACATATTATATATTCCCTGCTAGCTGGCTTACATCCCATCTTTAAAAAATAAATACATAATAAAGCAGTCATCTCAGAAAGAGGAGAGTGGGTGGTGACATAAGATTATAAAACTGCATTTAGCAACTAATTACTTCATTATGTTTCCATCATCCTCTTTAATTAAAAATTCATTATCTATTGTTAAAGATGTCTATGAAATTATCACCAATTTATCATAAATTAATAATTTAGAATCCCTGAATTTTTTTGGGAAAAAGGCTTTATATCAGTATAAAAGTCAAGAACCATATGATTTCACTGATATAGGGGATATAAAACTGAAAGCTACAAAGGAACAAGACAAACAAATAAAGAAACAAAAACTCATAGACACAGACAATAGTTTAGTGGTAACAAGAGGGTTAGGGGTAAGGGAGTGGTAGATGAGGGTAAAGGGAGTCACATATATATGGAGATGGAAGGAGAACTGACTCTGGGTGGTGGGCACACAATATGATACATAGATGATGTATTGCAGAATTGTACACTTGAAACATATGCAATTTTACTAACCACTGTCACCCCAACAAATTTTAACAAGAAAAGGATTTTTTTGAAGAACCCAAGAATAATAAAAATATTTTCATTAAAAAATAATAATAATAAAGTTAGATAGATAGATAGATCTACAACTTAGCAAGGCCAATGAGGCAGCCAGCATCAACCCTGTAAAAACAAATACTTTCAGAAATATTCTTGACCAGTTCATCACATACCCTCCATATTAAAAGGAAAATTAAAGAACGGTTTACCAAGACCACATAAAGAAATTTTAGGACTGTGAATTTAGATCTCATGTGGTAGATTTGCATAGCCTTCTACATCTCATTCGCTACCTCATAATTGGTCTACATATCACATGCTGAGTGCAGGTAACCCCCATATAACATGGCACTTCTATAACACGGTTTCGCTCTAACACAGCTCAAGAATTGGGGGAACCCTCATACACCACGGCATCCTAGAACAGAGTTTCACTCTAACACGGTTTGAGAATTAGAGAAATCCCCAAACAATAGGGAGTGTAATAAGAGCTTTTAAGAGCAAAAGATATCTTATTCGAAATTAGATTATTTTTTAAAAATTCATTTATTTGTGAAAGGGAAGGGGGTTATACAGAGAGGCCCTGTTTGGTTAGTATATCAAATCAATAACATCATTTGAAGACTTCCAGAAGGAAATCTTGAAAGAATTTTTTGCTCCTGTAAATAAACAGAGCTAATAAATTAGGATGAGGATCAAAGGTAGAAGATACAAGTGTTTAGATTGGTGGAAGTTATTTTTTTTAATAAAAAGTGAAAACTAAATCAATTTTCAGATCTATTTTCTTAATCAACAGAAAGGATATTAAGATTCAGGTTTCACAAAGACTACTTGTTAAAGACCCAGAGAATATTTTTACATTTATAATTTGATGGGGAGAATATAAAAGTTATAACAAGAAGTGTTTACTGTCAGAAGTAACTGAGTTGGCTGTGGAACTTGAACAAAATTAGAACCCAGGCACTCATACAATGTAATGCTTTTGCCTTTACTTGATTTGCAGTATGTCCACGGGGATTTAAAAAAAAAAAAAAATCTTTCACAATTCCTTTGGGATTAAACAGATTTTCTGGTCCAAAGAGTCCAGATGCTATTATTAGTCATAACTTAAGTCCCCTGAATCTCAGAAAAAAATAACATACAATGAGGATTTATAAATAGAACATCAGCCCTATGAATCAACCTTGAGGGTATTATGCTAAGTGAAATAAGCCAGTCACAGAAAAACGAATACTGCACTTACATGAGGTATCGAAAATAGAGAAACTCATAGAAACAGAGAGTAAAAAATGGTGGTTGTCAGGGGCTGGAGGGAGGAGCATATAGGGTTGCTTCTCAACCAGTATAAACTTTCAGTTATACAAAATGAGTAAGTTATAGACAGAGATTGCTGTAAAACATTGTGTCTAAGTTAACAATACTGTATTGTGCCTTTAAAATTTTGTTAAGAGAGTAGATCCATGTTGAGTGTTCTTATCTCAATTAAAAGAAAAGATTTTCTTAGACCTATTAGATCTGTAAGAACTATTCATAACTGCAGCCCTTCGCTGACAGGTAGGAGCAAGAATCAATTAAATAAAAAAATAAAAATACAACTGAGAACAATCAATGAAATCAAATGCTAATAATTTTGAGATCAGTAGAACTAGAAGAAGAAAAAACTTTAGCCAAAATGATGAGAAATAAAAAGAGAAAATACACAGTTATCCATATCAACTATGAGAAAGTGACATTACTATGATACTTACAGATATTAAAAGTTAATAAATCAAATAATAAATAAATTTTGTCAATAAACTTTGTAATTTAGATGAAATTGAAAAAAATCTCAAAAAACTAACAAAGTCACTCAAGAAGAAATAAATAAACTTAATACCATGTCTTAAAGAAATTTAATTTGTAGTTAAAATCCTTCCTACAAGGAAACCTCAGGCCCAGATGGCTTCACTGGTGAATTCTAAATAGTATTTAAGGAAAAAAAATACTACGAATTCTACACAAACTCTTCCAGAAAATTGAAGAAGATAGAAACTTCCCAAGTCATTGTGTGAGGCTGAATGTAATTTCTCTATGCCAAAACCAGACAAGGACATTACAAGATAACAAACTTAAAAACCATGTTCCTAGATGCAAAAGTAAATCCTGAACAAACATTTAGTACTTTGAATACAGCAACATATTAAAAGGATAATACATCATGACCTAACGTGATTTGTCATAAAACATGCAAGGCTGGTTTATCATTAAGAAACAATACATTTTATTCATCCTTTTAACTGAGTACAAAAACATATATGACATATTAATATACGAAGAAAAAAACATTTGAGAAAAATCCAATATCCAATCCAGGCAAAAACACTCAACAAATTTGAAATAGAAATAAATTCTCTGGACCTGATTAAAGACACCAATTAAAACCACATTTAATATTATAATTAGTGGTGAAAGCACGAAGGTTCTTATCCCAAAATCAAGATATAAACACTTCATGGGAAAAATGTGGGAGAAATAAGGACAGATTCACAAAACTCCAGTCTAACCTCTAACAGACTGCAAGTGAAGTATCCTCAGAACATACATGTCCTAAACATTCACAAGGCTCTGTGTAGAGTGTTTGATTATGAGAAACTTTGAATTGAGTCATATTGTGTTTTCTAAGCATATGCTTAAATGCTTTTGTAATAAAACGTGCAATACAGTTTAACATTTTCTTTATCCAGTCTTCCCCAAGGAAATAATCATGGAATAGCCCAAGACTGGTAGAAAAGGGAAAAAGGATTTTCCAACTTTCTTGAACATAGAACACCCATGGTAAAAGAATCCCTTGGATTGAAAATTAGCCACAATTTGGGAATACCACATCAAAACTATGTAGTATTCCTCCTGGGAACTTGAGAAACTATTCATGTACTGTGATTATCTTAATGAGGTGGGGGACAGAGTGGGTGCTGGAAGCCTAAGAGAAAGGTGGGAGGAGATGTTTGCTTGACTCAAGCTGTGTGATTCAGTCCAGGGGCAATATCCATCCATCTGGTAGCAATCCAGCAAGGAGGAAACTGAGTAATAAATATCAGTCTGATTCCTCTCTTCCTCCAGTTTCCAACTTATGACTCCTATTGGCTAAACCTAATCAGGGAGCCAGAGGACAAGATGTAGTTCATAGAAATCAGCATCTTCACAGAGCACAGAAAGGTGGAAAGCAGACTGGAGAAACAAACAAGCTATTCAGAACAATCCACCCCTTTTACCCTGTCAAAATTATTTCTGTTATTTTGATCAGATAAAGTGTGTGACTTCACAGAGTTCAAAGAACCATAATATCAATATAGTCATGCTCCCACCTAAAATTTCAAATATTGTTCACCACCAGTGCTCTTCAAACAAGGTGGGGCAACGGAAATGATGAAAACCAAACATGAAATGTAACTGCTTCTGCCTCTTCTTTTACATCTTGTGCCCAGACCCAATTGCTAATCATAGTTACCCTTCCCCTCAGCCTCCACCATAACCTTAGTTGATGAGCTCCTGTACTTGGTGAAGTGATCCAAAATTTCATCCCTCTAGAATCTGAATCCATCAGCCAACATAGTCATATAAGAAAGCACTAAGAAAATCTTTCTTGCCCCTCTGACCAATTTGGCAGCAATTCATTGTACCCTAGTGGTCAGGTTCAATTACTCCAGCCAACAGTGTAAGCCCTGTCTCTGCCTATTGGCAGGGGGACATTTAAATGGCCAGGAGGCTGTGTTAGCTTCCAGTTTACTAGAGCCATGACTATTTCCTATATACTCTCGTGAATGCATTTTACTATTGTTTACTAGGACCTCTGAACATACTGAGAATGAAAAGCATTGGTAAAACAAAAGTTGGGGACACTCTTCCATATACTTTTTAGTCCCAGAACACCTGCACTCTGACTATAGAAAAATGGTAACATAGATTCATTGATTTACAGCATATATTATTTTCCATAGGACTGAAGACATATCTTAGACTTAAACCAGTCATTTCAAGTATATATATCAAACTAGCTGCTTCTAAGCAATGAAGCATGCTGGAAAATTAGTAATTTCTGTGGACATGAACCATTGTCATACTTTCCTTTGTTGTAAAATGTGACCGCCTAGTCAGAACAATGTTGTGTGGGATAGATGGCAATGAATAAGTCATTCTGTTCATAGGAAAATCCCGATGAAGCCAAAGTTTGAAGCCAGAGCTGTCAGAACAGTTACCATGGGAATCTGAGCCACTTGTTCATTAACTTGCTTCTGTTTTCTGGACTTGCTAAAACTCAATCTCATATATACCATTTCCATTTTAAATTGAAATCCTACTGTGCATATCTAAAGTTATGGTTCATTTGATCAAATAATATCCAACTTCTGATGGATGTTTGCCACAAAATAAATCATGTCCTTACTGCAAACTGTAGGGAGGTTTACGAGTTGCCAAAAGCTCTAAACAGCATATCTGTCCAAGCCATACACTTCCAATAACAGTGGTTCTACTGAGTCATGAAACCCAAGCAGAAGAGCAGCTTGCATCCAACCTGGACCAGCTGCTAACATCCCTTCTTGGTCCTGTCCCCAATCCAAACTGTGAATGATTGAAGCAACACATCCAAAACAGTTTTATCAAAAATTAAAAACAGCCCACCAAGGATTATTCCTCTTTTTTTGTACTATTCAATACCAGGAGCAAAAACGTGTTCCTCCTTGCAGGAAAGATATCTTAACATAGCACTAGACCCTAGAAAATTCAAGATTTCAAAGATCTTGTCTTTTACATATGTTTATCTCCCACCCTCGGGCAAGCACAGGTCTCAATATAAAATCTAGAATATTAGCTTAACCAGGTCGCTGAGCATAATGTCTTTAACGTAAGTGAATGTCCTGTGAGACATCAAGCTGATGAAAAACCCTCTTTAATGTATTTTAACTAAAAGCAGGAGAGGTGAACTATTCTGAAAGGAGGACAATAAAGATATACTGCTGTTCCAAAGAACAATCATTTACTGTTAGGGTTGAATAACGACAATAAAAAGAAAAAAGTATTCTAATTTATAATTGGAGCTGTATCAATATGTTCCAGTAAAAAGACACATCTGGAACTATATGATGGTATCTACGAAAATAATGTATTACTACTTTTACATAGTCAGGTGTGAGGGATGTAAAAATAAAATAAAATAAAACTATAAAAAAAAAATCAAGTAATACCGATAAAATCAAAGTGCCTATGGTGTTCTTACCAGAGGTGATCTCTATTATCTATTTGTGATTCTTCCAGAGCTTTCTATTTATTTGTTTACAAAAACTTTACCTAAAGATATATGAAGATGTATATTTGCAATTTTTGTGTTTTCTATTTATATAAAGGATTTATACTCTGTGCATCATTTTTTTCACCCTGTCTTTATTATTGCATAGAATTTCATTGAGTGCATGTACTATAGTTTAATACCTATCGTTGACTATATAGGAGGTTTCTGATATTTTACTTTATTAACAATACTGCAGTGAACATCCTTCTATAAACATCAAGTATAAGTGAATCTCAGGAGAGATATGGAAAAATGGACTACTTGAATATACATAGTTTAAATTTTAATAGATTTTGACTGGCCAAATGGATATTCTAAATTTTATTCCCACAGGGAAAGTTTATAAGATTGAGGAATAGCTCAATCACTTAGTATTATCTGATACATGAGACCTGATATATGAAATTAGGTATCTCAGAATTATTTTAATTCAGTTTACAGAATGCAAAGAAGGTTAAGCATCTCTTCATATGTTTAATGGCCATTTACATTTCCTCTTCAGAAAATAACTTGTTAAGTGTCTATTTTCTATTGTTTTTAAATACTCATTTATTTTAAGGAGTTTTAATGAAGTCTGAATATTAACTTTTCTCTTTAATAAATAAACAATTGTTTTTATCCAAAATATTTTATTCAAATAGTCTTTTCATTTTTTTATGGTGACTTTTGCCATAAAGCATACAATTTGGTATACTCAACTTATTAGTGGCTTCCTTTATTACTTTTGCTTTTGGTTTTATTTATTCATGCTCTCCATAGCTTACATATGTGTGTGTGTGTGTGTGTGTGTGTGTGTATGTGTGTGTATACACAGACACATTATATTAATAGAGAAACAATGACATTTCTGGAATAATTGCTATGCATTTGTACAATAAATGCAATTAGGTTCTTACTTCCCACTACATATTAAAAAATTAATTTCAGCTAGATTTAAAACCTGAAGGTTAATATACAGAGGATGCCAAAAAAAATGTATACACATTTTAAGAAAGGAAAAACTATTAAAATTGTAATACTCAATATATATCGATAACAAACGATGAATACAAGTCACCTTTGATGTCTGCAATGACAAGAGGTGCTCAAAGTGGTTACCATCAGTGTCCAGACACTTCTGATTACAGCGAACTATTGCTTGAGCAATGTTGACCAGGGTGTCCATCTGTATACAATTTTTTGGAACTCAACGGTATATAATGTTAGAATGAAAATGCAGCTATATATAACAGGTATCAGTCACATACACACAGCACAGGGTTGACCTGGCCTAGATTTAAAGCAGTACCTCAGCTGAAGTTCTAGTAAATCAACATTGGAATCTCTGACACAATTACATGACTGTTTACATGCAAATCTAATAATCACATGATATGGATACTTGAGTCCCATTGTATTTTGCCCTTGCTGAATAAAATCATGACCACAAGCACAACACTTCTTGCCTACATTTCTGTTAACATTAGCTAGCTTTCACAGAGGAGAGGTCACATATTCTACTGAGAAAGAAAAATGAATTTTAAAATAAAACCATTCTGTTAAAAGAAATTTCTAGGTTCAGGAAACAGAACAGTAATTAGAAAAGAATTTTTTAAAGTGAAAGAGCTGGCTTTGTGCTGTGTTAGATGACTTTAAGTTTTGCACAATGAAATTTATTTAATTATTGGTACCAGCTTCCCAGAATGTGATCACCAGAGAATGGATATATTGCTGGAGCATGGAAATTAAAATAGGTTAAAAATGTAGTGACAGGTTTTATTTTAATGGCTTCATATCCTGCATAATGCATTAATTTTCAAGACAGTGATTATAGTTTTCCTTTTATGCAGCATTATGCCTAATTCGTTCTATGCTCTAGCAGTGAAAATTATTTTCCTCCCTCCAATTTATATGGCAAACCCAAATGAATAGTCAAGGAAAAGAACTTATTGGTTTAATTTGACCATTCTCTGCTTCACCATAGAAGTACATACTTTATACTGGAGTAAATAGGTAGAAATAATAACTGGTCTTCAAATCACTGCAATTCATTCAGCTCCAATAAAAAAGAAGAAGAAGCCTGAAAATAAGTTACCATTCTCATTCCAGGCAGGTGAAAGGGTCAATGTACCTGGGAGTAGCCAAAGCAATAGCAATATTTAAAACTAATGGCTTGATGTGGCCCTGGCCTTATAAGGAATGATGTCTCGTGAGGAAGATGCAGAAAACCTGTATGCAAGGTCTGATAATTAAGTTTGCGAAGTTGCACCAATGTTGCTAACCTTTTTTGATATCAGAGGGTTTATTCATTATGAATTTGTACCAACTAGACAAATAGTTAACCAAGTTTACTGTTTGGAAGTGCTGAAAAGGCTGCATGAAAAAATAAGACGACCTGAACTTTTCGCCAACATTTCACGGCTCTTGCATCACGACAATGCACCAGCTCACACAGCACTGTCTGTGAGGGAGTTTTTAGCCAGTAAACAAATAACTGTATTGGAACACCCTCCATACTCACAGGATCTGGCCCCCAATGACTTCTTTCTTTACCTGAAGATAAAGGAAATATTGAAAGGAAGATATTTTGATGACATTCAGGACATCAAGGGTAACACAACGACAGCTCTGATGGCCATTCCAGAAAAGGAGTTCCAAAATTGCTTTGAAGGGTGGACTAGGCACTGGCATCGGTGCATAGTTTCCCAAGGGGAGTACTTCCATGTAGCACTTTTTCTAGGATGATTCGCGAACTTAATTGTCTGACCTCACAGCTAGAAAAATTTCACCATTTAGATCTAATAAAATTAGGTCTGAAATTTTTTTCAGGTATTAGAACAATTGTACACGTGCTCATTTATTTTGTAAACAAGCAAATTCAGACCAATTTTTGCGAGGGAACTGAAGGAACTTGGGGAATCAAAGGTTTAAAGAGATTTTTATTTGTGCTGTAAGTTTTCTTTCACACTTAATGAATGCGTAAAACGTTGGTAAAACACAAGGTTAATATCTTAATTATCTATGTGAATTATAAATTTTCAGAGACCATCTTGCACATTTTTACCATTCTGGGGAACTTACTGTCTCCTTTTGGGAATTGAACAAAGAACGTAAGCCTAGAAAACACGATCCACACCCTGAAAGCCCAGAGCAATAACACATCACTCTGAAACTGTGCGGGGGTTCATTCCAGAAGGCATGACATGTAGAGGTGATGTAATAAGGATTCAGATTCTTTTATGTGGACTCTGTGATGGTGGCTTTCAAATGTGACTCCCAGGAGAGTGCTGAACCTAGGCAAAACTTCTGCCATTTCCTGGGAAGTCAGAAGAAGAAATACAAATTTTCAAAAAGTTACGTAACATACTTTGATTACAAAAATGTCCTCTTTTTATGAGACAATATTTTTTCATTTATAAAATTATAGTGATATAGATAATGGTAACTGCTTGTCCTTATTTGGAAAAGATAATTACAATTAAGGTTTTTTTCTGGGAGACAGAACTATCTTGGAAATACTAGGTTATGATAAGTAAAAACTAGAGCAGTAATTCTGGGAGGCTGAAGCAGGATTAGTAGATGTTGCTGTAAAAAAAATAGTGCTATTTTCTGTTTTTTTTGTAGTCAAGGAAACAGTAGATCTGTCTGTTACATGTGGTTAGGTGAGAAAAGCACTTCAGGCAGGAAGGAAATGATGGTAAATGGAATTCTGGATCTACACTAAAGGATAAGGGACACCAAAAGTGTTAATTACATGGGCAAATAGTTTTTGTTTTTGTGCAATAAAACAGATCTCAATAATTTTAAATATAATAATTCAAATCAAAAGATATTCTCAACAGAATGAATAGATAAGCCAGTGACCAGGAGAAAATATTACCAAACCTCCTCCATCGTAAGCTTGTATGCAGAATATACAAAGAGTTCTCAAAACTCTTAAATAACAAAACAAACAATGAAAAGAAAATGGGCACAATTTTTGAATAGACACTTCACTGAAGAACATATATGGATGGCAAATTAACCAAAAAAATGATGTTCAAGATCATTAGTTATCAGGGAAATGCAATTGTAAATTTCAAAAAACAGCAAGATATTCCTACACATCAACTAGAATACATAAATTCAAGTCTGACAGTATCAAGTTTTGGTGATGAGCGTAAGAACTGGAGATCTCATCTCATACACTGCTTGTAGGAATGTAAAATGGTAGAACCGCTTTGGGAAACAGTTTGGCAGTTTCTTAAAAAGTCATACATACACCTGTCATATGACCCAGACTATCAATTCCTAGATATCTGACCAAGAAAAATGACAGCATTTGTACATGAATGTTCATTGTAGCTACTATATTTGTAACAGCCAAAACCTGGAAGCAACCCAAATGTCTACTGGCAGGTAAATAAATAAACCAATTTATAATTGCTCTTCTCAACTTCTAGAGGCCATTCCATACCTCAGCTCAGGCCATCTGTCATATCATTCTGACCTCTGCTTCCATCACACATCTCCTCCTTTGATTCTGATTATCATGTCTTCTTATATAGAGCCTTGTGTTCATCCATATAATGTAGAATAAGCTTCCCATCAAAAACCCTTAATCACATCTGAAAAGTCCCATTTGCCATGTGAGGTAATACATTCCCATGCTTTGGGGATTAGAATGTGAACACGCTTGAGGGCCGTTATCCTATCTACAATAGGCTCCAAATAAACCAGCCCCCTCACTTTGTAGGTGAGGAAAATAAGTAGAGAGAGTCTTTGTGACTCATAGAAGTCACCAGAGCAAAGTAATGAGAGTCTGGAATGGAGCAAGGTTGTGTAACTCTCGGGGAAATTATCTTTCCATGACCCAGATTTATTCTAGAAAAACATAAGCCTTTTAATGTTTTCCCAAACACTAGAGCTACCCTTTATGTAAGATACTACCTAGTCAACAGTAATGTCTATGTTAGACTTTTCCCTTAACTGAATTTTACATATTTCCAAATAAAGTCACATTTTCCCTTACCAAAATGCAGCGTGATAAAAACCCAGCAATTTTGTACTCTGTGCTAGGTTCGGTGCCCTTGTCTCTTCCCGACTCCCAGGTGACCCCAGTGTAATTTCAGCCTCTTACTGTACTCTCCTATCCCCAAGGGGGTGCTGTTCAGCCACACCTTGTTCTTCCAGATAGTTCCTTCTTGTCAGATGATATGACCTATTTCACTCTAATAAGAGGAGTCTAGTGACACTTTCTCTACACTGAACAGGAAAGCACCTATTTTTCTTCATGAAATGCTCTGAATGAGGCGATCTTCTCTGCATTTCAGTCATTATTTCCCAAAGTAGTCCTGGTGTTTTTTCTCAGTATGAAACTGTAAATGTCCCATTGTCATGCAATGTCTTCAGCTCTGTATTGTCTGCCCATCAAATGACTTCTCTCCTATATATTTCAAGGTTGCTAAGAAAAGTCCAGAAACCACTTAACCTTTCTCAGCCCATTCTAGTTCAAGCTGTAAGAAATCACACCCTTTTATGAACCACTTCTTTTCTTCTGAATATAATAAGGTTTGCATGAGAGCTAGCAGGAAAATCAGCATATGTGAACGTTTTGTGTGTTTGAAAGGCAGAAATGCCAGAGCAGACCCGTGTTGCCTTGGAATGAGTGCAGTGAAGCTGAAGGGAAATTTGTCTCAGTTTTGGTACTAATTGGGTGCTTGTTCATGCTTCTTAGGAAAAAACAAAAAGAATGACTTGTATGGTAGCTCCAAGAGACCCTAACACAAGAAATAGGGTCAGAATTCTAAGCTGTGTGGTAAAGCCTAAAATTTCACTGCTGCCCTGAGCTCTTCAAGCCTCACAGGGCCCCGAATGCCTGCTGAGTTCCGTGCTATGGCCAGATACCCTCCCCACCCAGTGGTAAGGATCCCACCAGGCTATTTCCATGACCATCTGGACAGCTGCACTCTAGCCAGTCATCAACCTAATGAGCTTAACGTCCCTGGAAGCCCACAGACTTATTCAAATCAATCAATTACATCCTCCCACATAAACTAGGAAGATCTCATCCCCTTGTTACTACAAAGCTTGCCTTCTACATCCTCTATTGGGGTTCACTTCATTCTCAAATGCAACCCCAAGGCCAAGCACAGCATGCGGTGTCCTTGTCCTCCCACATGAGAGTGTATGTGACTAATAAACTGCTGTGACTCACCTACCCAGTGTTGAGTGTCACATGTTTAGCTCTCTTATACTACTGGTTAGGACAGGTAACCTACCCTCACCAATGGAGTGAAAAGGAGGAAATCAGAACACAAGCCCATATCTGTAAAGTCAGACATAAACATTTTTAAGGGCAAATATTTTTAAAATAACCTTTTAATTGAAATATGAATTCATTGCTATCACTGAGAGAGTGGCCAGGTAAAATATATGTTGGACATTAAGGAGTAATGTATAAGCATTCATGTAACCATTTTGCAAGAACATATTAAACATATTAGAATACTTATTAGGACATTAAGGGAGTAATAGGTGGATACAGAGACAAAAGGTAATAAACAAATAACTAAATACACAAGAGAGGGCCCCTGCATAGATAATGTGTAGTAATGCATCATGAATTGAGGACAAAATAAACAAACTTTCCCTATTAGAGAATTCTTTACCCCAAAAAGGTAGTAATTCATGCTGACAGTAAGTGCTTACACACATTTACAATGGACATTTGTTTTCTACCTTGGAAACATATTTGTTTTTATATATTCATCTTGTGACCAGTAATATTATTGAACTATTTTACATTTTCCAATAGTGTTCAGTGTCATTTGCTAGGCTAGGGATTTGCAGGAATGCATCCTGATTGTCTGCAAATAATGATCATAATCTTGTTGCCTCTTTTCTCACAGGTGCTCCTCATGTTTCCTTCTTTGTTTAAATGAAATGACTAGTACATCTGGAGCAATGTAAATAATCATGACAGTGCCTCCCTTTTTCCCTGACATTTATAAGAATGCTTCTAGTGTTAATGATTAAGAAGGATAATGAATACTGTTTTATAAGTATTCAGCACTGTACATAACTATGGAGCAATAGAATTATTGCAACAGTCATATCAGAGGAGTTTTATTAAAACTTTTTCTGTTTTTTAAAGTAGGAATGGGAGTTGGATTTCATCATATATCATTTTCATATCTCTGGCATTAATTGTGTAGCTTTTCTGCTTTGGCCTCTCCTTAAAGTGACAGATTCTTCTCGTGTTGATTTGATGCACTTATATACTGTGAAATGACCATCACCTTCACGTTAGCTAACACCCCCATCACCTCAAATAATTACCATTTCCTTTTTGTGATGAGAACATTTAAGATCTACTCTCAGCAACTTTCAAGTATATAATACAAAATTGTTAACTATAGTCATCATGCAGTACATTAGATCCCCCAAACTTTTTCATTTTATAACTGAAAGTTTATAAGGGCTCTAAAAGCAATTCATGGCTTAAATGACAGTTTATTACTCTTTAAAGTGAACAAAGCATTTTCATATATTTCTTCAGTTGATTTTCAGACCCTTTGAATTATGCATCCTTAGCAACCCATTTTAAATATGAAACAAATGAAAATCACAGATATAATGTAATTTACATAAAAGCATTAATTTGGTAATCTCTGAAAAAATATACACAGCAATTTTAAGTCCCCGATCTCTGCATCTTCCACTAAATGTGTATTATTATAAAACATCCTTCCCCCTTTTACATTCATCTCTAAACATCTTATTTATAAGAAAATAACACAAAAATTAATACTAAAGTCAATTAGAAAGCCAAAAGGGCAAACAAGATCACAAAACAACAGTGTTGGGCCTGAGGGCAACTGCAAGAAAGATAGTAGAAGCATATTATTGGTAGAAAGCAAGTGTATTTTGAGATGCTTGCAGATGAGAAAAAAATAGTACTGGACAATTCCAAAGAGGAAAATCATCAGAAAAATATCAGATAATGCATTTATAAAATGTCCCTCGCTGTTGAGAATGCATTTTCATCCTCGATTTCCTTACACCTAGACTAATCAATATTTGGCATTTAGAATATGCTCAAACTGTTCTATTAATGAAAGAATAAGTAATCATAATAATTTACTACTAGGTTTATATAAAACATTTTGAAAGTCACAATAAAATTCAAAATGTTTAAGTTCAACCTTTTTTTAAATTAAAAAAAATACATTTGATGATTTTAGTTGCAGTCAACTTAAATGTTGTTCCCAAAACACATCACTTAGAAGTCGATTTTTACTTGTTTGTTTTTGTCTTCTTAAGGAAGAATAAATGCACAATTCTTGCCATGTAGATTTAATGTTTAATGCCTGAGTTTCTGTGACTTCCTTCTGGACTTCCTGCTTCTGAGTTCTCCTCTGAGGAATTAGATGATCTCCCTATGACTATCTTTTAATGGGACCTTTCTCTTATGCCACGTACTCCTCAGAAAGATGTCAGTAGAAACCCACACTCTGGAACTCAACAAACCACAGCTCAAAACCCTCACTCCAGGTATGCAAATTAAAAGTGTAAGAATAACAGAAAATGAAAGAGAGATTACTATCATTCTGTTTTGAGTTGCTGAAAGGAAATGCACACTCAGTTTAGTCCAATCACTCATAGAATGCATAAAGGTACACTATAACATTCTATTTAATGGTCGGGTTAGTAATTACTGTTATTTATTTGTTTATTTTACTTCATTTAGTGTTTTAAATTGCAGAAGTAATTCTTGTTTATTTTAGCAAGTCAAACAATTCAAAACTATAAAGTTCATAATCTGCAAATAAGTCCACAGTTTCTTGCAATATCGATCCCTTGAAGTAATTATTATTATTAATTTGGTACGTATCATTTCACACTTTTTATGATTATAGAAACATCTACAGGCATACACAAAATTACTTTCAAGTGCAAGTTATTCTCACCTCGAAGGTTTCTGACTTTCAGAAACTTCGTAAAATTTTACAATACCATGAAAAGTGAGATCTATTTTAATAGATTTACTAATTTACTAATTATCTTCCAGTAAATAAACTTTATTTTAGAAGAAATGTCTTTGAGTTTATGCATTACCATACTCAATATAAAAGAATGCTGTTTGACTTACACAAAACAGTAATTATCAAAATTTTTTAAACCAAAGTTTATTTTAAAATATGTTAAGTGAAAAATATAATTCAAATATTTACATTAGAGTGTATGGTTTAATACTACTATACAATTAAATTAAGATCAAGACACGGATCTCTCTCTCACTGCTCCAATTCAAAACTATTTTGTTTCCATACAAGAAGAGATATAAGACAGCGTTGGAAAGAAAATTTAAAAAACAAAATTGACAACCTTATTTACTTACTTAGTTTATGATTGCTGTAAAACTCCAAGTCTACAGGTACATGATTAAATCAATAAAAGTTCAGCAATGTTGTTATAAATGAATATGCAAATGTTACTTTTCTGAATATCAGCAACAACTGATTAGAACTTGTAATTAAAGTACATTGAAATAAACAGCATTGATAACAGCAAACAAGAGGAAACAAAAATATGTATTTAAAGATAAAGGAAATGTATTCAAAATCTACATGGAGAAAATTTTACTTATAAATATTAAATAATTGCTGAATAAATTGACAGTTTCCATGTTCTTGGATAGAAAACATAAAATCTTATAAATGTCAAGTATATAGTAATTAATTTATAAAAATAAAAAATTTGTTTTCTTTTGGAATTGCCCATTGATTCTATAGAAGGCAGTCCAAAGGGTCAAGAATAACCAAGACACTCTTACAAAAGAACAATGTGAGAGGAATTGGAGGATCTCAAAACTTCATATAGTGACTGAGATAGCATGCTATTTACAAAGGTCTAGGTAAGTAGACCAATGCAACAAAATAGACAATCACATAGGACCAAGGTGGTATTACAATTTGCAAAGAAAGAATGGACTGCACAATAAATCATTCTGCTGAGATGGTTGTATATTCATAAGAAAAAAAGTGGATTCTTGCTGCTTTAAAGACCTAAATTTAGTGATGAAAACCTTTGAAATTTTTAGAATATGTTTATTCCAGCAAAGACTTTTTAAAATGAGCCACAAAGAGCACAACCATAAAATAAACCGTTGATAGATTTGACTATATTGATAACTTTTCAGCACCAAAAGGTTTTCTAGAGACACACAGAGGATTATTTATCTAGATCTAAAGAAACAGACTCACTTGAACAAAGACGCCTGTATAAGACTAAGCATTATAGCATTGCTTGCAATGGTAAAAGGTTGAAAATAAAAACCTAGTATTCAGCCACAGAAGAATGGACATACGAATTGCAGTGTATTTATATAATGACATCATAAAGCAAGTAAATGAATTTTAACTAAATGTTCAACCTGAATAAGTGTCAAAAAGAAAACACTGAATAAAAAATCAAGCTGTAGAAGGATATGTGCAGTATGATATCATTTACATAAAAGTAATACCATGGAAAACAATGACACATTATTTATATTTCTTCACAAATAACTTCACAGTATAATTTAAAAGTATTAAAATAGTCTTAGGCAGTGCTCGCTTCGGCAGCACATATACTAAAATAGTCTTGGGCACATTAAACACTAAATTTAAGACAGATTTTTGGGAAATGAAAGAAATGAGAGTGGGAATGGAAAATGATCAAATTTGACAGAGCCATGATTGGTTAAATGGGTGTTATGTTTATCTGTATGTTTGAAATTTTTCGTTAGAAACACCCAATATAGCAAAATTGTCCTCCATCCATAAAAGGATAAAATACCTATTGCTTAAGTCTCACAGAAAATATTAAGGTTGTATTTAAGGATTACATTATTCAATATCACTATATACTTAACATTAAAATCATATTGAATTTAATTAGATGTCCAGAATATGAGAGAAACATTAAAACCGAGAGTCCACTGTGATATTCGTAGATGTGCGACTCTTACCTAAAACTCAGTCCAGGTCAGACCTGTATACATATCATTAAATGGAACAGTAGTTTTTGTTTTGTTTAAAATTCATTCATTTATTCATTCATGAATTCTCTCTCTGTAACTGTCACTGTTATTTTTGCTTTCCCCTTCACATAGAATTGGCAAATAGCTTGAGTTATAAACACTGGGCTCATTTCTGTGCTTCAATTTCTGTACACCCAAATCCAATTCTTCATTCATTCAGGCTTAGAAACCTAAGCAAAGGGTATGTCTTCTTCCATAATTCCCTTCCTATCATAATTACCAGTGTTAAATACAACATTATTAAAACCCAAAAAGATTGTGCAGTCATTCTCAAACATCTGTGTTTCTGACACTAATGAGTACTGGGACTTAGGTGGTAAAAGCAACGGAATTCATAGTTAACATATTTTTACATTTATAGCCATTTACCACTGTTTAAATAGACATGTTGAGTACACTATCTGCACTAGCTTACATGCACAAAAGCTTTTAGATGTTTTCATTAAACCCACAATTTTTCTGGATTGCTGGCTTGGCATTTCATTGCTACATTTGCCCATTTTGCTTCGATAGGTTTCGTCATATATGTGTCTGTGTGTGTGTGTGCAGGTGTGTATGCACACACATGTGTATGCATTTATACATTCATATGTAACATATACATATCTATGTATATGGTATATATGTGTGGGCATGTGTTATAGTGCAGCAAAAATAAAATGTTTAAAATATAACAAGTCTATTAGGAGAGCATGTCATGCGAGAAATAAAAGTTTTGAGAAGTGTTTATCTAACCTAAAGTTATCTATCTAATGGGACAGATATCCACAATTCTATTTCAAAATCTATTTTAACTCAGTACTCAAAGTATAATTACCAATTCACAGGGGCTTTGATTCACATTATTTTTTACAAGACACATCCTTCTGTAATTTATTATGTTCTTTTAAATATTTAAGACATTTCTTCAATCTAAATCTCACCCCAATACAACTCCCACTTCCACCAAAAGAAAACAAAACAACACTGTCAAATATTCTAGTCTTTCAATTCGAGAGTTTCTGTTCATACAACTCCAACCAGAGTCTTTCCCTTATAAAGTTTACATGTCTGTATTAACTTCCTAACATTAAACTTGCTTCCAGTGGTTAAGATTGTGCTCTTGAGACGTCATCAAAATGGCGGCGTGAGGTGAGCCTCTGTAAATCTCCCTCGGAATTTACAACAAATTAAAAAACTATAACTCCACAAAGGAGTCCCTGCATAGCAGACAGGCAAGACGAAGAGTCTCACTACTGAATTCACCTAAAGGTGGGCAAATTACACGAGCAGGGAAGGAGAGAAGGGAGAAGTGAGGCGATGGGGCCGAGTGGGTTCAGGACTCAGACCTAGCTCAGTGCTACGAGCTCCCTGTATCCCAGAACTACCACAGCTACAGGAGAAGGAAGAACTCCTACTGCTAGGACTCTGTTTATGGCCCACAGGGCTGAGGGGACAGGATATAACATGGCTGAACCCAATGCTCATGGCAGACACCTCAGAACAAAGACTGAGGAGAGAAGGCTGAAAATGGTGGTTTAAGCCCTCACTGCTGAGCAAAGAATGGAAGCCTTAGGCACTGAGACTAGCCGCCCCCTCCCTACCCTCCCAGAGTTCGCCCTGCCCCAACCTGCCCAATGTTAGAAGCTGAACAGCAGCAGTGTCAAATCAAAAGAACAGAACATTTCCAGTTCTGAAAACTGTGGTCTGCATACACAGATTAGCAACCCAACTAGTTCTTCCAAAAAGGAGGAAGCTGTAGAAGCAGGACACCTGCTGTGGTGGTGTTCAGCTTCATTGCTCTGGGCCAATTCTCACAACTCACTCCGCCCTTGTCCCCACCTATCTGGGCGAATCCCTGCAGGAGTAAACAAAACTGCTGATACACACGGGCTCAGAATATGGTGCAGGAAGAGATTTGGAACTTCAAAAGCTCTCTGCATACCCACACGGACATGGTGCCCTATGACCCAGGTGAACTGTTAAAGGAGAAGCCGCCTTCCAGGGAATCCCCCCATTGTATGAGAAGCTGGAATAGTGCAGAGAAAACATGACACTACAGTGTGAGAGAGAAAAAAAGGCTGCAGTAGGAGAGAAAATAAAACATTCTACAAACACGTACTGGAAAACAAAAGAAAGACCTCTTCCTATCAACCTGTTACAGAAGCCACTCCTGTAGATGTCTACAAAGAGAAATAATAAATCATTAATTGCCATGAATAACCAAGGCCACGAGACAGCTCAGAAAGAAAGTAAAAAGTATCCAGAAACTGAACTTAAAGATATGGAAATATGTGACTTAAATGACAGAAAACTCAAGACTGCAGTTCTGAAAAAACTCAACGAGATGCAAGAAAACACAGAAAGGTAGTTTAATGAACTCAGAAATACAATCAAAGAACAACACGAACATTTATCAAAGACATTGAAATTTTTAAAAACAACCAAATAGAATTGCTGGAGATTAAGAACTCAATAGAAGAAATTCAGAATGAAATAGCCAGCTGAGGTAGTAGAGTTGACCAAATGGAGAAAAGAATCAGTGACATCGAAGATAGAAACTTGGAAACGACACAGATGGAAGAAGAAAGAGACTTGAGACTTAAAAGAAATGAAAGAACTCTACAACAACTTTCTGACTCCATCAAAAAGAGCAATATAAGAATAATGGGCATACCAGAAGATGAAGAAAAAGAGAAGGGAAAAAAGGATATATTCAAACAACTCATAGATGAGAACATCCCAAACATGTGGACAAAACTGGATCCTCAAATTCAAGAAGCAAATAGAACACCTAATTACCTCCACCCCAACAGGCCTTCTCCAAAGTACATTGTACTGAAGCTGTCTAAATCAACGACAAAGAAAGAATCCTCAAGGCAGCCAGGGAAAAGAAGACGGTAACCTACAAAGGAAAGCCCATTAGATTATCATCAGATTTTTCAGAAGAAACTCTACAAGCCAGGAGGGAGTAGAACCTAATATTCAAAGTATTGAAAGAGAGAAATTATAAGCCAAGAATAATATATCCAGCAAAGATATCCTTTAGATATGAAGGAGGAATAAAGACCTTTCCAGACATACAGAAGCTGAGAGAATTTTCTAATACGTGACCTGCACTACAAGAAATACTGAAAGAGGCTATTCAACCACCATAAACAGGGACAATTTGTGGCAACCAAAACATAAAAAGGGAGAGAGTAAAGGCATGACATGGATTATGGGAATGGAGAAAGTAGGCATGCTGAAGAAAATGGAATAATCTAAATATCAAACTTTCTTTTACATAAACTTAAGGATAACCACTAAAAAAAAAAAAAAAAATCCAGAACTGAAATACATACTGCAATAAAAAAAAAAAAAAAAACAGAGGGAAACATCATAGATTACCACCACACAGAAATAACAGACAACAACAAAAAGGCAAAGAAACAATGGAGACACTGTCTTACCAGAAAATTAAGATAGAATGATAGTAAATCCTCACATTTCAATTTCAGTAATCACCCTAAATGTAAATGGACTGAACTCACCAATAAAAAGGCACAGAGTAGCAGATTGGATCAAAACACTAAACCCAACCATATGCTGTCTCCAAGAGACACATCTCAGCTACAAGGACAAGCATAGACCCAAAGTGCAGGGTGGAAATTGACACTCTAAGCAAATGGTATCCAGAGAAAATCAGGTGTAGCTACACTGATATCAGATGAAACAGATTTCAGGGTAAAAAAGGTAACAAGAGACAAAGATGGACATTTCATAATGATAAAGTGGAATATATAACAAGCAGACCAAACAGTCATCAAGATCTATGCTCCCAGTCAAGGAGCACCGAAATAAACCACGCAACTACTAATAGAACTAAAGGGAAAAATTGACCAAAAAACAATTATACTAGGGGACCTAAATACATCACTGACAGATATGGATAGATCATCCAAAAAGAAAATAAATAATGAAATAGCAGCCCTAAATGACACATTAGATGAAATGGACATAACTGAGATTTATAGATCACTTCATCCTAAAACATCAGACTATACATTTTTTTCCTAGTGTACATTCTCAAGGATAGAGCATATATGGGGACATAAAACTAACCTCAGGAAATTTAAGAAGACTTAAATCATACCAAGCATTCTCTGATCACAAAGCTTTGAAATTGGAAATCAACTGTAAAAGGAAAGCAGGAAAAACACGAACACATGGAGATTAAACAACATAGTTTTAAAGAATGACCAGGCCAAAGAAGAAATTAGAGGAGAGATCAAAAGATACATAGAAACAAATGACAATGAAAATACATCCTACCAAAATGTTGGGGATGCAGATAAAGCAGTTTTAAGAGGGAAATTTATATCATTACAGGCCTATCTCAAGAAACAAGAAAAATCCCACAAAAATAACTTCATGTTACACCTCAAAGAACTAGAAAAACAAAAAGAAATGAAACCCAAGGTCAGCAGAAGAGAGGAAATAACAAAAATCAGAGCAGAACTAAAAGAAATAGAGAACAAAAAGACAATAGAAAAAATTAATCTGACAAAGATCTGGTTCTTTAAAAAGATTAACAAAATTGACAAACCTTTGGCTAGGCACACTAAGCTAAAAAGAGAGAAGACACTAATAAACAAAATCAGAAATAAAAAAGGGGAAGGGATCACAGATGCCACAGAAATACAAAGGATCATCCAAGAATACTATGAAGGACTATATGCCACCAAATTCAATAACCTAGAAGAAATTGACAAGTTCTTAGAAACATATAGCCTTCCTAGGCTGAACCAGGAAAAACTGAAAAATCTAAACAGACCGATCATCAGTAACAAAATTGAATCAGTCATCCAAAACCTTCCCAAAAGCAAAAGTCCGAAACCTGATTGCTTCACTAGTGAATACTACCAAAACTTCAAAGAGAATCTAATACCAATCCTGCTCAAACTCTTCCAAAAAATTGAAGAGACAGTACTCCCTATTGCATTTTATGAGGTCAACATTATCCTGATACCAAAACGTGGTAAGGACAACACAAAAAAAGAGAACTAAAGACCAATATCTTTGATGAATATAGATGCAAAAATCTTAAACAAAATTCTAGCAAATCGAATGCAACAATGCATTAGAAAGATTATTCATCAAGATCAAGTAGGGTTCAACCCTGGGGCACAAGGTTGGTTCAACATATGCAAATCCATCAATGTGATACATCATATAAAAATAATAAAGGACAAAAATCATATGATTATATCAACTGATGCAGAAAAAGCATTTGACAAGATACAACATCCATTTATGATTAAAACACTTGATCAAATATTTATAGAAGATAAATACCTTAACATAATAGAGGCCATATATGACAAGCCCTCAGCTAATCTCATAATTAATGGTGAAAAACTGAAGCCCTTTGCTCTATGTTCAGGAACACGACAGGGCTGTCCCCTATCACCTCTGCTTTTCAACATAGTGTTGGAAGTCCTTGCCAGAGCAATCAGGCAAGAGAAAAAATAAAAGGCATCCAAATTGGGAATGAAGAAGTTAAATTGTCACTCTTTGCAGATGACATGATGCTATATATACAAAAACCCTAGACTCCACCAAAAACCTATTAGAAACAATCAACGAATACAGTAAAGTTGCTGGCTACAAAATCAACATACAAAAGTCCATTGCATTCCTATATACTAACACTGAAATCTCAGAAAAAGAAATACAAAAAACAATTCCTTTTGCAATTGCAGCACAAAGAATAAAATACCTAGGAATAAACTTAACCAAGGATGTGAAAGACTTTTATGCTGAAAACTACAAGACACTTTTAAAAGAAATTGAAGAAGACACAAAGAAATGTAAAGACATTCCATGCTCATGGATTGGAAGAATCAACACCATTAAAATGGCCACATTACCCAAAGCAATATACAGATTTAATGTAATCGTCATCAAAATTCCAATGGCATTTTTTAAAGAAATGGAACAAAAAATCATCACATTTTTTGGAACCACAAATGACCCTGAATAGCCAAAGCCATCTTAAGAAAATGAACAATGCTGGAGGTGTCGCACTCCCTGATTTTAGCTTGTACTATAGGGCAACAATAATCAAAATGGCATGGCATTGGCAGAAAACAGACACGTACACCAATGGAATAGAATTGAGAACTCGGAAATAGAACCACATATATATGCACAGATAATTTTTGACAAAGAAGCAAAAAACATACATTGGACAAAAGACAGCCTCTTCAATAAATGGTGCTGGCAGAATTGGAAAGCCACGTGCAAAAGAATGAAACTGGACTGCTGTCACCATGTACCAAAATTAATTCACAATGGATCAAAGACTTAAGCATAAGACCTGACACAATAAACTGCATAGAAGAAAACATAGATACTAAACTTATGGACCTTGGGTTCAAAGAGTGTTTTAAGAATTTGATTCCAAAAACAAGGGAAAAAAAAGCTAAAGTAAGTGAATGGGACTATATCAAACTTAAAAGCTTCTGCACAGCAAAAGAAACCATCCACAAAATAAAGCAGCAACCAACTGAATGGGAGAAGATTTTTGCAAACAGTGCCTCCAATCAGGGGCTAATATCCAAAATATACAAGGAACTCATGAAACTCAACATCAAAAAAAAAAAAAACAAACAACCCAGTTTGGCAGAGGACCTGAAGACACATTTCTCCAAAGAGGACATACAAATGGCAAATAGACATATGAAAAAATGCTCAACATCACTAATCATCAGAGAAATGCAAATAAAAACCACAATGAGATATCACCTCACCCCAGTTAGAATGGCTATCATCAACAAGACAAATAATAACAAGTGTTGGAGAGGCTGTGGAGAAAAAGGAACCCTCATACAGTGTTAGTGGGAACACAGACTGGTGCAGCCACTATGGAAGGCAGTGTTGAGATTCCTCAAGAAATTAAAAATAGAATTACCATATGACCCAGCAATCCCTCTCCTGGGTATCGACCCAAAAAATCTGAAAACATTTATCCAGAAAGAGACGTGTGTTCCAATGTTCATTGCAGCTTTGTTTACGGTGGCAAGACATGGAAACAACCAAAATGTCCTTCGATAAATGAATGGATAAAGAAGTTCTGGTATATATACACAATGGAATACTATTTTTGGTAAGAAAATATGATATAGGACCATTTGTGACAACATGGATGGATCTTGAGAATATAATGCTAAGTGAAATAAGTCAGACAGAAAAAGCAGAGAACCCTATGATTTCACTGATATGTGGTATATAAACCAAAATCAACAAAAGAACAAGACAAACAAATGAGAAACAAAAACTCATAGACACAGACAATAGTTTAGTGGTTACCAAGGGGTAAGATGGGTGGGGGGTGGGAGATGAGGGTAAGGGGGATCAAATATATGGTGATGGAAGGAGAACTGACTCTGGGTGGTGAACACACGTTGTGATTTATAGATGATATAATACAGACTTGTACACCTGAAATCTATGTTACTTTCCTAACAATTGTCATCCCAATAAACTTTAATTAAAAAGAAGAAAGAAAACACAGTTCTTGCATCCAATTGCTATTAAAATCATCTCTCTCTTTGCTTAAGAGTTTTCATCTTTTGTCCATATGCTCACATTACCCCTTCAAAATCTCAGAATATATTCTTCAATTTAAGTCTACAAAATTATTCTCTTTGTCGTGTTCTTTTTCTTTTTTCTTTTCTCATCAGAATGTAAAGTCCACAAGAGCAAGAACTATGTCTGTTATACTTACCAGAATCTGGAAAAGCAAATATCAACAGTAGGCTTTCATCAAATATTTAACTAAATAAGCAAGTGGCAATGTAATTTCAAAGAAGTTAGGCTTTGTCTGCTTTATTCACTGCAAAACCAAGAGCAAATCTGAATTGAATAAATAAGATTGGAAACTGAAAAATAATAAGGTTAAGAGAGACAGTCTACCTAATTTTGAAATCCAACTCTACAACCTCATACGTTGTAATACACTTAAGTTAACACCCTTCCTGTCCACCCCTTGGAACTGTTTCCTCACCTGCAAAAATGAATGAAATTCGATGTTGCTATGAAAATATTTATTATCCATGCTAGTGAAATACAGATAGTACACATAAGGCTAAAATCCTCTTTGACCACTACTCTGAAATTTTACTTCCTTCCACAAAGTTAGCTATTGTATGAGTAAGATATATATGCTCCCAAATCTTTTCCAAAATATTTTCCTATATTAGTGTGTGTATATGTAATAGAAAATTATTTATACACACATCCATTTATATAGCTTAGTACTTGGTAATATGCACGTGTTTATTTAGACATAAATATTCATACATTCTCTCATTTTAATTGTTGTTGGATAGTCCATGGTATGCCATTATTATATTTTAATTGGCCCCATTCATACATATGGGTGTTTTCAATTTTATTATTTTAAAAATTGCTATAATGTATATAATTATAAATCCTTCTTTGTGTACATGTATAAGATTTCTTTTTCAGAACCATACCAAAAGTAAAAGAGCTCTGTTCAAAGATATATTCCTCAGTTAAATGGAACAGATATAACCAGAATATTTTTTGGCCTATTACTAGCTCCCTTAGTCTCTAAATGATAAATAATGTAGAAATGATAACATTCCCATAACACGTCTTGTCTCATTTAAAAATATATTTTAGGAGCTTTAACTTTATAGAGAGTTATATGTCTCAGGAGATGAACGAAGCTAACATTTCTTCTGTGTAATCCTAACTTTGATTTCTCAACAAGTGTGTGTTTATTACTAATGCTAACTCACCTAGAAATAGTAAGAAAAAATAGAATGTCATGCTAAATAACAGTAATTCAGCTAATGAATTGCTATCTCACATCATTATTACCAAGGCAGAATCTATAGTCAACATTAAGTAGCCAAGCTTCATTTGTGCTTCAATACTAATACAGAAGATGGACTGTAAGCTTTAAAATTATCGGTGTCCTCCAAACAACACGCTGCAGTGGAGCAGAAATCACGCATGAAAGCATTATCTAATTATATGTGAAAAGGGAAATATTAATTGTTACAAGCAGATTTTGTTCAATGTAGTGAACTCAAGCTTAACTTTGTCTATCAAACAAAAATACAATTAAACATTACTGATTATTCGCTATTCTGTACATCAAGAGAAATTAATGATCTTTAACTGGTGTTTTTTCACTTTTTACTTGATTGAGGCAATCTTCATTAAACATTTCTTAAAGGACTATTAGGAATTAACTTAAAACCAAGAAGAAATAGAATCCAATAATTTCTCAAGTTCATTTCCCCATTAAACACATTCAGAAATTCATTATTGTAATTACACTTTACATTGTTTATAAAGCCTTCTATAAATAAAGGATGTACATTTTTAAGAGTGAAGTTTTTACTTAGCTTATACTATGTGGACAATCTTACCCCCACCCCCAATATAATCTGTTTTTTTGAAGTTTGTGCCTCAATACCTTTCTTCATTATTTTGGGAACTATGAAATGCAAAGCCAAACATGTTTCTCTCTTTCAACATTTGCAGAAAATCTTACCATGCACATACTGTATAAGAGTACAACCTTCATTTTTATTTTCCACTTATATTTTTCCCTTATCTGCATTGACAAGTCTCTCATTAGCATTACCATTTTAGATTCTTATTATATCTGAAGAACTATAAATCATTTTTGGAATATAATAAGTACTCATGTGGTAGATTGCATTATTGACCCCAATTCTTCACTCTTTCCTATATCCCCACCCTTTGTCATGCAACTTTTGAGTTCCTCCCCTAGACTTTGGGTTCAACCATGTGTTTTGCTTTGGCCAAATAACTAAGGCAGATATGACGTGTGCCAATTTAGAGCCTAGGCATTAAAAAGTTTTATCCATTTTGACATGCATTTTTGTGTGCTCTGTTATTGTTATTGGAAGAATATTCCTAGATAACCTGCTGATCCAAGGTGAATGGGAAAGACATACAACAAACCCAAAGAATGGGTGCACAAAACAAAGTCTCTGTAGCTGGTATAACCTAGATTAGCTGACCCAGAGATGTGTAAGAAAGCCCAGCTGAGATCAGAAGAGACTCAGTAAACCCTATCTAAATAAGATCCATTTGTTCCCCTTGTTATTCCCCACGTGAGTGAACTAAATAAATTGTTGAATGTCTTCAGTTTTTGTGACTGTTTGTTACACAGCATTATTTTGGTCATAGCTAACCAATGAATATACTGTGTGTGCACGCACGTGTGTGTGTGTGTGTGTGTGTGTGTGTGTTTCTCCTACACTTGCTTGCTATTTTAAATTCTGTTGCCTGGTTGTGTGTCACCCATTGCCAGATAAATAGAGCTGAAATACTAATGAATATTAATCCATTAATGAATGGAATTTACTTATTACTGATGAAAAATCCATGACCTTGGTTTAAGCTTTAGCACGAGAGTCTATATCATCCATATGATGTTGTGAACTTGAAGAATCTTTTATCACTCTGCCCTTCAGTTTTATCACCAATAAGTAGTTGATGCTTGAGTGTTTGACTTCAAGCCCAGTCTCCTCAACAAAGTCTTAGGCTATGATCAATATCTGTCATTACCACGAGACTGAAAGAAAGAAGTGGAATATTTTCGAGCTATGAGCCTTCCATCCTCTAAATCTAACATGAACCATCGCCTATTTGCCTATTCACGTGTAAGGCTAGCAACATATAACTCCACACTCCATATTACCTAAATGAAGATTCCTATACAAGCAAACATATGTTATAAATAATCAAAGTCAGTAACATTTACACAAGCACCTGATTTAGAATCCTAGTCTTATACAATGGTCCATGAAGAACAGTTCACCCTTTACTCTTATGTGAGAATACTGAGAACTCAAAAAATCATGGTGATACATTTATTTAGTAACAAAACCCAAACTGGAAATCTCCTCATTATCACTAGTCCAACACTCTAACCGGGTCTCTCTAAATCTCTTGTGGCCTATAAGTCATTTCCATTATTTTACTATCTACTGCTTTATGAAACTTCTGTCTTAATTTAGAGCCTTTCTTCAAGAGAGTAATGGTAAAGAAAATAGAAGGATTTTATACATTTGGGAAATAAACTCACAGTTGACCAATAAACCCATATTTTCCACATTACTGAATATGAAAGAGCAAAGACTATAAAAAGTGAAAATGTCTTCCCATGATTTAATTAAAAGTCCAAGTATCTCATCATCTTTTTTCTTCTTTATTTCTTTAACCCTTTCATTAAAGCATGTGTAAATCTTACTTTAAATGTAACTCTGGGTTTGAGTTTCTAGAGAAAGAGGCTATATAAGAATTCCATATGAGCTTAAATTTATGATTTCTCCATGAGTAAAAAATAGATCCTAAATTTTAAAGATGTTGTGGAATAGGAGAGCCTCTTAGAATGACTCCAACTCTGAAATAATTAAAAAGAAAAATGATTTGTTACAGGTTGTTGAATAAAGAGGAGCCCAAAAGGATCAATTAGTAATTTCACTGCATACCTCATCCAGTACATGGTTCCTGAACTTGGTTAAGTGAAAAATTGGGTTCGTGTCTCCACTTGATCCAATCCTGATTTAATGTGAGAAATAAATTTATTGTTAATGAAATGTGGAGATAACCCCCCAAGGGAGGTTAAGTGATGTAACAGCCAACCTGTCAGGTACTTCATTTACTTCAAGATACAGAAAAACAATTCAAACAGAGGACAAAAAAATCAGATGTGATGCCTGATTCAGGGAAGTAATGGGGCATCAAACAAGGTCAAAGCAAAACCATAAATCAGCTTATGCATGTAAGAAAACTTGTTTTCTGGTGTTAGACTTCCAAAAGTGTTTTGGCTTGCCAGCTAGAGTTTTCTGATTATATTTGTATCAAACCACTGTTTCCTGATTAATTTGAACATAAGTTTGTATCCCTCCCTGCAAAATCTGTGAATGTCTGTATGCACAGAAGCATGAGCACACAAATGGGTACCAAACTCGCATTAGCCTCTCTTCTTCTGTAATGCACCATTTCGATTGATATGATACTACCTGCATAGATCTGATCCTCAAAAGGCCCATTCTTTTGCTCCCTGGCCACCATCTGGAGCTACCACCAAAGCCAGTTCTCCTATAAATTTACTCTTGAAAGCCTAGGAATCCAGACTAGGAAATAGAAAAGGATTTACAATAAATCAGAGCCAATATTGGAAAAGCAGTGTAAATAAAACCAACAGGATTTTTTAAAATACCCGGTATTTGCCTAATGCTGTGTTGAGTGTTCTAAATACAAAGATGTATAAAGCACAATATCTAATCAAAGAGTTTGCAATCTGGTAAGGAAATGTCATAGGCTGTTCTGACGGTGTGTCAGTACAGTTAGTTTGATATATGAAGAATGGAAAGCCATTAAATTAATAGTTACAGAGGTTCCTAGGGTAGGGTGAAGCATGATTTTCATCCTCCTTTGGAGTTACAGACATTAGTAAGACAAGGAGTAGTAGGTGTAAATGAACCACCTCGCTTTTAGAGCTGGTCCTAGAAAGGATGTGAAACTGTAATACGTATAATTGGCCCATAAATTATATCTGTTTTCCCTGCAGTCTCAGTCATGGAGAAAATAGTTATCATCCCTTCCTTGAAGTGTTCTGCAAATACTTCTTCAGTTGATCTGTGATTGTTCTCTTCTTAAAAATATTTTAAAACCATATTTAATTTTTTGAAATTGTAAAAATATTATGTATTCATTATGTAAATGTTTGGGCTACAAACAAAGCAGAAGAAAATAAAAGTGACCCATAATTCCAATACTGAAAGAAAATCAATATTGACATATTCTTATTCATTTGGCCATTCATTTACATTTTCAAGAAATATTACTAAGAGCCTACTATATGTTCTACAAGATGGCCTTCTGGAATTCTTCTTTGCAATAATAAACATAAAAAATGTACCTTTAACAAAACTGGGATCATGTTGTGCTCTGTTACATACTCTTGTATTTTCACTTGTCAATATGTGATAAATATTTTTACATGTCATTAAACACTATTTGTTACATTTAATTAAAAATTCAGGGTCTGAATGTTAGCACCCCTTCACAGTATATTGTCCAGATCCCATGCCCTTAAGGAATGGCTATGTCTATAGGAATTGTTTTCAATGTCCAAATCTGCAATGAACAAAGCTGAAAACACCTCCATGAAATTAGATGAAAGCTCCTTGAGAAAAAAGATTATGTATCATATCTTCTTTTGTCTCCCATAGCATTATATACAAAATTCAGTATGCAAAAGTTGATAAATAAAACTGAACAATTACCAGTTTGTCATTTTATTTCATCTTCCTACAGCTTCATAGTACTCATCTTGTATCTATTATGTATTTTTATCACAAATATTGTTTTAATGAAATCAACACTTAACCTGCTTAGTTGCCTTTTTTTTTTTTTTTTTTGCCTATCCTCTCCCCAGACAAGATGACAAAACAGTATGCTCTTCATTTCAGCTGGTCTTGTTATTATTTAAAAAGATACCTACGTCTGAAACTAATATAATATTTTGTCAACTGTAATTGAAAAATAAATTTTAAAATTTCTTTGAAAAAGATCTTTTTTTTCTAAAATTCCTTTTCCCACTGTTATAATCTTCCATTTACTTGTCTTCACCATCCAGCCCTGAAGAGGTTATAAACTCCGTGAGGTCGTGTAATAGGTAAGAAAGGAAGGAATAAATTATCCAGGTTGGAAGCTGAAATGTTCTCAACCGTGGAGGTAGTAGTTAGGCTAGACAGCTAACACGGAAAGTGCCATGTCTGATGGTGATCCTGTCCACAGCAGTCTATCTATACTGAGACATTTTCCCCAGCAACTTTCTTACTCTCCTCCACTTCCCTCCCTTACTCTAGCCAACTACATTTGAGGAAGCGGTTCTTCCTCTAAAAGGAAGTTTGACATTAAGACAATTTTCTAGGACTTTATTGGGTTTCTTTATGTAGATTCCTAACTCACACAGTAATCTCTGGTTCCTGACCTCTTGTCTGCTGTGAAGGAAGAGAAGGATGTTGACACTCACTATCGATGTTCTGAACACTACTTTTTGGCTATCTGTCCTCATTTTCTGTAGCTGTGAGCTCTCCCACTCTGGACTTTCGTCTGACTCATCGTGGAAAATAGGAGTAAAGTGAGGGAAAGAGCATGGGCTATGGTACCATTGAACCCTACAAGTGAATCTTCACTTTACCATCATTCAGGGTATAAGACATGTTTATCAACTGTTCTGACCCTAGCATCATCATCTATCGGAAAGTAACAGGGATTTTCCACAGGTTGTAGTGAAAATTAAAATAGATAACGTGTGCCTGATGTATAGCAAAGGGCAAGTAATATTAATCTAATTTCTATGACATAATGACAATCAATATCTGGGGATATCATAGTTATTACTCAGAGCCCATACTTTATCTCAACAATAACTCTGTAGATTTGATTCGTTATATCCATGTGACATGTTACAAAAATTACCTTCAACATGTGAGTAAATTAAACTCTAAAGGCTGATAGATCAAAGAAACAAATCTGGTATATTTTCATGAGTGATTATACAGATCTCATATTTACCTCCTAAATAAAAAAATCAACAATTTTAAAGCATGTACCAGTTAATATTGTAATTCTGTATTAGTGCATTTGTTCTGTTTTTTAATGGTGAAGAGAAGGCCAAGATTAATGTCATTATGTTTGAAAAAAATCCAATTAGTTTTACTGTTTGCCAATTTTACATTAATAATACATAATATTTTTTTCCATCTTAACCATTTTAAGTGTAGGTCAGTAGTGTTAAGTATATTCAAATTGTTATTCAAAATCAGATTTGTTCATAGCCCCAGAGGATAATACATATAACATTTTGATTTTGGCTGTCTTTGTGTTTTCTCTAAGAATATGGAAAATACAAAATAGTGAATTTGTTTCTGATAACTTTTAATTTGACTTTAAAATTTAATGATGAAAATAAAAGAAGGCTCATAAATCTAATTGTCATTAAAATTCAAATTTATTTATTAAACTTATCTTGAATTTGGAAAATATACATTTTGAAGGAGAAAAAAGAATTTAATGAACTCTTACCAAAAGAACAGTTAAAAATTTTTTGAAAATAGATCCAAGAAAATCTTTTGTGTCTTCTGTAAGATTCCTAAACATCATCTAATTGGCGCTTTTTTTTTAACTAACATAAGGGCTTTTATGATTGAAAATACTCCACTTTTAATTTTCAAAAAGGCAAACCTAGTTTAGATGATGCAGCTAATTAATGAATAACACCATATGTAGATATAGATATAGATAGATACAGATATCAATACATGTATATCATTTCAACTCATAACAAATGACTGTAGTGACCTAGGGGAGAAGCAATAGGCCAGTCTACCAGAAAACATCTTTGCTTCCTGATGCGTGCAGGCTCAAACTAACCTTTCTGTGCTTAGGTCAAACTCTTCTCCCTTCTTGACCTCATTCTTGGTGTCATTGAGAAATCCCTGCCAAATCCCTGCCCCACCCCCACCCACCTCCAGCTTACCCCAGGACTGGGCTATCCTCTGTCCTTAATTACTGGAGAACTAATTTCCATATTTGTTTTTTGTTTGTTCTCCTCTAATGCTGTTATTGTAAATCCTGTCCACTTGGCAAGGCAAATGTTTGCAGTTTGCACAATGAAGTATGGGGTGAGCCCTTTCATCTATCTGATTGTATTCTCCTAGACAGACTCAGCTACCTTCACTTTTTTGGTTAAAATTATACAAATATCCTTTGTTTTGTCTGTTTTCTCTCACTTTTTTATTATTTTTTTTTTGTTTGCATTATTTTTTTCCTCTCTAAGGATCTGTCTCGTGCACAGTTTTCCTAATACATTAGTTTAATTCATTCATCTAGCTAAACTTCATGCCTTTTCCTTTCCCTACATAATAGGTTCTCTAATCAGTACATCTCCTTCAACATGATCAATTCTGATAGCTATTTTCAAATCTTCCACTCAGTTACTTATTCTCCCACCAACACTTTGATAGTGTGTGTTTTCCTATATTCGCAAGAACTACATATTTTCAAATGTTTAAAACTGACAATGAGATACATTTCAAAAATTGTATTTCATTGTTTGATAAAACTTCTTTAATTACCAGGAAGGTTTATGTTTTCATATATTTTTCTATATTTTTCGGCCTTTTTTACTTTTCTCAAATTATTTTCCATTCTTTACTCATTTTTAAATAATTTATATGTCTTTCCTCACTGGTTTTTATGAGCTTGTCATAAATAAATATAGGAAATTAGATCTTTGTAACTTTAAGAAAAATAATATCTCTATGACAAATTTTGAGTGTTGGGTTTTTTTCTGGAATGGAGGGTACCTCTTACAAATATAGACTTAGTTCTTCATTAAAATGGCTTTTTCTAATATATCTTTAAATACTTTTTATCCTGCTGTTTTTATAGTGTTTTCTCTTTAATCTTAAAACTATCAAAAATTCTTATAATGATTTGTTTTTGTCTCCATAACTATTATTTTATCTTTATATCTAATATCTATTATGCTTACTTTTTATCTTTTCCCTCTGAATTCAGTGCAGTTATCTCCAGACTTTCCTGTGTGATTAAGTTAGTGTTCAAGTGTTTCTATTCTGCTCCTTTATCTTTGTAAGTTTTTAGTTACTCCAGTATGCATTGTTTGAATTATTGTTTCTTTAGCTCTCTCGTCTCCATTTTCATCTTTTTCTGCATGCAAGCACACGTGCACACACACACACACACACACACTCTAAAAGTTCTTCTTTTATTTAATTCATGTTCTCATTAACTTTAATATTGTGAAGTAGCCCCAAGAGATTTCCTTTTTATATTTGTTTTGATCTTGTTTTGTTTAAGGAGTGTATCTAATGCCTTCCAGAGTGGACCATTACTCTCTTTATTTTGCCTTGTATCTTTTTAAAATCAGATTTTACTGTAGTTTTCATGGCCTTCCTGGTTTTTTTTTTCTTTAACAATGTGAACGCCAACTTTATCAGCTATGTACAAAAATATAGCCCTAAATGGTTAAATATAAATCAGTACAATAAACAATAAGAGGAAAATTTATGATGTATATGTTCACTATCAGAAATAAGATACAAAAAAAAATCTTTATTCTTAACATCAAGATTAAAAACTAACATATAATTTTTAGTTCAAGTTTTAATATTCAGGATCCCTGGAATGGTCCATCTTTAGCCCAGAGAACATTATGGGGAACATCTGTATTAATGCTTCTATTTGTAAAAGGTGTTGATTCCAGTCTGCAAAACCAAGACTATTCTTGAGACTTACTAGGAACATATGAATGATCAGAGTTTGGTCATCAATTATCAACTTTTTCCTTTCACCTTAACATCATTACAACAAGCTGCCATCATTGCATACATCTTAGTCACATTTAGTCATACACCTTCCATTCATGAACCAAAGTGGATTAGGAGATGGGGAAAGTGAACTTGAACTGAACTGTGCTTACAAAATATCTCTGGTGTCTTTTGGAAACTATAATTTGTGTCGTTTCACAGAGCAAGACAATCAGTGTTTTGTCATTCTGGTTAAATAGTGGTGCTTATTTTACTGAACAGTCCTTTTCAAATTTTAAAATACTTTCCAAATGTTTAACTTGTTTTTCTACTCCATGTGACTAAGCAATGATATATTTGGAAATAATAACTACCACATTTGCTATTTGTTTTGATAATCATTAATATTGTTTTGGCAGTTTAAGCATCTTAATCTAACCAGTGCCATAGCTGAATTTGAAAGGTAATAGAGAGTGTACTCATTCACTTGATTGATGTATCATCTAATTTTACTCTAATTACCAAAGTTATTTAAAGTTCTTGGCCTAACCGTGAGGGTAGGGATTATTGTTGTCAATAAGTGAGATCATTCCATTTTAAAATTGAGATCTTGGGCAAATGTGGAAGTAGTAAAGCTATCTCTAGCAGTCATAGCTGAGAAAGGACCCTTTGTTATAACAATTAAGTCAATCAGTGTTTCTACCAGAAGCACCCAAATTTGTTCTAGGATTAGGTCAAAACCTCTCTGGTCTTTTTCTAATTTCTGATTTCAACTACAGTAACAAGGCTCAGTCTTGAAAGAGAATTTACTCTAGAACTAGATCCATCAGATTCTCCGTCTAAATAATGGTCAAGGCAACACCTAATTCTTGCTCTAATTTGGAGATTTTCTTTTTAAGTCAAGTACAAAAAAACCACAAAATTAATTATCACATACTGTTCAATTTACAAAGTTACTATATTTTTTCACAGCTGAACTAAAAGACCAGTTCCATGTTTTGACTGTTTCTTTTTCTGGATTCTATCACCTTTTCTAAATTAAAAGAAAAAATTGTGGCTGGACCTTGAGATTATCATGATAAGTGAAATAAATCAAACAGAAAAAGTCGAGAACTATATGATTTTACTCACATGTGAGATATAAAACTGAAAGCAACAAAAGAACAAGACAAACCAAAAAACAAAAACTTATAGACACAGACAATAGTTTAGTGGTTACCAGAGGGTAAGGGGGGAGGGTGGTGGTAGAAGAGGGTAAAGGGGGTCAAATACATGGTGATGGAAGGAGAACTGACTCTGGGAGGGGAACAAATAATGCAATAGATAGATGATGTATTATAGAATTGTACATTAACCAATGTCACCCCAATAAATTTAATAAAAATTATTTTAAAAATCAAATAATTTGATTTGAATTATTCTTATTGTTCCATATAGGGTATAAGCTCCCCAAGGATAGATACCACTGTAAATGCACTGTTTTTATTCAGGCGAAATTCAAACAACATAAACTTAACCATTTTAAGCATAAAATTCAGTGGCATTTACCACGTTCACTGTGCTATATAACCATCACCTCTATGCCTTGCTAGTGTCAGCTCTGTCTGGGAATTTGCATTTGACTGAAGGGCAAATCTAATGCCAGCTCCAGCCCTGACACCACTGCTGGTCCTTTCCCTAGCCCTGGCCTCGGCTTTAGTCTCAACGTGGTGGTGTCCAGAAATGGACTCAGCCTTTGCCTTGGCCAGGGCCTTAGGCTCAGCCTGAGATTTGCTGTTGTTTTTAACCATGGCATCCACCATGGCCAGTTCTCTGGTCAGAGGCATAGCTTGGGTTTGGGTCTTTTTTACCTCAACTGGTGCCTAAGCTTCATGTGCAAGCCTTAGCCTCAGTTTGGGACACCACCTTTGTGGCAACAGTCCTTGCTTCAGCCAATGGGTAAGACTGGCATCAGTCTGCCAAGGCCTCCATCTGAATCACTGCTTCTGTTCTTACATCAGCCCTAGCATTGCATCTCCTCTTATTTGGTCAGTTTATAACTCAGAGGCATACGTCAGAAGCAATCATCAGCCTGGAAGTTTCCCAGGACAATGGATATTCAGCCCTCTGAGAACAGCTCATTCAGCATCCAGTGCTAATAGCAAGGACAGAATGAAGAGAATGGATTTTAGGGTGGGATAAAGGGTGATAGACAACAATAGCAGGGATGCCAAAAAATGTATACAAGTGGATGCTTTTGTCAATGTAGCTCAAGCAGTAGTTCGCCATAATCAGAATCTGGATGCTGATGGTAACCACTTTGAGCATCTCTTGTCATTGCAGAAGTCAAACGTGACTTGTAGTCATCTTTTGTTATTAGTATATATTGAGCATTACAGTTTTAATTACAGTATTACAGTTTTCCTTTCTTAAAAGGTGTATACTTTTTTTTTAATTTAATTTTATTTTTTTTGCGTCCTCTGTATATTAGTGAGAATGGTAGTTTTCAGTTCAGGGATTCAAACTGCCCACCACTTTTTCAAAAACTACTGTATCAGGTTAGGTCTTTTTCTCTGATCAGTTTTTACTGCTGAAAGTTTTGCACGCGCTCTCTCTCCCTCTCTCTCTCTGTCTCCTCTCTCTCTGTGTATTCTCAGTTTTACTTAAATAGAAGAGCTTCCACAGTTACATGTACTTGGAAGCAATTAATTTCCATTTTACAATGTTCAACTAAATGGCCCCCTGTCCATGTTTTAGTGTAAATGATTCAAATACTAGTACATGTTGTTAGACACTGAGTTAAAGCCATGGCTAACATAGATTAAATCAGTTGCTCAAACTTGGGTAAGCTCTCCTGACCAGCACCTTGGGCACCAAAGGGTTTCCAGGGAAGGTGAAAGAGATGTTGCAGGAAGACTATCAATGTGATTATAACTGTACAAGGTGACCACATCCATCTCACCTGATCCTCTGTCAAGGCTTGAAGCCGGATTGCTCTAGAATACTAGTCTTCAAACACACTTTGCTTATACATCCCAAAAGAACCTTGAAAATCTATGTCTCTCCTTTAAAATACATTTTTGAGTTGTCATCTCACAATTTTGATTATAATTTGGAGAAGTTGCAGATTGTAAATACTGGCATTTTAAAAAATAAAATAGTCATAGGCTCTGGAGTAAAGCTTTGTAGGTTAGATAGAATACTATTCCTCACCTACTAGCAGTATGAACTTAGGCAAGTTATTTAATCTCCCTCTGCCTCTGTCACTTTGTTTATAAAATGGGAATCGTATCTACACATAAGGCTATTGGGTTATTATGATGTTTAAATAATTTCCTATGTGACAAAGCATGGAACATATATATGCAAGGCTATTGGGTTATTATGATGTTTAAATAATTTCCTATGTGACAAAGCATGGAACATATATATGCTATATGAGTGCTTTCTTTTAATATTATTATCCATTAGTATCAATTCTGCAGGTTTTTCGTTATACATTTTGGGGCTCTGTTGTTAGATGAATACAGAGGGTGCCAAAAAATGTATACACATTTTTAAAAAGTAAAAACTGTATTAAAATTGTAATACTCAATATATACCGATAACAAAAGATGAACACAAGTCATATGTATACATTTTTTTGGAAACCCCCCCCCCGTACATGTTTATTAATGTTATATGTCTGTAACAGACTGATCTTTTTATCATTATAAAAGAACCTTCTTTGTCTCTGGTAACAATTATTGTCCTAAAGTCTATTTTTTTTCCTAGTGTGCATGATACATATTTTTCCTTCCTTTATAGTATTTACCTTCCTTTATGGTATATACCATCTATAAGAGATTCAATATTCAAAGATATATTATCAGTCCAGTCTGCCAATCTGGTTTTTATTGGAAAGTTTAAATCATTTATATTTAATGACATTTCTGACAAGGCAAGATATAACTCTGTCATTTGACTATTTGTTTTCTAAACGTCATATCTTTTTTGCTCCTCAATTCCTCTAATACTTCCTTCTTTTACATTAAACATATATTTTCGGGTGAAGTATCTTTTCTGGTACTATACATATTTGAATTAATTTTTAACGGTTGCCCTAGTAATTGTGAATAACATAATAACTTATAACAATTTAGTTCAAATTAATACCAACTTAACTTCAATAGTACACAAAATCATACTGTATATGGGCTCTACTTTGTTTCTTTCTGTATTTCATATTTTTTTTGAAAACTGGACATTTTAAATAATATAATGTGGTACTGAAATCTCCAGACAGTTAACTTATTGGTCAGATAATGATTGGACAGATTGCTTTAAATATCTGAAACCAATCAACTCACAGTCTTTTCTCCTTGGGCTCTGTGTATGTTGGCACACACACTTCACACTCAGTCAGATAGTTTACAACTTTGCCTTGCACAGCCTCAAGGTCAGCCAAAGGTGAAAATTTAAAGCCTCAAGTCTTTACAGCCCTAGTCATATGGATGGGCTTCTATGTTCCCAGGAATATGTTTGAGGTTTTAAAATACCATAGGACATCTCATTTCCTCTAAAGCTTTTTTGTTAGTGTATCATTTGTTTGAATGTATCATCCCCAACCCCCCACCCCACACCCCACCGACACCAGCAAGAGGTTTTTAACACTAGGCAAGTTCCATTAGGTTAAATAAAGACAATCATTTTGAGTGGGATTTTCCAGGGAACCATTAGAAATGTCAAACAATAACAGTTGTTTGGGAATGAGTCTTAGAAAAAACTCCAGCTCAGTTCTGTCACCTCTGGTACTGGAAATGTGGGATGTTATTTTTCAAGGCTATCCCTGAGCTATGGAACAGGGGATGGTATTAGGGTGAATTAAAACATCACAAAGTTTGTTGTTCTTTCTGAGATTCTGCCATTTTTCTTGAACAAACACTCCCAGGTTGCTGTAAGCCTTGGTTAATTTCCAGAGTCTTGAATATGTTAATCTTCTCAATAATATTGTGATAAGTTTCAGTGACAGATGATTACTAGAATTCGTGGGATGAGCTCACTGTAAGGTATAAAAATGTCAAAACTCTATATTGTACAACTGAAACTAATATAACCAATATAAGATTATATAATGACTCTACCTATATACTTATTTTAAAACTTTTAATCTCAATATATTTGGCAGTTGTTTCACTGCTTTTATGGAGGGTTGAATTTTCAGAGGTCCTTACAAAGACTGACATTTTCACTGATGTCACTCACTTCTGTTAAGGTTTTGATAAGCCTTGAACCAAAAGTGCACTGCAGTCTGGATAATAGAGCATATTCCTCTGGAAAATTCTCTGCTGCCTCAAGACAGTTAGGTTCAGGGGTCATTTGATGAAGGTCACCTTTTGTCTTCCCTCAGGACCACTTGGCCAGAGAGTTCAACACAAGGAGAGATTCCCAAGCCTGGAAGGGCAGATGGATGCTAAATCCCTCTCCGTGAAAGAGTCCTCAGATTTTTTTTCTTATTATTGGTCTTCTACTCTTGCTTTCAGTCTTATCTCTTGGAGCATCTCTAAAGCAATATGAGCCAAGACCTTTTGATCTCTGCTGCACTTCTGATTATATTTAATGATCTTGAATAGAAATGTATATATTTTCAATATTAAATATAGAACATAAACAATAAATAATATTTCTCTGGCTTCTGTGGAAGCTAAAAGTATTGATCTATTATTTGAATATGATTTGTCTTTAAATTCATCCCAAGGGCTGAATTTTTTAAATTTTACTTATATTTTTATTTTGCTTGCAACTTAACCTGGCCTACTTTCTCAGGCCAAGCTTACATTTATCTAGGCTACATCTATTTCCTCTATGCTGTGGCCTCCCACGTATCTCCTTACTAAAGAGTCAACCAAATCAGAAAACACCATGGAAAGAGTTACAGTAATAAATGTCTCCAAATAAGTAGTCATTTTTAAAAATCAATTCTGACTAAATAACTCTCAAAAAGGATAACTGTTTTTACCCTCACCTCACAAGAACATGTCCCTCGATATAAAATTTAGAAGGAGCGAAGCCTCTGAATTTAGATCATGCTCCCCAAACCAAAGGATCAAACATAGATTTCAAAAATTCCAGGCAAGAGATACATCATCTAATAGCTGATAAAATGAAATCTCCCTACTTTTTTAATGCCACGTATATGGGGCTGTTCATATTAAATAATGTGACTTTTTTTTCTACCCATGCCCATGAATTTCTGGACAAGTGATATCAAAAAGGACTTTCATTCAGCTCATCTTGACATCATAATCAAAGCATTGTAGACAAGCGGACACTTAGACTTAAGGTTTCATTTTGAAAATCCAGCCATACTTATGACAGAGTAGAATTTCAATTGATAACAATGAGAGCAACAGTGGCCCCTTATGGGATGCCTTTCTGTGTCTCTGCTGCCACCACCCTGGTCTGGCTACCATTACTTCTTACTTGGTCAACCCAAGAAGCCTGTACACTGATTTCGAGTCCACTCCTACCGTTCTCCAGTTCACTTTCTAAAGTGTATACAGGGAGGCCCTTTAAAAACACACATTTGATCATTCACCTGTATGATTAAAAGCCTTCAGAAGACCTTCTTTGCTCTTAGCACAAAGATCTGGCAAGGACCTGAGTCAGCCACTCCAGCCTTCGTCACCAGCTTGATTCCATACTACTCTCATTGTGTTTTATAACAACTAGTCTCACATTTCTGTTCTCAAAATGTAGGCTAATTTTCCCCACCTCAGAGCATCTGAACGTGCCCTTTCCTCTGCTTCGAGCTGTTCCCTCTGTGTCTAACTAATTCTAACTCTACCTTCGGAGTTCATCTGAAGCGTCACTGCCTCCAGGTAATCTTCACTGCCGGCCTTGTCCAGATCGGAACTTTGTCCTTTTTAGCAATGCCGCAATTGTAAATAACTGATTGTATAATTGGACGTTAGTATCTGTTTCCTCCAAAAGAATATAAGTGAAAAGGGGAAGGCAAATATAGTCAATAGTATTTGTGATAAGTCTACACGGTGACAGATGATTACTAGAATTAGTAGGAGTGATCACATTGTAAGGTATGAAAGTGTCAAATCACTATATTGTACCAATATAAAACTGTATACCAACTATACTTACATTAAAAGTAAATAAAAATTAAAAAACAAGAAATTAGTTCTACAGATGCTTGAACTTCAACATGGCCATTACCTTGCTTCTGCTTCCCTGCACAGAACAGTGTTCAGTAACTATATATGTATAAATAACATTTATGAATCGAATTTATAAGTGAAATGAAAGCTAAAGAGTTCACAAAATGCTTTCATATAATTTATCTTATTTAATTCTCTACCCCCCAAAATCTGTAAACAACAGTATTCCCCTTGGATAGATGAGAAAACTGAGTCCTAGTATGAGGATAAACAAATGCCTTTTTTAATGAGACGAACAGTTCATTCTGCCCAGTTTCTCTCTGACAGTAAAATGAAGGAGTATTTTGTGAATGCATCTGATTGTTTACCACCAAACATGTATAATACCCTTGGATAAACTTATTTTCATTAGTAACATGATCTAGAATTACTATTTTATTGGTCTAGACCTATCTTAAAATAAATTATATATTTATTTTAGTTGATATAACTTTTTGGGTCTTAAGTTTAGTCCTATTGATTTAAAACAGAACCTCCTTTTATTTAACATAAAATATCATCTTGTTTCATAATTGAAAATAAATGTAATTGAAATCCCCTTTTTAATTTTTATTGTTTCCATATTCAATGGCATACCTCTGTTAATTTGGTAACATCAAATTTTTTTCATATATAATAGAAATGATGTGTCCACAATATGAATATCAGTGTATATATATATAGGCCACAGTACTCCAGATGTGAAATCAGGGTGGATTTTTTATAAGACTATGTGTTTGAGTGGGTGAGTTTTTGTGTGTGTATCTGTGTAGGTACAAATTTAATTTTCTTTTTAAATTTAAATATCATCTTTAAGCATTTCCTCTACTTCCCTAGAGAGCTTAAGGCAATTTCTCCTTTGGTGTTTTACTAATGTGCCTTAAGTAACAGTTTTAGTGTGTTCAATCATGACATCCCTCTTCCAGTTTGCTTTAAAATCTGTGAAACAGGCAAATCTGAAGTTCCAAATGCTTAAACCCTCAAAATAAGATTTGACATTTGGAAAGTAGGTCAAACCAGTGCCCTACTGGTTTGACATGCATCAGTACCGTATTCATAAACAATTATAGCCGCTAGGCACCACAAATGAACATCTAAATCTGTTTCTAATACTCCTTCTATGTTTTTCTACTTAAGGGAATAGAGCTTTACATAATATTGAGTATGAAATGAAATTTAAATCTCAACCCATTGCCATATTTCAATACTTGTAATAACTCTTTTGTGAATTTTCTTGGCATTTCAGAGAGGAGAGAATAGAGGTTAGAATTAGAGTCCTGTTTTTACTTCCTAATTATCAACTTTAGGCATGCTAGTAATCTTCTTTGTGAGTTAATTTCTACATCAAAAGGAAGATAATAATTACACAAAGATGTCCAAGGGCCCAAATTACAATGATCATAAGTATGCAATCATTTCAAAGTTTCAAAACCAAACTCTGAATTCACTGAACTGTTAAAATGGTGTTGATGAGCCTAGGTAGCTTACATATGATTTTCTTACAAGTTAAAGAAGTGGAAAAGCTGATTGTATGTCTTCTGTCTTGTAACCACAAGCATACAACCACCTTTCTCCATTATTTCTGGCTCATCCTTTCCCATGTGCAGTTTTTCTCTCTTTTACAGTATTTTCACAATTAAGTCAATACTATTCTTTGAGGTAATTACTTTAACCTAGATCTGCAATATTTCACTCTTCCTATAGACACCACTCTGTTATGTTTTTTCAGATAACTTTCTAAGACTGTCCACGTATTCCATTTTGTACTACAATCCGTAAATCACAGAATTCTTCTATTGCTTTGCCTTTCAAAAATAACTACTTTATGTATAGTTAAAACTTCTTATACAATTTTGTCTAAAATATACTCATATGAAATGAGAGAAAGCATGACTGTCTTAAAATCTGAGATATAGTTTATATGGAGGTTGAGAAAAACTGAAAAATAAATGCTTTTCTGAAAAGATGCATCAAAAGTTAAATGAACATAATGATGTCATTTGAAAATAGTGACTTTTTATGTTTTTGTGGCTGCTTATTTATTTATTTTGCATTATTGCTTTGGCTAACAGCCCCAGTAAAATATTAAACAGAAGTGTTTGGAGTGGATATCTTTTTCTTACTCCAACATGATTTATACATAAAAAATCCAAAGAAATCTTCAAACAATCCATTGCAATAAAAAAGAATTTAGCAAAATCAAAAATACAAAGTCAAAATACAAAAATCAATTGTATTTGTACAATCCAACCAATGAAAACTTAAAAAAGGAAATTTAAAATAATATTCTTTATAATAGCATCAGAATATATCAAACACCTGGAAATACATCAAACAGAAGATTTGCATAACCTCTACACTTATAATTATAAAATACTGTGGAAATAAATTAAAGAAAATCAAGATAAGTAAGATATACCATGTTCATTGATTTAAAGACTCAATATTGTTAAGATGTCCATTTTCAAGTCGATATATAAATTAAATGCAATCCTATGCCAAAATTTGAACACCCTATCTGAAAAAAAATAGGGAAAATAAATCTAAAATGAATATAAAAAGCAAAAGACCTGAAATATCCAAACTACACTTTTAAATGAGGAAAAGTATTGGAAGATGTATACTCCAAAGGAAATAAAAATATATGCCCAGAAGAATCAATTTACATCTGAATTAAATAGCTAAGAACTGAAAATAACATGAATATCCATCAAAAGAGGATTAAATAAAACATAGTATATCCACACATTTATACAATGAAATACTAATCAACAATAAAAAGAATAACTATTTACTTATGCAACAACATGAACAAATCCCCAAAATACTAGGTAATGGAAAAGCAGTCAGACAAAAAGAATTCAAAATGTATGATTCCAATTAAATTAAATCCAAATATAGGCAACCCAATCTATTGTGATAGTATTTTGTGGGGGAACGGGGTATGAAAGGTTGGGAACAGCTATAAATTGAAATATTTGGAGGGATAAACATTGTCTATGTCTTGCTTTGTGCAGTTGTTACAAGGTTCATACAACTGTCAAATACCCATCAAAGTAAACAGCAAGACCTGTGCATTTTTCTAAATAATGATTTTATTTCAGTAAAACAAGATTAAATGAATAAACATGTAAAGCATGCAGCCTGGGTCTTGGAGCATAGTAATTGCTAAAAAAAAAAAAAAAAAGAAAGCCTCATCTTTTTTTGTCGAACAAGTGGCATGTTGCCTAGATCAAGAGTACAAGTCTGCACATTTCTGCCCACTGCATCTTGGTATCAGAGTCACCAAGGAAAACACAACACAGTTCACCGCTGGATGGAACAATGATGTACTCACACAGCAAGAGGCAGGGCCAGATGGGCTCCAATAATGGGCACTGGTTCCCCAGAGCCAGCAGGAGCCTCCTGCGGCTGTTAGAGGGCCATTGGCTTGCATGCACCCTTCCTATGCCAAAGAACAGGGGACCTGTTCCTTTCCTGCATGGGACAAATTTAGCAGCAGGGTTGACCAGGTGTCATATGATGCACAGGCTTAAACAGAACAAAGAGTACACAATGATTCTGCTAAAGGAAAAGGTATTTTCACACAGAGTGGTAAGTCCAATACAAGCGGTGAGGACTCTCTCTCTTAGTAAGGAAGTGTTCCAGACCCAAGACCCATTCTTATTCCGCCATCTGGGGATCAACGGACTGTGCACATGAGACTGCCTTTCCCCGATTACTCTCTTCTCTAAAATGCATATGAGGGGTTAAATCTGTACTTTATTATATGCAGATACAGAATGTGGTGCTTGGTTAAATGAAATCCATCAGCTAAATTTTGCAAAGATTCTGCTGCTTGATAGCATAATCCAGAAGAACATTCAAAACTAGGGGTCCCACAATTCATTTTTTTAAGGGAATGACTAGCATAAAATTATCAGTTTCCATAACCTCAAGGAATGTTATCACACGCTAACTCCAATTTTAAATTTAACATCCATTAATGAGCAATTTCTATTTGTGACCACAAACATGTTAAATAAGGAATTTTGGTTCTTATGGCTACATCTGGCATGGGAGGATAGCTATGAAACACCCTGTTCTACAGTAGTCACTGTCACCATATGTCTTTGCAAGGCTTCATACAAATAATAAAGTTCATTATGATAACATTTTAAAAAAGAGTGCTATATGCAAATAATCAGCAAGTTAACTTCATGGACCAGACTTTAGTCACCATTGTTAAATCTGTATTGGATTTGCAAAGTGTTATCTATATAGGCTTATTACTATTCTAAGCCCATGGAAAAGTGAATATAAAATGAGGAAGGTTCAAATACAGGGAAATCTGAGGAATACTAAGGGGAAAGGCCAACTATGCCATTAGGAAATCTGCAGTGGATAATATGGGAGTTCCTCCCAGATCCCATCATATTCCTGTTTTTATTTTTGTGTACACTCCCATTCCTACCCAGTTTCGCTATACTGCCAAAGGTCAGCATCAATATGCTTTTAGAAGGTCTACTCTCAGCTACTTAGGTCAGAATAATTTAAATACCTTTGTCTCTAACTGATTAGAAAGGTAAGTTTGGGAGGAGGATGCCAGCCCAGTTCCCTTGCCTGGAGTTCCTCTGTGAGATTGGACTGAAACCACCTTCCCTGCGATTGTACCTGAGATTCTCCCTGTTTCCCTCTCTCTCTCAACATTTTCCCCTGACAGCATTTCCTTTTCCCCTGGGATCATTTATTTCCTTAACAATTCACTCAGGAGTCCTCATCCCAGAATCTGATTGGGGGGGAACTCAACCTAAGATCATACCGAAAGGCCCTCTGGACATATGGACACTAATGGACTGTAAAAAGATCTAGATACAATTCCTGTTCTTAGAGAACTACTCATCTTCTAGCGGATTCTCACCTCTTAAAGCAGAGACACAGAAAAGACTCATCTTTATACCAGCAACTTCAAAAAAATGACAGAAAAAGATTCCTATCCCAAGTACACCTTACAGAGGCAGTTTAAAAGAAACAGTGGATCTAAAAGATCCTCAGAAGTGTAACCCATCCCTCTGAATTTCTAAAGTATAGGCTAAGAGCAGCTTTAGTATAAGTCAATTAAATCCTAAAATATAGGAAGGGCTGCTGGGGCTTGTGTTTTGCTAGGGTGTTGGGATGAAAGGGGAGAATGATTGTACTCCTGGTTGGGTAAAATAATTTAATGCAAGATGGTTAAAGGGACCACAAAAGAGACATCAGAATCCAGGCTCACAGCAATGGCTGCAGGAAGCCCCAGAAGAGCTGTGTCCCTTATGAACACCTGATTCCCTAGGTTAGTAAAGGTTAATAAAAAGCAGTATCTATCACTCAAACTATAGGTCGGTCCCCAGATAAAGTAGAGAGTCAAGGGAAAGTAGAGAGTCTAATTCATAACAATTAGAAAGTCTGGATACTGAGCATGAACCAATGGGAAAATAAATGGCTTTGCAAACCTATGAAAACATACAAGACAAAGGGGAAATGCAATGAACAACAGAAAACAAAGCTTGGAACAAAATAGAATCCAAGTAACTTTTATATTTCCTGCTATTTGCCAGGTACAAACAACCCCATGAGGCAGATACTATTATTACAGATTTAAAAAGATGTGTTAAGCAGCAAGGCCAAGGCCACAAAACAAGGGGAGCATCTGGTACTAATACAAACATCAAAAATAGACAGGTTAATAAAATGGCAAGTGGTGAACACTGAAAAAAAAAATCAACACTGAACAATAATTATGTTTGTAGAACACAGCATACATTGTGATTCGCCACAACAAATAAGCAAACAAAAAAAATTAAGAAACAAAAGTCAGAATATGAGAAAAATTTCAGAGTAATGTTCTTATGTTTCATAGCAGTGAGTAAACTGATGTTCTATATGATTGAACTGCAGTTGAAATTCCAAACTTCCAACTTCTTAAAACAGAATAAATGAAATCGTAAAGGGTTCTAATACCCCCTACGAAGAAAAATACTTATTGAAGTTTAGTAGTTCCTTTAGTTTCACCTTACATTTTTCCTGATGTCTAATTCAGTTAGAATGACATTTCATACATTTTAGTGTGAGATTATGTTTTTATGTCATTACAGCTATCTTTTTCTTGTCATTTTTTAATCAAGAAATGACTAGACTATTGTTACCTAATGTTAACACCTGTAAAAATTATGAGTGGTGGGATATTGCATAATTTAGTGTGGTTCTTCTAGGTAGTGTGGTTCTTTGGTATTGTTTTATTTATATAAAGGACATGCAGTCATTTTTTTTTTAAATGCAAACAAAATAATTGTATTACCTTTTAATTATTGATTGAATTTTCTAATATTTAATTGAATAGGGTCACAATAAGATAATTATAATTTTCTGAAGGTCCACTTGCAAATATAATTTCATACCAATTTGATATCCTTTATGTCAATTTTCCTGGCTCATTTCTTTTTTCTCTTTTGATGCATCAAGAAAAGAATTAAACAAAATGTAGACAAAGTAATCAGTGGTGCTGGTGAGAATGTCACTAAAATAATTCCCCAAGAGATACAGGCTGAAGAAGAGTGAAGAGCAGTGAAGTCAGAGAGGTGATAACTTCACCCAAACATCCTATATTGACTTTCCATATTTTACCAAGCAATATGTTAAGTGGGAATGAAGGGAGTAAGTGTGTAAGGGAGGGAGACTATGAAATGTGTCCTGAGAATTTTAGAGAGCAACATTTCAGTGAGAACAGCTCTACATGGTAAAGAAGATCTTAAATGAAGTTAGATGAAGTGGATTATTAAAGTGAAGGTGGAAGTTATTGGACCAGGTGGAATCCTAGAGCTGTGTGGCAATATTGGGACCATAAACTCATTAATTGTGGACTAAACCAAGAACTGAGGTGCCATAGAACTTGTGAGGGGGACTAAATTCATGTGCTTAAATATAAGGAGCATGGCAGAACAAAGGTGTAAAATGTGGGACTTACACAGGAGCCAGAGAAATGCAGACTGTACATGACGCTTTGGAGTATTTAGGTATGAATGTGGGATATGTGAGTGAGTGTAAATTAGGGTCTCTAAGTGAGTGGTTGTTCAGAATAATATGGCAAGAGGAAAGATAATTGAGGTCCAGAGGTAAATCCAATAATCAAGGAAAAGTCTGAGGATATAAAACCAATTTATTAGCAGTGGGGTTTCCAGAAGGCACTCTGAAAAAAATTAATAGCAGGATCTGCAAGGGAATGCCACAGCAGAAGGAAAGGTAAAAACAGGATGGGGACAAGAATATGGGGTCATGTGCCGAGCAGAAGTGTTAAAACTCATTGCATTGATGGATTTATGATGGAGAGCAAAAGACGTTAAGAGGATTTGATTCAATCTGGAATCTACTACGTAGTAAGTGCTTAGCAATCATACCAAGCATACTCTCTGATCACAAGGCTTTGTAATTGGATATCAACTGCAAAAGGAAAGCAGGAAAAACACAAATATGTGGAGATTAAAGAACAGCTTGGTCAAAGAAGAAATAAGAGGAGAGATCAAAAGATACATAGAAACAAATGACAATGAAAATACATCCTACCAAAATTTTGGGGATGCAGTGAAAGCAGTTTTAAGAGGAAAATTTATGTTATTATAGGCCTGTCTCAAGAAAAAAGAAAAATCCTAGATAAATAACCTCACGTTATACCTTAAAAAACTAGAAAAAGAACAAATGAAACCCAAAGTCAGCAGAAGGAAGGAAATAATAAAAATCAGAGCAGAACTAAATGAAATAGAGAACAAAAAGACAATAGAAAAAATTAGTGCAACAAAGAGCAGGTTCTTTGAAAAGATTAATAAAATTGACAAACCCTTGGCTAGACTCACTAAGATAAAAAGAGAAAAGACACAAATAAATAAAATCAGAAATGAAAATCTGCAAATAAGAGTAAAATTTACATAAGAGTAAATTTTTGGTATTTACTCTTATTAAAAGAGTAAATAAGTGAACAAATTAAATATCAGCCTCAAGTTTGCAAATGAGAATTTGGTATGAAGTTTTAATTTACTTTCCATAGGCAAGAACATGGTTGAAAGAGATTAAAAATTGCCATCATTTTTACATTTATTGTTAAAAAGGAGTGCCATAAAATGAGAGGATGGCAGTCAAAGAGATAGATTTCCAAAATGACAACTAGAAGAAAAATGAACTCACTGTCCCTATAGCAGGTCTACATGAGGTATGTGAGGAAAAATAGAGGGGAAGGCCAAGAAGAAAGACAAATGGGATATTTTCACTTTTCTTAATGGGCATTAAATGTGTAGTGGGGATGCTCATAGGTTGCAAAAGCAAGGCTCTTTCTTATCTGATGATTTGTTAGAGGATAAAGTCTTCATTTCCCACATAAAATTTTAAGCTCTGAACTTTAGGCTATGGAAATGGATGAAACTAGTAAAGCTATCTTACGAAAATCAAAACAAGTTCCTTTTTGGTTAATTGCCTGATGCTGATGGAGTTTTAGATACTTAAAAATTCTACTTCGGTTTTCATTGCTGATGAGGACACTCAGTGTGAGAGAAAGTTCACGTTATAACATTCTTTCTTAATCCATCATTTTAAACTAAAATACTCGTATTTTGGATTTAGTTGAATTGGGCATATTTTTAAATTTTATAACACAACCATTTTATTTTAAAAAATAATTAAAAATGAAGAACATACAAATTAACTTTCACTATCACTCAATAACAGCTTTATTTCCATGCGTCCTTTCTTTCCTCTCTCTCTCATCATAATTTCCAATAGTGGTTTGATATCCTATTGAATATTGATACTATCAATGATTAAAATATCCCCCACTATTATTTATCTCCCTCTTTACTCTTTATATTTAATTGTTGTTAAACATAAATATTTTTATGAATATATCCATTTCCCTTATCCTAAGTAATTTCAAAGATTGCATTATAAACAATGACATTATTTAAATTATGTAAATATGTTTATGACTCTTGAAATCCATTGCCAAATTATATAAATAAGAACAATCCTTTAGAATATAGCAACAAGTGAAAGTGATTAATAACTGCCAGGTGTTTGTTTGTTTTTGTCCAACCTCAAGAACTGTGAGTGTTATAAACAGTGCTTTCATATTTGCTAATTAAAGGTTTAAAAAATACATTAATTGCATTTCTTTGGTAACTAATAAAATTTCATTCATTTCTCTCTCTCTCTCTCTCCCTCTCTCTCTCTCTCTCTCTCTCTCTCCCTGCCCACCTCCAAGTATGTTATTACTTGTATTCTGATGTAGAACATATCATGGCAATGGAATGAATGTGAACATTGAGGTCAAAAAGACGTGGACTTGAAACCTGTTTTGCCTATTTTCATGACTGTTCTCTAGTCTCCATACTAAACAACATGTAAATCCAAAGGATGCTGTCATTCACTTTTGAAATGTCTGGCACATGGTTCAGAATCTATCATTAGCAAGGAGTCAATGTTTGTTCATTTGGGCTGTGCCTTCAGGTGACTTACCGAATCTGTGTTTCACTTTTCTGTAAAACGAAGCTAGCAATGCATAAAGTCTAAAAGCTAACCTGGATAGGACCTGAAGCTTTTCCATTTACATTTCCTTTTTTAAATGGATTATTTGCTTATCACAATTGTAGGTTTTCCTTGTTTCCATTTTTTCTCCTATGGGTATTTTCCAAATCTTTGTATGAGATCTTCATATATTATAGTTATCAAAACTCTTTGTCATTGACAAATATTTCATTTTTTTTATGTACATGCTCAGTAATACCTCTAGGTAAACTTAAAAATGCTAAATAAAACTGTTTGAAAGCTGATTGGCACAATATTCAAACTAAAAACTCATTTGACAAAAATGTGTATTTTACAATATTTAGTAGAACTAAAGACATGTGCCGACTCTAGTTATCCTTTATTCTCTCTCTCTCTCTCTCTCTCTCTCTCTCTCTCTCTCTCTCTCTCTCTCTCTCTCTCTCTCGCCTCAGGGACAAGGAGATGAATTAATCATACCCCTCTTTTCATGATGTGCCATTGTCATTCATTGGTCTAGTCAAGGCTGTGTTCTACCTCATTTCTTTTGTATTCATAACAAATCTTTCCTCCACCTTCCTCCATGGACACTCACTCTGATGTATAAAATATGTGTCCTTGAGCATGTCCCCATTTTACAGTTTTCTTTATATAATTCACCCAGATTGCGTATTGCAATCCACAGAATAATTATATTTTTGTTATATTGTGAGTGGTATTTATCAATGATAAAATTTTAGTAGTTATTGTTGGAATGCAGGAACACTTGTATTTAATTGTTTTGTCTTACTCAGCTCTTTAAGTGAAGTGTTTCATTATATCTAATAGTTTTGAGTTGACTACTCAAGATTTTTTATGTATGCAATCATAGAATCTATGAATAATTACTTTTTTCTATTTGACATTACTTTTATTATTACGGCATCCAGGAAAATTTCTATAATCACAAAAAAAAGGAATTATAATTATATTAACTATTGCTATTTTTAAGTTTTAAAGCAGTATACTGAACGTCTACAATAGAGTTTGATAATGACTAACAGTTTAGAATAAAAATGTTTTCCAGCTTCATCTATTTTAAAATGCTTTTATTGTTTTTAAGTGCTTACTGAACTTTGACCAAAATCTTTACTATCTCATGTAAAATTATCCTCATTTGAGTTCATATTAATTATAAATCACATTTAATAATTTTTTACCTTTATAGATTTTTCTATGAGAGCAGATGGGCTTATGATATAGTGGTCAATGAAAAGTGACACATCTGTAAATTCCGTCAGATTTTCAACTGGAACATGAAACAAGAGAAAAACAACAGGCTATTCCAACTTTCAAAAATATTACCATCCACTGGAGCCAGAGCCACAAAGAAATGATTCCACAACAGCTTTATATCCAGCACATTGAGATGTTAACCAAATCATGTACACAGCTGTCTGGAAGGTGGTAACTTAGCCAGACTGCAAGCATCTTGGTTGGCTACTTACAATTCTCTAGGAAGCTCTGACATTGCCACCCTGTGATATATTAATTGTCAATCCAGGTACGTTAGGTGTTGATTGAATCATCTCTTACATGTATAAGAACAAGTTTTAAAACATTTAGTCATTATTCATCACTAATTATTAATTCATCAAATGTCTGCTGTAAGTTCTGATAAAGGATAAAGTTTGACTCTATACTCATGAATTTTAACTACCTACCAATAAGATGGGATCTCACCATTTAGCCATAAGGATACCAAGAAAATTGTGTTTAAATCTTGTGATGATGGTTGACACTGGTCACCACTATTAGTGGCTGCAGTTAGTTAGTATCTGTAACGGACCTAGTCACCATCATGATCATTTGAATCTCTGTGACATGCAGGCCCCAAAACGGGGGAAAAATCATCATTACATAACTCCGTATACTACATATTTAAAATAACTTTTTAAAACTATGAGTATTTTTCTTAAATAATTTTTCTAAATGGACCTGAGAAGAACAGTTTTTCTTCCTTTTTATATTCACATTAAAATTATTGCAAAATGATATTTATTCTCATGTACTTAAGACCAACAGGTTAAATAAAACTCACTTGTCCTTTGACACAAATTTGTGTCACACTTTACAGAATGAGTTTGCATAATTAAACACAAAGTTGAGTTATTTTTATGTCTCTCATCAGATAATGTTGTGCTCCATCCAAATATTGTGTTTCAAAATATGCAAATTGAGAATTCAATTAGAATTTTACAACTCTTATCACTATTCATCTCTAACAGGAGATATTCAGTTTCAAAAAAGCAATAATTTTAATTTTTTCTGGGGAGTACCCATGACCAGGTTCTGCATGCCCCTACACCAGTTAGATTTTTCAAATAAATTCATTGACATTACTTGCAAGAAAATTAATTTCTATCATATATGCTTGAACAGATTACCTCACATGCCAGACTATTCTCCTTACTCAGTATTCCGACATGCAAGAGAAACGAGTCCAAACTGGGAATTAGAAATTGTTCCCTGCTCTTAATTAATGCTTTTATATTCTCTTGGGGGAAGCGACAGGTTAGTAAGCAATAGGCCTCACTACTATGCACTATTAGTAATGCTGAGAGAAATACAGGTATAAAAGACAGAACCTTACTTATACAACAGGGCTGCAGCTGCCATTATTTGGCTTACTTTTGGTGATCCAAGGGAAACCGTCACCTTTATATCTACATTTGGCCACAATCAGTTTGGAAACATTCCTGTGCTCTGTGTTATTTCTTGTGACCTGGTATCAAGGGGAAAAGATATGGGCATTCCTTCCTTCTGGATCCACTGGACCCCCAGTAAAGGACTTCAAGGTATCATGTGCTACCTCTACTGCTGAAATCATCAGTACTTTTTTTAAAGTCTGGTACCTAATCAGTCCAGAACTGAGCTGTGTTTATGTGCCCCAAAGAAGCCAGCCTGTGTGTCTTAGAACCAAAAGAAAGTATGTGCCCACTGTGTGTAACTACCTTTATTAATGCATAAGGCCCTCTAGGTGAAAATATATCATGGGAAAAGTGATCCACAAAAAGATATCATGAATGTTTCTTTTGGCTGGTCAAGAAGCTCTCAGGAGGTGACCAGTATCATCCATACCCTAACTGAATCTTACATCCTTTAGCCATAGAGTTCCTCTCCTATCTCTGTTGTCGGAACATTGAACTTAATGCACAGCTCGGGGAATTTATCGTTAACAGCATCATTAGCTGATCATCTAATGGAATTAAACTTTCTCCATTATGTGAGATTATTTATTTATTTGAATTTTCCCATTATCAGAAACATATTCCCCCAGGCAATTATTGATGCGGAGATTTGATTTTGTCTCCAATTAGTTGACTCTCATGATGATAAAATAGAATAATGAAATAGGCATCCATATAGAATAATCAAGCAGAGTCCATAGCCTATTTATACCCACAGTTTAAACAAAAGAAGGTTTAAGTGTATGAGTTTCCAAATGCTGCTATAAATTACCACAAAGTTAGTGGTTTAAAACACAACAAATTTACTGTTATAATTTTGGAGGTCAGAAGTCTAAAATGGGTCTGCAAGGTTGTAATCCTTTTGGATGCTCAAGGGGAGAATGTTTTCTTGCCATCTCATTTAGATGTTGCTCACATTTCTTGCCTCATAGCCGTTTCCTCCTGTCACTCTGAAACTCTACTTTCATCATCACATCCCTTTCTCAGACTCTGAACCCTCTGCTTCCTGTAAGGACCCTTGTGATGATGTTGGGCCAACCTGAACAATTTAACGTAATTTTCCCATCTCAAAATTCACAACATAACATCTGAAAAATTGCTTTGGCTATAGGTGGGTCATTTGAGATCTTTACTATCTAAGGTACAGGTGATAAAATAGGAGTGTTTACTGTATGGTATAGTAGAAAGTACATCAGTTTTGGAGTCAGAAAGCCCTGTTTTCATATCCTGCCTTTTCCACTCCACCAATTGTCCTACTACCCACAGTTCTCTAATCTACAGTTCTGTCATCTGTAAGAGAAGGGCAATAACATTTACCTTGCAAATTGCAAATAATTTTACCATACCAATTATAGAGATTAAATACATTCATGTATTTAAAATTCCTGACACTTTAAATGCGGTATGTTATTCAACAAATGGTGGTTGCTTTAATTATAATTATCATCAAATTGGAAGCTCTGCAGTCCTAACATTTCCCCCAATGTCTATTTCTTCAACAGCGGTCCCTTCTTTCGTATTTCCAAAAAAGACTACCAATAATGTTATCATGCTTTTCCCAAGTTAAGAATTTGAAATTTAACCACATTGTATGTGTGGGATTTGCACATTCAAGCTCATGATTCTCATCGCAGCACCGTGCTCAGCATACAGTGAGCTCCCCAGCCCTCTATTCCCCGCTTCACATAAGCCTTCCATGCTCCCCCACTGCCAGATATGGAGAGTGTTTTCTTTTTTCGCTCATGTAAGTAATGCTGAAAAATAACTGTGTGTAGAAAATTATCCCAAGTTAATAATGGGATGTTCTATGTTCTGGTCAATGCATTCATTTCTATTGATTCCATAGATGTAAACATACAGTGATGTGTTCAGAACAGAATCTATCTAAACTTTAAATGGAGATTAGTTCTTCCTTTAAAACAACCAATCCACTGATTTCTTTGGAAATCTTTAAAAATCTATCCTACTTTGTCTTGGCAAAGTGTAGACAAACTATTATCCATGAAGAGCAGATGGGACTTCAGCAAAAAATATTCTACAAATAACCATGGTGGAAAAAATCTGATTTTGTAGCCAAGAACCAATTAATGAGCAAACTGTATAAGTTTTAAAATGCCATCTTTCAGTTGACATTCTCACATAATCCATATCAAAATTTCATTGTAATGATTAGGTCACAAGAAAATGTTTTCATGGCATATATAATATCATTACATTTGATTAAAACTTGTTTCTTGCCTTTTAATGAGCTGGGTGTACCCCACGTATTATTTGATGACTCTATCAAGTCATTGTTTAGCCTGGAAAGTACAACCACACCAGGGACTGTAATTCAGCAAACTAGTCACAGAGTATTCAAAAAACTGAAAACATGGAAAGATGAGAAACCCAGAGAAAAAGCATCTGCACATCAGCCTTAAAAGTGGAGGTCCAAAGCAAAGAAGAGAAAATGCTATCAGAATCTGGAAGCTGGGGTCATCAGAAGAGAGCTGAAATCTCAGTGAAGGGGCTGCCCAAGGGACCACCCGATGAACCAGGTGGATGGGTCCACCCATGGGGAGCTAGAACTCTGTAGGAGGGACCCACAGGCAGGACTTAGAACCATGGTTTGGGTTTACAGGCAGGAACGAGACCATAGATGAAATAACTGGTAGCAAGATGGGGCTGTCTAGAAAGAACTAGAGTCATGGAGAATAGCCACCACTGAAGATTCTACCTTAAGCACACAGGCAGAGGACTAGCCTTGCTGCCGTTCCCCCACTCCAACCTCCTGCCTCTTCGGTTGACAGTAAGTTAACAGGTAGGGAACAAAAATGCAGTTTTCAAAGATCAGATCCCTGCTATAGAGAGAAGAATGGAATGAGGTGGAGGCAAAATAGCTAGAACAATGACCCAGAGAAGATAAAAGTAGGTATTAACCTTTAAAAAAAAATCCAGTTTTAAATGATTGTGATTTGCTCTAGTGCTTATTTCTCACTGCTGAGTGCAAACAATTGCTGATATACACGAATGTCCATTAGTATCGTGATTATTAATTTATCTCAGTGTTAGATATAAACTTTTCACTGTTCTAGAAAAACGTAGGCCCTATATAATAAACATTCACCTCAGCCATTTTCATATGCTGGAGCATTTACCATTCCTAGTATATTGGTTAACCTCCTTCTTTTGATATGTGGGCCTTAACATTATCCTCTGCTCACTTCTAATTCTCAGAAAATATGCATATGGCCATCATCACCAAAATTACTAACTACCTTCACATTTCCTCTAACACGGCTTATAACAACTGTGAGGAATCAAGAGGCTGGTTTTGCTCCTCTTTTCAAGGAAGAAGAAACAAACATCAGAGATTCTGACTAATTTCATCCATGTCAAACAACAAATAGCAAGTAGTAGAACTGAAAATAAAATCCAATACTTCTGAACTAAAATATTTTGTTGTTTGGCCTGTACCACTGTTAGAATATATAATTAACTCCAGTTACACCCTGGTAAACGATAGATCTAGAAGCTAACTTACAAAATTAATAAAATAACTGACAATCATTGGGTAAATGACTTCAGCAACACTTCTATGAAGAGTAACTACCAAATTGTCATAAACAATTTGGGCTTTTGAGAAATCTCTATGTGGTTTCTTTACAGATAGAAGGTAGATTAAAAAACTAATTTACACAAACATACTAATATACTGATTCTGTGAATTCATTCCGAGAATCAAATGATTACTATGGGAAAAAAACCTATTTTGAAAAAAAGAAACTACATCCTGGATGTCATCAAAATGGCGGCATGAGGTGAGCCTCTGTAAAGCTCCCCTGGAATTTACAACTAATAGAAAAACAATAACTCCACAAAGGACTCCCTGCACAGCAGACAGGCAAGACAAAGAGGCCGACTACTGAATTCACCTAAAGGTGGGAGAATCACGTGAGTGGGGGAGGAGGGAAGGGAGAAGTTCGAAGACAGAGCCCCAAGGAAGCAGGATGCAGACCAAGCTCAGTGCTCTGAGCTCGCTGTTCCCGGAACTACCACGGCTGTGGGAGCGGGAAGAACTAAACTGCTAGGGCTCCACTTATGGCCCACAGGGCTGAGGGGGGCAGCATATAACATGGCTGAACCCAACACTCACGGCAGAGACCTCGGAGAAAAGACTGAGGGAAGAAGGCTGAAACCGGTGGTATAAGCCCTCACTGCGAGCAGAGAACGGAAGCCTAAGACTAGCCACCCCCTCCCTACCCTCCCAGAGCTCACCCCATCCCCACCTGCCCGGTGCTAGAAGCGGAACAGTAGCAGTGTCAGATCAAAAGAACACAATATTTCCTGTTCTGAAAACTGTGGACAGCAGACGCAGACTCACAGCCCAACTAGTTCTGGCAAAGGGGAGGGAATGTGTAAGCAGGACCAGCTGTGGTGGTGGTTGCTGCCATTGCTATGGGCAACCTCTCACAATTCACCAAGCCCATGGCCCCACCTATCTAGGCATATCCCTGCAGGAGTAAACAGAACTGCTGAAATATACATGCTCTGAATCTGGTGCAGGAGAGCTTTGGAACTTCAAAAGCTCTCCACATACGCACACAAACACTGTGCCCTGTGACCCAGGTGAACTTTTAACAGGAGAAGCCCATCTCCCAGGGAACCCCCCCCCATTGTGTGAGAAGCTGAAATAGTGCAGAGAAAACATAGCACCACCGTGTGAAAGAGAAGAAAAAGGCTGCAGTCAAAGAGAAAGTACAACATTCTACCAAAAAGTACTGGAAAACAAAAGAAAGACCTCTTCCTATCAACCTGTTGCAGAAGCCACTCCTGTAGATATCTAGGAAGAAAAATAATAAATCAGTAATTGTCATAAATAATTAAGGCAACAAGACAGCTCAGAAAGAAAATAAAATGTCTCCAGAAAAGAAACTTAATGAAATGGAAATATGTGACTTAAATGGCAGAGAATGCAAGACTACAGTTCTGAAAAAACTCAACGAGATGCAAGAAAACACAGAAAGCCAGTTTAATGAACTCAGAAACACAATCAAAAAACAACATGAGAATTTACCAAAAAGATTGAAATTTTAAAAAAGAACCAAATAGATTTTTTGGAGATTAAGAACTCAATAGAAGAAATTAAGAATGAAATAACCAGCTTAGGTAGTAGAGTTGACCAGATGGAGGAAAGAATCAGTGACATTGAACATAGAAACCTGGAAATGACAGATGGAAGAAGGAGACTTGAGACTTAAAAGAAATGAAAGAACTCTACAAAAACTTTCTGACTCCATCAAAAGAGCAATATAAGAATAATGGGCATACCGGAAGGAGAAGAAAGAGAGAAGGGAACAGAGAATATATTCAAAAAATTGTTGATGAGAACTTCCCAAACATGTGGACAGAACTGGATCCTCGAATCCAAAAAGGAGATAGAACACGTAATTACCTCAATCCCAACAGACCTTCTCCAAGGCACATTGTATTGAAGCTGTCTAAAATCAACGACAAAGTAAGAATCCTCAAAGCAGCCAGGGAAAAGAAGATGGTAACCTACAAATGAAAGCCTATTAGATTATCATCAGATTTTTCAGCAGAAACTCTACAAGCCAGGAGGGAGTGGAACCAAATATTCAAACTATTGAAAGAGAGAGATTATGAGCCAAGAATAATATATCGAGCAAAGATATCCTCTAGATATGAAGGAGGAATAAAGACCTTTCCAGACATACAGAAGCTGAGGGAATTTTCTAATACACGACCTGCACTACAAGAAATATTAAAGGGGGCTATTCGACCACCATCAACAGGGACAATTTGTGGCAACCAAAACATAAAAAGGGGGAGAGTAAAGGCCTGAACCAGAATATGGGAATGGAGAAAGTAAGCGTGCTGAAGTAAATGGAATACTCTAAATATCAAACTTTGCTTTAAATAAACTTTGGCGTAACCACTCAAAAAAAAAAAAAATCCAGAACTGAAATATATACTGTACTAAAAGAAGAAACAGAGGGAAACATCATAGAAGACCACCACATAGAAATAATAGACAACAACTACAAAAAGGCAAAGAAGCAATGGAGACACAGCCTTACCAGAAAACTAAAGATAGAATGACTGGAAATACTTACATATCAATAATCACCCTAAATGTAAATGGACTGAACTCACCAATAAAAAGGCACAGAGTAGCAGATTGGATCAAAAAACTAAACCCAACCATATGCTGTCTCCCAGAGACACATCACAGCTACAAGGACAAGCATAGACTCAAAGTGAAATGGTGGAAATTGACACTCCAAGCAAATGGTACCCAGAGAAAATCAGGTGTAGCCATAATGATATCAGAGGAAACAGACTTCAGGGTGAAAAAGATAACAAGAGACAAAGACGGACATTTCATAATTGGTAAGAGGACTACACAACAAGAAGACATAACAGTCATCAATATTTATGCCACCAATCAGGGAGCACCGAAATATACTAAGCAACTATTAACAGAAGTAGAGGGAAAAAATGACCCAAACACAATTATACTAGGGGACTTAAATACATCATTGACAGCTATGGATAGATCATCCAAACAGAAAATAAATAACTAAGTAGCAGCCCTAAATGGCACATTAGATGAAATGGACATAATTGACGTATACAGAGCATTTCATCCTAAAACATCAGACTACACATTCTTTTCTAGTGTACATAGAACATTCTGAAAAACAGACCATATATTGGGACATAAAATCAGCCTCAGCAAATTTAAGAAGATTTAAATCATACCAAACATATTCTCTGATCACAAGGCTTTGAAGTTGGATTATCAATTGCAAAAAGAAAGCAGGAAAAAACACAAATACATGGAGATCAAACAACATACTTATAAAGAACGACTGGATATAAGAAGAAATTAGAGGAAAGATCAAAAGATACACAGGAACAAATGACAATGAAAATACATACTACCAAAATTTTGCGGATGCAGCGAAAGCAGTTTTAAGAAGGAAATTTATATCATTACAGGCCTATATCAAGAAACAAGAAAAATCCCAAGTAAATAATACCATGTTACAACTTAAAGAACTAGAAAAAGAAGAACAAGTGAAACCCAAGCTCAGCAGTAGAAAGGGAATACAAAAATCACAGCAGAAATAAATGAAATGGAGAACAAAAAGACAATAAAAAAATTAATGTGAAAAAGATCTGGTTTTTTGAAATGATTAACAAAATTGAAAAACCCTTGGCTAGATTCATTAAGACAAAAAGAGAGAAGACACTAATTAGCAAAATCAGAAATGAAAAAGGGGAAGTTATCACGGACACCACAGAAATACAAAGAATCATCAAGAATACTATGAAGGACTATATGCCACCAAATTCAATAACCTAGAAGAAATGGACAAGTTCTTAGAAACATATAGCCTTCCTAGCCTGAACCAGGAAGAACTGAAAAATCTAAACAGACCGATCACCAGTAACAAAATTGAATCAGTCATCCAAAACCTTTTCAAAAGCAAAAGTCCAGGACCAAATGGCTTCACTAGTGAATTCTACCAAACCTTCAAAGAGGATCTGATACCAATCTTGCTCAAACTCTTCCAAAAAAATTGAAGAAGAGACAATAATCCCTAACACATTTTATGAGGACAACATTACCCTGATACCAAAACCTGCTAAGGACAACACAAAAAAAGAAAACTACAAACCAATATCTCTGAGGAATACAGATGCAAAAATCCTAAACAAAATTCTAGCAAATTAACTACAACAATGCGTTAAAAAGATTATTCATCACGACCAAGTGGGGTTCATCCCCGGGGCACAAGGATGGTTCAACATCCGCAAATCCATCAATGTGATACATCCCATAAACAAATATAGGACAAAAATCATATGATTATATCAATTGATGCAGAAAAAGCATTTGACAAGATAAAACATCCATTTATGATTAAAACACTTAATCAAATAGGTATAGAAGGAAAATAGCTTCACATAATACAGGCTATATATGACAAGCAATCAGCTAATCTCATAATTAATGGTGAAAAACTGAAGCCCTTTGCTCTATGTTCAGGAACATGACAGGGCTGTCCCCTATCACCTCTGCTTTTCAACATAGTGTTGGAAGTCCTTGCCAGAGCAATCAGGCAGGAGAAAGAAATAAAAGGCATCCAAATTGGGAATGAAGAAGTTAAATTATCACTCTTTGCAGATGACATGATGCTATAGATAAAAAACCCTAAAGACTCCACCAAAAAACCTTAAAAATAATCAACGAATACAGTACAAAAGTTCATTGCATTCCTATATACTAACAATGAAATCTCAGAAAAAGCAATACAAAAAACAATTCCCTTTGCAATTGCAGCGAAAAGAATAAAATACCTAGGAATAAACTTAACCAAGGATGTGAAAGACCTATATGCTGAAAACTATAAGACATTTTTGAAAGAAATTGAGAAGACACAAAGAAATGGAAAGACATTCCATGCTCATGGATTGGAATAATCAACATAGTTAAAATGGCCATATTATCCAAAGCAATATACAGATTTAATGCAATCCCCATGAAAATCCAATGGCATTTTTTAAAGAAATAGAAGAAAAAATCATCAGATTTGTTTGGAACCACAAAAGACCCCGAATAGCCAAAGCAATCTTAAGAAAAAAGAACAATACTGGAGGTATCATACTTCCTGACTTTAGCTTGTACTTCAGGGCTACAATAATCAAAACAGCATGGTATTGGCAGAAAAACAGACACATAGACCAATGGAATAGAATTGAGAACCCAGAAATAAAACTACATGAATATGGGCAGACAATTTTTGACAAAGAAGCTAAAAACATACAATGGAGGAAAGACAGCCTCCTCAATAAATGGTGCTGGGAGAATTCGATAGCCACGTGGAAAAGAATGAAACTGGGCTGCTATCTGTCACCATGTACCAAAATTAATTCAAAAATGGATCAAAGACTTAAGCATAAGACCTGACACAATAAACTGCATAGAGGAAAAGATAGGTACTACACTTATGGACCTTGGGTTCAAAGAGCATTTTATGAATTTGACTCCAAAGGCAATGGAAGTGAAAGATAAAATAAACGAATGGGACTATATGAAACTTAAAATCTTCTGCACAGCAAAAGAAACCATCTACAAAATAAAGAGGCAACCAACTGAATGGGGGAAGATTTTTGCAAACAGTGCCTCCGATAAGGGGCTAATATCCAAAATATACAAGGAACTCATGAAACTCAACAACAAAAAGACAAACAACCCAATTGAAAAATGGACAGAGGACCTGAAGAGACATTTCTCCAAAGAGGACATACAAATGGTAAATAGACATATGAAAAAATGCTCAACATCACTAATCATCAGAGAAATTCAAATAAAAACCACAATGAGATATCACCTCACCCCAGTCAGAATGGCTATCATCAACAAGACAAATAGCAACAAGTGTTGAAGAGGCTGTGGAGAAAAAGGAACCCTCATACACTGTTGGTGGGAATGCAGACTGGTGTAGCCGTTATGAAAGGCAGCGTGGAGGTTCCTCAAAAAATTACGAATAGAATTACCAAATGAGCCAGCAATCCCTCTCCTGGGTATCTACCAAAAAATATGAAAACATTTATCCAGAAAGAGACGTGTGCTCCAATGTTCATTGCAGCCTTGTTTACGGTGGCCAAGACATGGAAACAATCAACATGTCCTTCCATAGATGAATGGATAAAGAAGTTGTGGTATATATACACCATGGAATACTATTAGGCATTAAGAAATGATGATATCGAACATTTGTGACAACATGGATGGATTTTGAGAGTATAATGCTAAGTGAAATAAGTCAGACAGAAAAGCAGAAAACCATATGATTTCACTGATTGTGGTATGTTAATCAAAAACAACAAAAGAACAAGACAAACAAATGAGAAACAAAAACTCATAGACACAGACAATAGTTTAGTGGTTACTATAGGGCAAGGGGGGGTGGGGAGTGGGAGATGAGGGTAAGGGGGATCAAATATATGGTGATGGAAGGAGAACTGACTCTGGGTGGTGAACACACAATGGGATTTATAGATGATGTAATACAGAATTGTACACCTGAAATCTATGTAATTTTACTAACAATTGTCACCCCAATAAATTTAAAAAATGTATATAACAGAAAAATGTAATGTTCATTAAATTATTCAGAGATTAATAATTTAAGAATTATTATAATTATTATTAATAATAATTAATTACAAGAATGCTAAAAATTACTGAGGTCACTGTGATGCATAACAATAATGTATGAAATGCTAAACATTTCTGGCCTTTAAAACAAATTTTGTAATATGAAAGTAATAAAAATGCTATGTAAACTTTTGGGAAAGATATAAAAATGTGAAGACTAAAATAAGATGTTAAAATTTTGTTGTTTCCCAATATTTTTTTTAAACTATTGTTAACTGATTATAAAAGCAGTAAGAATTCCTCATAGAGCATTTATAAGGTATCAAAATATAATGTAGTCTAAAATAAACATTATCAATATTATTTTCATCCACTTCATGGAATGCTACATTTTTCCCAAGGTTTAGAGATTTTGCGTTGCATTATATTTGACTAACATTTTGAATTAACAAAATTAAGTCAATGATTAAGGATGCTTGTATTAAGCAGGGAATCATGTTAGAAAGTAGACTGACTTTGGACATCGTTAATTAGTATTGAAACTATCTTATGACAACTTTTGAATTATTTGTCATAGTATTATTGTAGCGTTGCAAGGAATTGAATTTTCACAAAAGGCAACCCTCATTTAAAAAATAATCAGTGTGTTTTAGAACATAAATGGTCATGACTCATATTTTCATTGAGTATATAATATTATTTTTCTGTTTAATGCTTTTTAACTGAAATTGTATGTTCTCTGATATCAACTGCAAGAATGAAAGGAAAGAAGCTTATCTTTTTTCTCTTTTAATTTATCAAGGATACTTTTGCTTATCATTTTACATATGACATTTTTGTTTTACAGCTATAGGTAGATTTCTAACAATTATCAGTATTTATAAATTAATTTGACATGTTATAGGAATGTGTTTCATTTAAAAGGGAGGTATTTGTTTAGTACCATTGCTCCTATATTTCATCTTCTTTATGCAATTACATGTAATATTTTCTGATTCTATGCATTCTTGTTTTATGTTGTTTCCCACATTTTGTTTGCTGTAAACTTTTCTTGTCTGATAGGTATAGTCTGTCAGTATTCCATGTAGAAAACAGATAGCAAGTCAGCATTTGACATAAAATTGTTAGAATTTCTGGAGAAGAAAACTCTAGCCTGAGACTCCAGGAAGAATTTTCTGATTATTGAAGGACTGGCCCTTCAATGGAGCTGCTATCTCTGAAATCGCCTTGGGAATATTGAGTTTACGAATATATGTGAGTGATGTCCAATGTAAAAACTGGAGTCAGGAATCTACTTCTGCCTCTGCTGCTGCTGCTGCCATATCATCTGGGAAACTGAAACCTGGATACTTGGACAGCTGACTCAGGAAAGACTCATCTCCACAACCATGTTTGATAATAGCTAAAATAGAAAAAGACAATCTCTAATTCAATTCCACATTCCAAAGTTTCTGTGCTTTTACTTGGTTGGTGAGAGTTAATTTCCACCCAAACCCTAACTGTGAAGGAGTCTGGGAAGTACATTGCTTTGCTCTCTAGGCTCTGTATAGTAAGGTCCTATAGAAGAAAGGTGAGATAGAAATGGAGTTGGCATTTCCACACTATCTATCCTAAGATGGTATGTTCTATTTGTAATCTTATTTGAATAATTTGAATGATTAATTTTTTTTTGTTTTACAGTCAGAATTAAACTCTAATTTTATAATTGTGAGAGGTAAGCAGTAATTTTCAGGCTTTGTTTATACATAAGTTATTTTCTAATCCTTATACTTAAACATATATAAAACAATGTAGTATTATATGTACATAAACAAATATATAATTATAAATATATGTTATGTATATTTTAAAATAATTATTGACCCCAAGAATCTAAGTTGATAAGCCTATTGTCAGAACCATCTTCCTTTGTCCCACTGATATTGTGAACTTTTTTCCTAGGTGTTTTAAAGAAATTATTTTTAGAAACATATCTGAGACACTCTGTGAGTATACAAAATCATAATTTTTTGAATTAAGTATGTGTGACACACTATAACAACAACACATTCCTAGTCCAGCATATCCTTCATGTATCTTAAAGCTATTTCTTAATTTTAGTTAGTTTTTTTTGTGTGTGGGGGGGGGGGTTTATTATAAGTTGTTAAAATCTGGACTATTTCCCCAAAGTAGCTTGAAGCTGCTAAAACGGATGTAGCCCTCACAGAATTTTCCTCCGTATCATCATGATCTGTAGTCATCCTTTATAATATCTTTCATGTAAGTAAATATGCTCTATAAACACTCCAATTGCCTGATATTTAAATCAATTCAGTAAATTTTAATTGTATACTTCATACATTCCAGGATTATAATAGGTGCTGGGACTTCAACAATAAATGTCTCGTTTCATTCCATGGAGTAACAGTTTTCATACTCTAATACAAATCAATAAACCCTCTGACAAAAACCTAAATAAAATATCATAGAAAAGTGTCATTAATTCTGCCTGGGTTATAAATCAGGGCAGATTTCACAGACGAGGTAACAAACAGTTCACCAGATCTCTCAATTTCTTCGTTAAAAAACAAAACAATGTTAGAACCATGGCAGCGTCAGAGGTCCTCCTTGATTTATCCCCTTGAAGTTACAAGTTGAACAGCTATGATTCAACAAAGGATTCCCTACGTAACACACAAACATGTCTGAGAGATCTTCATATTGAATCATCTGAAGGTGAGCGAATCAGAGTGAACAGGGGAGGAGGGAAAGGGGAAGTACAGAGATGGGGGATACGGGATGCAGCCTGTAGTTCACAGCATTCCCGGGAGAGGGGAGGATTGAGACTACCCGGAAAGACTATTAGACTATTAGAAACAATAAAAAAAAAAAAATACAGTAAAGTTTGTAGGATACAAATTGATGTACAAAAACCCATTGTATTCCTATGTACTAAAACTGAAATTTCAGAAAAAAATGACAGCAATTCCTTTTGCAATTGCAAGTAAAAGAAAATAACTAGGAATAAACTTAACAAAGGCGGTGAAGGACCTATCCAGGGGTGTCAAAACTGCAGCCCGCGGGCCAACTGCGGTCTACAATCCATTGTTAATTGGCCCGCAGCAAATTCCAAAAATATATTTAGTTTACTTAAATAAACCAGGTGAGGCAATACATACTTCACCTTGAGTGAGTGGCCTGGCTGTTTGTATATTTTACTGCATATGGCCCTTGGTGAAAAACGTTGAAAAAAGTTTTGACACCCCTGACTATACACTGAAAACTATAAGACATTATTAAAATAAATTAAAGAAGACACAAAGAAGTGGAAAGATGTTTCTTGTTCATGGATTGGAAGAATCAACATAGTTTAAAATGGCCATATTACTCAAAACAATATACAGATTTAATGGAATCCCCATCAAAGTCCCACTGGCATTTTTTTAAAGAAGTAAAACAAAAAATCATCAGATTGGTATGAAATCACAAAAGATCCTGAATAGCCAAAGCTATCCAAAGAAAAAAGAACAAGGCTGGAGGTATCATGCTCCCTGACTTCAATTTATACTACAACGTGACAATAATCAAAATAGCATGGTATTGGCAGAAAAACAGATACACAGACCAATGGAATAGAATTGAGAACCCAAAAATAAACCCACATACTATATACAGGCAGACAACTTTTGACAAGGGAACCAAAAACATATGCTGGAGAAAAGAAAGCCCTTCTTTTCTGGGAAAACTAGAAAGCCACATGCAAAAGGATGAAACTAGACTGCTCTCTGTCACCATATACCAAAGTCAACTCAAAATGGATCAAAGACGTAAACATAGACCTGAAACAGCACATTGTATAGAAGAAAGCATAGGTACTAAACTTAATGGACCTTGGGTTCAGAGGATTTTATGAATTTGACCTCAAAGGCAAGGAAGTAAAAACTAAAATAAACGGTTTTGGAGGTTGACCGTAGCTTAGGTGTGAGGTCTAAGTAGTCTAAATCAATTACCAAAACCACATCCCCCAGCCAGCAATTGGGTTTAAGAACCCAAACCTGTGAAAAACAGTGTAGGGCTTTCTTGGTCCCAGACATAGGTTCAAGATGGTTACAAAACTAGATTTGGGCCAATGAAATATAAGATGAATGTTGAAAGGGGGATTCTAGGATTCTAGGAAACTTATTTTTCCAGCAAAACTTGAAGAGAGCACTGCTGGCCTTTGGCAGATATACTAACAACACTGCAGCTATCTGATTACCAGCCTAGAAGAAAGATCTTCCCCAGTCCCTCTGCACGATTCACAGGGGGATGGAGACAGAAGCATTGAATTAAGTCCTGTACCTGCCAGACCAGTGGACTTCCAGGTATGAGAGTCTATAAATGTTCTTATTGTTTAAGCTAGTTTGATGAGACGTTTCCATTGTTTGCAATCAAAAGCATTCCAAATTAATTTACTAGTTAACAACTGAATATAAAAAAAGAGCTAGCTTAAGAATTAAGATAAATAAAATGCAACAATATCTTAAAACAATATAAACCAAACTAGTAAAAGGAGACAAGGGTGAAATCAGAGAACCTAAAATATTACTACGCTAAAATAAACGAGAATAAAAAGTCTAGGTAGAAAATAAGTCGCAAATCCATTTGGCAAAATATCCTTAAATTGGGCAGAAGTGACAAACAAAATCATTGAAACATCATCAAAACATTCTGTACTGGTAAGGCTCTTTCAGATGAAAAAGAACAACTGATAAATACATTACTTAAGAAGTGCTGAAGATTTAATACAAGGGATGTTTCCAGTCAAGGGTACGTAACAGAAATATCTGTGCAGTTTTTTAAAATGACTCATTCCTGATTTCAGCCCTGGCAATTCTGCTAAGACAGGTGTGAGTGAGGTCCTGGCCTGCACAATTCTATGGATTGTTGAGAACAACACAAGTTTGGATCTCTTCCTGTGCCATCTTTCCATATGTATCTCCACATATGTGTGGCTTATAGCTCTGTGTCTCTCTGTGCAGATCCATCTCTGCATGTGAGTTTTTCTGCATGCCTGAGGCTCTGTCAGTGTTCCTCTCTGTTTCTCTCTCGTTGTCCCTCTGTATCTCTTCTATGTCTCTGTATGTCTCTCCGTACCTGTAATATATCTATGTATTTCTCTGCATGGTGTGTGTCTCTGTGTTTATGTCAGTGAGTGTTTATCTTTTTGTCTGCCTGTTTTTCTGTATCTCAGTATGTGTTTGCTCTTTGGGTCTCTGTATATCTCTGCAGCCTTTTATCTGTGTCTATTTGTATGTTTCGGTGTGAATCTCTCTGTGTGTATCTTTCTTTTGTCTCTTGCTGACACTGTTAATTGTGAGCAAGAACATACTCAGTCTTTGTCTAAAACAAGGACATGTGAAAGCCACACCCAAGTTCCATGGACTTCAGTGCCAAATCCCTCAGGAGACTTGGTCAGCCAATATGTCGGTATTCTCTCCCTCTTCCGGCTATGACCTTCACCACCCGTCAGAGCAGTTAAATCACTAGACAAGAAATGAGTCCCTCGTTTGATGGGGAGAACCTGTGTCTCTGAGTGCTTTATGATGATCTTACAGTATCAGACACACCTGTTCAGCCCTCACCTCAAACTCTTGCCAAGCAAGACAAAACTCCCCACACTGAGGGCAAATGTGTTATTTATTTTGATGATCTGAAAGTAATCCTGCCTGCATGCAGGTATCATTACCTAGTCGTGTCACTTCTAACTCCTTACTGACTCACGTAATCATATACCGTTCTAGGGCACGCCCATCGAGCATAGCCACACCACACTTCCATCCAGGGACACCCCCAGCTTCCTTCATCTACAGAGCACTTCGGTGCAATAGTTGCTTAGCAGTGTGGCAGCCAGCACCCTCTTCTGCCCTATTCCGCCCTCACATCTAAAGATATTGTGTGCATTTTCTTTAATTAATTCCTGACTTTGAAACCTGTCTTGTTCTGATCTGGATGTTCCGTAGTTCTGCCTTCTTAGTTCCTTACTGGAGTGCTCTCGGCTTGGCCCCTCCTTAACTGTCTTCTGCTGTTCCACGTCAGATCTTTATTTCTCTCCGACCACTCTTTTTTTCAGTCTAGAAGTTCCAGCACTAACACCCTGTTGCCATTGTTTCATGAATAGTCCCCATAACATTTTCTGATAAAATACACTTCGGATATTTCCAAACATAATTTTAAAATATATTAACCCCCAAAATGCTCAATGAGTGAAATAATATAGGATGTCAGTGATCTGTAGATTTCTGGAAAGAAAAGGAATGGCTGCGAAAGCCCGGGTTTTAATCTTTGTGCTGGCTGTGTGAACGAACGCAGAGGAGGTAACTTCCTCAGTCGCTTTGTCCATGTGGAAAACGAGGAATTAGACCTTATAAATATTAAGATATGGTGGGGTTCTAAAAATTTCTAGTCACCACAGAAACAAATTTTCACTGAAATATAAGCATGTATTACCATTCGTTTTAGGACACTTAAGGAATTAATCATAATTCCCCATGCTCTTGTTCCCAATCAAATATTAGTTCACTTTTGCAAAATAGATTTGCATTTATTTTTTGCACATGATTTCTAATTCGGTTTAGTTTGTGTTTTCTAATTTAGACTTTTGTAAAACTTTTCCTGAAAAATAATCCAATTGACTAGAACTCATTTCACTGCTAAGAGGCAGAATAAGTCCTTAATTTCATCTCTCATTATGAATTCCAACAACTTAGTTTATATTCATTTATTTACAGTACATTAGTTCCTTTTTTCACACATGAGAAATTTGAATCTAACATATTTAGGCTAGAACAAATTTACTGAGATCAAATGCAGTGTTTGGCTTTTTAATCACAAAACAACAAAGCTATTTAAGACAATGGGACATCTAGTGCATCGATGCCTTTTGGCTCTTCTAACTAGTTATTCTGAAAATGAACTTATCTTCTTGGAACTATAGAATGTGAAATCTTCATATTTTTTTTTCTTTCTAAAAAATTAGTTCAGTCCAGATCACAACCAAATAATGGAGTAAACAAATGGTGAAAATGAGAACGAATCATGAACATAAGACACTTGGTTAATTAACACTTGACTAGGGAAAGGAGTACAATGTTGATTAAACAGTGTTGAAATTATTTCGGTGGGCCTGTCTGAGAACACACATTTTGGATTTTGGGATAATTTTAAAAGGCTTCACAGATTATGCCTTACATGAAAAGGGTGCTGATACTGTTACTAGCTAAGTCTTAAGTCATTGGCAGAAGAAAGCTTTTCAGTAGTACAAAATGCTCAACTAACTTGAGCTCATTAGCTGATGTAAAGAAAAATAAAGAGAACTTCCAAATGGAACCAAATCCCACAATTAATATGTATTTCTGATTTCTTATGTCTCTGCTTTTCTCCATTTTAACTGCCATATCACAGTTAATTAAAACATTGCTGCAATTGGGTTTTTCCATTATTTCGAATATTTGTAACAGAATTTTTGCTTTATGTATTGAATATCTTGCTAGTTATTGAATATAAATAGACTCAGAATTGCCATGTCTGTCCCTTTCACCATTATATTAGTCTGTCTTCTTATTTCACTTTATAATATTTCCCTTACATTTTATTGATTTAAATAAGAGAAGAAAAGCAATTGTGGCAATATTATCAGGCAGATAATTTTGTCCACTATTTTATTCCAAACTTGAATTTTACTTTAAGTGTGTCTTTTGTATATGGAAAAAATTAGATATTTTGTTTTTGCAAATCACACACTTGATCTATGTCCTTTTGACATTTTGTAACTTGCCTTTTATCTAACTTAACAATGAAGAAGTATGTATCTTAAATGCCATGATGATACCAAGAATTGTGCTAAACACTAGGGATACTATAGAAAAGATACTGGCAGCAGGTTTTATTCAGCTTTTTATCTTGTATTGAATTAAGCGTGATTTTTCAAATTTGGAAATTAAATCAGTTTGTAGCAATAATTATACATACACTTATCTGTAGAATTCATTATTGAACTCCTTGAGCTATTATTAATCCTTTATACAACTCAAATAGCCCACAACAACTGTGGATTCCATTATATGGGAAAGAAGTATATTTTATGATTCTATTTTTTCAGTCCTCCACCATCCTATTAATGTAATTAGAACTATGAAAACATTGCTGTGGGTTTTTGTATTGTGTATTCTTTGTAATGTATTAGTTTCAACACTTAGATAACTCTAACCAGCTGCAGTCATTTATTTCCATGTTCTTACCTGCTTACCTCTTTGTAAATGGATTTGTCAGCATCCCTGTTCAAAAATTGTTTTTGAAACTCAGTTTTATACCTGGAGATATTTCCTTAAGGAAATTTTGGTGAAAGGGCATATTTTATAACTGTCCAAAGACATATCTGATAATTCTTTTTTTGCTTCCATCTATGAAGATAAGTATGGCTGCATAGGCAATTCTTGAAATATACCCTTCTCTCGCAGAATTTCTCATGTAACTCTATTTTTAATTTATTTTCAAGTAGCATGATTTTCCTCCTTATTAGCTTGCACATTTATTTATTTTACATTATATTTATAATTTTATGAGATTATATGGCACTCAGGATAGTATCACAAATTACATGGCAATCATGATAGCTATCACAAATATCCTGCTTCTCCATTTTTTTTTCTAGGTACTTAATAGGATTGCATTTCTCTGTCACTTTTTAATTTAGGCATGGTCATGTTTTGCTTTGGCCAACAGAAAGTGAATGGAAATGACATGGTATTTCTGTGTGAAAGCTATAAAGGCATGTGCAAATCACCTAATTGTTGATGGAATCTTTGTCAGGCAGAGTCCTTCAGGGACTGAAAAGGTAGCATCTGCCCCTTCCCCCAAAAGTCTTTATTGGACCTGAATGAAGCATGAGCAAGAACTTAATTTTTCCTATGTTCAAATTTGGGAGTTGTTTTGTTACTTCAGCATAGTGGTCTATCTTAACTGACAAGGGCTGTATCTTTTTTGTTAATTTCAGCTACAACCCAGTGAACCTATTTATTTTGGGATATGTTTTCCTGTTCAGAGAAAACATCTTCCACTCTATATGTCCTTATCAATCTTGTGCTGGTCTTTCTTCTTCTCTGATAATATCTGGTATTGAAAGGTCAGATCTCTGAGATTAGTTCTTCAGATACATCATCGTCTTTCTGGGAGCTAAATAATTTTCCTGATTGCCTGCTTCTTGGTGAAGAACAAAGGGATGTGTTTTGGATAGAGAGATATAATGGGTGTTCCCCTCATCTCTTTACTTAACTCTTTAATGTTCTAGGTAACTTTCACATTTATTTTCTTTCATTCTACTTTGTTCTGTGCAATATAGATCCCACCTTTTACTGATTTCAACAGAATTTTTAGCCCAAGGTAATGCAATATTCGTTAGCCACAATCTTTGCAAAATATGCTATCTGGTATCACATTTGGGATATGGTCATTTCAAGCACTATTTACTTGCATTCGAAGTACTCAGGTAAAAAAAACCCTTGAGTAAATCCCTGAAGATGATCAGGGTCCAGGACTTACGCAAAGCATAAGGAACTGATAAGGTAGCAGATAGGTATGTCAAACTCATGAAGGTTAGCAGAAAAACATTAGAGAATGAGTGAAGGTTGATAATAGGTTTCTCAGGGATAGAACATCCCAGATATTTTTTATACCTTATGTAATTATCTTAAGAAAAATCTTCCCATATGTAATTTTACAGATGAAAAAACTGAGTTTGGAGATGTTGGAGACTATGATGAGAATCTCACACAACAACTACTACAGAGTTTATAAATTAAACTTGTCATTATTCCTACATCCTTGCCTTCCGGGAAGCAGGAGAATCTTCCCTTAGGGCTTCTAGGAAGCTTAGTAATGCCTTTCTTTGTCGTGTCCATATAATTTCTCTTCATGTATTTCTTTATGCTTCCAGGAAGGGGACAGGGCACATACAGCAGGGGACAGCATTGCAGGTGCAGATTTAAGCCTTGAGGTTACTTTGTTACTCCCCATAAATTCATTAGTTGATATATTCTTGGTCCCTGCTTTCACTTCCGCCTTTCCTACAGAGGCTCATCCAGAACCAGTTAGTGACTGTTCAACCTACCTGGCTCCTTCTGCTGGAAGGTGACTTCTGACTAGGTAGACCAGGTACTACTCAAAAGTTCTTCAATTCTTTTTACTCCATAAATATTTTAGTACCAAGTTTAATTCCTATTATTAATTTTTATGAAGGTGATTATTTTAGGGGAAATTGAATGTGGAGGCAGTCTATATCTAAGTTGATATAAGGCATAAAAATATACATAGGAAGCTAGAGATGAGAGCAAAAGAAGCCCTGAAAGTAAATACCTAGGGATTAGCAAAAATTCCTGGAAGAAATTTAGGCTTTCAAAGACAGTAAAATTATTGCATCCAAACCAAAAATATGGAATTTAGAGGGACAACCAGAGGACAATCTGCATCAGGTGTGAAATAAACAAAATTACATTAAATCTATGATATGATGAAAGGCTGAACCTGGAAAATAGGAAGGCAAAGGGAAGGATGGAGAGATTCAGAGGGGGACAGGGCGGGGGATGTGGGAGGGATCTGACAGACTAGATGAACAGGCAGGGGCTGTGGTTTCAGTTTCCTCATAGATACACCATGGAGTAAGGAAGTTATCCACTGTCTTCAGTTTCCATTGCCGATGGTGAAAAGTTCCGGGAGGTTTTATGTCTTCTCATTTACTTCCATGGTCTGCAGTTTATTATGCTGTGACTTCAAGTAGATTTTTAAATTTATTATGCTTTTTATATCTGGAAAATATGCAGCATTGAAATATTGGTTTTGCTCCCTTTATTCCATGTGGATTTCCAGTGAAATGCTGTCAGGACTTCTCTATGTTCCTTGGTTTCATCTAGTCTCTCTTTCCTAGTTTTGCATTCTTTGTTTATGAGTTGCATTATGAATAATATCTTCATATTCCTCTTATAGTTTGTTGGTATGTGCTGCAGCTATGCTTTATCTACTGTTTAAACACATCAGATAATTTTTATTTTTTTTTATTAGTTTCAGGTGTACAAGACAAGGTAATACTTAGACGTTCATCATTTATATCCCTCACACTGTGAACACCCCTCCCCCCATCCATTATCCCTCCGACCTCACACCCAGCCATCACATTATATATATAAAATTATAGTTGGCATTCATTAATGTTTAGCTTCTGGTGTACAATGCCATGATCAGGCATCCACATTATCTCTGAGGTGGTCTCCCAAATAGGACGCATGTCCATCGGATACCCAACAAAATCTTTACGACATTATTGATTAAGTTCCCCAAATTAATTTTCAGAAAACCCTGAGGCCATCTTGTGGTTACCAGCTGCTTCCTAATCCCTTCACCTTTCCCCTTATCCCCAACCCCCCCCACCCCCGCCCATCTAACAATTCTCGGTTTATTCTTTGTGCCCTCAAAACTGTCTCTGATTAGTTCATTCACATATTCTTTTCTTTCGATTCCGCATATAAGTGAGATCATATGGTACTTGTCTTTCTCTTTCTGACTTATTTCACTTAACATAATGTTCTCTAGATCCATCCATGTTGTTGCAAATGATAAGATTTCTTTCTTCTTTATGGCTGCGTAATACTCCATTGTATAAATGTACCACAGCTTCTTAATCCAGTCATCTCCCGATGAGCATTTCGGTTGTTTCCATATCTTGGCTATTGTGTAAAGTGCTGCAATAAAGACAGGAGTGCATACTGATTTTTGAATTGGAGTTTTGGATTTCTCCGGGTAGATGCCTAGGAGTGGAATTACTGGATCATAGGGTAGTTCCATTTTCAGATTCCTGAGATACCTCCATACTGTTTTCCATAGTGGCTGCACTAATCTGCAATCCCACCAACAGTGCACTAGCGTTCCCTTTTCTCCACATCCCCGCCAGCATTTGTTGTTTGTTGATTTATTGATGATAGCCATTTTGACTGGAGTGAGGTGGTATCTCATTGTGGTTTTTATTTGCATTTCTCTAATGGTTAGTGAGGTTGAGCATTTCTTCATATGTCTTCTTGCCTGCTGTATGTCTTTTTTAGAAAAATGTCTCCTCAAGTCCTCTGCCCATTTTTCAATTGAGTTGTTTGTTTTTTTGGAGTTGAGTTGAGTAAGTTTTTTATAGATTTGTGATATTAATCCCTTATCAGATATATCATTGGCAAATATCTTTTCCCATTCAGTAGGATCCCTTTTTGTTTTATTGATGGTTTCCTTTGCTGTGAAAAAACTTTTTAGTTTGATGTAATCCCACATGTTTATTTTTTCTCTTACTTCCCTCGCGCGAGGGGATATATCAGTGAAAATCTTACTCCGGGTAATGTCCATGAAGTTTCTTCCTATATTTTCTTCTAGATATTTTATGGTTTCAGATCTTACATTTAAGTCTTTAAGCCATTTTGAATTTATTTTTGTATATGGTGTAAGGAGGTGGTCCAGCTTCATTTTCTTGCATGTGTCTGTCCAGGTTTCCCAACACCACTTATTGAACAGACTGTCTTTACCCCATCGTACATTCTTGCTTCCATTGTCATAGATTAGATGGGAATATAGGCATGGATTTACTTCTGGACTCTCTATTCTGTTCCATTGATCTATGTGTCTATTTTTATGCCAGTACCATGCTGTTTTGATTACTATAGCCTTGTAGTATAGTTTGAAATCAGGTATCGTTATGCCTCCCACTTTGTTCTTATTTCTCAAAAATTGCTGAGGCTATCCGGGGTCTTTTATAGTCCCATATAAATTTCAGGATTATATGTTCTATTTCTGTGAAAAATGTCATTGGTAGTTTGATAGGAATTGCGTTGAATATGTATATTGCCTTAGGCAGTATGGACATTTTAACTATATTAATTCTTCCTATCCATGAACATGGAATGTGTTTTGATCTATTTATGTCTTCTTTCATTCATTTCTTCAGTGTCGTATAATTTTCTGAGTACAGATCTTTTACATCTTTGGTTAGATTTATTCCCAGATATTTTATAGTCTTTGGAGCAATTGTAAATTGAATTGTTTTTTTAATTTCTCCTTCTGATATTTTATCATTAGTGTATACAAATGCAACTGATTTCCAAATATTAATTTTATATCCTGCTACTTTACTAAATTCATCTATCAGTTCTAATAGTTTCTTGGTGGAGTCTTTAGGGTTCTCTATATATAGTATCATATCATCTGCATATAATGACAATTTTACTTCCTCCTTACCAATTTGGATGCCTTTTATTTCTTTCTCTTGTCTGATTGCTGTAGCTAGAACTTCCAGCACTATGTTGAATAGAAGTGGAGAAAGTGGGCAACCTTGCCTGGTTCCTGATCTTAGGGGGAATGTCATCAGATAATTTTTAAATTTGAGGATTATATTTTGTATCCTTTAAAAATTGTTCCTGGTCATTTCTGATGGTCACATTTCTCTTAATACTTTTGATCTCCATTAATTTTTTAGATACTTTAGACATACTTATGTTGTACTTTATTTCCTATATTTTCAGTATCTGTACTTTATGTGTATCATTCTGCAATCTCCACTGTCTATTGATGAGGGAGGTATTGCGTTTACTCATCTGTTTCCTAGGTTTAATTATGAGCTATTTGGTGGAACTTTAATTTTGGGAATCCTCGAGCGTGCATTAAGATGCTTCATCTTTGTTTCTGCCTGGACAAGGGAGCTCTACCAATCTGGAGACAAAACCTTTTGTTTTGTTTCTTGGATTTAGACTTCACAGCATCAAGTGCGGTGTAATTCAAATCCCAGGACTGCATGAGAGAAGGCCTATGAATGCACATTATTAGGGAAAACAATAGCATTTCTCCCAACAAGGTTCAACAGGCACAAACTGCTTCTTTTGTTTCATTTGGCCAGCATGCAAATGTTTTTCTGTGCCCCTTTTTTAATCAAGATGTAGTTATTTGGGGTTTCTGTCTGAATGTGGAGAGTCTCAGGTTCAGCTTCCTGACTTGTCAGACTTGAATGTTGTTCCACAGTGGGGCTTAGAGAGCCAGCAAAACTCAAGGTGTCTGAGTTGGGCACACTTCAAAACAAGCCGGGGCTTCTGTGTGAATTTTACATTCCAGTTTTAGGTCAGAGTTGTTTGTTGTGTTTATTTGTTTGTGTTTTGTGACTTTTTGTTGGTGGTGGCATTGTGGTTAATGGAGGAGGACTTGCCTTACTGTTCTGTAAGCCCGGCAATGCTTTTCAAAGCACGTTAGCTCTTATTTAAACCGCATTTAGGTGTTTTGCAAAGGAAAGGTGTTTAAGAATATCTGGTTTTATTAAACTCCTATACCAGAAATCTCATGAATTTTGTTTGCTGTTTAAAAAATTGGACTTTATATCAAGCTTACTAGCTATTTTGAACTATAACTCCTAGCAAAATACTTGTGGGGGTTTACTGTAATTTTATGTATATATTTTTTTCAGAGTAAGACATAAACATTATTCCAAGTGTCAGTTCTGTAAGTCTTTGAAGAAATATCAGTTTTCAGAATTTATGTTATTATGACTTTGTAACTATTCATTATAATACCGAATAATATTTTAAAATGGGTTTCCTTGCCATTATAACACCCTGCTTTACCTGCAGGATAATAATTTTCTCAATTTTTTACTTATGTGGTTTCCTATATATCTATAATCTCTCAGACCTGCTGACTACATGGCCTGACCATCAAATAATAATTTGCATTTTTTCCCTGAAGACCTCCCATCTACAGTGCTCCATCCTCATAGCTTCACTGCTGTCATCTTAGGAATTTGGCTTTACTGTTCTCCTGTAATTGGAGCCTGAGTTTCTAGACTCAATGTCTTTTTTTTTTCCCTCGGTAGTTTTTTCCCTTATAGTTTTCTTTGCAACAGTTCTTCAGTAGCTTCCTAGGAAATGTGCATGGGAAGTAATGTTTTTGAGAACTTGCATATCTAAGAAATATTATTAGTCCATATTTATTCTTGATCAGTAGTATATCAGGCTAGAGAAGTCTCGGTTGTACACTTTTTATTTCTATTAAAAATTTGAAGATATTCTTCACTGTCTTCTGGCTTTCTCTGTTGCTGGTTGGATGCCCAGTGTCTTTCTGATTTCTCTAGACTTTGTATACATGTTGTTTTTGTCTTGACACTTGTAAATCTTTCCCTTTAATCCCTAGGTTTATGGTGTGAATGTGTACCCCTGAAATTCACACTGTGTTTCCCTGAAAATAAGACCTAGCTGGACCATCAGCTCTAATGGGTCTTTTGGAGCAAAAATTAATGCAAGACCCGGTCTTATTTTAATACAATATAGGACTGGGTCTTATATAATACCCATTATATAATACCCTTATATAATTATATAATATAGTATTATAATATAATATAAAATACTGGGTCTAATATAATACCAGGTCTTGTATTAATTATTGCTCCAAAAGATGCATTAGAGCTGATGATCTGGCTAGGTCTTATTTTCCGGGAAACACGGTATGTTGAAATACTAAATGCCAAGGTGATGGTATTAGGAGGTGGGGACTTTAGGAGGACTAGGTGATAAGGGCAGAACCTTCAAGAATAGGATTACTTTTCTTATAAAGGAGACCCCAAAGAGCTCTCTGGCCCCTTCCACCATGAGATGGTACAGTGAGAAGTTTGAGACCCAGAAAAGAAGACTTTATCTAACCATACTTGAACCTGATCTTGACCTTTCAGCCTCTAGAACTTTGAGAAATAAAATTCTGTTGTTTGTAAGCTGCCCAGTGTATGGCATTTTGTTACAGCAGTCTGAACAGACTAAGACAGCTGGTAGTCTGGAATGTCATTTAACTTGCTTTGCCATGGACCTTTTTTCATTCTTCGATCATGGCACTTGTTGACCCTTTCAGTTACAAAGCACATGAGTAAACTGTTGAAAATGTCTTTTCTCCATATCGTCTCAACATTTGATAATTTGGAATTTTGCTTTACTGCTCTGTAACTTTTTTTTCTCCTTTTTATTTTTCTTTTTATATTATTTAAGACCCAATCCTATATTATATTAAAATAACATATATATCAACATGTATATCAGGTTCAACATGTATATCAGGTTCTCTTTTATGTATCTGTTTCCTTCTTCTGTTTGCTTCCAATGTGTGTGTAT